>NC_053489.1:563224168-563824168 GCF_905171775.1 Rana temporaria | reverse complement strand
CTCGCCACCTAGAGACATACAATAAATATCAGCAAGACTTAAAATCAGTTTTCTGTATCAGATCAGGCAGCGATTGCGATTGGTTGCCAGAGGTTACAGCATATCATTACCACTTACTGACTGGTTGCTAGAGGTTACAGTAAACATTATGACTCACTGATTAGTTTTTAGAGGTTACAGCACATGATTTATGCTTGTTGATTGGTTGTTAGAGATTACTGTACAGTACAGTACACATTACCCCTTCCCTCTTCTAGAGTCTGCAACAGAGGGAGCAGCACCCTAGCCTCACAAGCACATTGCTGAACCTAACTACAGCAGCCTTGGAGGAGTTAATAAGGTGTTGGAGAAGACCACAGAACTGGAGGTCGAGAATGCTTTCCCCTTGGAGCCCAGGGTAGAGGCAGTCCTGGTCTGGCTTGATGACTGAGCATTAACTCTTAGTCCTGAGCTAGGGCTGTTATACTCCTTATAGAAATCTCTCTCTCTCTCTCTCTCTCTCTCTCTCTCTCTCTATATATATATATATATATATATATATATATATATATATATAGTACAGTGCAAATATCATAAGAAATAACATGCCCCTGATGACGTCAGTGTGACGAAACGATCATGGGGCGACACGCACAAGCATTGCGCATGCCCGGTTTTTCTTGCCCATAGGCGGCCTGACGCCAAACGGAGCTACTTTGTTTTTATTTCCTTGCAAAGATATTTATCATCTCTCGCTGAATACAAGAGTTTGTATTTTACTGACATTAATAAATCCTTTTAATTTTTAAAAAAAACTATTTTTCTGTTTCTTTTCCATTGCGGCATACTCACCCCCACTTTGAGTGTGTATCTCATTATCATATACACACACCTGTGGCACTCCTGGGAGGACTTGTGAGCTGTGGTTTGGAGCCATCAGGTTTGGCGACCCCAGACGAGTTGACTCTGAAGTTAGTCCATAGTTCCATTCAGAGCTTTTTTTCTCAGGAAATAGGTGCAGGAACTCAACAACGACCCCGTTTAGATTTCACAAACAGTAGAAGGGTCTTAAATGGGGCATTAAATATCAGGATTGCATAACATACAGAGTGCAGAGTTCAGGGGGGGTTACACACAGAGTGCAGAGCTGTCACTTGTAAACACAGAAACCAGATTTCTGTGTTTGCAAGTGATTGTGGTGAGCAGGCACCAAAGGGTCTGAGCCAGAGGTGGTGGAACTGAGTTCCCCCAAGTTCCCCCTGAAAAAAAGCCCTGGTTCCATTCCTCCAATGCCTGGACAACCCATTAGCATTGCCACTTTGCTTACCAGGTCGGTAGCTGATGGTGAAGTTGTAAGGTTGCAGGGTGAATAATGGAATTCAGTTCTGGAACAGTCACTTGCTTTGCTCTCTCAATGGCTCCCAAAACCTGTTGCTGATGCTCTTGGGCGAGATAAGGCACAACCTGGATGCAAATCCCATTTAACCTTTTGACAATTTCAGCCTGTTTGTGCATTTCAATGTTCAAGCCACGGGACATCTCATAATACATACGTAGTGTCGTTGCATCTCCAATATCCCACTGGCCAACTTGTCACATTCCCATTTTAGACTGTGATATTGTGCCTGATCTAAGGTACATGTCGGGGAAGATAGTCTTACCCGGGTCTCAGCAGCAAGCGGGTTGGTTTCAGCAGCACAGGTCTGGGCACAGGTAGTCACTGGGTTGGCTTCAGCGGGGCACATCGGGGCGTAAGCAGAAACAAGGGGGGCCAAATCATTCCCCAGTAGTACATCCGCTGGCAAATCCTTCATCACTCCCACATTCACGTGTCCTGAACCAACCCCCCAATCCAGGTGAACACGGGCAACGGGTAGCCGGAAGGCGGTGCCTCCCGCTACTCTTACGGCTACAGTGTCTCCGGAGTGCTGGCTCTCTGGGATGAGGTTCTTCTGTAACAGTGTCATGGTGGCCCCAGTATCACGTAGGCCATTGGCTACCTTTCCATTGACCCAGACAGTCTGCCTGTGTTGCTGCTTGTTGTCCTGGTTAGCTGCTTGTATTGGATCTGCCTTGTGCAGGACGCCCCAATGTTCTTCCTCCTCAACGCAGTGGCCTGCAGGCATGGATGTGTGGGGGTTCCCCCTTTCTGGTTGTCTCCGTGACTGCCTGGGTAGATTCAACGGACAGTCTAGCTTTTTGTGCCCTAGCTGTTTACACCGAAAAAACTTGATGGGTTGTGAGTAGCCCTGGGAGTTGAACCTGGGCTGCTGAGAATACGTGGCCACTGGAGGTGGTGCTGTAGGACGGTCCGACTGGGGTTTGTAGGCAATAGCCGGCGGGGGTGGCGCTGATCGATAATCCACCCGAGCTGCTGTCTTGACCACAGAGTTATCCAGTTTGCAGGCGTCTGTTTATTCATCCGCCAGGCGAGCTGCTTCAGACAAGGAGAAAGGTTTTCGGTCCCGGACCCACTCTCTGACTTCCAGGGACAGTTTGTCAAAGAAGTGCTCCAGCGGGAACACCTGCAGCACCTCTTCCCCGGATTCTGCTTGGCATCCATCGGCCCAGTGGGACGCAGTGCGGTGTAGGCGGCATGCCCACTCGGTATATGAGTCTCCAGTCTGCTTGCTCGTCTCTCGGAACCGCCTCCGGTAAGCCTCTGGTGTGACGCATACCTTGCCAAAAGTGCTTCTTTTACCAGTCTATAGGTCATAATATCCTCATCTTGGATGGCCCTGAACGCTTCACTGGACCAGCCAGACAATTTTCCAGACAAAATGGTAACCCATTCCTCTGTGTGCACCCGTTGTAGGGCACATTGCCGTTCAAAATCAGCAAGGTACCCATTAATCTCCTCTTCAGTTTCAATGAAATTCTTAAAAGCAGCAAAATGTATCTTTCTCCTTTCAGTTGGTGCTGCTGTGACTTCTGCTGCTGCAGAACCTCTTTGCCGTAGTCAATTTGGGTCCACAGCAGCTATAACTCGGTCTATGATCTCCGGTGGACGGTTAGGACCATAGTGTGCCAGTCTTAGTTTAACAGCCCGATCAAAACTTGCCTCCTCGGGTGTCCTGTCTGTTATGATGGGCCTTTCCGTTAAGTTGGGTCTTTCAGCTGCATCCATTTGGACTAGTTCTGTGATCATGTCCCTCTTCTTACAGTTGCTGGCCTGTCTGCCGTTCTCCAGTAAGTCCTTGAGGGTAGAGAGCTTTAGCCGTTCCTACTGTGTCTCCATTGTCCCCTGTCCTCTTGTAGCTGTTCTTCTGGCGATGGGAATCATACCACTGCTTGCCAACAACAACGGAACCCCCAAATGGGTCAGGGGTTAACGCCGTTTAAGATATTCCATTCCGAACCCAAGACAGCTTATCGACACTCCACAATCCGGCGAATACGACCCATATGGATTCCCCCAGAAATGGGGGAACAGCAAACAGCTACATCAAAACTGAGGTTTCTAAAGAAAAGAAAAAGTCAAATACCACTTAAAGGGGTTGTAAAGGTAAACAAATAATTCCCTAAATAGCTTCCTTTACACTAGTGCAGTCCTCCTTCACTTACCTCATCTTTCGATTTTGCTTTTAAATGTCCTTATTTCTTCTGAGAAATCCACACTTCCTGTTCTTCTGTCTGTAACTCCACACAGTAATGCAAGGCTTTCTCCCTTGTGTTGTGCTCGCCCCCTCCCGAGCAGGAGAGTCAGGACGCTCACTAACACACAGCTTCTTTCTCTATCTGCAAAGTAGAGAGCGTCCTGACTCTCCTGCTCGCCCCCTCCCCCTCAAGGGAGGGGGAGAGCACGACACTCCACACCAGGGAGAAAGCCTTGCATTACTGTGTAGAGTTACAGGCAGAAGAACAAGAAGTGAGGATTTCTCAGAAGAAATAAGGACATTTAAAAGCAAAATCAAAGGATGAGTTAAGTGAAGGAGGACTGCACTAAGATAAAGGAAGCTATTTAGGAAAAAAATAGCTTTACAACCCCTTTAAAATTACTCGGGGGTACAATTGCCGGCACGCGGCTATTGAAAAAAATAAAACGGTGTGGCTCCCCCCCCCAAATCCATACCGGACCCTTATTTGTGCATGCAGCCTGGCAGACCAGGAAGTGGAGGGGATGAGCGAGCGCCCCCTCCTAAATTATACCAGGTCACATGCCTGCTTGGAAGGGTGGGTGCTTTGGGGCGGGGGGCTCTGTCCCCCCCACCCCAAAGCACCTTGTCCCCATGTTAATTGGCTGTGGTTGATGGGGTCTGTAGGCGGGAGGCTTATCGGAATCTGGAAGCCCCCTTTAAGGGGACACCATCATACCCCTACCCATCCACCAAAAAACTGTAGAACTGTAATAACCAAAAGACAAGTCCTTTATTAAAAAAAAAAAATTATTAAGTGTCCCTCGATGTAAATTCATTGTCAATCACATCACCCACCAGACCCCCAAAAAAAATATCAAAAAGGCTCTCGCCTCCTGGGAGGCCTCCTGTCGTATGCTCACCCTGTGCTTTGACATTTCTTATATAGGCAAAGGGTGGGGCCACCCGACTAAATTTCCCAGTGGCACCACCCTTTTGACGTCTCGTGTGGTAGAGCCCCCCTGCCCAAAGCACCCCCCCCCCCACGTTGAGGGCATGTGGCCTGGTATGGTTCAGAAGGGGATATCCCCCTTTCCTCACCTGCTACGCTGCATGCCTGAATAAGTTTCTGGTATGGATTTGGGGGCACACTGTTTTTTTTTTTTACATTTTGTCACAGAGTTCCCCTTCAAATCCATACCAGACCCGAAAGACTGGGGGGAACCCCCGACACTTTTTTTTTTACCTGCACTTTTTTTTTGTATGCAGCTATCAGCAGGGAAATCCATTCACAGCTGATGACTCATCAGTTGTTAAGGATGCTGCAGCCGGTTTCCCGGCCCCGCATCTTAACAACTAGATTACCCTGATTGGGCAAAGCTTTGCCCAATCAGGGCACAGAATGCGGTCAGTGCATTGCAGGGTGTTTGTCAGTTACCAGCGCTCTGCTCCTCCAGCGCTTAATGGAGTGCCGGGCTGCTGAAGGGGTGGAAGCTGCTGGATCAGGCTTTCAGTGGCTCACTGACAGGTTAAGCCAGCTGCCAGCCAGGGTACCTTTGGTGAGTTCTGACTTTAAAGTCAGGATTGATCTAGAGCCTGGACCGTCTAAGTGATATCAGCTGACAGCAGGCTTTAAAAATGGGTCACAGGCGTGCAGAATGAACTGCACTCCTGTGATCCATAGAAGAAGTAGGGCCAAAAGAGCTTAAACCCGACTCATGAAATTTGAGCTGGGCACATATATCTGCAGTATGTTTTTTATCTCTTTTCAATGAGCTAAGTCGTATAGCTCTCTTCTGAATGGTTCCTCTATTATCAGCCTGAGAACTCCTGACATATTTTTTGACTTTTAAGACAAAAGCAGCCTGAATCTTTTGTCAAAGGAGGTTTCTAAAATAGAGTAGCAGAGAGCAGCTCCTATTATAAAACAGCTCTGATAGTCTCTGCCTATGAGGAGAGAGGGTGTGTGTCTTTCTTCCAATCAGCAATGTTAGCTATCTTAGCTGTATGCCCAGACATCAAACTCTGTGTTAACCAGGAAGATAAAATCTCCTAACACAATCTCAACTTTCTAAACAGAATATAAATGTGAAGACAGCAGATATACATATAAAACCTATGTAGGGAGATTTGGTTAATCTCTGTGTATCATCTGAGGCTGTTCACTTCACTGGGTGTATGGAGGGTTTACATTCACTTTAAGCAATACTTGTCCTTTAATTTGTTGTTATGTTCAGCTGAAGAGTGAGTGTGTATGTAATTAGCTTGTGATCCAAAAACAATAAATAAATAACCTCTCTCTGTTCACTGGGCCCTTTTTTTTGTGGGTTAGAGTAAAAGTGTATCCTTCTTTAACCTCCTACCCTAAGGCCCGGTACACAC
Source organism: Rana temporaria (assembly GCF_905171775.1). Lineage (NCBI taxonomy): Eukaryota > Metazoa > Chordata > Amphibia > Anura > Ranidae > Rana > Rana temporaria. The sequence continues at coordinate 563,818,232 of NC_053489.1, read as the reverse complement.
AAGAAAACATGTACGATGAAAGCGGTCCGTCGGACCGTTTTCACCGTACATGCCTGCCAGAGGGCTTCTGTACGATGGTTGTACTAACCATCGTACAGAAGTCCGCGCGTAAACACTACGCGGGGCGTGTCCGCGTCGTCGCGGCGACGTGAGCGGGCCTGCCATTTAAAGGCTTCCACGCATGCGTCAAAGTCATTCGACGCATGCGAGGGACGGCGGGCGCTCGGACATGTACGGTAGGTCTGTACTGACGACCGTACATGTCTGAGCGGGCAGGATTCCAGCGGACGGTTTTAAAACACGTCCAGGAATATTTGTCTGCTGGGAAAAGGCCCGGCGGGCAAATGTTTGCTGGAATTCGGCCCGCTCGCGCCTACACACGACCGAACATGTATGCTGAAACTGGCCCGCGGACCAGTTTCAGCATACATGTTTGGTCGTGTGTACGGGGCCTAACATTTAGCACACAGGCATCATGGTGCAGGGTTGGTAGTGTAACAGTAGTGTCCTTACTAAAAGTTAGTGCCATTTGGAGGAAGAACACAGAACAAAGAGGTTAAAAGCCTGTGCATACAATGGACATTAACAAAACAGGTGATTGTAACCAAGAGCTCCTCCTAAGTCATTGCTATGGCAAGGTTGCTTATAACCAGGGTGGCAGATTACTCCGATGGATTCAGTGAAATCCAAAAATATATGACCTGTAATCACTGCTCTCAAACGGTTACAAGTTCTGTCAACATTGACATCAGCTGAAGACAAACACTGTTAAAACTAAATAAAAAAAAAGGTCCAGTCTATTGAAAGCATTATCCCTAAATTCTGGCCCATATGAGGCTAAACTGTGTTATGCAACTTTGCAAATCAAAGACAAAAATAATATGTTTGACAGTCCCAGAATAGATACTGAAATAACCAATGCCTTTCTACCACTTAATTTCCTCTGAAGTTCTGTTAAGTTAACCTTTGAAGAACCCACAGGAGTTTGGCTTAAATAAAGGCGATTGAAGTTTCTGTGGAAAAAAGGTACTGGATCAGGTCAAACCACATGAGATTAAATTATCTTCACTAAGTTTCTTTTAAGGGTGTTCTTCACAGGTTAAAATGGCACTTAGAAATAAAGAACTAGGCTGAACATAAACTGCACTTTTTAGATCTGTACCTCCAAGCAGAAATCAAAGGTAGCGAAAAAAGAAGTGAGCCACATGAGATAGCTTAGTAGCCTAAAAACACCTGAAGAAAAAAAGTATGTTCTTTCTTTTTATTCTTAAATTTTTATTGATCCATACCAAATCGTGTTTTTGTAGAAAGGGGAAGCTTTGTACAGGGTCTTGACATTTTGTACAGGTAGCTGATTTCATAAATATAAAAGGATAGGATCAAGACATTGCAGCAATTCTCAGAAGTGTTATTTGCATTTTTTTTTTTCAGATTTTTATACAGAAAAAAAAAATATTTAGGCAAAAAACAGCATGAATCAACTTAATTTTTGAGAAATCTGCTGCTAAAAAGCAGACTTGCCATGCAAAAGTAAAAATATGTAAGAGGCTGGATTCATGTTACAGAACTATTACAATACCATTAAAGCGAACCTGTCATGTTGTCCATGTATTGTTGACATATTGGTCAGGCAACGCACTAACACCTTTGCTGACATTGTGCAATGTGCTGGGTGTCTAGTGTGCTCCTGCGCCTTTAAGGAGGGTTGGGCTCCCTCCAGTCATCTGCCCTTCATCTATCCATCAGAATACATGTGCTCCCACTGTGGAGACTCTCCAAATTTAGGGTCTGCAGGATACAAGGTGCCTTGGCAGGGCCTGCAGCTTACGCATGTATTTGCAAATGCAACTAAACCCCTATTTTTAACGCATACTGTTAGACAGGTTCATTTGGTTGGTCGCAGGCAGGTTGGTAAGTTGAGCTTAGAAATTAGTTGGTTTTATTTGACATGCATTTGCCCTTCCAGTGCTCCTTGCTGTGAAGACCAGTTATAGAGGGGGCAGTGACCTTTTTTGTAGAGCAAAGTAGTAGGTTATTTTGTTAGGACAGGAACCAATGTTTTTAAGTAGGTATGAGCCGAACAACCCCCCCTCCCCCCCATTCGGTTCGCACCAGAACCTGCGAACAGACCAAAAGTTTGTGTGAACTTTAGAAGCCCATTAAAGTCTATGGGACTCGAACGTTTGAGATCTAAAGTGCTAATTTTAAAGGCTAATATGCAAGTTATTGTCCTAAAAAGTGTTTGGGGACCCGGGTCCTGCTCCTGGGGACATGTACCAATGCAAAAAAACTGCATTTTTTTCGGGAGCAGTGATTTTAAATGACTTTTTATCCTTCAGAAATTACACTTTTTTCAGGGACAGTTCTAAGCACGGGAAACAAGCGCTGCTTTACAGGCATACTTTACACACCCCCTAGGTACACTGTACATTGTTTCACTTTAAGCATTATTAAAATCACTTCTCCCGAAAAAAATGCATTTTTTTAAAAACTTTTTTTGCATTGATACATGTCCCCTGGGGCAGGATCCAGGTCCCCAAACACTTTTTATGACAATAACTTGCATATAAGCCTTTAAAATTAGAACTTTAGATTTCTCCCATAGACTTTTCCAGTGTGTTCTGCGGCTTTTCGAACTTGCCGCGAACACCCCAAATGTTTGAGTCGAACATGAGTTTGACTCGAACTCGAAGCTCATCCCTACTTTCAAGAATACCAAGTATTTTCAGATGTAGGGGGTCATGGTACGCAGTGGTTGGGTTTGACGATTAGGGGCCTGTCACATGAGGGAGGGTAGAAAGTCATTAGTTCTATGCAAGTCAGTGTGGGAGCTTAAACAGGTTTGACTCAGCATACCCACCCACCAACAGTAGGGGGACACAACAAAGTATCAGTGGAGTGGGAGAAGTGACATATTCTCTTCAATAAGCTTTCACTATTGCATACAAAGTGGAAATAATACATTAACTTTATTATTATTTCTCTATACATGTACCCTAGAGGGTTATTTAAGTACATTGCACAATGGCAATACAGTATTCTAAATATTGACTCCATGTGTCAGAATGAATGCCTGTATACAATGTAGTTTCTATACATACAGGGGCAGATCCACAAAGAAAGTACGCCGGCGTATCTACTGATACGCCGGCGTAATTTCAAATTTCCTGCGTCGTATCTTTGTTTTGAATCCTCAAAACAAGATACGACGGCATCTGGGTTAGATCCGACAGGCGTACGTCTTCTTACGCCTTCGAATCTTAGATGCAATTCTTCGGCGTCCACTGGGTGGCGTTCCCGTCGTATTCCGCGTCGAGTATGCAAATTAGCTATTTACGACGATCCACGAACGTACGAGCCGCCGTCGCATTCCTTTACGTCGTTTCTGGTCGGCTTTTTTCGGCGTATAGTTAAAGCTGCTATCTGGTGGCGTACGCAATGTTAATGGAAAAATTGGGTGAGAACAACTGTGCTAATAAAAATAATAAATATGAACAAACCAATGCTCATAAGTAAAACACATAAGTGGACAAATAAATGTGAATAAAGCTGCACCTTACTGTGAATGTTGTACAGTGGTTACATAAAAAAGAAAAACAAGATGCGCTATAAAAATAAATCCTAGAGATCATGACAAAATAAAAAGTCCATGAATGTTAGGAACGTGAATAATACGTAGATGAACAAAACTTATTAGATAAGCAACAAAAGTCCTGATCACCAGTGCAAGGAAAGAACAGCAACAAACAGTTCATAAGTGTTGATCAGAAGCTGCGGTGACGATCCAAGTGACAGAAAACCTCCACCATAGGATTAAAATATCTGCTTACCAGATATCCAGCGGTCTCTTAATTAAAAGAAGACCCCAGAAAGCGTGTGGGTTGACACTGCGGTAGTTGAAATGTAGATAAGCTGATTTTCAAGTATATCTCCGTCCCAAACCAATAGATGGAAAGCTTGGATCACGATTACCATGCAAGACACATAAGGGCCGCAATAGTGTAAAACCATAGATACCATTTATTTAAAAGAAGACAAAAACACACTTACATAAATGCAGTGAAAAGTAGGCATGTCAAATTTGGAGCTCCGGCCGGAAGCAAACCAAAAACGACCCGTCCAAATTAGGTCCTCATGGGGCGAGATTTCGCGAAACCGGTCGGGCGGAACGTGTGTCATATCGGATCACCCCCCGTTGATCGCACTATTCCTACCCAATTTGGACGGGTGGTTTTTGGTTTGCTTCCGGCCGGAGCTCCAAATTTGACATGCCTACTTTTCACTGCATTTATGTAAGTGTGTTTTTGTCTTCTTTTAAATAAATGGTATCTATGGTTTTACACTATTGCGGCCCTTATGTGTCTTGCATGGTAATCGTGATCCAAGCTTTCCATCTATTGGTTTGAGACGGAGATATACTTGAAAATCAGCTTATCTACATTTCAACTACCGCAGTGTCAACCCACACGCTTTCTGTGGTCTTCTTTTAATTAAGAGACCGCTGGATATCTGGTAAGCAGATATTTTAATCCTATGGTGGAGGTTTTCTGTCACTTGGATCGTCACCGCAGCTTCTGATCAACACTTATGAACTGTTTGTTGCTGTTCTTTCCTTGCACTGGTGATCAGGACTTTTGTTGCTTATCTAATAAGTTTTGTTCATCTACGTATTATTCACGTTCCTAACATTCATGGACTTTTTATTTTGTCATGATCTCTAGGATTTATTTGTATAGCGCATCTTGTTTTTCTTTTTTATGTACGCAATGTTAAGTATGGCCGTCGTTCCCGCGTCGAATTTTAAAATTTTTATTTTGTTTGCGTAAGTCGTCCGTGAATGGGGCTGGACGCCATTTACGTTCACGTCAAAACCAATGACGTCCTTGCGACGTCATTTAGCGCAATGCACGGCAGGACATTTAGGGACGGCGCATGCACAGTTCGTTCGGCGCGGGGACGTGCTTCATTTAAATGAAACCTGCCCCCTACTCGCCACATTTGAATTCCGCGCCATTACACAGCGAGAGATACACTACGCCGCCGTAACTTACGGCGCAAATTCTTTCTGGATTCGAACCAAAGCCAGTTAAGTTACGGCGGCGTAGCGTATCTCAGATACGCTGCGCGGGTGCAGATCTATGTGGATCTGACCCATAGTGTTTAAAGATTAATACTCACACGTGCACACAGTGGGCAGCTGTTACTATCCATTGATTGCTAATAATAGATCCACCGCATACATGTCTGCTGTTGGAGGGGTCTAGCTTGATGTGCATGCTAACTTGCCATGGCCATTCCTCTTCGGAACTGCTTCTGCCACCTACAATTCTGTTCTGTACATCAACAGGTTGTCCACATCCTGAAAGAGAATGGAGAAAATTCTAAACGTTTATCCATTATGCATTTTTAATGAAATATTTTTTATTGAACTATCTAAGGAAGAGAATTCAAGCTAATTTAATCCAGTCCACCCAAAACTGGTACTTGTCTTTTGCATAGATACTGACAGTTATATTTCCACAATGTTATTTACATTTCAGATATCTAAAGGGGATATTTTACCACCTGTATTCTTAGAGGCACTCGCTCTACTGTGGCCTCACAACCCCTTTTAAAATTTCTACTAGTGCCACATTACTGAGGCTACAGCTGGAGGACTGAGATCTTTCTTGCTGCAAGATGAGGGGGTGAGAATCCATAGGTAGAACTAGTGATATGCTAAATTTCTACTGGAATCCATGGTATAGGTATTCGGAAGATGCAGGATTTTAAGAGCATCTGTGTGGCTCTGGAGCCACCACACTATGAAGACCTTAGTGGAGTTCTCAAAGGTACGTGCTCTTACAGAAACACAGGGAGAATAAATGGGGTATCTGAATTCTTTAAATTGCTCAAAAACAGCTGTTAGCAAGCTGGGCAGGCATTTGCAATGCATTTAATTAGGAAAGTAGTATGAGATCTACAGTTGTGAACTTGTGCAAGCTTTGAGACTGTCATGCTGATCCTGGCTTCAATACCTAGTGAGTAAAACTGGCTATACATTGATCAATAGAGACCGGCTGAATTTCGATCCATGTATGGGTAGGGTGGTGGTACAGAAGTCGATCTACCAATCGCCATGTTGGATTTTCCCCTCCCAATTAGCACTGCAGGCTGATCAGTGTACTCTGATGGTGGGGGTGTCACCCCACTGTCAAAATACAATAACTGAGTGTGTGGAGGGGGGAATCAGGTCAGTTTTTTTCTTTCAACCTGCTGATTTAACAAAAAAACTGTATCATCTATGGGTTGCTTTAGTCACTGGACTCAAGCACAGAGACAGAGGACAACAAAGACATAATTTTCAGACTTTACTGGCTGCATGCTCACCAAAACATTTAGCCTCCAAATTCTTCCATTAACACTAGGTAGCAGGGCTTTTTTTCAGGTGGAACTTGGTGGAACTCAGTTCAGCAACTCTGGCTCAGACCCTATGGTGCCTGCTTACTGCAATCACTTGCAAACACAGAAGTCCAGTTTCTGTGTTTACACGTGACAGCTCTGCACTCTGTGTGTAACCCCCCCTGAACTCTGCACTCTGTATGTAATGCAATCCTGATATTTAATGCTCATTTAAGACCCTACTACTGACCACACCCACTATTTGATGGGATATGGAGGGTGTGTGTGTGGGAAGGGGTTTGGGGGTGGGGTTGTGGTTGAGTTCTAGCACCTATTGTTTGAGAAAAAAAGACCTGCTAGGTAGTAATACTAAGTGTGCATCTAAGGCTGACCTAGTTAACTTATATGAGGCTTTAGTCAGCCTTGCCACATATAATAAGAGTTATTACCAAACCCTCCCCATCCATTCACACATACCCATGAAATTCATTCATATTACCTCCAACTGTTTTGCTCTTGCACAATCTCATTGAGAATCCTGAAATCCCTCCTTTGCCATGTTCAATTGCTGTTGGTAGCCCATTAGAAGACATCTTTAAATAGCATTTGCATCTTGGGGAGAAAATAATAATAGACACTATGAAGATTTAATTCATATAGGAACATAACATTTATCAAATTGCCAGTATGTACAAAAATCCTAAATGCCAAAAAAAAAAAAAAAAAGTTCTTTAGATTCCTTCAGTGCCAGGAAGGAGGGAAGAATTTGACTTGATGCTAAGGAAATATATACTTATTTAGGCACTCTGGATGAGGGCTATGTGTTGTCTTAAAGCTGAATTCCCAGCATACACCTAAATGCACAGATTCCAAACAGTACATAAAAGGGGGCTGTTTTTTCTGTTAAAGGATTTTTATTTCCTTTTACTTAAGTACTGGGATTTACACAGCTCTATCTCATAGCACAGATGGGAGAATGACACCACTACTTCTGTTACAGCTAGAAACTGTATCAGGGATATAGAGGTGTACTCCCTCCACCCCACCTGCTAATTGAACCTTGAAAAATAAGCAATAGACTGATGCGGTCATCTGTCTGCTTATTCCGTTTAATTATTTTATCAGTATGTTCCTCTTTAGTACATTTTGATCAAACACACTTGTTTGGCTCCTAGTCCTGCAACACTCTCTTCACATCTGAGTGATGCTGTATGAGGATTGCAAGATGCCGATATTGGCTGATACCAAGGTAAACCCAGTTACTTCATTAATCACCTTTAAAGTTTTACTAAACCTAGGACCGCAATATTTGGTCTCCCACAGTACACAGAATATCAAAATGCAATTATTTTGCTATAAATATAAACTGCTACATACCGTTTCTCATCAGATAAGTATAGTATATAAACTGCTACATACCCTTTCTCATCAGATAAGTACAGTATATAAACTGCTACATTCCTTTTCTCATCAGCAGTTCGAGCAGTTTTGTGACTTCTATCAGTATCCAGCCAAGCACTGGTTAACTTTTAGGAGTAGTTTCCTGACTGTGCTATGATACTGCAAAACCCCTGACCCTCTGTCTGGTCAGTACTGATTGGCCCTGTGTTGATCACATGCATCCTCCCAAGAGAAAACAAACCTCTCTAGCAATACACACCAAACTTTTCATGTGCAGCCTGACTCTTTAGACCAGTGGTGGGCAAACTACGGCCCGCGGGCCGTATACGGCCCGGCGGACCTTTTAATCCGGCCCACGGACAGTTTGTTAAAACAAGGCACTTTTCCCCTGTACATAAATGTAATGGAAAGGTGCCAGTAAAAATGGCGGCGATCGGCTCAGGGTCAGAACTGCGCATGTGCAATTCCCGAAAATACCCGAGAAGATCCGATGCTGAGCCGCCGAGTCTACCTCCTGCCCAGCCCACCTGCCCGTGCAGCCAATGCAGTGAGCGCATTTTCCCGCCAGCCTATGAACAGGCAGACAGGACGGAGGAGCCAGAGAGATCTGAGAGTCACGGTCTGTGACCTGAGCGGCTGCAGAGGGAGCCTGACCAGTCGGGACTGGTGGACTGGATAACAGAGCCCCACCGGAGCAACGGACGGACCCCTGCCAGTGCCTGCCCGACTGAGTGAGTAAAGTTTGTTGACTGTGTGTGAGGGTAAGCAGGGAGACAGCCAGGCTGGAATGATTAATTGATGGTGGAGGGAGGAGGGGGCTCAGGTGGACCTACCACAGGTCCACCTGAGCCCCCTCCACCATCAATAAATCTTTCCAGCCTGGCTGCCTCCCTGCTCACCCTCACATGGACAGGATACAGGAGATATCAGAGACAACAGAGAGATTGCATACAATGATTTTGTACAATCTCACCACTGCCATTTTTGTCTGTTAACTGCTGCCTGTGCCTGTCTGACAGCACTCTGCGTGGTTGCTACTAAAAATGCTCTATTTTAGCTAATTTTTTAACAGCATGCATGATGTTTTCAGTTACCTGAACTTGATGTGCTAATTAAAAGAAAACTCCTTATTCTGATGAGCAATTAGCTTGTGGATTATCAGTGATTTTAGGTATAATGGTGCTGTTAACCATTACAGGGTTTCTGCTGTCAGACAGGCACAGGCAGCAGTTTCCAGACAAAAATGGCAGTGGTGAGATTGTTCAAAATCATTGTATGCAATCTCTGTCTGCTGTCTCTGATATCTCCTGTATCCTGTCCGTGTGAGGGTTTTGTAAAATAACCATTTTTATGCTTTTCTACCTTAAAGCGGTAGTTCACCCAAAAATCACCTTTTTGCAGTTAGATCCAGCATACTGCTGACATCTGCAGTATGCTGGTCTTTTTTATTTTATTTTGGTACTTATCGTTATAGCCGTATCTCTTCTATGCCTCCGAGCGGGCATTACTTCCTGGTATAGGCATTCCCTTCAAGACAAGCAAGTTGAGTTTAGCCTTTTGGCCCAGCCCTCCAAAATATTTTTAGTTTCTCATGTGGCCCCATCGAAAAAATAATTGCCCACCCCTGCTTTAGACTCTGTTATAAGGAAATTATTAGTAGTCAGTGGAGGGAGGGGAGCATTTAGAGAAGCCAGGATCAAGCTTTTACACAATGTAGAAGATTAACACCTTAGGTTCCACAGTGAGTATAACAAGCATGTTATACTGATTCAGACTGATTTTACTGTTGTGGCTTTAATAACACTCTAATTTTAATTAATACCTAGCTTAAATAATGTGTGTCGTTATTATCTACTGGGAATTCAACATTAATATAAAAATGACTCCTTACTTGTTTTGGCTGCACTCTGATTGAATCGGTCTATAGGTAAAGAACTGACAACGTATGTTGTTGGTGCAACGTTGCTGACAATCTTTTTCTCCATTGACCACTTCTACATGCAGGTCAGTGCCGGCAAAGTCTGCATTGGAAATGACTGGCAATGGGCAAGCTAGAAAGAGTAAAATATTAAAAATGAAAATTGTTTTTGTCAAAATGCAGTAAAACCATGGGACTCATACTTTTTAGTCCGCTTATAAATGTTATAGAATTTGGGATTAAAAGAACCTGTTCTGTATTTACAGATGATACACAGCCATGTAGTGGGATACAGATATCTTACACAAAAAGGCAGACTTGAGTGCACTCTTTGGTTGTGAATGAGATATATATGTTGATGTATCTCATTTGCCATGTTGCACAACCAATGAGTGCACACAAGTGCAGTCATGCATCATACAATCTAGAAGAGAGTACAACTGGGAAAGTCAATAATGGAGAAGGTTCTAAGTGTTTTGGTAGATCATAGATTTAATAAGAGAGAAAGAGAGCGAGAATTAATCTTACCATAAGGCTGGGTTCACACTGCCTTACAAAGCGGCTCACAGCTGGGGGTCCTGTGTCTCCCTGTTTACCATTTCAGGTCAGATTTCAGCCCAAATTTTGGACTGAATTCAGACCTGAAATGGACCAGAAGATAAACAGGACTCCTGTGCAATTCGCTCCGCAGCCGCCCCGAAGATGTGTGATGTGTGAACCGGCTCCATTGAGAGCCGATCACAGTCTCCTGACATAAGAATTGGATGCATGGGAAACCCGCATCCAATTCGCAATAGTGTGAACCCAGCCTAAAGCATTAGTAAGGCCTCATCTTGAATATGCAGTTTTGTTTTAGCACCAAATCAGAGTGTGTGGATATAAGAGGGACACAACTAATAAAGGGTATGGAGGATCTCAGATATGAGCAATACTGAATGTATTCTCCCTTGAATTAAACAGACCATAAGGCAGCTTTAAATGACAAGGGAACACTCTTTATTGTAGCCCTCACTGCTGGCAGGGTCACTGGAAATAGACAGCTCTCCCTTACCTGCTCAGAGGCTGCCAGGAACAGATACCAGTTACATAGCACACTGACAAAATGCAGGCTTGGTCTAGGGGTGTCTTTTTGAAGATTTGTTGTAGTACTTTTACATAGGCAGGATAGAGGGATGAGGGTGCAGGATATTCAAAAACATAAGTGGGTACAGGAGGTAAAGGGGACAGCAGCCTTAAATTTTGCTGGAGGTGAAGGGGACAGCCAGCCAGACTGAGACTCTGTAAGAACAGTCACAGCCCTTGTAGAAAACTCTGGCATCTACACTCAAAGCACAAGCACACCTGGAGCTCTAGGTGAATAGTCCTAATCATAATGGCCAGTGGCTGCCTCCTAACCATCTCTTCTGCAAAATTATTCAGTGAAAGGGTTAACTCTCTAGCTCAACTTACACAGGTAGCATCTCCCAACAAGTTTCTTTAAGTCCAGGCTTCTCCAAGGACCTCAGTCAGCAACAGCTTTTCTGTAACACAGGCTGCCTCCCAGGGGGGCAGGTCCCAGGAGAGACATCTCTGGCAAGACCCTGCCATACATTTATCTTTTCCCCAGCCACACCTTCCGGAAATTTCTCCCAGGGAATGGCTGAGGTCAGATATATTTTCATAACCTAGTAGCTAACCCGTCTTCTCTATTTCTGGAAGTTTCTTCAGAGGCAGACAGGAGCAATTAACCACCAGGCTTATGAATAGACCTGACTAGACCTTAAAAAAATTGCTGCTCAACTAGTTACAGCAAAGTCAAAACTAAATTCATCCATCCTAGGGCAGGTGTGCTACATCATCAAATGGTGTACCAAAATACACAGCTTTTGTTGACCTGTAAAGCCTTTTGAAGCCATTTCACAGACATTTGCAATTTTAAGGCTTGGCACATCTATTTATTTATTTATTTGTATTCAGTTTTGTCATAAGGTGGTTCAAAACAGAGCAAATTGGGTATGCTCTGGCTCAATTAACATACAAATAGAAAAACAAAAAAAATCAAACATAAATAAAAGGACTAATCTAACATTCCTGGGTGCTCAACTTAATTCAATAAGGTAAAATACGGGAGTAGCACTTTTACAAAGCTTGTAGCATCCACAGTAGTACTTAAACCTCTTTCTAATGCAGATCAGACTTGTATACAGTAGATTATGACGAGGCAAACACCACCACTACTGGAGTCATTAGTAAGCACTGATAGTCGTCTGTACCTAGTCAGGAGACAATACCTCCAAAGAGGCATTGGTCGAATCTGAGTTAAGCCAGACATCCCATACCTTTGCAAATTTCTTTTGGCAAGCTCTAGAGGTATATCTAGTCGAGAAGGACATGGACATTCCAGTACTTTAGTGTGGGGACCGCAGGAGATTTCCACTTCAAAATGATTGCTTAACTTGCATAAAATAGAAGAGGACACAGGAGAGTCCTAATTGCTCAGGTGGGAGCTAATAGGTTGACCAGGCCCAGTATGTGAATATCTATCCTCAATGTAAATTGCATAGTAGTCAACTTAAAAATAAATTGGGAAAAGGTCAGCCCAGGAAGTTTGTATCAAGGGGCAATTCCAAAATGTGTGGGCATAGTCAGCCAGGTCAACCATACATCACCAGCAGGCTGATTAGACTGAAGTTTATATTCTATTTAATTGCTGGAGGAGGGGACATATATCCTATGCAATATTTTAAATTGTCTTAATCTCTTGCAGTTACTAGCTACATTGGAGATATTTCCTTTGCATGCAGCCACTGATGTCACTTGGCTGAGGGTACGGCAGATGCTGCCGGACCCTGCTGGGAGAAAGTGATGTCATCACGGCTCCGGCCAATCACAGTGCTGGAGCCGCGAACCTGGAAGAAAGGCAGAGGGCAAAATGTCAGCTCCCTCGGCGTGGACTGAGCTGTGATGCGGGGGCTTGGATCTAAGGTAAGTATTTCATAATGAGCTAAGGAGGGTCTTTTTTCTATTGAAAGCTTTGTGACGTCAGAAATTAAACTGAAAACTCAGTTCCAGTAATGTTGGAGTTTGGGGCAATTCCAGAATGTATGAAGTATGTCACCAGCAGGTCCGCAGTTTCTCCAGCATGAGTTCTTTAGTGCTGTATTAAATTTGGACAACCTATCAGGGGTCAGGTACCACCGGTACGTCAATTTATATGCAAGTTCCCATTGTGATGAGCAGCTGGTTGCCTTGTACGTGGAGCCGCAAGCTTTTTACCACTTGAGATGTGGAAAGGTTTGATCTAGGTCTTTTTCCTAGCGCAGTAGGGCTGTGGAACTAGTAAATGTGTTTTTTTGATGTAGAAGGTTATAAAATAAAGATATGCCTTTCTTAAGGGCCGTAGGAGATTTAAAAAAGATCCAGGCCATTTGGGGGATCTTCCATGCCCAAGTGTTGAGCGATGCAAGGCAGTGAAGGGTGCGTAGATATAGGAACCTGTCAGATTGTGGAAGATGGTATTCCATTTGGAGGGAGGAAAACGATTTGACTTTATCCTTATCTACTAGATCTGATAAGTATGTAATGCCCTTGTGTTTCCAGTTTGTGTAAGAAGATGACTCTATGAGGTGGCGTAGGGTGTCAATGGGGATAGGTAGCTTTGATTGAGTGGGGTGAGAAGACGAGATTTTTGAGAATCGGGACCAGACTCTGATGGTCGCATCAATGGTCGGTGATACATGGGTAGAGGATTTATTTTCTAGCAAGGAGGCGAATAGCCAGGAGGGTAAATTACCCCCTGGCACCATGGATGCTTCTATTTGTCCCCATAGTGTATTAGGAGGGGAGGGTAGGAACAACTCCGTTGCGTAAGGATAGAGGCCATGTAATAGTCTTGGAAATCAACGAATCCCATTCCTCCTGCTAAGCGAAGTTTGATTAATTGGGAGTGGCCACATCTGGCTTTCTTACCTTGCCAAATACATTTGGATAGGATCGTTTGTAGGCACTTGAAATAATGAAGGGGTAGAGGGATGGGAATGGTTCTGAAAAAGTATAGTATTTGGGGGAGGTGAAACATTTTAAACGCTGCTAGGCGTCCCATCCAGGAGAACTCAAAGGACGCCAGCCTGGTGAGGTCAGTCTATAGCTTGGTTCGGATCGATAAATAGTTACTTAATAGCAGCGTCTTAGTTGATTTAGTCAGCTGGATGCCTAAGTATGTAATGCTATGGTCTGCCCAAATATATTGGTATTGTAGCTTGAGTTGCTTGCGAGTGGACGAGTCCATGCCAAGAACAAGTATGTACGACTTTATAATACGAAACGTCACTGAACCAGGCGAGCCCCCCCCCCCCCCCCGCAGGAATGCAATATGTTACACATGTCTCCAAGAAGTCTAGGAAAGGACATCTGTTGGGCGAAACAAACAAAATACATTGATTACCACAAGGATCTCCACAAACAAGACATTGATTACTACAAGGATCAAAGCAATTGGGGATAGTATGGTCAAGATTGCCCCCAGTGGCTAGGTAGGGAAGGAAAACTAATAACCAGAAAATAGTCACGGAAGTGCAGTGATTGGGTGAATGGCAAATGGACGGTGCTTGAAGTGTGGATGTTTAAAACTGAATGACAATGGGTAAAAAAACTCTCTTTCCCATCCAGAGCTCGGCCAAGGAGGATAGCACAGCTGTTGAGTGTTGAGTATAATTCCATCTTATTTGTCAATATTGCGTTAGGGCTCTTTCACACGTCCGTTCAGTTTTTCAGATCAGTTTTTTTTTCATCAGTTGATCAGTTTTTCCATCAGTTTTTCGTCAGTTTTTCGTCAGTTTTTCATCAGTTTTTGCATCAGTTTTTGCATCAGTTTTTCCATCCGTTTTTTCATCCGTTTTATTTTTTTATTTTTTGGGGCTTTTTACATAGAAAAACGGATGTTAGCGGAACGGATGATAAACGGATCATCCGTTAACGTCCGTTTTTCGTCTGTTCCGTTTTTTAGACGGAAGAAAAATAGGGTTTTCTTCCGTCCAAAAAAACGGAACTGAACGCAGACGGATGCTAACGGACGTTAGCAGATGCTCATCCGCTAACGGACGCTAGCCCATAGGGAAGCATTGCGGTCCGTTAACGGACGTCCAAAAAACGGACGAACGGAACGGACGTGTGAAAGAGCCCTTAGGCCACAGATTCTCTGTTAGAACATTGTTTATTATGCAATAGACGTTTTCTGTTAGAATAAATATAACTGTTTGACTCAAATGTGTCTGTCTTTAACTAACTTCTAGCTTTAGGCCTAAATATACGCTTGGTCATTTATATACTCGCAAGCAAAGGACTCATATACAGTTAGGCCCCGTACACACCATAGAATCCATCCGCTGAAAAATCTCAGCGGATCGGTTTCAGCGGATAGATTCTATGGTGTGTACAATCCAGCGGATCTGTTTCCGCAGATTTTTCTCCCATGCGATGGATTTCCAGCAGATAAATATTTGAAGACATGTCTTCAAATCTATCCGCTGGAATCCATCCCAACGGATTGATCCGCTGGTCTGTACAGACTCACCGGATCAATCCGTCCAAAGGGATCCCCCGCATGCGTCGTAATGATTCGACGCATGCGCGGAATTCCTTATATGACTGCGTCGCGCACGTCGCCGCGTCATCATCGCGGCGACGGCGCGACACGTCATCGCCAGAGGATTTCGGCGCGGATTTCGATTCGATGGTGAGTACACTCCATCGCATCAAAATCCGCGCAAATCCTCGAGAGGATTTATCCGTGGAAACGGTCCGCTGGACCGTATCCGCGCATAAATCCTCCCGTGTGTACGGGGACTAATACAGATGCAATAGTTATATATATATTATAGGTTACAGCAGGGCTCAAAATTTCAAGTCCTGAGCTACTAGCCAGGCCTCAAGAGTTACTCGCCACCAGTTGCCCCACCTAATTCATACACTGCCCTGCTCCTAATTGCACCCATAAACACGCCCTTGTAGATTATCTCATGGAATGACACTGTTAAATGTTTTATGCAGAATCAAGTTACAAAATTAAATATTTCCAACAACAACTTTAACAAAATGGGACAGGGCACTGGGGTCAGACCAGAGGGACAGGGCACTGGGGGCAGATCAGAGGGACAGGGCACTAGAACTGGGTCTCTTCCCCATTCCCTTGCTGTCTCCTCTGCAACTCCCATCCAACCTCTCTCTCTCTCTCTCTCATTCATCTCATCATCAGGAGCCTGTGTGTGCGGCTCCACGCTTGCATGTCCCCACTTCCCCCTTTTATTCAGGCTGGCAGAGAGGAGAGGAGCTGCAGCACAGCGGGAGGGAGTACAATCCAGCGCTGAGATCCACACAACTGCACAGCCATTGACACCATAGCACAGCGCACACTGACAGCGCACAGCACACATTGAGACCAGTCTGTTCACAGTGCTCAGGCTGAACTGCTGGACACTTACATAGAGCACAAGGAGAAGAAAACTGTACAAACTAGAAGGCTGCCGCTCTCATGTCAGGGCAACTTTCAGTGAGCGCTGCCCCGGAGTGGTTATTTTCGCAATCCTCCACCTCACTCATTACTTTCTGCTCTCCAGCTACATTGGCCGGGGGAGGGGGGGCAGGCTCAGAGAGGTCATACTGTTAGGTCCCATGGCTTAATGAGAATTGTAAGGAGAGCACCTGTGTACTGCTCTGCCTGTGCGTGGCTCACCAGACTACTTTTCCCGAGCATGCACCTTTCCTCTTCGGCCGCCAATCTCATTGGGACTCTAAGTGTAGGCACAGATTGGAGGGAGATTGGTCATGCAGCCCTGTCATCACTCGCCCCCAGCTTAAATCCACTCGCCAAATGCTAGTAGGCGAGTGGAAATTTTGAGGGCTGGGTTACAGTACACATACAGTATGGTTATTAGTAATTATTGCATGATTTTTATAATTTAAAATAAAAAAAATTGCGCTAACCAAACAACGTGATTAAATAAGTGAATATGAAAAAAGGCAGCAATAACGTGTCATAACACAAACAATATAGGGAAAAAGAAAAATCGCGCCAATCTGTAAGAAGACACTCAAACCTTTGTGACAACACAAATAATGTAGTGAATAAATGTCCAAAAGAAAAATAATGTCCCTGTAACATATGAGATATAACACACTGGCCTGTGTGAGAGACATTCAGATCTTTAGTGAAATGAACATAGTAATGAAATATATTAAAAGTCCAAATAACTTTGAAGTTTCCTGGGACAAACAACACCCGGTGCACAAATGGGTAAGTGGGCCGCCACCACATGGACTGGGGCTTACCAGAACACATATAAATAACAGCGTTATTTAAAGATTGCAGCAGGATATCCAAGGAGTATGGTCACAACACAGGATCAATGGATGTACAGCGTGTATCCTTCAATAGTAACTCCACGGAGGGATATGGTAAACTCGTACTGACAAAACTCTTGGACCGTAGCAGGAAACCTGCACTAAACTTCCCTCACTCACTCAGCTCAGCTCCCTCTCTGCATACAGCGTGCAGTAGTCGGCAGTAGCTATGCCCCTCCTCCGGGTTCTCCCATCGCACGGCACTGAAGGGGGGATATGACTGAGGGGAACACGGAGCGAGTGTGCAGGAGAACACTGAGGGGTGAGACAGAAGGAAGACTCAGAACTTCTAAATGCCTTTTGATTTTTATAATACTGATATTATTTCATTTATCGTGAAGGGAGCGTTCAGGTCTGACAGTTGTTGGGGGGTTACAGATGGGAGAGTCATGCTGTCTAGAAATGTTTGGATCGCATCGGGCGAGGTATGGTGGGTGGACGGATCATTCTTGAGATTGTACAGATCCGCATAGTATGCACTAAAAGCGTTCGCTATAGCCTGGGGTTTAAGGAGTTTTTCGTTCAAGTGTGGATGATGTATGAAGGGGATTTTCATCTTGGCTCTGTGGCCTTTAATTCGTAGGGACATTGCCTTGCCTGCCTTGTTCCCTGTAGTGTACGAAGTGGCTTTAAGTGTTCTGTAAGCTTTTGCGTGTTTCTCAAGGAGAAAGGCCCTAAGTTTGTGACGTAGAGAGAATATTTTAGATTGAAGGAGTGGGGAGGGATTAGTTTTGTTTTGGGATTCAGTGGTGGTTATGTCTGCTGTAAGATCAACCAATTGTTGTGTTCTTTTCTTTTTAGCTCTAGCCCACATTTGGTGGAACACTCCCCGAATTACTGCCTTGTGTGCATTCCACACCACCAGCGGGTCGGACAGGGCCCGATACACACGAGAGGATTTATCCGCAGATACGGTCCAGCGGACCGTATCCGCGGATAAATCCTCTCGAGGATTTCAGAAGATTTCTATGCGATGGCATGTACACACCATCGCATTGAAATCCCCGCTGAAATCCTCTGCCGATGACGTGTCGCGCCGTCGCCGCTATTATGACGCGGCGACGGGCGCGACGCTGTCATATAAGGAATTCCACGCATGCGTCAAATCATTACGACGCGTGCGGGGAATCCCTTTGGACGGATGGATCCGGTAAGTCTGTACAGACGAGCGGATCCATCCGTTGGAATGGATTCCAGCAGATGGATTTGTTGAGCATGTCAGCAAATATCCATCTGCTGGAAATCCATCCCAGGGGAGATTTATCTGCGGATAAATATCCGATGGAGTGTACACACCATAGAATCTATCCGCAGAAACCCATTTGATGGGATTTATCTGCGGATAGATTCTATGGTGTGTATGGGGCCTCAGGGACCATATTAAAGTCTCCGCATATTAGTAAATGGCCTTGCTGGATTTTCCGGGCTGCTCGTAGTGTCTTTCTTAGACAGATGTAGATGGAAACCAAAGTGTAAAGTACATTGTTGATTGAGCATATCAGAAAGATATACTGTACCTCCCATTCGGGTCAGTAACACAGTTCAGCAGTGTGAAAAGAATGGTGTTCCTAATAGCGATCAGTACTCCGCGTTGCTTTTTTGGAAAGGAAGACTGGAACACATGTGGGAATTGCCTGTGTTGGCATTTAGGAAAAGCTGTCAAAGCAAAGTGTGTCTCCTGGACGCAAAGCACGTCACATTTATGGGCAAGTGCCCACTTCCATAAAGAGGCAGGTTTTGCGGGGTGATTTAGCCCTTTTGTGTTGAGGGAAAAGTATGGTGATCCCCATGTTATCTGGTGAAGCAGTGTAGGAGGAGTGCAAGTACTCACAGTTGTGGACGAGTGGTGTAGCAGGATTCAGGAAATCTGTCGATGAGGATGGGCACGTTGGAATCGGTGCTTTGGTAATTCAGACAGGGAAGCAGTGTCTGGCACTATAGAGGTACAAAACAAGGTGGAGTGAAAGTTTAACGTTGGTCTATGTGGGCAAACTAAATTCGCCTGATTCAGATGAAGGCACAAACTTGGTCGAGAAAAAAAGAAGAGGAAAAAGTAAGCGAGAAAAAAACATTTAGGACAAAAATATCAAAGAAAAACAAAGTTCACACAGGAGTGTGAGCAGGAACAGCTCTGGTGAGCTAGAAACGGGGAAAGTTAAGCAAACAGGTGTTCAAGCGCATATCCAGACCGGACTATGACAAACGCTCAAAGTAGCATATTGGGCTCGATGTTCAGCGGTGGTTGCTCTTGTGTTTCCCTTGGTCATTACCAAAGGTAAACGGGTTTGGTGTAGCGTTGGGATCCAGTTGTTTGTGCGAAGGGTCTGGTAGGATTCCCCATGAGTGTAGCAATTTCATGCCCAGGGTAGAGATGTTGTGGGGGATACCATTGTGAGTGGCCAAGATGGTCGCTGGGTGACGCCATTTGTAAATGATCTTGTGATTATTCATGGCTTTAGTTATGGTTTTTAGTTGTCTTCTCATTTGAAGCGTGTACTGAGACAGAGTATGGTGCTGGAAGCGGCGACAGTTCTCTGGCTTTCATAAGAATCTGCTCCTTCGCCTGAAAGAAGTGAACACGCAGGAGCACATCTCGGGGCACATCCGCCTCAAGGTGGCGTGGTTTAGGTAGTCTATGTATGCGATCAATTGTGAGCTCAATAGGGGAGAGCTCCGGGAGCATGGTAGAAAATAGTGTGGTAGCAAAGTTGTGCAGCTCTTTGGGTTGGACTGACTGAATCCTGTGCATTTTAATGTTATTGCGCCTGGAGCGGTCCTCCAGGTCTGCGAGTTTCGCTTTAATCCACAGAGAGTCCTCTTTCTGGTCATTACAAGTATCAACTAAATCATTAACTGTTTCAGTACATTCCGCCATTTTGGTCTCCATAAACTGCACTCTATTGTCCATGTGTTTCATTTCTAGTGAGAATGTATTGATCAGTGATGATAAGTTAGACATGAGAGACGATTGCAGTGATAAAAACATGTCCTTCATAGTGGTGTCTAGCACCGGTTGCCCTGATGTTGGGAATTGTGCTATGGGGGATTTTTTTAGTGAGAAAATAGCAGATGCATTGTGCAGGTCTGTACTCACTGTGTCTGAGACACCGGAGTTGGAGGGGAGTCATCAGGAGAGAGATGGGATGGCATCCCAGGATATATGTTTTGTGTATGGGCTCCCGGAGGCTCAGAGAAGGCCAAGGATTGTCTCGCTGCTGCGCCGGAGGCGCCATCTTGGTGACGGCGGTGCGGTTGAAAGTATAAGGCCTCCAGGCGTTTCAGGCCTCTGTCCTGGATCCGCTTGTGGTACATCGTTGTGGCGGTGTATCGGGGGTACAATCGGGCAGATTCGGGGTGATTGCTGCGGTGGATTGGCCCTATAGTCCCTTAAGTTCCGGTCTGGACGACGGAGCTCACTGCTCAAGCGGCCATCTTTGTGAGCGCAAGCCACGCCCTCGTTTTTTTTTATTTGATGCAACAACTGCTTTAACCACTTACGGACCACCCGCCGTTGTTGTACATACGATTTTATTCTCTAGGGTGTTAGAAAAAAAAAATATATATATATATATATAATATAATTTTCTATCAAAAAAATGTTTTTAACTTGTAAACACCTAATCAAGGCTCATGCCGTGTACACACGGACGTTTTTTGTCTTGTAAAAAAATGCTGTTTTTTGTCTTGAAAAAAAAAACGTTTTTCAAACTTCATTTTAAAAAATGACGTTGCCTACACACCATCATTTTTTCAAAATGCTCTAGCAAAGCGCGGTTACATTCAGCACGTACGACGGCACTCTGTTCCATTCAAGCTTGCGTCATAACTTGCTTCTGAGCATGCGCGGGTTTAAAAACGTTGTTTTAAACGTTGTTTTAGCCCACACACGATCATTTTAATTGACACAAAAAAAAACATTTTGAAAAACGACATAAAAAATTGAAGCATGTTCGAATTTTTTGGGTAGTTTTTCAGAAGACAAAAAACAATGTTTTGCCCACACTCGATCATTTTAAATGACGTTTTTTAAAACGTCGTTTTATTTCATTACAAAAAACGACTGTGTGTACGCGGCATCAGGGTTGAAGTGGTTAATCATCCAGCTAAAAGGAAAACAATGTGGAAAGAAGCCCTGCAATTTAAATGTGATGTCTTGTGCACTCATGCCGCATACAGACGGTCATTTTTTGTGATGAAAAAAAACGAAGTTTTAAAAAACGTAATTTAAAATGATAGTGTGTGGGCAAAACGTCGTTTTATGTCTTCAAAAAAACGACAAAAAAATTCGAACATGCTTGAATTTTTTATGTCGTTTTTCAAAACGTAGTTTTTTGTGTCATAAAAAATGACCGTTTGTGGGCAAAACAACGTTTAAAACAACGTTTTTAAACCCGCGCATGCTCAGAAGCAAGTTAGGACGCGAGTTTGAATGGAACAGAGTGCCGTTGTACATGCTGAACGTAACCGCGCTTTGCTAGAGCTTTTGGAAAAAACGATGGTGTGTATGCTACGTCGTTTTTGAAAATGAAGTTTGAAAAACGTCGTTTTTTTTCATGCTAAAAAACAACGTTTTTTTTCATCACAAAAAACGTCCGTCTGTACGCGGCATGAGGAAACACATTTTAGCAGCCTAGCACCTCCCAATTGTTCTAACAGGAGCTTCTTATATGTTTTCTCTGCCAATGCAGACTCAAAAAAAAAAGTGTTCTCGCTGCAATTAGAGATACTGTCTCCTTTAAGATCCATAAGGAAATCAAGGACCCACAAGGACAGTATTTAATACTAATCTGTGATATTAACTCCACAGCTTATTCGCTTTCTCAACAAACTCATACAAACTCATACGCAAAATACACGCACACCAAAAATGATCTCTAATGATTTGTGAAGACTTTAATCTCATCCTAGACCCAGCCATAGACTCAACCTCATCATCTAACCAGGTGGGTCCATCACTACATGGCTTAATACACCAAAGTGACTTATTTGATGCATGGGCCTTCATGCAGGAGAGAAAGACTTCAACTTTTTCTCCACACCCCAGCCGTCCTACTCACGCATAGACCTTTTTTTAGTGGACCAATGGCTCTTGACGAGAACAACCTCAACCTTCCTTGATCAACACCATCATATAGTCAGATCATGCCTCGGTGGTACTGACTATTAAAGACTCATTATCCTCTAACTGTGTCCCCCATATGGAGAGCTAAACCACTTCTCCTATAAAGAGAAGACACCAAAAGAATACTGGAAAAGCATATTAGAGTACTCCACTATGATCTTCGATTACTCCTTCTGGGGGATTTTGAGAAGTCCTCCAGGAAATTAAAAATGAATTACTATGCCAATGGCAACAGAGCGGGGAAAGATTTAAACTAATGCCTCTGAGGCTGCATTCATTCATTATACACCCACTTGCCAAGGACAAACACTGCCATCCTAAAGATATAGCAGATGCCTTCAGCCACTATTATGGATCATTATATAACCTAGAGAAAAATCCACATACATACCAACCCACACCTAAATCAATTAACATTTTCCTTAAAAAAAATGTCCCTTCCCCAGTTAACCCCAGAACAGCTACTTCAGATAAATTCACCCTTTAATAGTCAAGAAGTGCTCCAAGCAATCGATACACTGCCACTCAACAAATCCCCAGGATTGGATGGATATAATGGGGAATACTACAAGACTTTCAAACAGGTACTATCATCCTATTTAGTCAAAATCTATAACGCTGCAGCTGCCTCTTCTGCCCCCCCCCCCCTCCAAAACATCAATAACTATGCAAAAATACAAAGATCGCCTTCTTTGCTTCTGGCGTTAGATGCAGGGAAGGCTTCTGATCAAATCCATTAGGGGCACTTGGCCAGAGTATTTTTGACTTTTTAGCTTTACAGGCCCGATATTCTCAGCAATTATGGCTTTATATCAGGGGTGCCCAACCTTTTGAAGAGTGAGGGCCACTTAAGTGACTTGGTAACCGGTCGCGGGCCACAATGAGCGGAGCGAGTGGATGACATGTCCGTGTCTGCTCTGCATATGCAGAGCAGACATTGACACAGCCCACTTTAGGACACAAGTCAGTTTATGTCTGCCACTACTTAGAGGTGAATGGAGGGTCCAATTGGTCAGACTGAGCGTGTGAAAGGGGCCCAAGGCTGCTTTCACACTGATGTGCTGTGGTTTACCTGCACCGTGGGTGCAATGCAGTGTTACCTTTGGCTTGCCTGCACTTTGCAATAGACTTCTATTATATTCTGCAGGTTTGTTGCACTTTCAGAAAGCTCACCAAACTTGCAGGTCATAACAGAAGTCTAAGGCTCAGTGCAGGTAACCCGCAGGTAAACCAATCTGCACCTGCGGATCAGTTTTAAAGCAGCCGTATAACCACTGCAGAAAAGATATTCCTATATACACACTGATTTTAGTAATAAACTGACCTTTAAAAACAGTATTCTATTCCCTCCCAGAGCAGGAGGTCGCGGACCACATCAGAGGGCTCTGCGGGCCACATGTGGCCCCCGGGCCACTGGTTGGGCACCCCTGCTTTATATATTAAACCTTCTGCCCAGGGTTACACTTCTGGCATCCTTTCCACCCCATTTAATATCACGAGTGGGACTCTCCAGGGATGCCCACTCTCGCCATTAATCTTAATTTTGCTCATGGAACCTCTGGCAAGTTACATTAACAACCACCCCCACATCACAGGCTTTAGGATCCAGAACCCATCACATACCATCAGCTTGTTTGCAGATGACATCATTCTCATGCACACAGAGGTGGAGGTACATCATGTATTAAAAATGTTTAACTGTCTTTCCTACTACAAAGTAAATGAGACCAAATCTTATAGTCTAGGACTTAATGTCCCTCCTCCTATAAAACAGAAACTCTCAGAAATGTATCCGTATACATGGAGCGATGCAGGGATAAAATACTTAGGCATCATACTAACACCAAGAGTAAAAGAACTCCTTAAAGCGAATTATACCCCATTCCTACATAACCACGCTCAAGACTTTAAGGCCTAGCTAAAATCGAACTCTCCTGGTCAGGCCATTTAGCAGCCTTTAAGCTTATTCTCCTTTCCCAATTCCTATACCTATTCAGAACACTTCCTATTCCTGTACCCAACTCCTTTTTTGGAAATGCCCAATCGTGGTAAACGCATACCTATGGCAAAGCAGAAAGGCGAGATGCGCATTCTCTAGATTGGCTACAACTAGGAAGGCAGGTGGAGTGGGACTAGTAACACTTAAGGATTGTTACACTTCTTCAATCTTAGCAAAACTAAAAACATGGTTCCCTCAGGCTAACAGTACCAGATGGAAAGAACTTGAAAGAAACCAAACGCAGGGAAATCATCTCTATCACTTCTTTCTTGCTAGTCAACACAGCTCTCTACAAACTACATCATTGTCACCTGCTATAATGGCTTCTTTTCAGGCTTGGAAATTACTCCTAACTACTCCCTTCCAGAATTCTACAACTACTTTACTCACTCTACCACTTCTAAGCTTATCCATCATCATACCTAACTTAAATGTAACTAGTGGAAAAAGTGATAAAGGGAATAGATGACCCAATGATAGGACCAGCTCCCAAAACCTTTAGCTCCCTACAGATAGAGTATGGCTTATCTTACTTGGATTATTACACTTTACAGATAAACCACTTTATTTGTTCCAATCTAAATACTGCTATAACATTACCATGGAAAGTAACCCTGTACTACACCAAGCCTCATACTAAGACTAAAGGAATATCTTTATTTTACAACCTGCTTAACAGCAAGGATGTATTTACTAAAACTTCCCACATACAAGCATGGAAAAAAGATCTAAGCACCAAATTCTCCTCTGAAAAGTGGCAAACGGCACTCCGGATCACATATGCAGCGACAAGAAGTGTGAACCTACGGGAACTGACACCAAAAATGTTGTTTAGATGGTACTTAATGCCCTACAGGATTGCTAAATTTTCTCCACATACTCCTTCTACATGCTGGAGGAACTGTGAAGCAGTTGGTACACGACACCATAAACTTTGGTCCTGCCCTGCTATAGCCACCTTTTTTGGATAGTGGTATTTTGACTGCTTATACAAATTCTGAAGAAAATAAACTATCATCAGGTCTGGCACATTTGTCATTAGACATAAAATCATTACCGATACTAGACATGTGCACACTGAAATATTTTGTTTCGGAATTTCGTTTTCGTCCGAAAAATACATTTATTTTGTTACTCCCGAAATTCGTTTTTATTTATTTTGTTTTTTGTTAGAAATTGCATTCGTCCAAAGATCTGAATTAATTAAGGTTGAATCTGTCATTGAAGGCTTATGGTGTCTGTCGAATGTTCAAAGAAGATTCGACAAAGCAGCGAAACTGGACGTCACCGCGATCGTATATTTCCCGTCGAATGTTCCGCCTACAAGCTAGCTATAGTAGAATTCTAATGTTGTAGGACTAGTAATAATTATATTTATTAATTATTATTACTAGTCAACCAACATTAGAATTTTTCTATAGCCTATGGGCCGAGCATTTGACCGGAAATGTACGATTGCAGCGTCTTACAGTTTAGCTGCTCCGTCAAATCTTCTTAGAACTTTCGACAGACACCATAAGCCTTCAATGACAGATTCAACGTTTGTATGTTTTTCGATGCTTTGTCGAATCTTCGTCGTTCATGTTGAATTATCAAGTTAGTTCTAGCTATTTTACTGCTCCTACTCTTTGGTTACAATCAGCCAATAACATTCATCATCATTTTTATTTTACTTCCCCCACCCAATTCCAGCAGCGATCTTTTTTCTCTATAATGTTGAATACAGATTTTTACATGTAAACAAATAGCTTCATAAAAGGCCAGGTCTTAAAGCGGAGGTTCACCCTAAAACATCTATATAAAATTAAATCCAGCATACTTCTGACAAGTACAGTATGCTGGTATTTATTTATTTTTTCGCTGTACATACCTTCTTATAGCTTTTCTTTTTCACCCGGCTTCCGGGTTCTCACTACCGCCGGGAGTAGGCGTTCCTATGAAGAGGCGTAGATGATTGACAAGCGGATAAGGCGCGTCATGCGTTCCGAAAATAGCCGTATAGAGCCGAATCCCAGTCCGGCTATTTTCGGAACGCGTGACGCGCCTTATCCGTACGTCAATCATCTACGCCTCTTCATAGGAATGCCTATTCCCAGCGGGAGTGAGAAAAGAAAAAGAACTATAAAACGGTATGTACAGCGGAAAAAAAAATACCAGCATACTGTAGCTGTCCGAAGTATGCTGCATGTAAAGGTATATAGATGTTTTTTAGGGTGAACCTCCGCTTTAAGTAGTTAAACACATTTAGAAACACTTTCACATAATCCGTTAGCAATATCTTATGCATGAATTTGACTGTTCTATTTGCAGCAGTGTTACCATATGCAAGTGCATTTGCCTCCTGCTTCTGGGGATTTATTGGCTTTTTAATGGCACTAAGAGCTGGCCTGTCTGTTCCTGTAACTGGGGTCACTGCTGTTAAATTAAATTTACACCAGTCCACAGCCGACTCCCAAACTGGAAAACTACCCAGTTTGGGCACATGTTGAGTTGGCCCTCTCAGTGCAATCCCCTCTGGCCACAGAATGCTCTCTTTTAATTTAGCCATGTCTTCTTCTGAGAGACCCATACTGTGGACACAGGCTTCCCATGTCTGCAGAAACTTCCATAAGTGCAGCAAAAACTATGCAATGTCACCTTAAGGCAGTGTTTCTCAATTCCAGTCCTCAGGCCCCCCCAACAGGTCAGGTTTTCAGGATTTCCATTATTTTGCACAGGTGATTTGATCAGTTTCACTGCCTTAGTAATCACCACAGCCTTTTCATCTGAGGGAAATCCTGAAAACCTGACCTGTTGGGGGGGCCTGAGGACTGGAATTGAGAAACACTGCCTTAAGGGTTGCTGTCTTTTAAAAGCACCTATAACAAAATGCATTGATGATGCATCAAAAGAGCAGCATCATCAGACTCAAAGCAGAGGGGGCTGCACCTTTGTCATACCTTAACCAAATGTGATTCAAACTATCTGACATTTAAATGGACAGATTGTAATATCTGGTGTGAATTTAGGTCTTCCTGCTCATGAACAGACAGACAGGATCTGCCTGTATGTCTGTCTGTCTGTCTGTTTAGGCCAGCAAAACATGGCCATAGGCCGCGTACACACATCCGAGAAACTCGACGGGAGAAACACATCGTTTTCCCCGTCGAGTTCCTTGTTCGGCTGTCAAAAAACTTGTCGAGCCAAATTTTCCCATTGCCCGACGAGGAAATAGAGAACATGCTCTCTTTTTGGCTCGACGAGTTTCCCGTGGGGTTTCTCGGCGAAAAGTGTACACACGACAGGTTTTCTCGGCAGAATACGTCTCCCATCAAGTTTCTTGCTGGATTCTGCCGAGAAAACCGGTCGTGTGTATGCGGCCATACATCCACTGCGTGTCCCACTCATGGACTCTTGCAGTCCAGTCTATGACAAGGCATTAGCAGCAAAAGAAGATATCGTAGTCATTGCCTGGACACCCCCCCCCCCCCCCCACAGCATGGTGTCTGTTTTAAATGCTGCCCAAGCAGTGTTGGTTCCATACAAAAGCCCTGGCTACAGTCTCTTTCCATTGTGTAACAAAACCCCCTATCTGGCTGGTTATGCTGAAGTTGATTGATATACAAGTACAACCAGCCTGCCCCTATCAGGGCTCGAGTCCTGCGGGAACGCATGGGAACGACGTTCCTATACCTTTTCCACAGCAGGAACGTCGTTCCCATAGTAACCGGGGCGCGTCTGTCCTCCCCTCCCTCGGTCCGCCTATTCCTCCTCCTCCAGCGGCTGCCGTAACAAAGTCTCGGCTCTAGTGGTGGGGTGCAGTTCACCCTAGCACCTGCAGAGGTGGGGCGCCAAAGTGCCATAATGCTCCCTTCCATCCTCCCTCTCCTTGTTTGTTTCACACACGAGTCGGGCTGTATCTGCTTGTCTTCCTAGCTCATCCCCCACTCGGCCGTCTGTCCAATCCAAATTCCTCCTCCCCTTTGTTTCCGCCCACAGTCCAGCCTGCATGGAGCCTCCAGCATGGACTTATATGACTAACCAGAGTTGTAAGGTACGTGAGCTATCTGCAAAACCCCCTCTCCCCCCTGAATTATTTTTTCTTTGCCTCTGCTTCTCTCTCATTTCTTCCCCGTGCAACGGGGGGGGGGGGGGGGGCGTTGCGGTAATTGTGCAGACTGAGGGAGTAATTGTGAGGGATGGGGGATGGGGGGGGAGTAGTTGTGCAGACTGGGGGATGGGGGGAGTAGTTGTGCAGACTGGGGGATGGGGGGAGTAGTTGTGCAGACTGGGGGATGGGGGGAGTAGTTGTGCAGACTGGGGGATGGGGGGAGTAATTGTGAGGGATGGGGGATGGGGGGAGTAGTTATGCAGACTGGGGGATGGGGGGGGAGTAGTTGTGCAGACTGGGGGATGGGGGGAGTAATTGTGCAGACTGGGGGATGGGGGGAGTAATTGTGCAGACTGGGGGATGGGGGGAGTAATTGTGCAGACTGGGGGATGGGGGGAGTAATTGTGCAGACTGGGGGATGGGGGGAGTAGTTGTGCAGACTGGGGGATGGGGGGAGTAGTTGTGCAGACTGGGGGATGGGGGGAGTAATTGTGCAGACTGGGGGATGGGGGGAGTAGTTGTGCAGACTGGGGGATGGGGGGAGTAGTTGTGCAGACTGGGGGATGGGGGGAGTAATTGTGCAGACTGGGGGATGGGGGGAGTAGTTGTGCAGACTGGGGGATGGGGGGAGTAATTGTGCAGACTGGGGGATGGGGGGAGTAGTTGTGCAGACTGGGGGATGGGGGGAGTAGTTGTGCAGACTGGGGGATGGGGGGAGTAATTGTGCAGACTGGGGGATGGGGGGAGTAGTTGTGCAGACTGGGGGATGGGGGGAGTAATTGTGCAGACTGGGGGATGGGGGGAGTAGTTGTGCAGACTGGGGGATGGGGGGAGTAGTTGTGCAGACTGGGGGATGGGGGGGGTAATTGTGCAGACTGGGGGATGGGGGGAGTAATTGTGCAGACTGGGGGATGGGGGGAGTAGTTGTGCAGACTGGGGGATGGGGGGAGTAGTTGTGCAGACTGGGGGATGGGGGGAGTAGTTGTGCAGACTGGGGGATGGGGGGAGTAGTTGTGCAGACTGGGGGATGGGGGGAGTAATTGTGCAGACTGGGGGATGGGGGGAGTAATTGTGCAGACTGGGGGATGGGGGGAGTAGTTGTGCAGACTGGGGGATGGGGGGAGTAGTTGTGCAGACTGGGGGATGGGGGGAGTAGTTGTGCAGACTGGGGGATGGGGGGAGTAGTTATGCAGACTGGGGGATGGGGGGGGAGTAGTTGTGCAGACTGAGGAAGTTTATTTGTTAAAAAAAAGTAGTACATAAAACACACACATGCAATTTAAATTTTTTTGAGGCGGGTGGGGAATCTTGGGTGAGTTCCCACACTTTTTTCCCCAGGACTTGACCCCTGCCCTAGATGGATCCAAATACGGCTAGTTCTTGCTAAACCAGCCACATTTTGATACATTTATGGCTGGCTTAAAACACCCTTTCACTTCTAGTAAAAACATCTCATAGTTTGTCACTTAAAGCGGTGTCTCCCCTCATTTTCTGGTCAGCCGGGCCGCATCCTCAAATAAGGGACTAGTAGATTTTAAAGGGGTTATAAAGGTTTGTTTTTTATTTTCTAAATAGGTTCCTTTAAGCTAGTGCATTGTTGGTTCACTTACCTTTTCCTTCGATTTCCCTTCTAAATGTTTATTTTCTTTGTCTGAATTTCTCACTTCCTGTTTCTCCTCAGTAAAATTCACACCATCATCTGAGCGGTGTTTAGTCAGCCAGAGAAGCTTACTGAGGAGGAACAGGAAGTGAGAAATTCAGACAAAGAAAACAAACATTTAGAAGGGAAATTGAAGGAAAAGGTAAGTGAACCAACAATGCACTAGCTTAAAGGAACCTATTTAGAAAATAAAAAACAAACCTTTACAACCCCTTTAAAGCGGAGTTCCACCCAAAAATGGAACTTCCGCTCATCCCACTCCTCACCCCCTTACATGCCACATTTGGCATGTAATTTTTTGGGGGGGCTTCAGGAGAAGGGGACTTCCTGTCCCACTTCCTCCTTCCGCCGAGGGGCTGCAAAGGCGATTAAGCTTAATCGCCTTTTGGCAGCCCCTCCCTGTAGGCGATCGCCTAGGACACGTGACAGGTCCTAGCCTGCTCGCGCATGCGCAGTGGCTGCCCGGCCGTGAAGCCGAAAGCTGTCACGGCCGGGTGCCCACAGTGACAATAAAGACGCCGGCCGGGGAGGGGGGGAGAGGAGCGGAGCCCCGGCCGGTGCGTCGCTAAAACGCTGGAGCAGGTAAGTGTCTGTTTATTAAAAGCCAGCAGCTACACTTGTTGTAGCTGCTGACTTTTAATAAACATAAATATTGGCTGGAACTCCCCTTAAAGGTGAATCCAATGTTTTTTTTTTTTTTTTTGCATAGCAGCTTAAGAAGAGTATCAAGTAAAATTAGGGATGATTTCAAAATGTACAGGAAAGCATTTCTCTGATACTACACCAGGTGCAGGGATAGTTAAAAGAGTAACCCTTAGGAGCCATTTAAAGCAAATTGGCAAATTGTCTGCAATGCATTTTGGCAAAAAAGCTAAATTCCACCAGTTATTTGTTTTTGTTCATACCTAAAGGTCTAGTTCTACAGGATGCGAGACTAAAGCCTGATATAACATTGTCTTTGATGGATGCTTCAGTTGGTTGTCCATCCTTGGATGTCCTAATATAACAGCGATTTCTAAGAGGGCAAAGTAAATGTAGGTTAATGTTAAAATTTAATAAAGCGTAAATATATCAATTTGTATATACCACACAACTTCACAGACTTTTTAGCATTGGCGCACTTTTAGAGAGGTTCAACAAAAAAAAACATTGTTTCACACTTTCTGGCAGGTACTAGGTTCTTTGAAATCCCCAGGGCCTATGGGGATGTCAGCAAGGGAGGGAGGTCTCAAGCCCCACCTACCTTCCTCCCATAGCAATGAGAAGAGGAAAATGGACAGCCGCACTCCGGAAAAACTTTTAAAAGAAAGTTGTCTTTATTTTCAAGCTAGAACATGTACAGTCACCGCAACCACAAAACAGGACAGCCGACGCGTTTCACACTTAACTAGTGCTTAATAAAGACAACTTTCTTTTAAAAGTTTTTCCGGAGTGCGGCTGTCCATTTTCCTCTTCTCATTGCTATTGCTACTTGCATCGCCAACACCTTGGTAATCCGACCGTCCCTGATCATCTACAAGGCTCACCTGGAGCGGTGAAAATCTTTCTCTACCTTCCTCCCATGGGGGACAATTTGATTGTCAATCCCACCTTAGTGAACTGGTTAGTGTAAAAAACACAACACACAAATAATGCATCTTTTTTTTTAACTAATATATACTTTTTCAGGTTCTAGCAATATCCTGCAGCCTCCAAGTAAAAGTTAGGAGGAGTTTTAATTTATTTGCTTTATGTTTACATTTTTCATTTGCTCTTTGTTTTTTTTATCGCGCAAAAAATAAAAACCGCAGAGGTGATCAAATACCATTAAAAGAAAGCTCTCTTTGTTTGAAAAAAAGGGCATCAATTTTGTTTGGGTACAGCGTCCCATGACCACGTATTTGTCAATCAAAGCGATGCAATGTCATATCTCAAAAAAATGGACTGGTCATTAAGGGAGCAAATCATTCCGGGGCTGAAGTTGTTAAGCAGAGTTAATATTGACATTTAACTCAACTAAAATAAAACTGTCATAATGATGAATGTCTCCTGATCATTACCAACCTGTTCAATGGCTCGTGCCAGTCTTTTGTTAGATATGTAAAAAATAAACAGTTTGGATAGAATGCACAAATCTTCTGGCACATATTTACGTCAGGGGCAAGCACACTTGTGAGAGTTTCTCCCGAAAATTCCAATGTCTGAAACAGATCTCTTTGGCAATCTAAGGAACAAAAAAAAAATGGGTAAAAGAAAACAGCATTAATCTAAGTACATTTAAGCTATTGAAGCCTAGACACACTTTAGCATTACAGATCTGATGTTGTGTTCCATATAGGATTTCACTGCAATGAAATCTGAACTCCAAGCAAACCAGTAAATATATTGTTTAAATACATACTGTATAACATATGTTCTACCTACCTACCAAAATGATTTGCAATACTTTCCAGACAATATTTTGATTTACACTCTTCTGTTAAACAATGCACACCAGAGTCGTACCTGGCAGAAGAGATGTCCACCCTGGGTACTGTCTATTAAGGCAAACTGCTTTGGTCGCCACTGATCTTTTAATCAGGCTGTTTGATTTGGTTTATGATGGTGTCTCTTGCATAGTTCTGACACATTGGACTCAGAACTTTGCAGTCACTTTTGGGAAGCATTTCAATTGAGTGATGCTAGCCAGGGGTGAGTTTGCTGCATAACAGTAAGTCGAATGCAGGCCAAGAAGAGTAGTTAGCAGATGTCACTGTAAAGTGTCAGACAGTGCTGACTCCTCCTCACTGCTGACCAATAAGCTTCTGTTCGATTTGTCAGTCTGTGGTACCAATGAGCTGCTCATTGTAAATCTTTGCTATATGCTGAATAGGTACTTGCAGCCTCTGGTATCAGTAGGATGCATATTGTCATGCCCCGTACACACACAACCGTTTTTCCCGTCGGAAAAGGGCAGAAGAGAGCTTTTGGCCGGGAATCCCCACCATGTGTATGCTCCATCAGACTTTTTCCAGTCGGAAAACTGCCGGAAAAAGAAAGCAGGATCTATTTTTTCCCATCAGGAAAAATCCTAGCGGGAAAACCGTTCGTCTGTATGCAATTTCAACACGCAAAAAAACGCACATGCTCAGAATCAAGTCGACGCATGCTTGGAAGCATTGAAATTATTTTTTCTCGGCTCGTCGTAGTGTTGTACGTCACCGCGTTTTCGACTGTCGGAATTTGGTGTGACCGTGTGTACGCAAGACAAGTTTGAGCGGAATTCCATCGGGAAAACCATTGTTTTTTTTTCCGATGGGAAAACCACTCGTCCATAAGTCTCCCATCGTCCATAAGTCTCTGATATAGGCTAAATTTTTATTGTCAGTCTCTGCTTTCAGCAGGATGTTTATTATCAGTCTCTGATTTTGTCTGGATATGTATTGTCAGTCCCCTGACAGGTTGTGTTAATATTCTGTATTATTGAAGGATGTGTAGGTTTGGTCTTTGCTGTAGCTGGAATGTAGAGCTGTCACCTGTCTGGATTTAAATTGGGTTTTTAAAAACAGCTGTACACTTCAATATTTGTTTTGCAGTGCCCACATTGGGCACTTTGAGTACCATATTACTAAAATGTTGTCCTTTGAAGATCTGTCACTATAAAAACATGACAGGAAAGCAGGAAGCCACACACTGGCATTGTTGCATCACATCAAAATTTTCTAAGCCAGACAGGGCACTCTGCAGCCCCACCTAGAGCCACAAGATCTCCATAATCAAGCCTGTATTGGTGGAAACTTTGGAGAGGGAGAGTTCTAGATGTGGCTTCAGTGTGCTTTGTCCAGCTTTAAAGTGGAAGTAAACCCTCCTATCGTTTTCAGCCAAGGAAGCGGCCATCTTGACCTCTGTTTAATCTGCAACTGCCATGTTTCATACATGTGACCTGTTATGAAACCAGCCATTGGATGGTTTGGCAGTTTGGTTGAGAGCACAAACAAATGTGACAGCTAGCATTTCCGGCATGCCGGGAATGTTAACTGTTTTTGTAACTATCAAATTGAAGGGTTTACTTCCACTTTAATTAAGTTAGATGTGATCTGACATCGGTGTGACTTCCTGTAATCCCATTGAGATTTCTATGCAGGCTTGGACTACTAATATCTCTTTAAAAGCATGTTGCCATTATCCCCATGCCACATCACGGTGCACTTATATTAATTGCTTGAACTTTATTTTTTTTAACATGCTGTTATTATTCCCAGGTTTTCAAATCATTAAATAATTTATTTATTTTTAAGAAAATTTGCACTGCTTTCATGTTTTCCTTGGCTATTATTGTGCCATTACAATGTGTTGGAGGTAAGTGTTAAGAAATCATCAACCTCAGGCGTTAAATAAGCTAGGTATGCCACAGTGACACATATTTCCCAGTTCATAATTTCAGCTTTCTGTATCACTTCTCACCTTACAGCTTGTTTATTGGACAACTCCTATCGCATTCA
The DNA here is from genome assembly GCF_905171775.1 of Rana temporaria. NCBI lineage: Eukaryota > Metazoa > Chordata > Amphibia > Anura > Ranidae > Rana > Rana temporaria. Next base: position 563,783,824 of record NC_053489.1, on the reverse strand, counting down.
TGTATTTGAGATCTTTACTAGCCAAAGGGCAGTACAACGGCACCACCTTTTGGGCTGCTTTTGCTGATCCTCGTGTTGGTAAAAGTTTGATGAAAGACGATCCACGCTTTATATGCGCTGCATTAAACGATGCAATAATTTGCAGTGTGACGAATGTGATATCTCCATTACGAACGCTAGTTTTACCAGAAAGAGCGCTCCCGTCTCATACTTGATTCTGAGCATGCACGATTTTTTTTCCCCTCTGAAAACGCATACACACGATCGGTTTTCCTGATGGGAAAAAGTCAGCCAGGAATCGCGACACGAAAAAAGGAAGCTGGTTCTCTTTTTTTTTCTGCAGTTTTCTCGTCGGGAAAACTGCGATGGAGCATACACTTGGCCAGTTTTCCCAGTCAAAAGCTCTCATGGCAGTTTTCCCAAAGGGAAAACCGGTCGTGTGTACGAGGCATTAGTGTGTAAATAGCTTTACCACCGTAGTAAGGAAGGCAGGCAATTATTACATCACAACAAATTTCTTTACATTTTAATACATTTAATTGTTTTTTTTTATTTCATTGTTACTTTAGTGAAGCTCACAGATGATGACATTTTATACACTCCAAAGACACCCTAAAGCCACTTAGGACACTATAGGCTAGCCCCAACGCGATCCTCTACCATAACAATGAACCAAGCATTATCCCAATCCACGCATTTTAAACAGATAACTACATAACAGTAATGAACTAATCACTGGCTTTAGAACAGCAGGACCAGCTGCTTGGTGTTTGCTAGTGATCAGATCATCACATAACAGCTCAATCCAAGGATATAAGGTGGCTCAGGGCCAAGACAGTGAGAAGTGTTAAGGGCCCTTTCACATGGGCATTCAGCCTGTCAGTTTTGCAGACATGTCTATTGGCGGGCAGATGTAAATGAATGATCATCTGTTTTTATATCTCTTTTTATGTCTTTTTTATATCTCTTATATCCATGTCAGTTCAGGTCTGTTTTTTTAAATGGAACAAGGCTGTATCCTTTTCTATTTAAACGGATCTGAACGGATGAAAACCGGTGTTGCTCCTTTACATCTGTTTCATTTGTATCTGTTTTTAGGCAAGAAACATTTTTTGACTATACTTTTGTCGCCTATGATTAGTTTCTGCTAAAACTAAAAACAAAGGGCTAGATTCACGTAGACTTTTCGTTTGGCGTATCTATTGATACGCCGCGTAAGTTGAAAGATGCGCCGTCGTATCTATGCGCGCTATTCAGGGAACTAGATACGCCTGAAATCCTGCTTCATCCGACCGACGTAATTCTTAGTACGCCGTCGTATCTAGGGTGCATATTTACGCTGGCCGCTAGGGGCGCTTCCATAGATTTACGCGTAGAATATGTAAATGAGCTTGATACGCCGATTCACGAACGTACTTGTGCCCGCTAGGCCATTTACGTAAGGCTTAAGTTATCCCTGCTTAATGAGGCGCTGCCAATGTTAAGGTATGGACGTCGGAACAGCGGTCGAATTTTACGTTGTTTACGTAAGTGGTACATGAATGGGGCTGTGCGTAGGTTACGTTCACGTCGAAAGCATTGCCCCGACGTTTCTTAGGGAGTATATGCAACGTGATTCTGGGCATGCGCGCGCATGCGCCGTACGAACGGCAATTTATTTACATGGGGTCATGGCTAATTTAAATGAAGCACGCCCCCTACCTGCCTATTTTGAATTAGGCGGGCTTACGCCGGCCTATTTACACTACGCCGGCGCAACGTACGGCGCGGGATCTTTCAGAATACTGTTCTGGGCTCCCTGTTTTGCGGCGGCGTAGCGCATATGAGATGCGCTACGCCGGCCAAAAGATACGCCGAGCTACGTGAATCCAGCTCAATGTATGCAAACATGGATTTAAACCGATGTAAACTGAACTAAAAATAACTGAACTTAAGTGTAAACTGATGTAAACTGTACTGAACTGTACTGAAGTGCAATCTGAGGTAAACTGAACTAAAGACAGATGTGCAAACTGATGTAACGTGAATCCGTATTCATCAGTTGTTTCTTAGCAAAAAATGTGACTGAACTGATAACACCTGTGCAAAAGGACCATTAGGGCTCTTTCACACAGGGCGGATGAGTGATGATCTGCCCCATGAACCTCCGCTTGCTCAGTGGGGATCGCTCCATTGATCCCCGCTGAGCCGGCGGATGATAGGGCGGTCCCCGCACACTGTTCCGGGATCGCCCTGTCTTTTCTCCGCTCTCCTCTATGGGTGGATCGGATTAACATGGACCGTCTGTCCGTGTGCACCCGATCTGATCCACAGACGGATGGAAAAATAGCAGAATCGGAGGATTGCGGAACCGGGTGAGATCAGGTGTGAATGTATGTTCATCCGCTGACACCCGCAATCTCATAGGGACCAATGTATGTCCCTTTTTCATCTGTACACGGATGGATGAAAAAGCGGACATATGGTCCGCCCATGTGAAAGAGCCCTTAGGCCCCTTTCACACAGCGCAGAGCCTGCTGATCAGAGCTTAGAGGGACAGATGTCACATCCATGTCCACTCAATTCAAGCAGAGGGGGCACTGCAGATCCCACTGAGCTCTATGAGTAGCCAGGTGTAAATGGACTTTGGTGGCTATGTCCTATACAGTCTGCCAAAACAGAAGGTTTAGTCCATTTCACGTATTTTCAAAAAGTGATTCAATCAGTTGACATAACATTGCATTGATTTCATGTTATTTTTTTTTATTTTTTTTACTGACAACCACTTAGAGCTAATTACATCCACATTGTTCAACATCTCATCAGTGTGCTCCAACTAACATACAAATGCAGAAATTATTTTTGACTGCTTTTGTATCATGGGTCACAAGCTTTCAGAACACATTCTGCAATTCCTATCACACTGTACACATTGGTCATTCACTAAGATGAGACCTCACTAGAAGACATTTTAATCTTCAATTATAGATTAACCATTGTGTCAAATAATGACATACAGTAGCCTGTGACAAGATAAATAGATTTTGGTATTGCTTATAAATGAAGTTATCAGCAATAACTTGGGTCACGGTAGGTGATCAAGGCCATAAGTCACTTACAAGTTGTTGCTCATCAATAAGGCATTGACATCTCCTTGGAAACCATACACTGTTTCCTATTCATTAATGAATATATGTCAGGTTAATTGTTCCTGCATGCTTCCACCCCCATAGTTACCACTATTTAATGACATGTTTATCCATAAAATGTGACATTTACCTATTGTAGATTTTCCACAGGACTTTAATGAGAAGCCAGTTATGACATTGGCCAGATGTCTTATTTTTGTCGGTGTTCCTTTCCCAGAATACTTTAGGTAACACATGTTGCTGGAGAAAAAAGACAGTTTAAGACATGCACCACCATAGAAAGACAGAAGACAATTGCCACAAGGAACTGTATACAGTTTACTTTCCAATGTTAAAATTGCATTTCAAATATACTGAAAGAGTTAAACACAGTGATAAAAATGTATGAAAAAATAAAACAAACCTAGCCTCAGAAATAATTTCCAGGTAAAAAATATATATTTCACAACTAAACATTTTAACAGAATGCATCCACGACTCTGGTGTAATGGGCATTTCACTACCGAAACCGCAAAAATTGTTATTTAAAAGATAAGTTTGCATGTAGCAGGTAGAAAAATGGTCATTTATTGTTTTTTGTTGTAGAGCTCCTGCAGGACTCCCACAGACTTGTCGGTGTATCTGCTTGCTCGTACCTTATCCAGCTCACAGTGCTGTGATAGTTCATCGGGAACTACAAGCCAACAGCCACGAAGGCTGTCAGGACTTGTAGTTTTCCATTCACAGAACACATTTTTTTAAAAAAAACAAATTAATTTTTTTTACACTGTTTTTTTAACATTTTAACAGGAGGCACAGGGAGAAGATTCCTGCTAGCTGTCAGAGTGGTGGTCATATGCGGCTGTTCCTGATTTCTGGGATTTGTGGACCAGAATGTGCTCCCAATTATATGGACTCCTCAAGATACCAATTTTATTTTCCATACACTTGAGGGTCCTTGGGGTCCAAAGGCTATTTTGTTACCCAGAATAAATGCATATTTTATTTACTTAAAATACTTTTCTATGTGTTTTTTTTTTTAACCACTAGCCGACCGCCCACCGCCATTCTACGTCGGCAAGTTGGCTCGGCTGGGCGAGAGCACGTAGTATAACGTCCTCTCTCCCAGCTGCCACTAAGGGCGCGCGCGCGCCCCCCCGCTCGCCCCCGACTCCCGTGCGTGTGCCCGGCGGGCGCGATCGCCGCCGGGCACACGCGATCGATCGGTACAGAGCGGGGACCGGGAGCTGTGTGTGTAAACACACAGCTCCCGGTCCTGTCAGCAGGGGAAATGCTGATCTTCGGTTCATACAATGTATGAACAGAGGATCAGTGTTTCCCCTAGTGAGGCCACCCCCCCCACAGTAAGAACACACCCAGGCATACTTAACCCCTCCCCCCCCCCCCTAGTGTTAACCCCTTCACTGCCAGTGGCATTTTTATAGTAATTCAATGCATTTTTATAGCACTGATCGCTATAAAAATGTCAATGGTCCCAAAAATGTGTCAAAAGTGACCGAAGTGTCCGCCATAATGTCGCAATACCGAAAAAAAAATCGCTGATCGCCGCCATTACTAGTAAAAAAATAACTATAACTTTTGCGCAAACCAATCAATAAACGCTTATTGCGATTTTTTTTTACGAAAAATATGTAGAAGAAAATGTATCGGCCTAAACTGAGGAAAAAAAATGTTTTTTTATATATTTTTGGGGGATATTTATTATAGCAAAATGTAAAAAATATAAATTTTTTTCAAAATTGTCTCTCTATTTTTGTTTATAGCGCAAAAACTAAAAACCGCAAAGGTGATCAAATACCACCAAAAGAAAGCTCTATTTGTGGGAAAAAAAGGACGTCAATTTTGTTTGGGAGCCACATCGCACGACCGCGCAATTGTCTGTTAAAGCGACGCAGTCCCGAATTGCAAAAAGTACTCTTTGGGCAGCAATATGGTCCGGGGGTTAAGTGGTTAAAGGACAGTTTGTTTGTAGTCAGGTACATTTAAAAAAAATACAATGTCAAATTAACAAGGGACACCAACCAACCTCCTTGAAGTAAAAAAAAATACAAGGTAATAATGTTGTTGTGGTAACTTGACCAAAAAATATATGGAGATCACAAGAAAATATTAATAAAAAGAGATCTTGATTAAAATAAAAAAAATAAAAATTAAACCATTATTATGGAGATCTGACCACACACCCCCCAAATATATCAAGACAATATTTTCACTAAAATTATTATTAGTGGACACAAACATAACAGACAACCTTTGTGAATTAGCCATGTTTCAGTAGTTTTTTTTACATTTTATAAAAAAATAATTAAATGTTGAACATTTTGCAATTATTTTATTTTATAATTTTTTTTAATTATTTATTACAATTTAATTATAATTGTTTTATAGTTTATTTTTTTTACAGGACAGGACAGGACAGGGAAGCCTGTAACTGCGGAGGGGGGGGGGGGTCACACTGACAGGGGGCACATGGGGGGATCAGAAGCAGGCAGAACAGGGAGGGGGATTGCTGTCAAGGAATCAATTATAGGAACCATGCCCTGTGTCTGTGTCTCTACCCGCAGCATCTAAAAGCCAGCAGGAGAGGGAGAAACTGGCTTTCAGCTGCTGAAGAGAACTGCAAAGGGTATCCTGCTGTATTTGCCCCTCCACACCAATTCCCCCTGCTGTTCGGGCCCCCTACAGGAGGACTGGTGGTCCCCCCTATCAGCGGCCCTGTCCACACAGACAAACGGAATTTCCAAGTCTCTCTTTCTAAGTACGTCGGAATTTCCGAGGGAAAAACTCAGATGGGGCACACACACGATCACAATATCCAATCAAAAAATTCTGTCTGACTTTTTCCATTGGAAATTCTGATCGTGTGTACAAGGCATTAGGATTTGCTTGACATAGTTACATTAGTTAGTCTGGTTGAAAAAAGACACAAGTCAATCCAGTTTAAACCAGAGAAAAAATAAAAACACACACACACAGAAAATCTCCATATACTCAATCCTATACTCAAAGTTGATCGAGAGGAAGGCGAAAAAAAAACTATAAAGCGTAACCCAATTTGCTCCAGCAGGAGAAAAAAAATCCTTCCTGGTCCCCCAAGAGGCAATAAGATATTCCCTGCATCCACTTTACTTATAAATATTAGTATCCAGTTATATTGTGTGCATTTAGGAAAGAATACAAGCCATTTTTAAAACACTCTACTGAGCTGGCCAGATTTCACAGTTGTTACTGTGAAGAAGCCTTTTTGTATTTGGAGGTTAAACCTATTTTCCTCCAGATGTAAAGAGTGCTCCCTTGTCCTCTGTGATGACCTTAAAGGAGTTGCAAAGGCAGAAGATTTTTTTATCCTAATGCATTTTATTCAATAAGATAAAAAAAACTTCTGTGTGTGGCAGCCTCCATAGCACCACCTAATTACTTACCTGAGCCCCATCTCTCTCCAGCGACGTCCAGCCATCCAGAACTCTCCTCTTGTTTTGTTGAGATACAGCAGCAGCACCATTTGCTCCCACAGCTGTCAATCAAAGTCAGTTCGCCAATCAGGGGAGAGAGGGGGCGGGTCGAGGCTCCGTGTCTGAATGAACACAAAGAGTTGTCTCAGCTCGGGTGCCTCCACAGCAAGCTCCTTGCTGTGGGGGCACTCCATAGGATGGAGGTGCTAGGAGCAACGAAGAAGGACACAAGAAGAGGAGGATCCAGGCTGCTCTGTGCAAAACCAACTGCACAGAGGAGGTAAGTTTGACATGTTTTTTTTTTTTAAAGGGACTTTACAATCACTTTAAATGTAATAACTCTATACCAAGTTCACTATATAGACCACTTGTGTATTTGTACATGTTGATCATATCCCGCCTTAATCTCCTCAAGAGAGCATACATTCAGTTCAGCTAGTCTTTCCTCATAGCTGAGCTCTCCCATGCCTCTTATTAGTTTAGTTGCTCTTCTCTGCACTTTCTCCAGTTCCCCAATATTCTTTTTTTGAACTGGTGCCCAAAAGTGAACTGCATATTCTAGGTGAGATCTTACTAATGATTTATACAGGGGCAAAATTATGTATCTCTCTCTTTCTGCAGTCCATACCTCCTAATACAAAAAAGATTTTGCTTGCTTTGGAAGCTGCAGCTTGGCATTGCATGCTATTAGTAAGTCTATGATCTATCAGAACACCCAGATCCTTCTCCACCTTTATTTACCCAGTTGTACTCCTCCTAGTATGTATGACGCATGCATTTTCATCCCCTAAGTGCATATCTCCCCATTTAGCACATACTGTAGTTTCCCAATTAAACAGTGCATTGAAGTCCGCTTGTAAGTTGGAGACATCCTGTAAGGATGTTATTCCACTGAGTGAGTGAGTGAGTGAGTGAGTGAGTGAGTGAGTGAGTGAGTGAGTGAGTGAGTGAGTGAGAAACTAATATAGCGTAACACATGCAAACTGAATCGCCTCTGGGCGCTTAGTATGCATTCCCTGAGTGAACTTTTTGATCTCAGAAGAGTTTGATCTTTCTTCTGAAGGCCAAGTGGTTCACCTCCAATCGGATGGTGGTTGGTAGAGCGTCCACAGTTTAGGTCCTTGGACTGCAAATCTTCTTTCTCCTTTGGACTTGTATCTGGCTTTGGGTATCTGGAGTAGAATTTATTTGGTGGATCGCAGAACGCGACTGGGTTTAAGGGCTTTTATTTTTTCGCATAGATATTGGGGGGTGTTTCCTTGGATACACTTGTGCATTAGGCAGAGTGCTTTGAAAGTGATTCTGTCTTTTACTGGGAGCCAATGAAGGGATCTCAGAGAAGGTGAGATTGATTCCCATGTTTTTTCCCCAGTCACTAGTCGAGCGGCCGTATTTTGAACGACTTGCAGACGAGTGATTTGGTATTTGGGGAGTCCAAGATAAAGGGCATTTGCAAAGTCAAGTCTGGAGTTGATAATTGTACCCACCACAACTCCTATGTCTTCTTTTGGGATAAAGGGAGTGAGTCTGCATAGTAGGCGCAGCAGATGGTGCGATCCGCTGACCACTGACCCTATTTGTGCATCCACTGTCATGTTGGTGTTGAAAATGACTCAGAGACTTTTGACTTTGGTGCTAGGGGTGATGGTTTTATCCAGAATGGGCGAGGGTGTCCATGTTGTTACTGGATGATTTTTCCGGTTGGCCCGAAACAGGAGAAGTTCTGTTTTTGAGCCGTTGAGTTTAAGATAACTCTTTGTCATCCAGTTTTCTTTCATAGTAAGGCATTTCTCTAGTCCGAGATAATGATCCTTATTGTTACAGATGCGAAAATACAGTTGTGTGTCATCTGCATAAGAGTGGTAAAGTAGCTTCTGGTTACTGATAATTTCAAAAAGAGGGCGGAGATAGATATTGAACAGAACAGGCGACAAAGGGGATCCCTGAGGGACTCCGAATGACACAGTGCGTTATTCAGAAGTGAAAGGCCCAAGTTTCACTATTTGTGATCGGTTTTCCAAAAAGGAGGAGAACCAGGATAAATCACATTCCGTGACTCTGGCTACTTCAGCTAGCCGAGTCAGTAATATTTTGTGGTCTACCGTATCAAAAGCAGCACTTAGGTTCAACAGTACCAGAAGACAAGATTCTCCTTTGTCTGCTGCCTCAAGCGCGTCATCCCATATTTTGAGCAGTGCTGTTTCTTTCCCGTGACCTGGACGGAAACCCAATTGAAACGGATCAAGTAATTTATGGGTGTCTAAATGATGTTGTAGCTGTTGTACGACTTCTTTCTCCATTATCTTGGAGAAGACATTTAGGCCTGTTATGGGTCGACGGTGGTTTGGGTCTTTAGGGTCAAGGGTGTTTTTTTTTTAAATAGGTTTAATTATGCCTTGTTTCAGCAAGGTTGGTACCATGCCCTCCTTGAACGACTGATTTATGAGCTGCGTGATAGCTGGTGCCAAAATATCAGCACATTCTTTCAGCAGTTTGGTTGGGATGATATCATTGGGCGCTGTGCTGTTTCGCAGAGTAGCGATGATATTTTTGGTGGCATCGATGGAAATGGGTTTTAGAGTGAAATTAGTTGTTTGCAGCGATTTTTTATGGGTATTCGGTTTGTGATTTGGGGAGGGGTTGATGACGGTTCTACTTTGCTGAATACTTTCACAGATTTTATTAATGAAATAATCCGATAATTCGTTGCAAAAATCTTGTGAATCAGAATTGGGGGCCTCTAAGCAGACTGGGTTCATAGTCTGAGTGACTAGCTTGAAGAGTTCGCGGGGGCAGTTTAGGGCATTTGCGATGATGTTGGAAAAGTGAATTTTTTTGGCCATAAAGATTTTCGTGCTATTTCTTAGTTATTATCTTGCAAATGGTGTGGTTTTCCTCTGAAGAGCTTCTTTTCCAAGCTGCTTCCGCTCTTCTGCGCTCTTGCTTTAGCAACGACAGTTGGTCTTTAAACCAGCTGGAGTTGTTTTTCCGGATGCAAGTTTTGCGTTTTGGTGCTACTAAGTCGGCCGACTGTAGTAGCGCTTTGTTGATGGCGTAAAGTGTTCCTGTGGCTGTTTGATGTTGTTGGCTTGTTTTTATTTTGTTCCCTAATGTCGTTTTGAAGAGTTCCATGTGGAGCTTCTTCTGAGATCTAGTCCAGTGAGTTGTCACTGGCTTTATCATTTTTTTAGAGGGGGTATTTTAAGTAATTGTGAATTTAATGGCATGGTGATCTGTCCATGGTTGCGGCTCAATCTCCCGAATATCGATTTCCAAATCTTGTTTGAAAATTAGATCAAGCGTGTGACCTAAGGCATGAGTGGGCTCATGTACTAGTTGCTGCAGACCTAATCTTTCCAGATGGTCGATGCAGGCGTCGCGACGGGGTCCAGTGAGGAGTTGGCCCAGAGGTTGAAATCCCCGAGCAGCAAGAGGTGTTTGATGTTTAGGGTATAGGTGGAGATGAACTCTGTCAATGACGTGAGAAGGTGCGTTTTTGGACCGGGTGGTCTATAACAAAGTAGAATATGGACAGTGTTCTGGGGATTTGTTTGCAGTTGCAGAGTGAGGGTTTCCATGAATGGAAGCGAGTTTTGAAGGTCTGGTTTGGTGATCGAGAGGTGAGTCTTGTGGGTCACCGCCAGGCCTCCTCCTCTTTGCCCTACTATGTTTTCTGGCACCAGTTCTCCTAGAATGGTGTTGCAGTCAGCTGTTAACCAGCTTTCTGTGATAAAGTGGCAGTCTAGATCGTGTTGTAGGATGAAATCATGGATTTCTTGCCAGTGTCTTACTGCCGATCTTGTGTTGACCAAAGCGCATGATATGAGCTTTGGCTGGGGTAAATGGGTGTGATTTTTGACTGTCGATCGTCGATCATCGATCGAACAGTTGCTCAGTTCTTAGAGCTTTTTTGGTGAGGGCAGGTAGTATTGAGGCGAATGGCTTTAGCCCCCAAATGGTTTCTGCAGAGTATCTCAGATTAGCCATAGTCGCAGAATGTCGGGGGGGGGGGGAGTGTTGTTTAACAGGAAGGTTTTTCAATGATGATGGGAAGGAAGATTTCAAGTGGGTCGCCCAACTCGCTGAATCCTCCCTCCCTGTTTTATCCAGAGGGAGGCGAAAAAAAAAACCCTAGCCGTGCTATGCCAATATGCAGCGACAGGGGAAAAAATTCCTTCCTGACCCCTCAGGGGCGATCGGGCGAGCCATAGATCAAGTGCTAAATGGTGGTGAAATAACTGTTTGGGGCAGAATGGGGGGGGGGTGCTCCCTCCTGAGTTCACAGGTGGGAGCCAATTCCCAAGCTTTTGGGTTCTGGAGGGGAGTGGGGGTGAGTGCTGGAGAATCCCAGTTAATGGGGTGTACCAAGATGGCCACCAACCGAGATCAGGCCCAAGCCAGGGGCTGTGTGTCTGGGGGGTCCGCACTGCCTGCTCAGGGGTATCTGGGGTAGAGACTGGGGATCCTTCTGGGGCAAAGGGGGTTTTGTGAGGTTTAAGGGGGGGTTACTGGCTGTGTGTGCGGCACCCCGCTAGGCCGCGGCTGAAGCCGCGGACTTTCCTAAACACGGCGGCCGCGAATCTTCCAGCGAGGTTGTGCTGGGGTTATGGAGGGTAATGGATGGCTGGAGCTGAGCCAGGGAGATGGCGGGCTGGCAGTGTGGGGGGGTAAAGAAAGCTGGCCGCTGTATTAGGCCGCCGCCAAGGCTTGTCCTGAAAACGGTCCCAGGAGAGGTGGAAATAGCCCTGAGAGTCAGGGGCTTACCTTGAAATGCTCCCGGGAGGTGAAGCCTGCGTAGTAAAGAGGGAGGCCAAGGGGGGAAGGGAGAAATGCTGGTCCTCTGGTCTTTGGAGCTGTGGCAGGCGAGTTGGAAGAACCCTGCCTATCTGGGAAGCCCTGGGGAGTGAGAGCAGACTTGTTGGAGAGCGTCCTGCTTCACTGACTGACTGAGTGGGAATGACTGCATAGCTTGGTGTCATCTGCATAGACTGAAATGGTACTTTTAATCCAAGACTTTATATAATTTATAAATGTATTAAAGGTAGTTTAGAGGGACACTAGGGCCCTCTTATTTTAACTTATGGTGTCAAGAAAAAGACTTAACATTTGCATTAAAATAGTCACCGTAGCGGCACACTGTAGAACTTCTCTGTAGTATATGTAAAGAACTGACAATGAATACTGTTGGTACAGTGCTCCTTGCATTGCTCCACACTTGTTGCTTTACTAATGTTGTAGTTTGTCCCCATCATGTCAAGTTCTGGGAAAAGCTTATCCCTGCAAGCTGTAAAAAAAAAAAAAAAAATGCATTTTGTTTAACAATTTGGCATTAATTGTGCTCAATAATTAGAAAAGGGGCAAATCAATTCAGGTTAACCCTGATCCCTAAGGCCCCGTACACACCATAGAATCCATCCGCAGATAAATCCCAGCAAATGGGTTTCAGCGGATAGATCCTATGGTGTGTACACGCCAGCGGATCTGTTTCCGCGGATATATCTCCCCTGGGATGGATTCCAGCAGATCGAATATTTGCTGACATGCAGAACATATCCATCTGCTGGAGTCCATCCCAACGGATGGATCCGCTGCTCTGTACAGACTCACCGGATCCATCCGTCCGAAGGGATCCCCCACATGCGTCGTAATGATTCGACGCATGCGTGGAATTCCTTATATGACAGCGTCGCGCACGTCGCCGCGTCATCATCGCGGCGACGGCGCGACACGTCATCGCCAGAGGATTTCAGCGCGGATTTCAATGCGATGGTGTGTACACTCCATCGCATGAAAATCCGCCGAAATCCTCGAGAGGATTTATCCGCGGAAACGGTCCGCTGGACCGTATTCGCGGATAAATTCTCTCGTGTGTATGGGGCCTAAGATTCAACCTGGCATGGATATACGCAGATTATCCTCAGATAGTTTGAGTCAGATCAGTTTATGCCAATTTGACTTTCAGGTGTAATTTTGGCTAAGCAATCTGCATTGTGAAATTTGCATCATGATATTCCAGCAAAGTCAAAATCAGTAAAATTCAAAGTGCAATCAATTTCATTCCCCTCATACTTAGTCATACTCAACCTTCATATGAAAACCTTTGACAAACTCAACTCAACTCAACTGTTGCCTTTTTCTCAGTGTATTAGTGCAGATTACTTGTTTCTTTCTAATACCGTCTCATCATCATTGTCACAATTCGTTTGATATTTGCTACTGAAGGGTCAATTAGCTGTCAGAGTGCTCGTCTATCTAAGTGTACATAGGACAGAGAACTAGTTATGAAAAAATTGAAACTAGAGTGGACTGTTACTCATAGTGAAAAATTTGGTTTTACCTTTTTATTCTCTTGAAAATATTAAGAAATCAGACTGGTCCCCATGAGCATAACTCCAGTTTTTTTTCCAAATTTATTTTCTTAATTTTGTTTTTTTATAGCTAATCTTTCAAGTATTTTACCATTAACTTGTCATACATGGTATGAACAACAAAAACAGGCTGGGTCTATGTGAGGAAGATCAACAGAGTAATTTGAGAGAAAAGTGAATTGTTATAGAGACAAACTTGGCCAATATTTTAAAGTTGTACTAATAATATTTTATTGCAACCCTGACTGACACCCTGATCCTTACTTTACTACCTGGAAAATATATTTTTTAGTTCTTTTTTCGATTTTCTGAGATTTAGCATGGCTAAATGCTTGTCTGATTTAACATAATCTCTGTCAGTCGAGTCAGTAACTTGCTTATTAGCTTGATAGAAAAAAAAAGGACACCAGCTGCTTAAATATTATCTTGAACATCAATTACAATATTAATCATTAATCGCTGCAAACTTAAAAGTCAATAGATTGATGGTCTGGGGTGGGAGAAACATTTAGTACCATCCGAACACAAATAAAGACAAACAAAACCTTTTCCTAACCTATATAGAATTTGAACCCTTGTCTTAATTAAACAAGTCAAATTATGTAATCCTGATGGGGTGGATTTGTTTTACCAGCAAAACAGAAATTTTTGTAACTGGATGTTGGTAAAATCTTAAAGCTTTAACTTAGCCCCAATATTATAACGGTAATACCATAATATCAAAACTGCTAGCTACCTAATTATGTGTAAAAAAGGTTAATGTGTGAGAAGAAAATGATATCCCCAACCCCCACCAATAAGCAATTACAAATGACTGTCATATTTTCATATCAATAAAATATGAATATCGTAGAGCTAGTATGTGCATTATCAACAGAGATTAAACAGTTTACTGTGCTAAATATAAAAAAGGAAATAGAAAGTCTTACTGTATATTTTCGTTGTGCAGTGTTTCAAAGAATATCCTGAAACTGCTCCAGTTAATGATATTTCTGGTAGAGACAGTGTAACGCTGTCCTTTAAAAAGCATGCAAATCTGTTTTATTGAATAGAAAGTCAGTGTTATTGGTATGAAGGTACTGTGCCTTATAATATAATTTGAAATTTGCAATGGATTGTTTTTTAAATTGTGTATCAAAAACACAGTTCTGTTCAAAAGGTCAGTCAATCCTTGGCTGGTATTTAAGCTGGTGAGCTGAATTATTAATACAATAGAATTTTTATACACTAAGATCCAATTAGGATGGGTTCACATATGAGCCGCATGCATGCGGTCTGGTGCATCCTTTTTAGGTCCGATTTCAGCCTGAATTTTGGGCTAAAATCGGACCTGAAACAGACCAAAAGATGCACATTGTGTTTGTGCAAATCGCAACACAGCCGCTGCGGAGATATATGAACCGGCTCCAAAGAGAGCCGATCAAAATCTCCTGCTATTGCGAATTGGATGCAGTAAAACTGCATCCAATTCGCAAGGGTGTGAACCCAGCCTTAGTATTCAAGAATGTTGTGCGTGAAGAGAGAGAGAGAGGATGCACTCTACCTTTCATTTTCTTTAGGCCAGCTTCCATTTAGGTAAGAAAACATAACACAAACTGGACTGAAGGTACACACGAGCTGACAATATTCAACATCTGGGACAAACACATAACCATGGTCTCCTCCTTTATAATATACATCTTGTTTCAAGCCAGTTATACAATCTAGTTGAGAAAAGAAAACACATACCAGTTAAAAAAAAAACAAGATGTTTTACACTAAGGCCCCTTTCACATTGAGGAGTTTTTCAGGCAGGACAGCGCTAAAAATAGCGCTGCTATCCCGCATGAAAAACTCCTTCACTGCAGACTCAATGTGAAAGCCCGAGGGCTTTCACACTGAGGCGATGCGCTGGTGGGAGACAAAAAAATCTCCTGTCAGCAGCAACTTTGGAGCGGTGAGAGGAGCGGCATGTATACCGCTCCTTTACCGCTCCTTCCCATTGAAAACAATGGGAAACCGCGGCAGTCTTTTTTCTTTTTTTCTTTTTGCTAGGGTGCCCTGCCAGTTTTTGTTTTGGCTTGAGCATTATTCTTCATAGCAGAGACACCAAGAACAATAACATCCTCACATTTTTATTGATGTTCTAACCATAATACAATTTACCCAAAATTAAACAAAAAGGTTTTGGTTTTACGAATACTTCAATATATACAACGTATTATGTGCTAGATCCTATTTAGAGCTGCTGACCAACTCCCATCACCTTCTTGCACAATTGATATTAACAGACACAAAGACAGAGCTCCTGGATCTCCTTTTCTCCCTCCTGGAAAATATAGCAGGTCTAACCCACTCAGTCTTGCATGCATACAGTCAAATATATCAAATTTCCTCTCTGTTAGACAAACTTGCTGTAATATAAGTGCGCGCAGAATCTGTTGCAGTTGTGCATAGTAACCAATTAGCTTTTAACATCAGCTTGTTCAATAAAACTTTAATAAAACCTAGAAGCTGATTTGTTACTATGCATAGCTGCAGCAGATTCTTTGTGCACCAGTTTTAGTAAATCTCCCCCCTGGTGTTATATAGCACATACCAGTAAAAATGTTAAAAGACTGAATACACGTCAGGACCAGGATCTGAACCCACAGCATTTGCTGTCTAGTGCAGTTGATCTTTTTGCTGAGCCATGTGAGATGCTGGCAGTTCCCTTTCTGATCCCTTGGACTATATAATCTTGTCTCTTTTGGAGAATGTATAATAATAAGGGGGCACTAATAGTAGGTGATAGATAAATTCCAAATTCTAGCTTAAAACAATATATTAACTATAAGGTCAACAATACAATAGTGATTTAAAGTGCAAGTGCTTATATAATAACAACATCAAAAAATAGGTGCAAAAAGGTCCAAAAAAATTCAGCAATGCTCACTACATGATAAGCATTGGAAAGTCCATGCATCAAATGGTTGACTTGAAAGTAGACACCATCACCACGGAACAGATATCAAACTGGCGACACCCGGTGAGAGGTAGAGGTAAGTGCCTACTTATCAGACCACCATGACCCTTCGTTTTAAAAAAAGGATCAGGTGGAGCTTTAGTACAGTTGGTGGCCTAAGGTCTGTACTGGTACCTAGATAGGACTGGCCAGGAATGGACTCGAACAGAAGAAATTACCATGGATAAAATTAAGTAAAACCAGGGGTCAAGTCCTGGGGAAAAAAGTGTGGGAACTCCCACCCAAGATCCACTCCCCCACCAGAAAAAAAATGATACGCTCATATGCATAATTACTAAACCGCATGTTTTTTTTTTTTTAGATCCACTGTACCTTAGTAATCCTTTACTGGCTGCTTCCTGTATATGGATTCATCGGGTAGTGTGCAGGTATTCCGTCACTTCCTCGATGCCGCAATGTCTCCTGGGAGCTTTTGTCATTGTTCCCAGGAGACATTGCGGAGGTCTGCCGCGAGTTATCGCGGAATTTACGAAGAACTTTTAAGCTTAAGTTCTTTCTAAATCCCGCGATAACCGTGGCAGACCTCCGCAATGTCTCTTGGGAACAATGACAAAAGCTCCCAGGAGACATTGCGGAGGTCTGCCACGAGTTATCGCCGGATTTAGAAAGAAGCAAGTTCTTTGTAAATCCCGCGATAACTTGCGGCAGACCTCCGCAATGTCTCCTGGGAACAATGACAAAAGCTCCCAGGAGACATTGTGTCATCGAGGAAGTGATGGAGTACCCGCACACTACCCGATGAATCCATATACAGGAAACGACCAGTAACATAAAGGATTACTAAGGTTCGCCTGCCCCTGACAGTGACTCGCGCTGGGCATCGCCGCTTAGTGAAGGATTGGCTCGGGCGGCTCGGCTGCTCTAGCCCTGCAAAGGGAACTGCGTTCCTGCTGTGAAAAAAGTGCAGGAACTCCGTTCCCACGCGTTCCCGCAGGACTTGAGCCCTGAGTAAAACAGATTAAAAACAAAAGCCAAATGGCCGCTTACTTGTGCAAGTGCCGAGACCTTGGCACTAAGGAATCAAGCGTGTTACAGCTAGATGTGACGTGGAGCACCAGCTGCACTGTCTCACTCTCGTGGGTAGGTGCAGTGTGCTTTCCACCGCCTCTCTGTGAAAAATCCGGAAGTAGCTGAACGTGACCAGGAACGCCTCTAATCTTGTCTCTTGTTTCTGGTGGCCATTGCACTTTTTGCTCCTCCCATGAACTTCCCGATTTAAGGCATATATCTGAATTTTATGTTAGTAAAATTATTGTGCTTTTTCCAGTCAATATCTTGCTCCTTTGCATACCTGCAACTGTCTATATCTCCACTACCACTTGTTACAAACCTTTGGCTTGTTCTTGGACTCAACTTCCACTTGATTCCAACCTGGAACCACTTGTTGCCAAAATTTTGGTTTGTTTACTGACAGGGAATCTGCTTGATCCCTACCTGCTATATCTACTACTGGACCATGGCTTGCTCACATCCTGGCGGACTACTACAGCATATTAAAAAAGTGAGTAAAACACTCAAAAAAAGCGTATGAGGATGGTATCATTCATAAAAATGAGCAAGAATATATGGATCTTAAAAATCCCAAAAGGGTCACATAGACTCACATTCATCAAAGCTATCAAATTATATTGATCTACATCTCCAACCTTTTGTAGTGAATCTCCCCTCATTTTTTGAAAGATGCAAAAAAATGTGCTCAAATCTTTGGAGCAACTAGAATTTAAAGGAAGTTGGTTTATGGTGACCTGTAATGTCAAGCCATTATATCCAACAATTGAACATGAGAGGTGAGCAGGGGCTGTTAAAGAGGCTTTTGAGAAATCCCAGATGGATCAAGGAAAGTATCAAGTTTTTGTTGGAAACCATTAGACTTTTTGTTATGGGAGTGTGGGAGGATATCTTATCTACATCAACCACAGGGTTGGTTCTGATCTAGTGACATGGAAAATATATATTCATGACTGACTGTTTATAGCAGAAATTTATATCCTAGCTGTAAAATCCAGAATGGAGTTTAAAGTTACATATAGTGAGGTTGTGGTGAACTTTCTGGATTTAATCATCAAAATAGTATACAGAAAATGTTAAACATAGATATACCACAAATAGATTAACTGCAATGGGTATGTCCCTACAGAAAGTTGTTACCATTGTCCATGGATAGAGGGTATCCCTAAGAGACAATTAATTTGGGTTATGACTAAGGCCTTATAAGCTGAAACACATCAACTGATTTTATCTGTGTTTGTACATTGTGGCTTTCTGATAAAATTAAGATTTCTTAAAGCGGGAGTTCCACAGGAAAACATTTTTTTTTAAGACGTTTTTGTAACGCTGATGGTAAAACGAAATTGTACTCGGGGAAAGGTGAGTGACAGCTCTAGTAAACTGTGCGTGTCTACGAGGCTTTGAGGTATCTCGTCAAGAAAACTGCCCTGAATCTAGACGAGAAAAATAGAGAACCTGCTCTCTATTTTCTCGTCGTGAGATTCTCGGCAGTGTTTTCCTACCGAGAAACCCGAGCTTGTGTATACTTACCGCTCCATGGAAACCCACGCATGCTCAAAATTACTTCAACGCATGCGCGGTAGCTTCCAAGGCATAGGTAGGGTGTAGCAAGATGGCGGCGACGGCATCGAATGTGATGAGCGCATGCTCGTTGTAGTCGATAATGTCACCGCGTTCGTGCCAAGAATCTCGTCAGGAAAAACAACGTTTTTTTCCTGACAAGCTTCTGGGCCGTGTGTGCAGGGCTTTAGAGAATAAGAGCAGTAAGGAAAAAAATTAGAGAAAGAAATTCCCATCTGTGTACTCCCCTACTGTGTAAATAAGCATAAGGTTACAAAGATGATTAGAAAAGGAGTGTGCTAGAACATTTTAGACACTGTCAAAATCAGGACCAAAGTTCATTAACCAGACGGGTCAATTTTCAAATTGCACTGTCACACTTTAAATGAAAACTACTCAGTCATGAAACATTTTTATAACTTTTTTGTTTTTTAAAAAGATATAGCTTTCTTATGTTGGTATTTAATCACCAATGTGTTTTTTTTTAATAATTTTTTTACTATATAAATGAAAAAACACGTTTTGATTATAACATTTTCGAAATAAATAATCTTTCTTGATAGATTTAGGCCAACATTTATTTTGCTAAATTTCTTTGGTAAAAATAACCCAAATCAGTGCATATTATTTACTCTGTGTGAGAGTTATTGGGCCAGATCCACAAAAGAATTACGCCGGCGTATCTCTTGATGTAATTTCAAATTTTGCGCATTGTATCTTTGTTTTGTATCTACAAAACAAAATACGACGGCATCTCGGATCGATCCGACAGGCGTACGTTAGTACACCGTCGGATCTAAGATGCAATTTTTCGGTGGCCGCTAGGTGGCGTTTTCGTCGAATTCCGCGTCGAGTATGCAAATTAGCTTGTTACGGCGATCCACGAACGTACGTCCGGCCGGTGCATTTTTTTACGTCGTTTGCGTTCGGCTTTTTCCGGCGTATAGTTAAAGCTACTGTTATGAGGCGTACTCAATGTTAAGTATGGCCGTCGTTCCCGCCTTGCATTTTGAATTTTTTACGTTGTTTGCGTAAGTCGTTCGCGAATAGTGATTTGCGTAGAATGACGTCACCGTCTTAAACATTGGCTTGTTCCGGTTTCATTTCAAGCATGAGCACTGGGATACCCCCACGGACGGCACATGCGCAGTTAAAAAAAAATGTTGTTTACGTCGGGTCACAACGTATTTACATAAAACACGCCCCCATCACAGAGATTTGAATGCCACGCCATTACACCGCCAAAGATACACTATGACGCCGTAACTTACGGCGCAAATTCTTTGTGGATTTGAAAAAAATAAATAAGTTACGGCGGCGTAGTGTATCTTAGATACGCTGCGCCCGGCGGAGAGAAGCACCGAGGTACGTGGATCTGCCCCATAGAGTCTATAAACTATGGTTAATACATATATTTAAAAACTGTTCGGTCCTGAAGTATCTAATTTCTTGAGGCACTAAAATTACCCCCAAATTACCCCCTTTTGGAAAGTAGACAGTCAAAGGAATTTAGTAAGAGTCATGGTGCATCTTTGTAATTTTTTGTCAAGATTTTTTGGAAAATAAAGAAAGGAAAGAATTTTTTTTTTTTCAGAAAGTTGCAATTTTAAGTTATTTCTCACACACAGCATAGGCATACTTAGAATTACACCCCAAAACACATTCTGCTTTTTCACAGTCTAAACACATAGGGGGGCCAAAATGCAAGGAGCTTCTTTGGGCTTTCAAGGAGCATAAATTCAGCATAAATTATACATCTAATTTTTTGACAACCACATTTTTGGAAGCCCTGTAGCACCAGGACAGTGGACACACCCATAAAATGACCTTATTTTGGATGTAAACACTCCAAGGTATTTTCTGAAAGGCACAGTAAGCCGTTTGAAAATGTCAAGTTTTTTGAAAATGCAGAAAATTAAAATTAAAATGTATTTTTGTTTACACAAAGTTGTCATTTAATAAGATATTTCTAACACAAATCATGACATACTTGAAATTACACCCCAAAACACATTCTGTTACTCAGTGCTTTTTTTCTGCTGGAACTTGGTGGAACTCAGTTCCACCAGCTCTGGCTCAGACCCTCTGCTCCCTGCTGACCACTATTACTTGAAAACACAAAAGTCTGGCTTCTATGCTTACAAGTGACAGCTTGTTCCACAACAGCTCCCACAGATCAGATCTCTTGAGTGGCAAGGATGGGGACAAGGGAGATACAGGTACATGGGGTGCAGTATAAATGTCAACATCACCACTGGATGATCTCCCAGCAAGTGAGAGAGGTGGAGCCAACTACAGTATGCGGGGAGGTACTAGAGCTGGCTGGGTGCTTCAGCTTAATTTAGCAACAAAAATAAGACATGCGGAAGATGGTGGAGCTTTTAAGGAGTAGGGGAGAAGATGGGGGCAGTAGAAGGGGGTTGCATGCAGAGTTCGGAGCGGAAGAGGGGTAAACATGAGAAGGGGATGGGGGATGCGGAGGTAAGCAGCTGTGGAAGAAGGCTGAATTCTGCACACTGTGTGTAGCGCACACCTGAACTCTGCCTTCTGTATGCAGCGCACCCCTGAACCCTGCACTATTTACGTAGCACACCCTAAACTCTGCAGTCTGTACATAATGGTATTTAATGACCCTGTTAAGACCCTCCCACTGTTAGTGACATTTTACCACACCCACTATTTGATGCGGTTTGGAGGGTGTGTATAAGGGCCGTGGGGGTGTGGATCATCGTGATTGAGTTCCTGTAGCTATTTTCTGAGAAAAAAATCCCGGCTGCTACTCCTCCTGAGTATGGTGATATCACATGTGTGACTTTTTCAAAGCCCAGCCATACGGAGAGACCCAAAATCCAAGGAAGCACCTTCAGGCTCTCTAGGGACATTAATTATGTTCGGTTCGCACCAGAACCTGCAAACAGACCAAAAGTTTGTGTGAACTTTAGAACCCCGTTAAAGTCTAAGGGACACGAACGTTTGAAATCTAAAGTGCTCATTTAAAGGCTAATATGTAAGTTTGTGTCATAAAAAGTGTTTGGGGAACTGGGTCCTGCCCCAGGGGACATATATCAATGCAAAAAAAAGTTTTAAAAACTGAAGTTTTTTCAGGAGCAGTGATTTTAATAATGCAAAGTGAAACAATAAAAAAATATGAATATGAAATATTCCTTTTAATTGCATACCAGGGGGGGGGTGTATGGTATGCCTGTGAAGTAGGGCTTGTTTCCCGTGCTTAGAACTGTCCCTGCACAAAATGTAATTTCTGAAGGAAAAAAAGTAATTTAAAACCACTCGCGGCTATAATGAATTGTCGGCTCCCGGCAATACAGAGAAAAGTGAGCAGGCCGCAGGAAAAGAGGGGGGCGAGAGAGCACCCCCCCGGAACCGTACCAGGCCACATGCCCTCAACATTGGGAGGATGCTTTGGGGGTCTGTGACCCATCAAAGCACCATGTCCCCATGTTGATGGGGACAAGAGCCTCATCCCCACAACCCTTGGCCGGTGGTTGTGGGGGTCTGCAGGCGGGGGGCTTATTGTTTATCCTGTTTAAAAGGGGTTAACTAGAACTGTCCATTAAAGTGGAAGTCTGGGCTAAAACTAAAATCCCTGCATTTATTGCCACCAACATTCTAACACTAACATATCTAACCTATCTAGCCCTGAAAAGGAAAAAATCAGTGTACAGTGGAACCTCGGATTGCGAGTAACACGGTTAACAAGCGTTTCGCAATACGAGCAATTTTTCTTTTTAAATCGGGAGTCAAGTGTTGTCTCGCAAAACAAGCAGGATTCAAGCCTCTGCGGTGTGCAGTACCTCATTTGGCCAGAGGTGCGGGGACGTCAGTGACACTGAGCCATTCAGAGCCGTTAGGAGCTGTTCGAGAATACTTGGAAATACTCGGAAACACTCAGAAATACTCAGTTCCCAAGTGTTTCAGAGCCTTTCTGAAGGTTTTAGAGTATTTCTGAGTCTCCCCGGCACCCCCTTTCCTCTGGCCCCATGCGGTGCTGCATGCCATAGAAGTCAATGTGGAACGAATTATCTTTGTTTCCATTGACTTCTATATGGAAGCTCGCTTTAACCACCTCAATACCAGGCACTTTCACCCCCTTCCTGCCCAAGCCATTTTTCAGCTTAAAGCGCTGTCACAATTTGAATGACAATTGGGCGGTCATGCTACACTTTACCCAAATGAAATTTTAATAATTTTTTCCCCACAAATAGAGCTTTCTATTGGTGGTATTTGATCACCTCTGCTACAAACAAAAGAAGAGCGTCAATTAAAAAAAAAAAAAACAATATTTTTTACTTTTTGCTATAATAAATATCCACAAAAATATATAAAAAAAACGTTTTTTTTTTCCTCGGTTTTGGCTGATACGTATTCTTCTACATATTTTTGGCAAAAGGCGTACATTGATTGGTTTGCGCAAAAGTTATAGCGGCTACAAAATAGCGGATAGATTTATAGCCTTTTTATTTTTTTTATTTTTTTTTACTAGTAATGGCGGTGAGCAGTGATTTTTATCATGACTGTGATAATGCGGAGGACACTTCGGACACTTTTGACACTATTTTGGAACCATTCACATTTATACAGTGCTATAAATATGCACTGATAACTGATAACTGTGTAAATGTGACTGGCAGGGAAGGGGTTAACACTAGGGGATGATCAAGGGGTTAAAATGTGAATCCTAGTGAGTGATTCTAACTGTAGGGGGAGGGGACTGACTGGGGGAGGTGACCGATCTGTGTCCCTATGTACAAGGGACACAGAATCGGTCTCCTCTCCCTGACAGGACGTGGATCTCTGTGTTTACACACAGAGATCCACGGTCCTGCTCAGTTACTGGGCAATCGCGTGTGCCCGGCGGCATCGGGTTCCCAGTAACGCAGCGGGTGCGTGCGTGGCCCCTTGTGGCTCTGCAAGACAAGGAAGTCATATGACGTCCTCAGAACAACAGAGCTATCGTGCCGCCGTCAATTGACGTTGGCTGGTAGTAAAGAGGTTAATATGCGAGTGCTTTGGATTACAAGCATTCTCTTGGAACAGATTATGCTAGAAATCCAAGGTTCCACTGCACATACCTTTTCTGCAGACGCAAAGCCGCGGCTGAAAGCTCAGCGTGGGTTTAGAGCTTCTGCATATTCTGCATGTATACTAATTTTTTCTTCAGGGCTAAATAGGTCAGTGTTAGAATGCTACAGATGCAGATATTTTATTTTTAGCCCGGACTTCCACTTTAAGGGAGAGATGAATGGATCTGGTTTACCTGTATATAAAAAAAGAAAGAGGTTGGTTCTTTAACCCCTGATTATAAAGACCATCAAAACACGTGGCATTACTTTGGTTTCTGTGGAAGGTAGGGACCAAAACCTGCTGGATTCTGTGTTGGAGTGCTGACCCCAATCAGATGTTACCAGTGGGGAGTTGTTCCCCTTCTGAATTTATGGATAGACTGTACACTTGTTAGTATTTTTAAAGTGAATAAAGCTCTTTTATGTTTGTCCTTCACAAGGAGACGTTTTCTTTCTGCGTGGCCTTTAACCACTAGCTGACGGCCGTACGACTTTGTACGGCCGCAGCGTGGCTCTCAATCTCTAACAGGCCGTCTTTTTACAGCGGCCCCTTTGCTCGTTCCCCGCGCGCGCTCCCGAGCGCGCAGCGGGGAACTGCTGTGCTGGCCGTGTCCCTTGGACACAGCCAAACACAGATCGCGGTAAATAGCCAATTGCAGTGGCTATTTACAGTGCGATCTGTGCGACCAATGAGAGATGATCTCATATGTAAACATATGAGATCATCTCTCGTTGCCGGCTCTCCCCTCCTCACACAGACACCGCGTGTGAGGAGGGAGAGATACTGTGAGTAACCAGCGATAAAAAAAAAAAAGACTAACCAGTGCCACCACCTGTGCCCCCCACAGTACTACAGTGCCCCACACAGTGCCCCCCCACAGTACTACAGTGCCCCACACAGTACCCCCCAGTACTACAGTGCCCCCCACAGTGCCCACCACAGTGCCTGCCACAGTGCCCCCCACAGTACCACAGTGCCCCCCAGTACCACTGTGTGCTCCCCAATATCACCGTGTGCCCCCCAGTACCACCGTGTGCTCCCCAATACCACCGTGTGCCCCCCAGTACCACCGTGTGCCCACCAGTACCCCGTGTGCCCACCTGTGCCCACCAGTACCACCGTGCCCACCTGTGCCTACCAGTACCACCGTGCCCACCTGTACCACCGTGCCCACCTGTGCCACCATGCCCACCTGTGCCACCATGCCCACCTGTGAAACCAGTACCACCTGTGCCCAGTGCCCATCTGCCACCTCAGTGCACATCTGCAATCAGTGCCCACCTGTGCCACCTCATCAGTGCCCACCTGTGCCACCTCATCAGTGCCCACCTGTGCCACAGTCAATCAGTGCACATCAGTACCCATCTCATCAGTACCCATCTCAGTGTCATCTGTGCCACCTCATTAGTGCCATCTGTGCCGCCTCATTAGTGCCATCTGTGCCGCCTCATTAGTGCCATCTGTGCCGCCTCATCAGTGCCCACCTGTGTCCACCAGTACACAGGCCTCATCGGTGCACATCAGTACCCATCTCATCAGTACCCATCTCAGTGCCATCTGTGCCGCCTCAGTGCCATCTGTGCTGCCTCAGTGCCATCTGTGCCACCTCATCAGTGCCATCTGTGCCACCTCATCAGTGCCATCTGTGGGCATTCCTGGCTTGTTATGGTCTCAAGAAATGAGATAGGCCTTCAGTACATCAGGTGTGATCAGATGTGATAATTTTTTATGATTTGCACTATAGCTTGTAGACTCTAAAACTTTCACACAGACCAAAAAATTTCCAAAAACTTTGGGTTATTTTTATCAAAGACGTGTAGCAGTATAAATTGTGGCCAAAATTTATGAAGAAAAATTAATAATTTGCAAAATGTTATCACAGAAACTAAGAAAAAATCATTTTTTTCCCAAATTTTCTGTCTTTTTTCATTAATAGCGCAAAAAAAAAAAAAACGCAGAGGTGATCAAATACCACCAAAAGAAAGCTCTATTTGTGGGAAAAAAAGGACAAAAAAATCATTTGGGTACAGTGTTGCATGACTGAGTAATTGTCATTCAAAGTGTAAGAGCACCGAAAGCTGAAAATTGGTCTGGTCAGGAGGGTGTTTAAGTGCCCAGTATGGAAGTGGTTAAAGCGGAGTTCCGGCCACAATTTCACTTTTTAAATATAAATACCCCTGTAATACACAAGCTTAATGTATTCTAGTAAAGTTAGTCTGTAAACTAAGGTCCGTTTTGTTAGGTTGTTACAGCATTTAGACACTTTATAAAATAGAAATTGACTGGGGCCATCTTAAGTGTGGGCATCATGAAGCCAGACTGTATGACTTCCTGGATTTTAGCCTTGCAGATCTCGCACATGCTCAGTGCTGCAGTGTAATAGGTTTCAGATTAGGTTTCAGCACCTGTACTGTCCAAGTCACATGATTCTTCGAGACTGGGGAGTGCACAGACTCCTGGAAAATTACACTCACTACATTCCCAGGAGTCTGTGCGGTGTAGGTTAGGAAGCTTAAGCACCTAGGTGCAGGATGAGGGAAGATTAACTATTCTGCCTAGCAACAACACTTTGAAGGCATCTAAAAACAAAAAAAAATTCTTAAAGGACTAATGACATTTTTTTTTTTTTAAACTACTGATGTAATGTTATATTTATGGATGGAACTCCACTTTAAGAAATGTGTTAGCTCTGGAGTAAAGAAACATGTGTAACACTGTATCTTTTGTAGAAGCAGGTCAGTGCAAGACTGGAGGAAGGAACACTGGAGAAATGCTGACCAAAAGGTTTGGTCAGTTGAATGCCTGTAGCTGAAATATTAATCCAGAGAGAGACTTGGAACTCTGCAATCTGGGACAGGGTCAAACGCCATTGCTGAGGCTTGGAACACAGTGAGCTGGGACTGCACTAATCTAAACAAGCTGAGTGTGGTCAGTCTTGACATTTTTACTGCGGAACTGGTGTGTGTTATATGACAACATGTATTACAGAAATCGTGTCTAATGCAGAGGAATCTAGGAAGTGGAAAGTTAAATGGATTGTAAAGGATTTTATTTTTATTTTTTAAAGCTAACATGGTATACTTACCTGCTCTGTACAATGGTTTTCCACAGAACCGCCATGATCCGCCTCTTCTCTGCCTCCCCTGAGGGCCCCCATAACATGTGTCCATTGATACACAGAAGGTGGCTTAGCCCCGCCCTAGGGAGAGAGCAGTGATGTTGCTCTCAGGCACAGAGCTGATTCAACATTGAGCTCAGGTAAGTATAAGGGGGTGATGCACATGGAAAGTTGTGTGCCCTAATGCATTAAGGTGCAAAACCTTCTGCCTTTATACATACATACATACACAATAAACATTTAAAGCGGAGTTCCACCCTAAAGTGGAGCTTCTGCTTTAAGCACTCCTCGCCCCCTGACATGCCACATTTGTCATGTCATTTCTTTTGGTAGGGGAGTGTGCTACCTCTTTTTAGTGGGACTTCCTGTCCCACCTCCTGCTTCCTTTCTTCGGCCGCCTAGGTGACTCCTCCTCTCGCCCTAGGCGGACCCTCCCTGCCAGCGATCTTCTGAGACACAACTCAGGTCCCAGAAGATCGGCTGGCCAATAGGAGAGCGCAGCGCGACTTGCGCATACGCAGTGCACACCCGGCCGTGAAGCCGTAAGCTGTCGCGGCCGGTTGCCCACAGTTACTATGATGGCGCAGAGGAGAGGGGAGAGAGGTGCGAGCCTCCGGGCAGTCGCATTGCTGATCCGTGGGGCAGGTAAGTGTCGGTTTAGAAGCCAGCAGCTATGCTTTTTGTAGCTGCTGACCTTTAATAAACTAAAAAAAGGGTGGAACTTCGCTTTAAGGGAAGAGATTATGGTTTGCAGTCAGTTTATTTTAGTTGCAACTTACAATAACACACTACCATGAACTGTGTTGTGCTGCATAGGTAAAAATTAGTCAGGTCCAGTTTCTGGTACACTGGAGTGCATTAGCTGCCTTAACACAACCCACATTAACGTGCCCCATAACCTACGTTAACACACCTCACAGGTTTAAGGCCCAGTTCACACGAGAATCACCCAGGAACACATTCCCCTGCAGTGCAACTTTGCAGCTCATTCATTTGAATGGGCTGCCAATTGCACCCGGGACGCACAAAAAGTAGTGCACGCAATGCACCGCACTAAATCACATAGTATTGAAGTATCATGCAATCTACTGCCCACAAACATTGTGCACTGCATTTGGGTTGCCGTTAACAATGCATTGACAGCAGATTACAAAGGCAGCGCAGTTTGAGTGCTGTGCAAAAAACAAACACAGAACACACCTTTCCTGCATCGCGTTCTGTTGTGAACCGGCCCTAAATCCAGCCTTAATACATGAAAAAGGATTCCTAGAGCTCAATGGGTTTTTTAAGGGTACAGCTGTAGAAGCTTGCCTTAAGGCACTGCTATATTTGATTTAGCCATCTGGCTAAAAAATACAAAATATTAATATATCATATAAATGAAAAAAATACCCTATTTTCCGACGTATAAGACGACTGGGCGTATAAGACGACCTCCTAATTTTCCAGGAAAAATGTTGGTTTTGGGATATACAGTACTCACCATATAAGACTACCCCCTTCCTACTAGTCTTTCTGGAAGCTGAGGGGTAGCCAGAACCGCTGACAGAAACAGGCTTTTTCAAATCTCACTGTGCCATTACATTACATTACATTACATTACATGCCTCACTGTGCCATTACATTACATTACATGCCCCCACTGTGCCATCACTTGCCCCCACTGTGCCATCACTTGCCCCCCACTGTGGCTGAACTTGCCCCCCACTGTGCCTGAACTTGCCCCCCACTGTGCCTGAACTTGCCCCCCACTGTGCGAACAGTGCCATCACTCACGTTTTGCTGATTTGACTTCCAGGCCGTGACAGTCTCCGTCTGCTGTGAGCGTCAATGATTTGAAAGCCGCGCCTTCTCCTCAGACTGTCCTGTGATAGGCGAAACATAAATTTTCCCAGCAGCGCCTCTGTTCTGTGTTCCGCCTATCACGGACGTCTTCTCATCTCGTCCGAGGATGAGAAGGCATCTGTGATAGGAGGAACACAGAACAGAGGCGCTGCTGGGAAAATTTGTGTTCCTCCTATCACAGAACACTCTGAGGAGAAGGAGCGGCTTTTAAATCATTGACGCTCGCAGCAGACAGAGACTGTCACCGGCGCGACCCCCGACTTTGGATGCATTTTTTTGCATCCAAAAAGTCATCTTATACGCCGGAAAATATGGTATATGTTTCTGTTCTGTTGTAGCCCAACCTGTGAACAAAAGTATTAATATTTATTCCATCCCCACATTGTACCACTGAATTTAGCTGTCTTCAATAGATAAGCTTGCTTAAAACTCTTTAGCATCTGGGGCAAATCTGGGAGTTTCTGAAACCCCCACTCAGCACTGTAGATTTGTTCTCTAATGCCGCATACACACGATCGGAATTTCTGACAACAAAATTTTTTTTCCCGATGGAATGTTGGCTCGAAATTATGTTGCGTACACACGATCACACAAATGTTGTCTGAAATTCCGAACGTCAAGAACGTGGTGACGTACAACACTATGACAAGCCGAGAAAAATGAAGTTCAATGATTCCGAGCATGCGTAGGATTTTTGTGCATCGGAATTGCATACAGACGATCGGAATTTCCGACAGGAACTTTTGTTGTCGGAAAAATTGAGAACCAGCTCTTAGATGCAACATACACAGGATCGGAATTTCCGACAACAAAACCGTAGATTTTTTTCTGACGGAATGTTAGCTCAAACTTGTGTTGCATACACACGGTCACACAAATGTTGTCGGAAATTCCGAACATCGAGAACGCAGTCACGTACAACACTACGACGAGCCGAGAAAAATTAAGTTAAATTATTTCGAGCATGCGTCAAATTGATTCTGAGCATGCGTAGGATTTTTGTGCATCGGACATGGCTACAGACGATCGGAATTTCCGACAAGAACTTTTTGTCGGAAAAATTGAGAACTAGCTCTCAAACATTTGTTGTCGGAAATTCCGACAGCAAATGTCCGATGGAGCATACATACGGTAGGAATATCCGACCAAAATCTCACATCGAACATTTGTTGTCGGAAATTCCGACAGCAAATGTCCGATGGAGCATACATACGGTAGGAATATCCGACCAAAATCTCACATCGAACATTTGTTGTCGGAAATTCCGATTGTGTGTGCGCGGCATAAGGATGTAGGGGTCTGTTGATTAAAACAGAGCATAGTAAGGGACACTCTAAAAGTTCTGATGATGAGGATTATAGTGTCCCTGCTGGGTATGAGTAAATTCCCAATCTCAATTCATCCTGGTAACTATTGTCACTAAAACAAAAATTATTGAAAATCGAAAGTTTCAAGATAGCACTTGAACTAGAACATGACGTAAGGGGAAATCTGCCAAAGGAGACACCACTTTTGGTTACAACTCTGTAAGAGGGAAATTCCCCTCACTTGGTAGAGAATTCTATTCACTTACTATTGTGAATCTGGGACAAGAAGTGAAGAGAAATACCACCAATGAGACACAGGCAACAAAAAATAAGTCCAAAAAACTTTTAAAAAGTATTGGCTCTTCATACATTTACAATTTTTAGATTTACCTGACTAAAGTTTTTTCAGTCCTAGTACAAAAAAAAGAAAATATGTACAAAACCATTTAACATTTCCTCAGTCTAGGTTCACATCTATGCATTTTATGCATTTTTCAGACACGTTTTGCGGTGCGTTTTGCATTTTTAAACCCATGTTTTTGAATGCATTTTTAATGCATTTTGTGGGGTTTATTTTATGTTGCTTTAAAAACACTGGGTTAGATTCAGAAAGAATTTACGCCAGTGTATCTATTGATACGCCGCATAAATTTAAAGCTGCGCCGGCGTATCTTCTTTCTGTATTAAGAAAGCAAGATACGCCGAAATTAGGCTAAGATCCGACTGGCGTAAGTCTCTTACGCCGTCGTATCTTAGGGTGCATATTTACGCTGGCCGCTAGGTGGCGCTGCCGTCGATTTCAGCGTAGAATATGCAAATGAGCTGGATACGCCGATTCAGAAACGTACATGCGCCCGGCGGATTTTTTTACGCCGTTTGCGTAAGGCTTTTTCCGGCGTAACGTTACTCCTGCTATATGAGGCATAGCCAATGTTAAGTATGGACGTCGTTCCCACGTCGAATTTTGACAATTTTACGTCGTTTGCGTAAGTCGTTCGCGAATAGGGCTTTGCGTAAATTACGTTCACGTCGAAAGCATTGACTATTTGCGACGTGATTAGGAGCATGCGCACTGGGATACGTTCACGGCCACGCCCACCTCTTGACAATTTGAATTTGGCGCGCTTACGCCGACAAATGTACGCTACGCCGCCGTAACTTAGGGCGCAGGTTCTTTGTGAATCCAGCCCCAGCCTCACTAAGTTACGGCGGCGTAGCGTATCTGAGATACGCTATGCCCGCACAAACTTACGGCGGGCTTTCTGAATCTAGCCCACTGTATATAACTGCGTGAGGACCCCCCAAAATCTGAACATGCAGCCTGGCAGGTTAGGAAAGGGAGGGGATGAGAGAGCTCCCCCCTCCTCCTGAACCATACCAGGCCACATGCCAACATGAGAGGGGGTGCTGTGGGACTGGAGGGCTCTGTGAATAAAGACAGTACAAGAGTTTTTGAATTACTTTATTCAATTCCTTTATTAAATAATAAAAAATAATGTCCCTCGATGTAGATCCATCATCAATCACCGGACCCGAAAAACAAAAACAAAAAAAAGAACACAAAAAAAACTCTGCTTGTCATGAACACTCCCGTGGTCTGCCTGCCCTACTGTGTGACATTTCTTAAATAGCTATGGGGTGGGGCCACCCGGCGATGGCACCTGGTTGTACCGCCTCTGTGTGACATCAACGACCAGTGCAAGACCACTGCCCGCAGACCCTCACAACCACAGCCCAGAATTGTGGGGAAGAGGCCCTTGTCCCCATCAACATGGGGACAAGGTGCTTTGGGGTGGGGGGGAAGAACCTCCCCTGACCCAAAGCACAACCCATGTTGAAGGCATGTGAGCTTGTATGGTTCAGGGGGGGGGGGGGGGGCTTGCTCATCCCCTCCCTTTCCTGACCTGCTGGGCTGCATGCCCAGATAAGGGTCTGGTATGGATTTTGAGGGGAAGCAATTATTTTTTTATTTTGACGTGGGGTTCTCCCCCAAATCCATACTAGACACAATTCTTTTTTTATACCGTGCCTTAAAAAAGTATTCATACCCCATTGACATTTTCCACATTTTGTCATGTTACAACCAAAAAAGTAAATGTATTTTATTGGGATTTTATTGTGAAAGACCAACACAAAGTGGCACATAATTGTGAAGTGGAAGGGAAATGGTAAATGGTCTTCAATTCTTTTTTTACAAATAAGTATCTGAGAAGTGTGGTGTGCATCTATATTCAACCCCCCTGTGTCAATACTTTGTAGAACCACCTTTCGCTGCAATTACAGCTGCAAGTCTTTTTGGGTATGTCTTTACAAGCTTTGTACATCTAAAGAGTGAAATTTGTGCCCATTCTTTTTTGAAAAATAGCTCAAGCTCTGTCAGATTGGATGGAGAGCGTCTGTGAACAGCAATTTTCAATTGAATTTAGGTCTGGACTTTCACTGGGTCATTCTAACACATGAATATGTATGTTTAGGGTCGTTGTTTTGCTGGAAGGTGAACCTCTGCCCCAGGGGTCAAGTCCTGGGGAAAAAAGTGTGGGAACTCCCACCCAAGATCCACTACCCCACCAAAAAAAAAAAAAATGATGCGCTCATATGCATAATTACTAAACCGCATGTTTGTTTTTTCGATCCACTGTACCTTAGTAATCCTTTATGTTACTGGCCGCTTCCTGTATATGGATTCATCGGGTAGTGTGCGGGTATACTTGCGAAAGCAAGTTCTTTCCTCCGCAAAGTCTCCTGGGAACAATGACAAAAGCTCCCAGGAGACATTGCGGCATCGAGGAAGTGATGGAATACCCGCACACTACCCGATGAATCCATATACAGGAAGCGGCCAGTAACATAAAGTATTACTAAGGTTTGCCTGCCCCTGACAGTGACTCGAGCTGGGCATCGCCGCTTAGTGAAGGATTGGCTCGGGCGGCTCGGCTGCTCTCGGCTGCTCTAGTCCTGCAAAGGGAACTGCGTTCCTGCTGTGAAAAAAGTGCAGGAACTCCGTTCCCACGCGTTCCCGCAGGACTTGAGCCCTGCTCTGCCCCAGTCTCAAGTCTTTTGCAGACTCTGATGCCGCATACACATGACCGGATTTCTGATGGAATAAAATCCTATGGAATTTTTTGACGGAATTCCGATGAAGCTGACTTTCATCAGTCTTGCATACACACTATCAGACTAAATTCCGACCGTGCCAAAATGCGGTGACGTAAAACACTATGATGAGCTGAAAATGCTTCCGAGCATGCGTCGACTTGATTCTGGGCATGCGTGGATTTTTCTCCGATGGAGTTCCACACAGACGATCGGAATTTACTATCATTTTTTTTTTCATCAGAAAAATTTAAAACATGTTCTATTTTTTTACACGGATGGAAAAAAGTCCGATGAGGCCCACACACGATCGGTTTCTCCGATGAAAAAAGTCCATCAGACTTTTTTCATCAGAAAAAATGATTGTGTGTACACGGCATAACAGGTTTTCTTCAAAGATTTCCCTGTATTTGGCTCCATCTATCTCCCCATCAAATCTTACAGGCTTCATTGTGCCTGCTGAAGTAAAGCATCCCAAAAACATGATGCTGCCACCATCATGTTTCACGGTGATGTGCAGTGTAAGTTTTCGTCACAAATAGGGTTTTTCCTTTAGGCCAAAAAGTTTCATTTTGGTCTCATCTGACCAGAGCAGACTTCTTATGTCTTTCTTTCAACAATGGCTTTCTTCTTTTTTTATAACCTATCCCTGCTTTAAACTTCTCCACAACTTTATCACTGACCTGTCTGGTGTGTTCATTAGCCTTCATGATGCTCTTTGTTCACTAATAGACCTCTGAGGGCTTAACAGAACAGCTGTATTTATACTGAGATTAAATTACACACGGGTAGACTATATTTACTAATTAGGTGACTTCTGAAGGCAGTTGGTTCCATCAGATTTTAGTTAGGGGGCTGAATACAAATGCACGTCACACTGTTCAAATATTTATTTGTAAAAAAAATTGAAAACCTTTTATCATTTTCCCTCCATTTCACGATATGTGCCACTTTGTGTTGGTCTATCACATAAAATCCCAATAAAATACATTTATGTTTTTGGTTGTAACACGAAAAAATTAGGAAATTTTTTAAGGGGTATGAATACTTTTTCAAGGCACTGTACATTCAGCTGTCAGCGGGAAACCCTGCTGTCAGCTGATGACTCATCGGATGTTAACCACTTCCCGCCGGGTCAATAGTAAATTGACATCTGGGAAGTGGTTCTGAAATCCTGACTGGACGTTTATTGACGTCCTGCAGGATAACATGCCAGCACACGCCCGTGGGGGCGCACAGCGCGGCGATCGGTGATGCGGAGTGTCAGTCTGACACCCTGCATCTCCAATCTCGGTAAAGAGCCTCCGGCGGAGGCTCTTTACCACGTGATCAGCCGTGTCCAATCACCGCTGATCACAATGTAAACAGGAAGAGCCGTTGATTGGCTCTTCCTCACTCGCGTCTGACAGACGCGAGTAGAGGAGAGCCGATCGGCGGCTCTCCTGACATGGGGGGTTCACACTGATTGTTTATCAGCGCAGCCCCCCCTCGGATGCCCACACTAGACCACCAGGGAAGCCATCAGGACCACCAGGGAAGGGGGCAACATGTGGATGGCCAGGTACATCCCCCATGGCCATCCACATGTAAAAAAAAAATGACAATAGATGCCAATCAGTGCCCACAAATGGGCACCGACTGGCAACATAGGCACTGTCAAAAATTTGTAAAAAAGTGCCGCCCATGAGTGCCCATCAGTGCCGCCTATGAGTGCCCAGTGCTGCCTATGAGTGCCCAGTGCCGCCTATGAGTGCCCATCAGTGCTGCCTATGAGTGCCCATCAGTGCCGCATACCAGCACCGCCTATCAGTGCCGCCTATCAGTGCCCATCAGTGCCACCTCATCGGTGCCCATCAGTGCCACCTCATCTGTGCCCATCAGTGCCGCCATATCAGTGCCCGTAATTGAAGAAGAAAACTTACTTATTTACAAAAAAATTACAGAAAAAAATAAAATTGACGTTTTTTTCTACATTTTCGGTCTTTTTTTAGTTGTTGCGCAAAAAATTAAAAACACAGAGGTGATCAAATACCACCAAAAGAAAGCTCTATTTGTGGGAACAAAATTATAAAAAAATGTTTGGGTACAGTGTAGCATGACCGCGCAATTGTCATTCAAATTGCCGCAACGCTGAAAGCTGAAAATTGGCTTGGGCAGGAAGGTGCTTAAGTGCCTGGTATGGAAGTGGTTAAGGATGCGACGGCGGGCTTCCGGGCCCACTCTTTAACAACCAGCTATAAACAGTGTTTTTAAAGGGGAAAACAAAAACCCTCACAAAATGTATCAAAAACGCATCAAAACGCAACACTTGGTGCGACTCTGTTGAAGTCTATTACACCCAAAACGCAATATGCTGCAGGAAAAAAAGTCCCCGACCCTTTCCAAATACGCACCAGCTGAAAAACGCATAGATGTGACTGTATACCACAGGAAGCGATGTTAAATGAACTGTAGTGCATTTCTGAAAAACTGAAAAAGTACAAAAAAAGTGCATAGGTGTGAACGTAGGGTAGCGGGGCTTATTTTCAATAACTGTCCACACCCAGAAAAAAAACACCAGCTTTTTCACAGAAGTCTGCTGTCTATTCAAGCGTTCAAGCTATTTCCAAGGCACAACTATTATTATTTCTGAAATATTATTTTCTCTATCATCAGTCCTAACATATTGTATAGCTGTATGCATATCAAAAAGAAACAGGAATATACAATGCAGAAAAGAAAACAGTATACAGTATATGCATTGAAGAGAAAAGGCAGCTTACATTGGTATTGAATTGCATTTTTACACTATGCATCCTTCCTTAATACAATATATAAAAATAGAAACAAATACATTTACATAATAACCACATATGGTCACACATATTACAACTTTATGATTTGTTTTGTATTTATATTTATTTTAAATATATAATTATATATATATATATATATATATATATATATATATATATATATATATATATATATATATATATATATATATATATATATATATATATGTGTGTGTGTGTCATTAATTGACAAGGTATTTAAATATATTTTTTGTCTTCATCTGCTGTTAGTTTTAAAAAGTCTTAAACTGTGTCAATACATGTCTACTTGTGTTATGTGTTACTTACCACCAGAAGCCAAAGAAAAAATTGTAAAGCAGCACAACGCTATGAAATGACATTTCATCCTAAAAGTAAAAAATTATATTATCAAGCATCTAAAAAAATGTTGTAAACAAATTCATATTTGCAGATATATGCAATAGGCTAGCTTAAAATAGGGGAGCCAATTTTCTTTTTTTTTACCTGATTTGCTTGTGTGTTCTCTGGACTGTGACAAAGGTAGCTGCTTGTGGCATATACACTTGTAGTTTTCTCTAAAAAAAAAAGTGCATGTTTGCATTGTATTACAAAACTATGTGGGAGCAATGTCTGACTGTGGCCATGGTGCAGTTTGATGATTGACTATGCAGCAAAGCTGCTATAATTCCTAATCATATATGGGACAGCAAACACCAAGAAAAAAAATACATACACATACATTTAAACGTATTTCATGCATGTTTGACACAAACACTTATTGTCACATTTTTTCCATCGACACACAGATTTTTAAAGATTTTTCACCTTTATAAACATAAATAATAATTGCACATTTTTATGCAGCTACAGAAATATGCATTTATTACTTTTCTGCTATGAACCTGTAAAGCATTGCACACACTAATGCCGCGTACAAACACTCTGAATTTCTGCCAACAAATGTTCAATGGGAGCTTTTGATCAGAAAGTCCGACCGTGTGTAGACCCCATCGGACATTTTCTGTCTGAATTTCCGACAACAAAAATTTGTAGGCTGGTTCTCAAATTTTCCGACAACAAAATCCATTCTCGGAAATTCCAATCGTGTGTGGACAATTCTGACGCACGAAATTCCACGCATGCTCTGAATCAAGTACGAGACGGAAGTACTTGGTCTGTTAAAACTAGTGTTCGTAATGGAGATAGCACATTCGTCACACTGTAACGGACTGAAAAGCACGAGGCTAAAAAGCGCAAATCGTCTCTCACCAAACTTCTACTAACACGACTGGTATTGAACTTCTCTTTTCTAGTGCTGTCGTACGTCTTGTACGTCACCGCGATCTTGACGTCCGGAATTTCCAACATTTGTGTGAATTCGTGTGTATGCACAAGTTTGAACCAACATCCGTCCGAAATGTATTCACGGTTTTGTTGTCGGAATGTCCGATCGTCTGTATGTGGCATACCAGCAGAACGTGGGTGTAATGCCACGGTCCTACAGACTGTATATCTGTACCTCTGAACTACATAGAGTGATCAACAGCGCCCTGAAAGTTCATTGAGAATGACAAGTCAACAACGGCAAAGGCCTTCGTTACTTGTTATTTTCCTTTTCACAGAACACTGTAAATTAATGATGTGGCTGGAGCCCCGCACAGCTGCATTCTTTTTAGAGTGTAACAGCGAGTGAGGGGAGAAGATTTGACTCACTGTCAAAACAGGGGAATCTCAGCTTGTCTCCCCTATTTCCAAGCACCCTGTGTCACGATTTTACGACTGCACATCTGGCACTTTACCCACTGCACCACCAGCGGCTGAGCGGCTGGTGCAGAAACACAAGGTTGTAGGCTCAATTCCCTACTCTACCATGCTCACTCAGGAGGCTCTTGCATGGGAACCAGGGGTTGGCTGGCCTCATTGGGAAGGCCATCACGGGGCTGCACAGGGCAGGCCAACAAAGCTGACAGAAAAAAGGCAATTTCAGGGGCAAGTAAAAGGGGGTTACGCATATGGTGGTGTTGGCAAAGTCACATCGAGTGGGAGACTTAGAAAAGTAGGGTGTTGGCAGAGGCAGATATTGTCATGGGGGTTGGTGCAGCAAAAGAGGGGTACAAAGCCTGGGCGTAAATTGGCAAAGGGGAGCAAGCAGGGTGAACTGGAGAATGAATGTGGGTAGCATTGGTCATGGGGAGTGGGACTGAAGACAAGTGTTGGCAAAAAGAAACTGGGTGAAGATGAAAGGGAATGGAGTAAACTTGGTGGGGGTGTTAGCAAAAGGGTACAGGGGGCAGGGGGTGCAAAATGGGTTGAAAGCAGATGGGGCTAGGATTAAAGAGGGGCTAAACAAAAATTAGGCTGATGCATCTTTTATGTCTAAACACCCCATTCATGTTACACACCCTAACCCCCAAGACTAACTCTTGCCCTGAAAACCGCTCTCCACACTCCCATCTTAGCTTGGCCCCACCCCACTATTTCCAAACAACCTGTTCCCACATTTTACACCCAAATCTCAGTCCTATTTTCAAGCACCCTTTCTCTCCCCATCACACCCCACCCCTGGACCCCCAAGTGTTCCTCTTACCTTGAAACCCCCTCTCCACACCCACATTTTATATTGGAGAATGAATGTGGAGGGGGGGTTTGAGGGAATTGGGCTGTAGGCAAGTGGGGGATACTTATGGAGATGTGGTGTTGGCAAAGAACAGCAGTGTGAAAGGGAGGTGAAGTTGGGAGGGAATAGAGTGGGAGTAAACTTGGGGTGAAGGCAATTGGGATGACAAGGTAAGCAGATGAAAGGATAAAAGAGGGGCTGGGGGAAATAAGGGTAGCAGAACAAAAATGTAGGTGAGGTGGAGAGTAAGCTGCACCCTTTACTTCCAAGCACCCCCATCATGCATCACCCCCAGACGTCTTCCCCTTACCCTGAATCCCCCTCTCTACACATCTATTTTAGATCATCCTCATCCCTCTATTTCCCAGCAACCTGTTCCTCCACTGTTCCTTCACATAGAAGGACAAACAGTCTTGAGTCAGTCAGTGGTGGAGTAGGGCGCTCCGGACCTTCCGCTCGAGTCTGCTCTCACCCAGGGACCAGACAGTCAGACAGTGAGAGACACAGCTAGACAGGCAGGCTCCTGTAAACCCCTTGCTGCACGAGACAACTGCAGCTCCTAGGACCAGCTCTTTCCTCCCCGTGGGCCCCCTCTGCTCCACAGGTAAGACCCTGTCTCTCAGGGCCTTCCACCCCTCCAGAAACACTGATGGCTGTCCTTTTCAGGACAGCCATCACATCAGCCTAATATTACGGCTCTCCCCCCTTTCCTTTATCCCGCACTGTCCCCCACACTACCACCAACAACTGAGCCACCCTCTCCCGCCGCCACCCCGCCACCTCCCAGGCTCAATTTTGAATTTTTCGGCGCTTCTCAGCATCTGCGCCAGCCTAGGCCATATTTGCGGCCGCCGCGTTTAGGAAAGGCCGCGGCTTCAGCCGTGGCCTAGCGGCGCGCCGCATATACAGTATACTCAGAAAAAGCCCTCAAAACCACCCGAATTGCCCAGAATACCCCCCCACCCCTGGAGGACCCCATCCTCCCCCGGATTAGCAACCAAGTTTTTGCTCGGCCAGAATATCCAACCAGCAGATAGCCCCCAAACCTGAGGCCTGTGTCTCGGTCGGCGGCCATCTTGGTACACCCCAGCAACACAGACACCTCTCACCCCCTCTTCCCCCTTCAAAAAACCAACAGTGCTTGATCCAGGGTTTTGTCCGATCGCCTTTCAGGGATCAGGAAGGAATTTTTTCCCCTGCCGCAGCACATTGGCTCAGCACGGCCAGGTTTTTTTTGCCTTCCTCTGGACCAAGCTGAGAGAGAGGATTCAGTAATCTTCCCTCCATCACCATTTAAACACCTCCCCCCCCCCCCCCGGTGACTAGCGACTATGGCTAATCGGCAATACACTGCAGAAACTATTTGGGGTCTGAGACGATTCGCCACAGTATTACCAGCCGTCACCAAAAAGGCCTTAAAAATAGAGAAACTTTTGAGAACCGATCGACGATCGACCATCAAAAATGTCAGCCACTCGCCCCAGTTTAAGCACATATTATGTGCTTTGATCAACACAAGATCGGCAGTAAAACACCAATTAGAAATCCATGATTTCATACTACAATACGATCTAGACTGCCTCTTTATTACAGAAAGCTGTCTCTCAGACGACTGCAACACCATTCTCGGAGAACTGGTGCCAGAAAACTATCGTATTATAACGGAAAACAGAATAGGGCAAAGAGGAGGAGGCCTGGCGGTGATCCACAAGATTCACCTTGCAATCACTAAGCCAGTCCTTCAAAATCCTCTTCCATTCTTGGAAACCCTTACTCTCCAACTGCAAACGAACCCCCAGGAGACCGTCCACATTCTTCTCTGCTATAGGCCACCCGGGCCAAAATCGCAGCTTCTGCCATCATTAACGGAGTTTATCTCCACTTATACCCTTAACAGCAAACACCTGCTCTGGGACTTTAATCTCTGGGTCAACTCCGCACAGGATCCCGTTGCCGACGCCTGTATTGATCACCTGGAAGGATTAGGGCTACAGCAACTTATATGCGGGCCAACACATGCTTCAGGTCACACGCTCGACCTAATTTTCAGACAAAATCTGAAAATAAGCGTTTTGGAAAATGAACCATTGCCATGGACAGATCACCATGCAATTAAATTCATAATTTCCAAAAATTCCCCCATTGGTAAAAGCACCCAAGCCGGTGACAATACACTGGACTAGATCTCAGAAGAAGCTCCATTCGGAACTCTTCAAATCTACCTTGGGAAATAAAATTAAAACAATCTATCCACATCAAACAGCCTCAGATACACTGGATGCCATAAATGCAGCTCTATTACAGTCAGCCGACTTAGTAGCACCGAAACGCAAAGCCCGCACCCAGAAAAAAAAGTCCGGCTGGTTCAACAACCAGCTGTCACTACTGAAGCAAGAGCGCAGAAGGGCGGAAGCTGCCTGGAAAAGAAGCACTTCAGAGGAAAACCTCATCATCTACAAGGCAATAACAAGAAAATATCATAAAGAAATCTTCAAAGCCAAGAAACATAATTTTTCGATGGCTATCAACAGCGCCCTAAACCGCCCCTGTGAACTCTTCAAGATGGTCACTCAGACCATGAATCCAGGATGTCTTGAAGCCCCCAATTTAGACACCCAAGAATTTTGCAATGAATTGTCGGATTTCTTCATCAACAAA
The DNA here is from genome assembly GCF_905171775.1 of Rana temporaria. Taxonomy (NCBI): domain Eukaryota; kingdom Metazoa; phylum Chordata; class Amphibia; order Anura; family Ranidae; genus Rana; species Rana temporaria. The sequence goes on along the minus strand of NC_053489.1, from coordinate 563,742,789 downwards.
ATTGAGAGAATCTGGGAAAGCATTCAGCAAAACAATACCCCCCTCAACCAGCCCCTGAATCAACCACATAACACCCAGAGAAACTTTCCACAATAAACAAAGTTCACTCTGGAACCCATGTCCATTGATGCCACTAAAAATATCATCGGTACTTTGCGAAACAGCACAGCGCCCAATGATATGATCCCCACTAAACTGCTGAAAGAATGTGCCGACATCCTGGCACCACCTATCACACAGCTTATAAACCAGTCATTTAAGGAAGGCATGGTGCCCTCCCTACTGAAAGAGGGCACAATCCAACCCATCTTGAAAAAACCTACCCTAGACCCCAAGGACCCAACTCACCGCCGTCCCATAACAGGTCTAAACGTTCTCTCCAAGGTAATGGAGAAAGTAGTGGTACAACAGCTGCAACAGCATCTAGATACCCATAATCTACTTGATCCATTTCAATCAGGTTTCCGTCCCGGACACGGGACGGAAACAGCATTACTCAAAATATGGGACGACGCCCTTGAGGCCGCAGACGAAGGAGAATCTTGTCTCCTGGTTCTTCTGGACCTAAGCGCAGCTTTTGACACAGTAGACCACAAACTGTTATTGATGCGACTGGCTGAGGTAGCCAGAGTCGCAGAAGGTGATTTACCTTGGTTTTCCTCCTTTCTGGAAAACCGATCACAAACAGTGAAACTGGGATCTTTCACGTCTGAAAAGCGCACGGTGTCATGTGGAGTCCCCCAAGGATCCCCCCTGTCACCGGTGCTCTTCAACATCTATCTTCTCCCTCTTTTTGAAATCATCAGTAGCCAAGAACTACTCTATCGCTCATATGCAGACGACACGCAACTGTATTTTCGCATCTGCAACAAAAAGGATCATCATCTCAGTTTAGAGAAATGTCTCTCTTTGGTAGAAAACTGGATGACTAAGAGTTATCTTAAACTCAACAGTTCAAAAACAGAACTACTCATGTTTCACGCCAGCCGTAAGAGTCAACTGGCAACAACCTGGACACCCCCGCCCATTCTGGGCCAAATCATCACCCCTAGCTCCAAAATCAAAAGTCTCAGGGTCATCTTCGACACCTACATGACAATGGATGCACAAATAGGGTCAGTAGTCAGCGGATCTCACCATCTGTTGCGCCTACTACGCAGACTTATTCAATTTATCCCCAAAGAAGACGTAGCAGTCGTGGTAGGAACAATTGTGAACTCCAGACTGAACTATGCAAATGCCCTTTACCTCGGACTCCCAAAGTACCAAATCTCTCGTCTGCAAGTCGTTCAGAATATGGCCGCCAGACTTGTGACTGGGAAAAAAACATGAGAATCAATCTCACCTTCGTTGAGAACCCTTCACTGGTTGCCAGTAAAGGACAGAATTGTTTTTAAAGCACTCTGTCTGACGCATAAGTGCATCCATGGGAAGGCTTCGCAATATCTTTGCGACAAGATAGAACCCCACAATGCCAATCGCGTTCTGCGATCCACCGACCAAAATCTGGTCAAGGTACCCAAAGCAAGATACAAGTCCAAAGGAGAAAGAAGGTTTGCTTTCCAAGGTCCTAGACTATGGAACGCTTTACCAACCAGCATTCGGTTGGAGGAAAACCACCTGACCTTCAGAAGACAGATTAAAACTCTGCTCTTTTGATGTCAAGAGACAGGAACAGCAAGCGCCCAGAGGCGATTTAGTTCGCATGTGCCGTGCTATATAAGTTTTTCATTCATTCATTCACCCCAATCTCTGGTTGTCCCCTATTCTGCATCTTCCCTTATCTACACTCTGAATCCCCCACTACCACTCAATGAGGTCACTCAGTAACTATTGGTGCACTTTTTCACTTAGAGGGGCCCCACATCTGTGTTTTCCACATCCTCCTATCATGTTTTCTACAGTCCCAGTTATGCCCCTCCCTTATAGTTACCCAATTTGGATGGCAAGCAAGGTTTACTGCTTACCATATTCGGTGTAGTCTCACTATCCAATCACAGGTCTACATTGACACACCGCACACTGGGATTGGATTGTGAGACCACACTGAATATGGTAAGCAGTAAACCTTGCTTGCAATCCAATTGGGGATGGCAAGCACAGACTTACACTCTGGGATCAAACTCACAGACTTACATCTATAGCACTGGTGCTTTACCGGACACACCACCCCTTGAGATATCTGGTGAAGAGCTGCAATATGGCTGCAATAAAATTCAGTTTAGTCAAGCTATTCCCTTGTTTAATTTAGTGTGCTGCACCCAGGATTTAATCTCATACAGCTCAGAGCCCTCATTGATAGTTCTCCCTCCCCCTCCTTCCTCTCTCGCACGGGATGGGAGAGGAGACAGTGGGTCTGCTCCTTCTCCCCCCCCTCCTCCTGTGTGTACCACGGGAAGCCAAGTGTGAAACTAACAAGCTCACACTTCCTGCAGTACACACAGGAAGAGAGGAGAGGAGCTGAACGGTTATCTCCTTACCATCCCGTACGAGAGAGGAAGGAGGGGGAGGGAGAGGGAGAACCATCAATGCTGGCTCTGAGCTGTATAAGAGAGATGCTCTCAGTTCAGAGCCCCCCAAAAATCGATGATCATCGCCATTACTAATAAAAAAATAATAATAATAAAAATGCCATAAAACTATCCCCTATTTTGTAGACGCTATAACTTTTGCGCTAACCAATCAATATACGCTTATTGTGATTTTTTTTTTTACCAAAAATATGTAGAAGAATGCATATTTTTTTGTTTATAGCGCAAAAAATAAAAACTGCAAAGGTGATCTAATATGTTGCACGACCGCGCAATTGTCATTTAAAGCGACGCAGTGCCGAATCGAAAAAAGTGCTCTGGTCAGGAAGGGGGTAAATTCTTTCCAGGTTAAAATGACACAAATACCTTAAGGCCGCTTTCACACTGAGGCATCGGCGGTGGCATCGGTAAAGTGCCGCTATTTTTAGTGGCGATTTAGCATTGTTTTTGCGGAGTATTTGGCCGCTAGTTTGGCTTTTAACCCTAGCTATCAGCCAAAAAGGGTTAAAACTGCTCGCAAAGCGCTTTCCCGGCAGTTTGCCCCGTGCTGGACATTCACTTCAATGGGCAGGAGTGGTGGAGGAGCGGTGTACACAGATGCTGCTTGCAGGAGTTTTTTTTTTACGTCCTGCCAGCGCATCGCCTTAGTGTGAAAGCCCTCAGGCTTTCACACTGAGACTCCAGGGGAGCCGTTTTTCAGGCGCTTTACAGGCGCTATTTTTAGCCCATCACTATTAGAACACTGCAGGTAACTAGCAGTTCATGGTCCTAGGAAAGCAATGGCACTGAGAACATGGGGATGGCCACATCTGAGGTCTATAATTCTACTGGTGAATTTGGAAAAGAAGGCTGAGGAGGGAGAATAGTTTTTTTTCAAAGGCACACCTACACTTTAAATCTTTTTCTTTTAAAACATGCCACAGAATATGATTTTGTTTGAGACAAAAATGTATCGCCAATGCATTTGGGAAGTTAATGGGTAATGTGTATGTGTATAACTATTTATGAAATGTAGAAAATAAAATTAGCGCTATAGTAAGAAAAATACACAAAATATATTGTTCAGAAGTAAATTCTGACACTTCAGACTCCAAGTACCATAATAAATGCTATTTAAAAATTAGCTTTATAAATGAAAATGTACTACGTTAATAATGCTGTTTGCTTTCATGTGGTACCTGGAATGGAAATAGGAAATAGCGTGGAAATAGGCTATTAATTCATTAAGGTTCATTTATGGACATATTTTTATTCAATGTTTTTGTCTATGTTTAAACTTTTAAACTTAATTCTCAGTGCTGAAAACCACATGTCAAATCAGATATCTGATTTTCAGCTCTCCTCCAAGAAAGAAAAAGACATCTGTTCTGAACTATCTTCCACAGCTATGTGGAGTATGCATGAATGATGCTAAATGTGTAACAGTGTTTTTACCATCTACTAGCTTATCTGAGTAGAAAAGCTGCAACATATCTCTCACTATCTCTCACTGTCTTACTATCTCTCAGGCCCCGTACACAGGACCTAGTTTCTCGGCAGAATTCAACCAGAAACTCGATCGGTGCCGTATTCTGCCGAGAAACCCGGTCGTGTGTACACTTTTGGCCGAGGAAACCGACGAGGAACTCGTCGAGCCAAATAGAGAACATGTTCTCTATTTCCTCGTTAGTCAATGAGGAAACTTGGCTCGCCGAGATCCTCGGCGGCTTCACAAGGAACTCGACGAGCAAAACAATGTGTTTTGCTCGTCGAGTTTCTCGGACGTGTGTACGGGGCCTTACTATGTTTCACTGTCTCACTATCTCTCACTGTCTCACTATCTCTTATGCCGCATACACACCATCACTTTATGTGATGAAAAAAAACGACACTTTCTGTGAAGTAAAAAATGACGTTTTTGAAACTTCAATTTTCAAAGACGAAGTTGCCTACACACCATCGTTTTCTCACAATGATCTTGCAAAGCGAGGTTACGTTCCACCACGTTTTACCATTGAAGCTTGCTTCATAAGTAGCTTCTGGGCATGCGTGGATGAAAAAACGTCTTAGAAAACGAAGTTTTTTGCTACACACGGTCAATTTCTGCGAGTAAAAGTGCACTTTTGAAAAACGACACATAAAATTGAAGCATGCTTCAATTTTTTTTGGTCGTTTTTTACAAGACATAAAACGACGTTTTCCCCCACACACAGTCAATTAAAGTGACGTTTTTAAAAACGTCATTTTTTTTCATCACATAAAGTGATGGTGTGTACGCGGCATTACTGTCTCACTATCTCTCACTATCTCTCACTGTCTCTCATTGTCTCTCACTGTCTCACTATCTCTCACTGTCACACGATCCCTCACTGTCTCTCACTCTCACACTATCGTTCACTGTCTCACTATCTCTAACTGTCTCACTGTCTCTCTATCTCTCACTATCACTATCTGTCACTGTCTCACTATCTCTCACTGTCTCACTATCTCTCACTGTCTCTCACTACAGTACCTGTCACCGAGAATGTGTTTCCAGCACGACAGCATCGCGTGATTCTCGGCGACAGGGTGCCGACATCTCGCACTCCCTGGAATAGAAAAAGCACATTCCAGCGAGCGCGTCATAGAAGCGACGGGGATCCGACTTGGATTCCTGCCAATTCTAGCCGCGGCGTTTGGTATGCATCATGAGGGGGAACTCCACTCCAAATTTTAAATAAAAAACCGGCATGGGTTCCCCCCCAAGGGGCATACCAGGCCCTTAGGTCTGGTATGGGTTGTAAGGAGAACCCCCTGTAACGGAATGGCCCGTGACACCCAGAGACTTTTGAAGGATGGGGGGTACTCCTGTGCCAGCTTCACTAATAACTATTGGGTCTAGGGTCATCCTATGTTCCTTTTGGGCATAGGATGACTGAGAACTGATATTTCTGATTACATGACATGGACATTAATGATAATTCATCTATTGCAGGATCTTGGAATATTACAGGTTGTTTATTCTGACCCCCAACAGGTCAATAAGAATGTCTCATTCAATGTGTAACATAGACTGTTGAGATGCTAATTAAGTCTGCTACTGTGGTGATGTGAATTGGAGCTTGGTAGCCAGTCTGGCTGCCTATTATGGGATGTTTAAGTGTCCTGCTGTGATTACTGTCTGTTGTCCATTGTGTTAATTAGGTCTGCTCCTAAGATATTTCATTGTGTATGCTAATGACACTGTTTTGTGTGAAGATGCTATTGATAATATGTGTGGAATGTAACTTGTCAGCTGTAGCAATTAACTCCTCTAAATGCAGTGCCAGAATGTCTGTCTGGGATGTGGATTAAGGGGGGAACTCGTTAAGGGCCCATTGTGTGATGTTTTGGGTGGAGAGTTTCATTGTCCCTATAGCATGCTTGTAACTGTATATAACAAACTGAGTGTACCATTAAAGAGTTTATTCGTTTGACTCAGAGAACAGAGCTCGTCTCATTTATTTTGGGGAATGGAATGGGTCCTGTCTGCTGGATTGTGGGATGAGCTGTCGTGGTTGGTGGAATGGAAGATCGTAAACGGTGTTAACCCCTGACCGTTACACCCCCCTATGCTGAAAAAACAGCGTGCGGGTCCCCCCACAATCCATACCAGACCCGTATCCAAAGCACGCCGCCCGGCCAGTCAGGAAAGCAGTGGGGACAAGCGAGTGCCCCCCTCCTGAGCCGTACCAGGCCGCATGCTCTCAACATGGGGGGGTTGGGTGCTCTGGGGCAGGGGCGCGCACTGCGGCCCCCCTACCCCAGAGCACCCTGTCCCCATGTTGATAAGGACAGGGCCTCTTCCCGACAACCCTGGCCGTTGGTTGTCGGTCTGCGGACGGGGGGCTTATCGGAATCTGGGAGCCCCCTTTAATAAGGGGGCACCCAGATACCGGCCCCCCGCCCTAGGTGAATGAATATGGGGTACATCGTACCCCTACCCATTCATCTGGAGGCAAAGTGTAAAAGAAAATTAACACACAACACAGGGTTTTAAAATAATTTTTAAGTCTGCTCCGGGGGTCTTCTCCGCTCTCCGGGGGTCTTCTCTGCTCTCCGGGGGTCTTCTCCACTCTCCGGGGGGTCTTCTTCCATCTTCTCCGCTGTTGTCTCGGCGCTCCCCGGTTCTTCTCCCGTTTGCTCTCCGGGGCCTTCTTCTTCAGGGCTGGCCGCCGCTATCTTCGTGTTAGCTCAATTACTAGCGGCGGCGCAAGCCCGCTCTTCTTTGCCATCTTCTGTCTTCTTCCAATGTTGACGCACTGCTTCTTCCCGCTGTAATGCCGGGTTGCGCGGCTCGCACCGATTTATATAGGCCTCTTATGATGTCACAGTCCCATCATGCTCCGGTACCTACCCATGTGGTTTATTTACTAAAGGAAAATCCACTTTGCACTACAAGTGCACTGCAAGTGCACTTGAAAGTGCACTTGTAAGTGCAGTCGCTGTAGATCTGAGGGAAGCTCTGAAATGAGGGGAAGCTCTGCTGATTTTATCATCCAATCATGTGCAAGCTAAAATTCTGATTTTTATTTTCCTTGCATGTCCCCCTCAGATCTACAGCGAACATCTATCTCAAAAAAGGTAAGTACTGCATTGATTTTAATCAAAACACCCGATTCTGCTTCCCGTAATTAACAGGCGTTTTTGGAAATGCACCAAAAATGTGCATATTGCTTGTGGTGCCATTAATTGTTAATGGCACACCAATTGCAAAACGACTGACTGGTGTTTTGTCTTGTGGCAAAGCTGCATGCTTCAAAAGGTTCTAGACTCTAGAGCCTCTGTGATGTGTTTGTCACACATATGGCAGCCCATTTAAGTCAATGGGCTCCCCTGTGTGCAAAAAACAAGCAAAAGATAAATAAAAAAATGCGAGCAGGAACATGTGTTCCCACTACGCAAAGTATATAGGGGGCCTTAGGGGTGGTATATAGAAATAGCTGGGCAGAGATGTCTGTCAGCTGGAGGGAGAGGTGTCCACTGGCTGCTAGCTTCAGCACTGCAGTGGCAGCTACCTGCAGTTCTAGGCTGGCTCCATATTCACTCCCTCTCTTGGCGAAGGGGGAGTTTCAGGACCCAGGAGAGGCACAGTCAGGGACTCTGCAGCTATCTCCTTCTGCTTCAGATCGGGACACAGCAAGCATACATAGATAGAACTGATCCCTCTGCAGAATTGCCAGAGGGAGAAACCAGGCAGCTCTGCAAGGGATCCACAGGTGTTACAAAGCAGATCCAATAAGTGTCTTATCTGAGCAGTGGCAATGTCCATGCTCCTGGGGTCAGTCCTGTGCAGTCACAGACTTTTTTTTATTTTTTTATTATGAACTCTGTTCAGATTGCTGGGCCCCCCTGCTGGCCGTGGCCCAGTACAACAGGGCCAGCTGTACTGGCTTATTAGCGGCCCTGGGCACACCACTAGGGCACATTGTAAATAATTGTTTTCTATGTGGCCTGGTCACACCAAAATGCTGCCTTGAGGTAGGTTGCAGTGCATTGCATGACAATGCAGACATGCTGCATTTTTGCTCAACATACCAGACCCCACCTCATGTACACCCACGTCTGCTGCGGTGCAAAGCAATGAATGTATTATCATTTGTGACAATTCAATAACATAAACGTAGGAATTGGCGAGCCTTAGACTAATGCGTGGTTCCTTCCACCCAGTCTATGTCTGGATAATTAAAACCCCCCATTATGATGACACTTCCCATCCTTGCTGCTGATCCAAATTGTGATAGGAGGCCCCCCCCCCTCCTCCTCCCTCAGGTTAGGGGGCCTATAGCATACTCCCAGTATTATTCTCCCTTCTTAGTTTCATCCCTTTGGAGCTCTACCCATAAGGATTCCACCTCCTCCCTAGCTCCCTTAGTGATGTCATCGCTCACATTAACTTGTACACTATTCTTGATACATAGGCATACCCCTCCCCTTTTTTTACCCTCTCTATCCCTCCGATAAAGGGAATACCCTTGAATGGTTGCCAGCCATTCATGATAGCTGTTGAACCAAGTCTCTGAAATTCTCACAAAATTGAAATCCTCCTCGTATAACAGTATCTCTAGTTCACCCATCTTGTCCACCAGGCTCCTGGCATTGGTGAACATGCCACGTAGTTTAGACCGGTCGCAATCTGTCTTCTTGTTGGGTGTTCCAAGGTCGCAAATAGGACTTGTTACTGTACTTGCCTCTCGTTTATGTGCTTTAGTCAACCTACCACTAATGCCCCCAATACTACCCTCTGGAAAATGTTCCGTGCTGACTATCTTTATCTCTGGTTCCCCTCCCCCCACCATCACCTAGTTTAACCACATCCATACCAGCCCATTGTAAAATGACATCCACAAAGGACCTCTAACGATCCGGGTGGACGTCATATGACGTCCTAGGCTTTGTGGGGGGATATCTGAATGATGCCTGCAGCTAGAGGCATCATTCAGATATCCTTCTCTTCTGCCGACGATTCTGCACAACGTAAGAATGATCATAGCGGCGGTTCCGCCTCTAGATCGTTCTTACAGGCGGCGGGAGGGGACATCCCCCCTCCCGCCGCCATCCGGTGCTTCTCCAGGCTCTCTCGTGCCATCGGGGGCCCGGAGAACGAATCGTCCGGCGCTGGCAGGAAGCATAGAGATGGCTGGTGACCAGATGGTCACCAGTCATCTCTATGACCGTCGGAGGACCCGGGCGCGATGTGATGACGTCACGCCCGTCATTGTTAAGTAAACAAAGCCGCAATTGCGGCTGCTAAGCAACACTGATCATGAGATCGGTGATTTTTTTTCATCGATTTTATGCTTTCCAGCTTGGAGGAGAGATGTGGGGTCTTATTGACCCCGCATCTCTCCATAAAGAGTACCTGTCACACACATTCCTATTACAAGGGATGTTTACATTCCTTGTAATAGGAATAAAAGTGATAATAGAAAAAATACAATTAAAAAAAAAAGTGTAAAAAAATAAATAAATATGTAAAAAAAAAAAAAAAAAAAAAAAATATTTTTTTTAACGCCCCTGTCCCCAGTAGCTCGCGCGCAGAAGCGAACGCACACGCAAGTCCCGCCGACATATGTAAACACTGTTTAAACCACATATGTGAGGTATCGCCGCATGCGTTAGAGTGCCAGCAACAATTCTAGCACTAGATCTCCTCTGTAAATCTAGACTGGTAACCTGTAAAAAATTTCAAAGCGTTGCCTATGGAGATTTTTAAGTACCGAAGCTTGGCGCCATTCCATGAGTGTGCGCAATTTTAAAGCGTGACATGTTAGGTATCTATTTACTCGGTGTAACATCATCTTTCATATTTTACAAAAACATTGGGCTAACTTTACTGTTTTGTTATTTTTTTAATTCATGAAACAATTTTTTTCCAAAAAAAAGGCGTTTGAAACATTATTGCACAAATACCGTGCAAGATAAAATGTTTCAATGACCGTCGTTTTATTCCCTAGGGTGTCTGCTAAAAAAAACATATATAATGTTTGGGGGTTCTGCATAATTTTCTAGCAAAAAAATTATGATTTGTACATGTAGGAGAGAAGTGCCAGAATAGGCCTGGTATGGATGTGTGTATAACAGCCCTGTATGGAAGTGGTTAAAAGCCCCCCTAACTTTTCAGGCATTTTCACTCCCAAGAGATCTGCAACCTCCTGTATACAAAAGAAACCAGCCTGCATGTTAAAACGGCTTGTTTTAGCATGGTGTCTGCTGTAAACAAGGCTTTGTCGGCTGGTGTGATCAATGTATTGCTGCTGCATGTTTTACATTATTAATGCTCTATACCAATGATGTTAAATTATGCATCTCAAGACCCCCAACAGTATAAACTTTTTAGGTCTTTTCGTACTTTCAAGTTGCATAATTAGTGTGGATACACGCTACTAATGAACGAATCCCTACCCCTACTTGGCAGTGAAAAATTTGAGGACCAGACATGAGCCCCACTGCTCACTATTTCTACCAAATGATTAATACCAGCTAAAGGCATGCCAAAAACACACATGACTCCCCTAGCTTGTCTGACCAGGAATAAGGAGACGTGGCCAAACAGTCCTTGGCAATGTTTATCTTGGGGGAGAAAACAGCTATCACGCAAAACATCTGAAATGATCCAATCAGTCATTGCTAAGCAGCCAGCCTGGTACATAGACAGGAGATCACAACTGAATTGAACTGTCATATCACATTTATGCCAAGCTTAAATTACCTAATAAGTCTGAAATTCGCTATTAATATATTATGGGGCAGATCCACTTACCTGCGCATAAGAATCCGCCGGGCGCAGCGTATCTAAGATACACTACGCTGCCGCAACTTATTTTTTTTTTTTTCGAATCCTCAACGAATTTGCTCGGTAAAATACGGCGGCGTAGTGTATCTTTGGCGGCGTAAGGGCACGGAATTCAAATGGATGCAATGGGGGCTTGTTTTATGTCAATACGTCGTGACCCGACGTAAACAACGTTTTTTTTTGCACTGCTCATGCGCCGTCTGTGGGGGTATCCCAGTGCGCATGCTCGAAATTAACCCGGAACAAGCCAATGCTCACGACGGTGATGTCATTCTACGCAAATCCCTATTCGCGAACGACTTACGCAAACGACGTAAAAAAATGCAAAATTGTACACGGGAACGACGGCCATACTTAACATTGAGTACGCCACCATATAGCAGCTTTAACTATACGCCGGAAAAAGCCGAACGAAAACGACGTAAAAAAATGCGCCGGCCGGACGTACATTCATGGATCGCCGTAAATAGCTAATTTGAATACTCAACGCAGAATTCTACGGGAACGCCACCTAGCGGCCGCCGAAATATTGCACCTTAAGATCCGACGGCGTACTAAGACGTACGCCTGTCGGATCCCTCCGACATGCCGTTGTATCTTGTTTTGTAGATACAAAACAAAGATACGACGCGGGAATTTTAAAATTACGCCGGCGTATCAATAGATACGCCAGCGTAATGCTTTTGTGGATCTGCCCCTATATGTGTAATACGATGCAGCCTGTAGGCTCCTGACAAGCAGTATAATGTGAATAAATATGGGGTCAATTCCTGTAACCTGTTTGATCTCTTTTTATGTATTTAGCTTTGTACACAAGCATGGGTTTTGTGGGTTTTTCCAGCAAGTGGCTCACACTATTAACTATGGGCCAAATCCTCAGCCAGGCGGCGTAACTTAACTTTCAGCAGTTAAGTTACACTGACTTAAAGTTTCTACCTAAGTGCCTGATCCACAAAGCACTTACGTAAAAATTTCAAGCCGTGTAACTTAAGTGCCGCCGTCGTAAGGCGGTCCTCCTCTCCGGGGGGCGTTTACAATTTAAATGAGGCGCGCTCCCGCGCCGGCCGTACTGCGCATGCGTGTGACGTCATTTTCCCGACGTGCAGCGCGCGAACGTAATTGACGCCGGGCGGCTTTGTGGATTGCGACGGGACACTAAAGTTGCGACGGGTGAAAAAAAAGACGCGCCGGGAAAACAAATAATTTAAAAAAAAAATGACAGCGTCGCTCAGCATGCATTCCTGAGAGGGAGAACTCCATGCCAATTTTCAAAGAAAAAAACGGCATGGGTTCCCCCCCCAGGAGCATACCAGGCCCTTAGGTCTGTTATGGGTTGTAAGGAGACCCCCCCTCCGCCGAAAAATCGACGTAGGGGGTCCCCCTACAATCCATACCAGACCCGTATCCAAAGCACGCTACCCGGCCGGTCAGGAATGGGAGTGGGGACGAGCGAGCGTCCCCCCCCTCCTGAGCCGTGCCAGGCCGCATGCCCTCAACATGGGGGGGTTGGGTGCTCTGGGGCAGGGGGCGCACTGCGGGCCCCCCCACCCCAGAGCACCCTGTCCCCATGTTGATGAGGACAGGACCTCTTCCCGACAACCCTTGCCGTTGGTTGTCGGGGTATGCGGGCGGGGGCTTATCGGAATCTGGGAGTCCCCTTTAATAAGGGGGTCCCCAGATACCGGCCCCCCACCCTAAGTGAATGGATATGGGGTACATCGTACCCCTACCCATTCACCTGGAGGCAAAAAGTAAAAGTTAGTAAACACACAACACAAGGGTTTTTAAAATAATTTATTATTCTGCTCCGGAGGCCCCCCTGTCTTCGTTATTAGCTCAATTACCAGGGGGGGCTTCTTCTTCCACTCTCCGGGGGTCTTCTTCCACTCTCCGGGGGTCTTCTTCCACTCTCCGGGGGGGGGTTTCTTCTTCCGATCTCCGGGGGTCTTCTTCCATCTTCTCCCCTCTTCCGCTGTTGACTCGGCGAACCCCGGTTCTTCTGCAGATGTCCGGTGCCTTCTTCTTCAGCGCTGGCTGCCTGCTATCTGTGTGTGTTAGCTCAATTTCTAACAGGCAGCCGGCGCGGTCTTCTGTGACGTCAGGGTCTTCTCTTCTGTTCTTCTCCCCTCTTCCGATGTTGCCTCGTCGCATCTTGTCGCTGCAATGATGGAAGCGCGCCTTGCATCCCATTTATATAGGCATCACCGTCCCATCATGCTCCGGTAGGTACCCACGTGGTGGGTGCACGTGGGTAGGCACCCACCACGTGGGTACCTGCCGGAGCATGATGGGACGGTGATGCCTATATAAATGGGATGCAAGGCGCGCTTCCATCATTACAGTGACAAGAGGCGACGAGGCAACATCGGAAGAGGGGAGAAGAAGAACCTGACGTCACAGAAGACCGCGCCGGCTGCCTGTTAGAAATTGAGCTAACACACACAGATAGCAGGCAGCCAGCGCTGAAGAAGAAGGCACCGGACATCTGCAGAAGAACCGGGGTTCGCCGAGTCAACAGCGGAAGAGGGGAGAAGATGGAAGAAGCCCCCCGGAGTCCGGAGAAGCCCCCCCCGGAGAGCGGAAGAAGAAACCCCCCCCGGAGAGCGGAGAAGACCCCCGGAGAGTGGAAGAAGAAGCCCCCCCTGCTAATAGAGCTAATAAAGAAGACAGGGGGGGCATCCGGAGCAGAATAATAAATTATTTTAAAAACCCTTGTGTTGTGTGTTTAATAACTTTTACTTTTTGCCTACAGGTGAATGGATAGGGGTACGATGTACCCCATATCCATTCACTTAGGGTGGGGGGCCGGTATCTGGGGACCCCCTTATTAAAGGGGACTCCCAGATTCCGATAAGCCCCCGCCCGCATACCCCGACAACCAACGGCAAGGGTTGTCGGGAAGAGGTCCTGTCCTCATCAACATAGGGACAGGGTGCTCTGGGGTGGGGGGGCCCGCAGTGCACCCCCCTGCCCCAGAGCAACCAACCCCCCCATGTTGAGGGCATGCGGCCTGGCACGGCTCAGGAGGGGGGGGCGCTCGCTCGTCCCCACTCCCTTCCTGACCGGCCGGGTAGCGTGCTTTGGATACGGGTCTGGTATGGATTGTAGGGGGACCCCCTACGTCGATTTTTCGGCGGAGGGGGGGTCTCCTTACAACCCATAACAGACCTAAGGGCCTGGTATGCTCCTGGGGGGGAACCCATGCCGGTTTGGATTTTACAAATTGCCGTGGAGTTCTCCCTCGGGAATGCATACCAAATGCCGTCGCTTGAATGGGCCTTTACAAGGTGTGACTAACTTTACACTTTGTAAAAGCAGCCCTAGTTTTACACCAGGCAAACTAACACTTACGGCGAAAAAACTAGGCACAAAAGCTTTGAGGATCGCCCTAAGTGCTAATTTGCATACTAGAAGAGGCATTTCGACTCGAAATGCCCCCAGTGGCGGATGCGGTACTGCATCCTAAGATCCGGCAGTGTAAGTCCCTTACAGATGTCGGATCTTCTGCCTAACTTAGGAAAACTGCTTCTGAGGATCAGTTCCAAAGATAGAACCAGAGATATGACGGCTTACGCCGGAGTATCTCTTTTGTGGATATGGCCCTATATACCCAACAGCATCAGCGGCTTTCTTAAAATTCGATTGAGTGAACAGCTATCCTCTTTACAATGTTAAACTTGACTAGCCCCATTAATAACTGGGCATTACTAAGGAGATCAGAGCAGCTTCACATTCACTTCCCAAAGTTAGTGCTAGCACAGGAAAAGCACTTTGCAATTTAAGTACTGTGCTGAAAAGCACTGACGCACTATTACTAAAACACGGTTCAGAATCTATCTTCTTATCATAATGTGTTGATCTGGACTTGTGCACATTATTGGGTAATGTTGGTCTGTACTGCCTGCAAGATTTGGTGAAGCACAATAGAATTCCCTTTAGGCTTTATTTAACATTTCTTCTCTGTCTTTTAGCTGAATCCAAATGCCAGCCTGGGGACGAAGAATCAGTTCCCCGACTAGTCCCAGTTCTTCACGTTTCTGACTCGCATTGATCCAGAAATTGCGCAATAATGTTGACAAAACCACTTTCTCTTCCATCAATGCAAATCGTTGGCCTACAAAGTGAAACAGAAAGTTAATATCATTGCCCCAAAAAAAACAAATCCAACTACAATTGTGTTTTAAACAATCATATTTTATTGTGTATTATATTATTTGTAACTGCAAGATGTCTATAATGAAACTAGAGCCAACTAAGAATGAGATGCATCAATTACATCCATAACTATATTTTAAAGTGGAGTTCCACCCAAAAGTGGAGCTTCCACTTTAAGTACTCCTCACCCCCTTACATGCCACATTTGGCATGTAATTTTTTTTTGGGGGGGGGGGAGTGGGTTCTTTGTTTTGAAGGGGACTTCCTGTCCCACTTCCTCCTTCTGCCTAGAGGGCCGCCTAGGTGACTCCTCCTCTCCCCCACTCCCTCTAGGCGATCTCCTGGGACACGTGACAGGTCCCAGAAGATCGCCTATCCACTCCGAGAGCGCAGTGCGACTCGCGCATGCGCGCCTGGTCGTGAAGCCACAAGCTGTCACGGCCGGGTGCCCACAGTTTCAATGGAGGCGCCATGAAAAGGAGAAGGAGAGGAGCAGGCATGGCTGGACCATGGCACAGGTGAGTGGCTGTTTATTAAAAGTCAGCAGCTATACTTTTTGTAGCTGCTGACTTTTAATAAACTAAAAATAGCCTGGAACTCCACTTTAAGTAGATGAGTAATTAACTAAAAATAAGTCAACAATCAAGGTATTACTTTTTCCATCTAAAATGTTATTGTGTATATTTCTGTAGTACTTTTCTTCCTGGGTACTCAAAGGGCTTATCTGATAATGATGAGGCAGCCATCTTCAGTAGAATATCATACTAGGGCAAAATGTTAGAGCAGAATCAATTAACTTACCAGCATGTCTTTGGAGTGTGAGAGGAAACTGGAGTACCCAGAGGAAACCAACACAAGCACAGGGAGAACATGCAAAATTCATGCAGATAGTGTCCTGTTCAAGACTCAAACCAAGGACCCCAGTACTACAAGGCAAAAGACACATTTAATTTATTTTTATTGGCGCGAGATCCTTACCCCAAAAGTGCTAACTGTTAAGCTATTCTGCACCTCAAGTAAAGGTAAAAGAAAGTATCAGTAATATCCTGACCTTAACAGAAGTGTACTTGTTTACCAGTGAAGTTACGTGATCTTTGATCACTCTGGGCCTAATATTGTGTTAAGGTAGAACATGCCATCACTCTTGGATGGGTTGATTTTTGGTAGAGATGGGCAGTCCTGGTGTGGTGGAATCCTTACAGTAGTGGAAAGTCCCAATGCCATGTGCACTTGAATGTTGCTTTGTAATTGAATGGTGACAACACCACGGCATGTATGATGTCACAATCTTACAGCATGTATGGATAATTTTAACGCCTTTACTTATATCTTCTATCAACACTTACCTATACAATTTCGTAGTCCTGCAGAAAATGGGACATAGGCATATGGACTGCGACCACTTATATTTTCAGGAAAAAATCTCTCTGGTCGAAATTCTTCAGGTTCAGGGAAATATTCAGGATCACGATGTAAAGCATAGGGAATAATTAGAGCATTTACACCTTTAGGCACGTGAAAACCTCCTAAAATTGAGAAAGTAAAGCAATGTGTATTTTAAAAAATTGGTTTAACACAGGGCTGTCCAGCTATTCTCTTGGGGCTCAGTTATAGTCAGGTCAAATTTCTGTGGTGTAAGTCTCCTACGCCGTCGTATGTTAGGGTGAAATATTTACGCTGGCCGCTAGGTGGCGCTTCCGTTGAGTTCGGCGTAGAATATGCAAATGACTAGATACGCCGATTCAGAAATGTACGTGCGCCCGGCGCATTTTTTTTACGTTGTTTTTCGGCTTTTTCCGGCGTAAAGTTAGTCGAACAAATAGCTGGCCTAGGCAATGTTAAGTATGGCCGTCGTTCCCGCGTCGAAATTTGAAATTTTTACGTTGTTTGCGTAAGTCGTAATTTACGTTCACATCGAAACCAATACCTCCTTGCGGCGTACATTGGAGCAATGCACACTGGGATATGTACACGGACGGCGCATGCGCCGTTCGTAAAAAACGTCAATCACGTCGGGTCACCAATCATTTACATAAAACACGCCCCCCTCATCCTCATTTGAATAAGGCGCGCTTACGCCAGCCCCATTTACGATACGCCGCCGTAACTTAGGAGGCAAGTGCTTGCTTTGTGAATACAGCACTTGCCTCTCTGACTTACGGCGGCGTATCGTAAATACGATACGCTATGCCACCTGAAAGATGCGCCACCCTACCTGAATCTAGCTACATATTACCAAAAGTATTGGGATGCCTGCCTTTACACACACATGAACTTTAATGGCATCCCAGTCTTAGTCCCTAGGGTTCAGTATTGAGTTGGCCCACCCTTTGCAGCTATAACAGCTTCAACTCTTCTGGGAAGGCTGTCCACAAGGTTTAGGAGTGTGTCTATGGGAATGTTTGACTATTCTTCCAGAAACGCATTTGTGAGGTCAGGCACTGATGTGGATGAGAAGGCCTGGCCCGCAGGCTGCGCTCTACTTCATCCCAAAGTGTTCTATCTGGTTGAGGTCAGGACTCTGTGTAGGCCAGTCAAGTTCCTCAACCCCAAACTCGCCTATCCATGTCTTTATGGACCTTGCTTTATGGACCTTACTGGTCCAAATCATTTGGTGGAGAGGGGATTATGGTGTGGGTTTGTTTTTCAGGGTTTGGGCTTGGCCCCTTAGTTCCAGTAAAGGGAACTCTTAAAGCGGTGGTTCACCCTAAAAAACAAGTTTCTACCATGAAATCCAGCATACTAGCGCGAGCTACAGTATGCCTTTATTTTTGGGCTGTACTCACAGTTTAATCCCGTAGTTACGTTTCAGACTCCCCGCAGGGAATGGGCGTTCCTATGCAGAGGGAACATGATTGACGGCCGGCTATGGCGCGTCACGCTTCCCGAAAATAGCCGGAGTAGGACTTGGCTCTTCACGGCGCTATACGGCGCCTGCGCACAGACTAGGAGCTGACTGCGCAGGCGCCGTGAAGAGCCAAGTCCTATTTCGTCTATTTTCGGGAAGCGTGACGCGCCATAACCGGCTGTCAATCATGTTCCCCTCTGCCTATGAACTGAAACTTAACTAAGGGATTAAACTGTGAGTACGGCTCAAAAAAAAAAGGCATACTGTAGCTCGCTTTAAGGCGTTAGCAAACCAATACATTTTGGACAATTCAATTTCATGCTCCCAACTTTGTGAGGACAGTTTGGGGACGGCCCCTTCCTGTTACAACATGACTATGCAACAGTGCACAAACAAGGACCATAAAGACATGGATGAGCGAGTTTGGGGTGGAGGAACTTCACTGGCCTGGACAGAGTTCTGGCCTCAACACTATAGAACAGTTTTAGGATGAATTAGAGTGGAGACTGCAAGCCAGGTCTTCTCGTCCACATCAGTGCCTGATCTCACAAATGCACTTCTGGAAGAAAGGTCAAACATTCCCATAGACACCCTCCTAAACCTTGTGGACAGCCTTCCCAGAAGAGTTGAAGATGTTATAGCTGCAAAGGGTTGAGCAACTCAATATTGAATCCTACGTTTGCTAATATAGTATATATGTACTGCATACAGGAGATTTATATACAGTGTATCATACCTGACCAATTCTCAAATCACAGAAAAAAGTGAGGAAACAATTGTTATGTTCCTATTTCTATTTTATTTCATGTAATTATAATTACTATATTCCAATGAAAAACTTTAAATATATTATGATTATGGTGTGTGAATAAAGCCATGTGTATTATTTTTTTATTATTTCAGTCGCCAAGCCATTATTATGAGCCATTGCAGAAGAAAGACAGACAGGCCTGGTATACCGTAGGTTTGCAAAGTACTGTCACACTAGAAACTTACGTATTGTGCAATCCTCACAAAGAGTGCGAGCAAAGAATGGAACAGATGGAAAGATGCGAAGGGCCTCCTTTATTACAGCTTCTAAATAGCGTAGGCGTTTTATATCTTCCATTGTGACTGGGCGGTCAGATTCACCTGCAGAATACAGCAATGTAAAATTGTCTAGAGTTATATATAGTTGAATTAAGAGCGTCCTGGATTGTACATATAACCTCATCCGAATTCATTGTAAGATAATCAAATTAAAAGCCCTAACCCACAGGTGTCAAACACAAGGCTCGCGGGCCGAATCCGGCCCTCCAGGCCATTTCATGTGGCCCTTGCACCTCTCCTGCAGCTGCAGCCCTCTTCTGGTCCTCAGGTAGGGGCAAGGGGGGTCAAGTGCCCCCCCCTTGGAATCAGGGTCGGACCGGCACATTCAGCACAGTGGTGTCGCTATGAGGGTAGCCAGCGGGGTGACACCGTCAAGGTTCTGTCAAGCCCCCCATCAGTGTAGTGTGACTGCGGGCTCTTTTCCCTGCTCAGTCCAGCAGAGAACTTGGTGGCGCTGTGTCAGGAGAAAGGCGAGCTGTGGGCTGTTAGAGTTTTCCCCCGCTCACCCCCCCCCCCCCCGCTTTTCTCCTGTCAGGGAGAAGAGACTGCGGCTCTCATCAGGTTTACCATCCAGCTTCCTGCCCACTCCATTCATTCCTCATTGGCCATAACTGAGGAGGGCCAAGAGACTAGGAGAGAAGAGCATCATGGGACATGTAGTCCCGAACATTGGCGGCCCCATTTTCCACAGGAAGAAGGCTACAGCTCGATCAAGAGAGAGACTGAGAGACTGTAGCCTGGAAAAAAGCTCAGGGAGTGAGTGCTACAGGACAAAGAAAGAGGTGTGTGCTAGGTGGAAGCCAAAGAGAGAGCCACGCTGCCCAGCACCACCAGAGAGAGAGCCACGCTGCCCAGTGCCATCACAGAGAGAAAGACTGAGCCACTGCCAGGGTACAGACATGCTACACTACTGACCAGTCGCCCCCGTGGAACCCAGAGTGACGATCGTCCAGCCAGAGGGATCACTGCTGTATATTTGATAGGTCTGGTAATAGGGCTTGTCGGCCATTATCCATTACTTATCCTAGGGACTATACTATGTCTGCAGTCCCTAATTATGATAATGTGATAATGACATTGTCGAAAAGGGGCGGCGCATGTGTGACCCTAAAATGATGCCCCCCCTGAAAAAAGTTCTGTGGACGCCCATGCATCCGCTGCCGAGACTTATCAGAGCCGCGACCACGGAGAGAAGAGGATCATTGCGCCGGGTCCCGGGTGTGCTGACTGGCTCACACCCCCCCCCCACAAAGCCACTACCTCGGGCTCTCAATGTGTGTTCTGTGCCGCTGCTTTACCCCGCGGCACTCTCTGCTTCAGTCACGGAGGGGGGGTGCCGGCCTGACACCCCCCAGTGTGTGGCCCCCGGGGCAGCCCGCTGCCCCATACTTAGTACACCACTGACTGTGGGGCCAGGGTGAGTGGCTGATCAGAGCTCTCAGCAGACTTGCAGCAGGAACGTTCAGCATGGTGCAGAACTGCAGCAGCAGACAGTCGGGCAGACACTCTAGCGGGATGGTAAATCAGGATCAGAGGCAGGAACGTGGTCATCAGATAGCCAGGGTGATCAACAGGCGGGCAATGAGGTACCAAATCAGGAGCAGAGCCAAAGTCAGGAACGAGCCAGGTCAGAATCTAACAACAAGACAGAAGCAGGAGCGATATAAGGTCAGGAGTAAGCCGGGTCAGCATCCAAGGGAACACACTGGAGGTACACAGTGAAAGCTGAAGACCAAGCAGAATAGAGCACAGGCAGAAGCATTCTTAAACAGCCCGTCTGGTGCCAAGATACATTGTGCATGCGCATTCCTGTTGGGTGCTCTGTGAACATTCATTCTGACATGCACATTTCTATTAGCGAAACGTCTTCTGACATTCACATTTCTATTAGGCCTTGTACTCACGACCGGATCTGTGCGCTGGAAACTGTCTGCCCGACAGTTTCCGGCGTACAAGGCTGATTTGTGTTTTGTTCCGCTGGCGTGTACACACCAGCGGACCAAATTCCCGTCGTACCGGAACGCGTGCACGTAAACTACGTACGACGTCACTATAAAGGGGAAGACCAAAGTTAATGGCGCCGCCCTCTGTTCCTCTTTTGCTAGTTACGGGTTTGCTCGTGTTAGTGAAGGTTTGGTTAGAGCTGATTCGCGCTTCTCGGTCTCCACGCTTTGACAGCGTGTATTCACGGGTTCAGTGCGTGTGCTTGCGGTAACGTAGTTGTCATTCGGCTATAGGCAAGCAGGTTGTTTCTGCTTTAGCAGTTTCATCCTGTGCGCTCGTATCTGTTTGTCACGCGTTTGTCGCAGGTAGTGCTGGATTTGCGAGTGCTTTCTGTTTCAGTGTGTTCTTGACTGACCAGCCGGCCGGTTTGAAGCCATGATGGAGCAGCAGCGTCAATTTTCGCGAGTTGGTGCTGTTTATGGGATGGCTGCTGGATATGTTCATTTGTCCAGTACTTTGGCCAGAAACAGGGGGCGGAGGCGTTTCTGGACCAAGAATTGGTTGCGCCAGCGTGACCAGTTCTCACATATGCCTCTGCTTAGGGAACTCCAGGAGAATAATCCTAATGACTTTAGGAATTTTCTCCGCATGACGGACCCCGTATTCAACCGTCTGCTGGATCTTCTGTCCCCCTATATCACGAGGCAGGACACTGTGATGCGCCAAGCCATCACGGCCGAGCAGAGGCTTATTGCCACGTTGCGGTACCTGGCGACTGGGAGGAGCCTGCAGGACCTCAAGTTCTCGACAGGCATCTCTCCGCAGGCGCTTGGGGTCATCATACCGGACACGTGTGCTGCCATCATCAAAGTTATGCATGAGGAGTATATTAAGGTAAGTTTCCTGGCTCTAATAATGTGGCCAACTAACTTTATTTTTATTTTCCCAGATATGCTGTGTGTTTAACTAACGTTACCTTTTCTCCCTATGCATGTTGATATCAGCTTTACATGTTTTATTCTTGGCCTACCTGCATATTTGTCCCTTACCCAATATTAACCTGTCCAGCATGCTATCCTAGGGACAAACCCACCTTGCCATTTTTTCAAACAGGACTTTTTGGTTTTTGTGTCCCCCCCCTTCAAACTTTTATTGTCCCCATCAGAGGGCTGTGGAGTCTCTTAATGAAGTGGCCCTATATATTTCATTCCCCAAATTCTCCATGCACATTTTTCTAATGCAATTTTAATACTGTGAACTGTCACAAGGATGCTTGTAGGATGTTTTTGTTACAAAGTACTAAATCTCTTATTTTGTTTGTCCCCACAGCTACCCTCCACACCACAGGAATGGCAGTCTGTGGCTTCCCAATTTGCCCAGCGGTGTGATTTTCCAAACTGCGGTGGAGCAATAGATGGGAAACACGTCCGCATTGTGCCCCCACCCCGCTCGGGGTCCTACTATTATAATTACAAGGGTTATCATAGTATTGTGTTGATGGCGGTGGTGTCGGCACAGTATGAGTTTCTATATGTGGACGTGGGGAAGAACGGCCGGATGTCTGATGGGGGAGTGTTCGCACGGACTGATTTCTATGATCGTCTCCAAGCTGGTGGTCTGGCATTGCCACCAGATGAAGATAATGTGGAAGGACTTCCGTTTGTGTTCCTAGCGGACGAGGCTTTCGGGCTTGGTCCTCACCTCATGCGGCCTTTTCCCCAGAGGACCCTCACCTCAGAGAGGAGTGTGTTTAATTTTCGGTTGGCCAGGGCTCGGAGGGTAGTCGAGAATGCCTTTGGGATACTCACCAACCGGTTCCGCCTGTTCAGGACATCGATACATCTGGCGGAATATAAATTGGACACCGTTGTATTTGCCTGCTGCATTTTGCACAACTTTTTACGCAGGCACTCCCAGACGTACCTACCCGACATCGGTTCTGAGGCAAGACTACCCTCAGATCCCCTTCCCGGGCTGGACACTGGTCGCGCTGGCTTGGCCCCCCAATCAGCTCGTGAGGTACGCGACAAATATGTTGAGTACTTCATGGGTCGGGGGGCCATTGCTATGCCAGATCATATTTCTTTCTAATTCGGCCCCCAAAGAAAGGAATATTCTCAAAAATAAAAAATAATTAGACCATTGGACTTTATACAGTTGTTTGTCATTAATGCTTTTTCTCTTTTTCTCTGTCTTCCTGGTTCTCTAACTAACTTCTTCAATTGTAATGCATAATTGATTTCTCCACTTTTAGTAACTAACCACATTTTGCACAGTATTCACTCATCTACAAACAGGGTATTGAGTCTAGAAATAAGAAGCAACTCCATTTGTAAATTTTGAGGTCAAGTATTTTAATTTTTGCTTGTTCATGACCCCAAAAATTATTTTATATTTTTTTCATTACTCCCTGCTTTTGTACTTAGGAGTCAAAAATTTTTATTTTAACTTTTTTTTTTTTTTTCAGGTAATTCAACCAAAAATATTATGCAGATTATACATTTATTAACAAGTTCACTTTTTTTTTTCTCAAATATAGTTAGATTTATTGTTTACATATATATATATATATATATAGATTATATTTGGTGGGGTGTTTAGCGCCTTAATTTTTTTTTTGGCCATATTTTTTATGCACAAAAAACAATAATATTTTTAACATTTTTTTTGTTTTTGGTGTGTTTTTCTAAAACTAAATTTTTAGGTGAGAATTTGGAGTCAAATCTCTACTTCACTAAATTCAGTGATTAGAGAGATTTATAATTCTATATATATATTTTTAAAAATTTTTACCGTTGTTTATTCTTTATGGTCTAAACTTTATAGTATCCCAAAATGTTCAACATGGTCAAAAAGTAACAAAATCCAATTCCAAAAATATAAAAACTCACAACAGCAGTCAGTCATGGTGTGCTTTCACACTGGAACACGCCAAAATTGGAAGATACACACATTCAGTGCAAACTCGCCAAATGTCATTGGTTCAACAGACAAATGGCCACATGTGCTATCTGACATCATGGGTGATCAATGTCTGTGTTTTGTGGGAGCAAACCCTTCCTCTCAACTACTTGAGGATGGAGGAGGGGGTTGGACCCACAAAGCACAGACATTAGATATTCTGTGATGGCAGATAGCACATGTTGGCACACTGTGTGTGTATCTTCAAATTTTGGCGTATTCATTATTCAAACTGTAAAAATGTTTGTGGGGGCGGGGGATGGGCGGGGGGTGTTTCAGTCTTTGACACGGCCCATCATGTCAATAATGTTCTTAAAATTAGATTCGATGACCATCATTCTTTGCCGCATATTGTCCATTTCCGTGCTGCATTCCAAAAGCACATTTGTTACATTCTGTTCCATGAGAAACATCCTTTCACGCATATTGTGCATTTCAGTGCTGCACTCCATTACCTGCTGAATAATTATAGCAGCACTTGCACGTGAAAATATTGGCACACCATCCTCCTCCCCTAAAACCAACAAAAAAAAAGGCATTTACAACATTATTTTTCGATGAGGCCTATCTACATATGTTTTTTTGAATCAAGCTAGGGTGACACTGACCTGATGGGCTTCTCCTTTCCACCTCTTCGACATCTTCTATCACTCCTCCTTCTTCCACCACCTCCCCATCATCTTCAATCACTCCTCCTTCTTCCACCACTTCCCCATCATCTTGGACTCCTCCTTCATCCATCAATCCACCTTCTTTCAATTCGCCAAATTGTTCTTCCGCCACTTGCCCTTCATCTGCTATGACTTCTAAGTCCAAAATTACTTCTTCCTCCTCTCTTCCTTCCTCCTTTCTTCCTTCCTCCTCTCCTTCCACATCCTCCTCTCCTTCCACATCCTCCTCTCCTTCCACATCCTCTTCTCCTTCCACATCCTCCTCCTCCTCCACATGTTGAGATGGCAGATTTTGGCCTTGTCTGGCCCTCTCTGCCTCCTCCAAATGCTGGCGACTTCTTTCCCCTGAAATAAACCAAAAAAAATGTAGACTCATCAGCACACAGATATTGGAGAGCATAAATCGCACACATTGCTTAGAAGATGCTTTCATTTAGTTACTTTTATCTTTCACCAAACCTACATTTTGCAATTACTTCTATATGGCAAGCTCTGATCCTGCCCCTTTTTAGCAAAGTGACACACATGGATGTCCCCCCTAAACTGTATTTCTGGGAGACCCTACCAAAACCCATTTTTGATTTGTGGAGACACAGGTGCTCTGCATTGCAGATGTGAAAACATCTGCTTTATTACCACTGTTTTTAGAATGAATCCTGTTTGCCTTTCCCATTCTCATACTTTTTTTTTCTAGAACTAGCTTTTACACAATGTTTACAAACAAAGTTTTTGGCCAGTGAGCCATGTCCAGGTGTGTTGTTCCTGGAATAACCGAGCCTTTCTGATAAACTATGTGATGTTACGTTGTTTACTAAGAACACTGTTTGTAAATATGTAGTTATTTATGTCCTAAAAAATAAATGACAACATGTCTTTAAAATTACAAGCAGGCCAAGGAGGCAGATGGTGAAATATACATGGCAACACATTATTGCAGACAATCACCCCCCCCCCCCAACCCCAATATATATTTACTTACTTTTACGCAGAATTTTAAGTATTTTCTTCATCTGATGTGGCTCCCTCAATTTTAAGTCTGACCATCGTTTCCTCAGCTGTTCCTTGGACCTGGTGATCCCAAACATCCTCTGCATTCTCCTCGCCACCTTGTCCATAATATGTGCTTTTCGGCGGTTAGGGGTCTTGTATGGCCCTAATTCACCATCATAGTCCTTCTTTCGCATGATGTAAACTAACTCCACCATTTCCTGGAACCGCATATTAGTGGCTTTATATCTTCTTTTCCTTGATCGGGACGTCCCTGCCTCTGTCCCTTCACTTGTGGCATGAGAGCATCGTGCCCGCTCGTGTGACATCGCCATCTTTCCTTTCCCACAGAGATTATGGGCGTGGAAAAGATGAATTCTTACGCCATGGGCGGAGAAGAGGGCGGCGTTTAATACATACGCGGAGTGTAGAGAATGCAAACAACGTGTTTACGTCCGTTACGCGGAGAATCTTCGAGCGCATCCAGAACATACACAGTTAACGCCATATTTCCTAAACTCATTGATTAGGGGCCTCGCAAAGGT
The DNA here is from genome assembly GCF_905171775.1 of Rana temporaria. Taxonomy (NCBI): domain Eukaryota; kingdom Metazoa; phylum Chordata; class Amphibia; order Anura; family Ranidae; genus Rana; species Rana temporaria. Next base: position 563,716,765 of record NC_053489.1, on the reverse strand, counting down.
GACGAGGGCGGGGTTTCATAAATACGCGGAGTGTTTAAAAGGTTTACGCCGTGATTACGCATCTTACGCGGTAATTAGGCGAGCGTGAGAAACGAGGAGCGAGAGACAGGAAGGTAAGGAAATTAAAAATGTGATCAGCAGAGGCCTTGAAAATGTAGACACATGGGATGGGGGTTTGGGCTGTTGGTTGCACCCTTTTTAAGCTATTCTGTCTATGGGGTACCACAATGTTATTTTGGTATCCAAATGCTTTTGGACACCTCACAAAATAGAGATGTGAACAATGCTGTACCTCATTGACAAGTTTTTGAATGGTGTATTCAGATCAGGCAAAGTATTGTTCAAGTGTTGGTTGTACAGAGGTCATTAGGAAGTGTCTTTTATGTCATCCATTGTCAGGGGCATGAGATTTACACATGAAAGAGTGCCTAGATGAAAACTGTCATTTGTAAGCATTGTTTAATTTTATATATTTAAAATATTTACTGCAATGTGAACAATGGCTCTGCATCTAGCAAATCAATGTTTGGTACAAGCAATGCGGCCGAGCTGCCAATCATTGTTTAAACAAGAGAGACTGTGTTTGTAATTAGATATAGGTAATAAATTTGAAGACACATATTAGATCAAGGTCAACGCTGATCCTTTGGAATATTTATTTTTCTGTGGTTTATGTCTTTGTAATCTAGACTCAAAAAGAAATATAATTTGTGAAAAATTACAATGGACCTCCTACAAAGCAAGGAATCTATAGAGGCCTTACTTCAAAAATACCAGGACACGCCCATCCTGTGGAATTCAAAGCACTCTTTATATTGCAATAAAGAGGTACGAGCGGCAGCACTAGAAGAGCTAGCAAATTATATGCAAACTTGGGTGCCAGGATGCACTGCCAACATGGTGAAGGATAAACTTGCCAACCTCAGAAGCACATACAGGAGAGCATACAAAGCTAATAAAAGCCAAAAATCGGGAGCAGCAGCAAGACAAGCAAAGGAACCCAAACTGTGGTATTATAAACAGATGGCTTTTTTGAGGGACGAAATGGAAGGCAGGAAAACGATGTCCAGTCTTTCTTCCAACCTTTCCTCCATGCTACCTTCCAGCGGACATTCCCCAGATGACCACAGCCCTGCAGAGTCGGAGGAAGAGGGCCTGGCTGACAGAGATGCAGATCTGCCACCCTTCGATGAGGAGGTATAGTAGTTTCCTCTATATTTATTGCGTAAAGAATTCTTGGTGGATTAATGATTAGATATTGTAAAAAAAAAACCAAGCTGGGAAAAAGCAAACAAAAAGGTGTACAGACAAATAGGTGTCAGGAATGACAACTGCAGGGGTCAGAAGTAGAGTGTATTCAAGTAATAATGAACAGAAAATACTAAACGAAAAACATGAAAATGAGTGTGGTTTTATTTAGCGAAATTGTAAAAAAATTACTTTTTTTTCCACACAGGAAGAAGAGATCAGCCAGGAGGTGGCAGATCCTCAGGTGTCTGTCAGCCAGGAGGAGGCCGGGGTCAGTGGCAGCCAGGAGGAGGCCGGGGTCAGTGGCAGCCAGGAGGAGGCCGGGGTCAGTGGCAGCCAGGAGGAGGCTGGGCCCAGTGGCCTGCAGCAGGTCCACCCGGCCAGGAGAACCACCACCAGCCAGTCTTCTCCCCCCCAGGTGAGGCCATCAGGCCGAAGGAGGCAGTTGAGGCCTGTGGAGGAGGCAAGCCTCCGCATGATCCAGGAGGCAAGCGCCATCATGAGGGCCCCCCCTCAACCCCACAGAGGCCTTCAGTGCCTCATTGGCCCATGATTTAAATGAAGGGGAGGAGGACCAGAGAAGACTGGCAAAGGCCCTGATGAACCAGGTCCTTTGGTGGATGCAGAGGGGCCTGCTGACCCCAGACACTGGGCTATGTGACCCGGCCCGGCTTGCGGAACACCATCCTCCTGCTGCCACATCAACCCCACCTGCAAGACCCCGTGTTCGATCCGCTGGAAGGCTGCCTGGAGGGAAGGCTGGAAAGAGGAGGAAACGTTGATTTTCTGCCTTCCATTTCCTTCCACATAAAGGACATCTTGTTTGTACTACCACAGTTTGGGTTCCTTTGTTTGTGTGCTGCTGCTTCATATTTTTGTGTTTGGCTCCTGAGGCTTGTAAGTTTATCCTTCACCATGTTGGAAATGCAAGTTTGCATATAGTTTGCTATCTATTCTAGTGCTGCCGTTCTTTTTATTTTTTGTGATGACATTTGCCTGAATAAAAGGCTTTTTGCTTTCATTTGAAAACATGTCTATTGTTTGATATACTGTGGGGATTATTAGGCAGCAAACCTTTAATAAATATACAATGGGTAATTTACAAAGGACACACTCCTTGGGGGGGGGGGGGACATTTGGTGTGCCAACATGGTTTAATATTCTCTAATGAAACACCAAAAAAAAAAAAAAAAATGAAAAAAACATGTAAAAAAAAAATAGTTTAAATGGTGACATAACTAGAAACAAAAAAAAAACATAAAAAAATGCACATTCCTTTACAAAAATGACTACTCTAAATTATGGAGGACCACCAACCAAAACACACGTCTGGCATAGAAAACATTATTAAAGGATTACATCACAAGCAAGAAATGTGACATTTCAGTATGGGACAACTCTAATGAAATTGCATCAGCAAGAGAACGGGGTTATTCTAGCAAGAGAAGAATTAATAAAACGAGGCTTTAAAATGTGGTTTAGTGCGCCTTTTTAAGACATTGTTCTCTTGCTAGAATAAAAGGTTTCTAATGACGAATGTGCCATATCCCAAAGAAACGCGAGTTTTACCTGAACGAGCGCTCCCGTCTCCTCATTTGGACTGAGCATGCGCGGGGTTTTTGTACGCTGCTTTTGTGTACAGACGAGCGAACATGTCTGACGGACACGATTCCAGCAGACTGTTTTAAAGCAAGACCAGGAAACAGTTGTTCGTTGGAAAACGGTCTGGCCGACGATTGTTTGCTGGAATTCTGTACGTTACTGCCTACACACGAACGAACATGTCCGCTGAAACTGGTCCGCGGACCAGTTTCAGCAGACATGTTTGGTCGTGAGTACGAGGCCTTAGACAAAAGTTTTCTTTCATGCACATTTTTATTAGCCAAAAGTCTTCTTTCATTCACATTTCTATTATCCAAACGTCTTCTTTCATGTACATTTCTATTAGCCAAATGGCTGGTTGGTATTCTCTGACAAACAGTTAAGTGAAGTGCATGCATGAAGTCAGCGCAAGGTGCATGGCAGGGCTCTATACCATTCCTGGGAGTGAGGTAGCGGTGATACACTGGACAGGTGGAGAGGGCTTGTTCCTCCTAGATGCACAAGTAACCGTGGTGGTGTAGGACGCCCTCAGACGAAGTCCGGAAGTGACGAAACGCGTCAGGGCCGTGGTCTCATCACTACACCAGGAAGTGACGTTTGCGCTCCACCGCACTCTACCCGGGAGTGTTGGACATCACACAAACGGCTGGCGGGACCGGTAACTACATCTACCATGCAGTGAGCATTTATGCATTCGCACTTCTGCTGATATTGATTGTTTACTTTGTATGTATTTAGTGAAAGAGGGGGGCACATTGGGAAACAATAAACTTTTAAACAGTATCACGCTATGGAGTATACTCTGTTGTTGTTTGCATGAGCCCAATTGGATCCCATCTTTACACAAGGTGCAAGGAGGTTCAAATAAGGAGAGAAGGAATGTTGCTGGGTTTTGAAGGCATTATTTACTTATCCTTGTGGTAAGTGCATCCCCGAGAGGGGCTTCCTGTGCTCACGTGGTGGTATATTGGTGATTGGTGGAATCTGAAGAGGACTTTTTACACCGCTATATCTGAATGATGCCTGCAGCTACAGGCATCATTCAGATATCACTGTTTTCTGCCGGCGATTCTGTGCACCATAAGAACGATTATAGTAGCAGTTCTGCTGCTTGATTGTTCTTATAGGTGATGGGAGGGAACGTCCCCCTCCTGCCACCATCCGGTACTTCTCTGGGCTCTCCCGTGCCATCAGGGACCTGGAGAAACGATCCACGGCTGTCGGCATGAGATCGGTAAAAAAAATCACGACCTCATGCTTTCCAGCCTGAAGGAGAGGTGTGGGGTCTTATTGACCCTGCATCTCTCCATAAAGAGTACCTGTCACAATATATTCCTATTACAAGGGATGTTTACATTCCGTGTAATAGGAATAAAAGTAATCAAAAAAAAAAAAGTAAGAAAAAGTGCAAAAAAAAAAAATTAAGTAAAATTAAAAAATAAATATTTAAAACGCCCCTGTCCCCGGTAGCTCGCACCCAGAAGCGAACACACACGCAAGTCCCGTCCACATGTGTAAACGCCGTTTAAACCACACATGTGAGGTAATGACGCGTGCGTTAGAGTACCAGCAACAATTCTAGCACTAGACCTCCTCTGTAATTCTAAACTGGTAACCTTTAAAAAAAAATTAAGCGTCGCCTATGGAGATTTTTAAGTACTGAAGTTTGGCGCCATTCCATGAGTGTGCGCAATTTTAAAGCGTGACATGTTAGGTATCTATTTACTCGGCGTAATATAATCTTTCACATTATACAAAAAAATTGGGGTAACTTTACTGTTTTGTTATTTTTTGATTCATGAAATCGTTTTTTTCCATAAAAAAGGCATTTGAAAAATGATTGCACAAATACCGTGCGAGATAAAAAGTTGCAATGACCACCATTTTATTCCCTAGGGTGTCTACTAAAAAAATAGATATTGTGTTTGGGGGTTCTAAGTAATTTTCTATCAAAAAAATTCTGATTTTTGAATGTAGGAGAGGAGTGCCATAATAGGCCTGGTATGGAAGTGGTTAAGGGACCAGAATCAACTTCTTTTTTTTCTTTTTTGGGTTAAAATTTACTGTATGCAGGTCATTTTTTTTTCCGTACATACCGTTATATTGTAATTGTAATTTTGTCCAGGGCTTCCGGGTTCTGATGACTGTGGGACTGGGCGTTCCTATCCTTGGATTACATGATTGACGGCTTGTGAAACAGTTCCCCTGTCGCACAACGCGCGTCACCAGATTTCCGGAAATAGCCGAGCTGCGAGTCGGCACTATACGGTGCCTGCGCCCGCCGTGTAGAGCTGACTGCGCATGCACCGTATAGTGCCGACTCGCAGCTCGGCTATTTCCGGAAATCTGGTGACGCGCGTTGTGCGACAGGGGAACTGTTTCACAAACCGTCAATTATGTAATCCAAGGATAGGAACGCCGATTTAACTGCGCATGCGCCGTCCGCAAATTTTCCCGACGTGCATTGCTCCCAATGACGTCGCTAGGACGTCATTGGTTTCGGCATGAGCGTAACTTGCGTCCAGCTCTTCTGTGAATCGACGTACACAAACGACGTAAAATTTCAAAATTCGACGCGGGAACGACGGCCATACTTAACATTGGCTGCGCCTCATAGAAGCAGGGGTAACTATACGCCGGAAAAAGCCGAACGCAATTGACGTAAAAAAAAAGTGCCGGGCGGTCGTTCATTTCGGAATCGGCGTATCTCCTCATTTGCATAATCGTTGCGTAAATAAACCGAAACGCCACCTAGTGTCCGGCCGGGAATTGCAGCCTAAGATCCGACGGTGTAACACAGTTACACCTGTCGGATATTAGGCATATCTATGCGTAACAGATTCTATGAATCAGTCGCATAGATACGACCGGCACAACTCAGAGATACGACGGTGTATCAGGAGATACACCGTCGTATCTCTATGTGAATCTGGCCCACTGTTTGTATTTATCAGTGTCAAAAATCCCTTGACACCTAATAAATCTGCAGGTAACCATATACCTACTGAATACAGATAATGTACTACCACTCAGTACAACATGCGTCTGGGACGGGACCTGGACTTCTACAGCTACAAATGTATGAAATAGCCCTAGGGTCTGCATTCCCAGAATATACACATTTTCTGATGTATGCATTATTCTAAATGTGGAGTTCTAGCAAGAGTCTGCAGAAATAAAACATTGCATGGCAACATACCAAATACTTCATCCAGTTCTTTATGGACATTTCTCTGCACTTCAGGGTGGGACCCTAGCAAGTATAAAGACCAGTTCATAGCTGCAGCAGTTGTGTCATGTCCCTGTTAATTGATAGACAAATGAATATATTATTATCTACCCACAAGCCACCGATCCCCCCCCCCCCCCCGGTCAGTCCACCCACACAACCCCCCCGATCAGCCACCAGCCCCGCACTTACCCCATCTAGGTCGCTGGCAGCGCTTCCTCCGCTGTGTTGAGCGGCGGCTTCCTCTGCGTCTCCTCCACAGCATCACAACGGTTTATCCCTCCTCCTCCTAGGCCAATAGGAGTGCTTCTCCTTTTGGCCAATTAGGTGACAGGTCTCAGGACCCACTTGCTGATTGGCTAGGAGGAGATATAGGAATATTCATTTGCTACTGTCACACAACTGGGTTGTGAGCTCACCTTTTTTTGAAGGCTTTTTGAGCCTCTGGCTCTAATCACGTGCTTCAAAAAAAAAAAAACATTAGAATCCATGCGTCCGGTGCCTCTCATGTAGATTAGGGGCCGGATGCATGGATAGGAGGGCGGAGCCCCTGCGTCCTGCATTACAGGCCACCACTGCTGTATTATCAAATTGGCGAGACATTGTGCTGGTTTCATTAAACAGAGGCAAGGCTGGCCTCATGCACACAGGACGTTTAAAAAATCGCAGCACTGCTGCTAGGAAAAAACAGTGTTAAAAACAGCTGCATTTTTTTTAATAGCACTTATGGGTGTTTTTTCTGCATTTTTTGGGCGTTTTTTTCAGTAACAACACTCCCTATAATGTAAAAACGCCTAAAAACACCAAACGCGACTAAACGCTTTTTACAGCATTTAGCTGCGTTTGGCATTTTGCGTTTTTTACAGCTCAACAGCCTCTGCTCCTGGACGCACAGGCTGTCTTTTTTTCTACTGCCCCTAAACGCTTATGCCTCCAAAATGAATTTGGGCTGGATACATAGGCTAACAGGGAGGGGCTTTTTGAGGCATCAGCTGTAAAAACGTGTGTTTTAGGTGCAAAAAAATTGGCAGTGAGCCTGAGCCCACCCGTTTTACTTACCTGAGCCTCGAATTTCCCTCGGCGGAGACGTGCTGTCCCTATCTCCACGGGGTCCCGGATGTTAATTGGATAGATTGATAGCAGCGCAGCCATTGGGTCCCGCTGCTGTCAATCAAATGCAATGACACGGGCATCGCGGGGAAGGGCCAAGTCTGCTGGACTCTAAAGCGTACCCGCAAGGTAACCCCCCGGGGGAGCGATTCTCCTAAAGGTTTTTTTTTTTTGATGCGGGCAGTAGCCGCGAGAACCGCCAAGGGACCCCAGAAGTCGAGGATCGGGGCCACTCTGTGCAAAATGAGCTGCACAGTGAAGGTAAGTATGACATGTTTATTATTTCAAAAAAATTACAATGACTTTACAATCCCTTTAAAGGGGTTGTAAAGGTTTGTTTTTTATTTTCTAAATAGGTTCCTTTAAGCTAGTGCATTGTTGGTTCACTTACCTTTTCCTTCCATTTCCCTTCTAAGGGTCCTTTCACACTTGCGGATCGTTTTTTAGATCAGTTTTTTATCATCAGTTGATCCGTTTTTCATCCGTTTTACATCCGTTTTTCATCAGTTGTCATCCGTTTTTCATCCGTTTTCATCCGTTTTTCATCCATTTTTCGTCCGTTTTTTCATCCGTTTTTTCATCCGTTTTTTTTTTTGTTAGAACTTTATTTTTATTACATATTTTGATGAAAAACGAATGTTAGCGGATCGGATGTTAAACGGATCGTCCGCTAACATCCGTTTTTTGTCCGTTACGTTTTTTTGACGGAAGAAAAATAGGGTTTTCTTCCGTTCAAAAAAAACGGAGCTTAACGAAGACGGCTGTTAACGGACGTTAGCAGATGCTCATCCGCTAACGTACGCTATCCCATTGGAAAGCATTGCAGTCCGTAAACGGATGTATGAAAAAACGGACGAACGGTCCGTGAAAGGACCCTAAATGTTTTTTCTTTGTCTGAATTTCTCACTTCCTGTTTCTCCTCAGTAAGCTTGCCCCCATCATCCGAGCGGTGTTTAGTCCGCCAGAACAGCTTACTGAACAGCTTACTGAGGAGGAACAGGAAGTGAGAAATTAAGACTAAGAAAACAAAGAAAAAAAAACATTTAGAAGGGAAATCGAAGGTAAAGGTAAGTGAACCAACAATGCACTATCCTAAAGGAACCTATTTACAAAATAAAAAACAAACCTTTACAACCCCTTTAACTTACATCCCTTGTTTAGAAGAATTACCTCAAACATGAAAGTATCAACTTCTTCACGAATGTCTTTGTAGCTCAGTTTGTTGCCAGAATCATCTGTAGCACTCAGAAGCATGTCTAGAAATGCATTTCTTTTCTTACTTTTGCTGGAATATACATCACTGCTGGGCTGTTCCTCTACCAATCCTTGTTCTTTTATTATGTTAGCTCTTTCTCTAATGACCTGATTACATGGAAAAAAAAAACATGTATTACCTTTTATCTAATAGTAGTTAGTCACATTCAGCTGGACTGGTTCTATAACCACTTGCCGACCGCCCATAGCAGATTTACTGCTACATGGCGGTCACGCTGCACAGGATCATGTATAAATGCATGATCCTGCACTTACGAGTATCGGTCGCGATTCTAGACAGCTTGGCCCGGATTCAGATACAAGATACGATGGCGTATCTCCTGATACGCCGTCCTATCTCTGAGTGCGGGCTGTCGTATCTATGTGCCTGATTATGAGAATCAGTTACGCATAGATATCCCTAAGATCCGACTGGTGTAAGTGTCTTACACCGTCGTATCTTAGGCTGCATAATCACGCTGGCCGCTAGGTGGCGCTTCCGTACAGTTACGCGAGGAATATGCAAATTAGGTATTTACGCCGCTTCAGAAAAATACGTCCGCCCGTGCATTTTTTTACGTTGTTTACGTTAGGCTTTTTTCGGCTATATGAGGTGTAGCTAATGTTAAGTATGGCCGTCGTTCCCGCGCCGAGTTTTGAAAATTTTAGGTCGTTTGCGTAAGTCGTTCGCGAATAGGGCTGGACGTCATTCACGTTGAATCCCATACGTCCTTGCAGCGTACTATGGAGCAATGCACACTGGGATATTTTAGGGACGGCGCATGCGCCGTTCAAACAAAAACGTCAAAAACGCGGGGTCAAGTAAAATTTAAATAAAACACGCCCCCAACATCCCCATTTGAATTAGGCGGGCTTACGCCGCAACACATACGTTACGCCGCCGTAACTAAGGGTGCAAGTTCTTTCTGCATACGGAACTTGCGCCCAAAGTTACAGCGGCGTAATGTATCGGAGATACATTACGCCCGCAGAAAGATGCGATCATCTTTCTGAATCCGGGCCCGGGAGTTGATCAGAGGGTCCCGTAGACCCGATGTCTGCTTGCACCCACTGATCGTTATGTACACAGGGGCAGTCTGCCTACATAAACAAGGCAGACTGACGTTCTTTCCGGACAGAAGGCTGTTCTGTCAGGACAGAAGGCATGGATCCTGTGTCCCTGTAAAGCAGGAACACCAAACCCATGCCTTCCACTAGTAAAAGCACATCCCCACTACTCTGAAACATTAGCTAGGCACACATTTAACCCTTTGATTGCCCCTGATGTTAACCCCCATCCCTGCCAGTGTCATTAGTAAAGTGACTATGCATATGTTTAGCACTGATCACTGTATTAGTGTCACTGGTTCCCAAAAGTGGAAAAAGTGGCAGTTAGGTGTCCGATTTGTCGCAGTCCCGCTATAAGTCGCTGATTTCCACCATCAAAAATATGTAGCAGAATACATATTGTTTTAATTTGATGAAGAAATTTTTTTTTTTTATTGGATGTGTTTTAGAGCAGAAAGTAAAAAATATTGTTTTTCTTTTCATAATTGTTGGTCGTTCTTTGTTTAAAAACGCAGTGGTGATCAAATACCACAAAAAGAAAGCTCTATTTGTGGGAGAAAAAATAACATAATATTTTTTTGGGGTACAGCGTCACACGACCACGCAATTGTCAGTTAAAGTAATGCAGTGCCGTATCACAAAAAAATGGTCTGGTCAGGAAGGGGGGTAAATCTTCCAGAGGTCAAGTGGATAATGCCCAGCAACATTCTATATTATAGAACAAGCCTAGTTATCTACTCTTAGCTACACCAGCCATTGTCAACCAAGGTGCCATTTAAAGGTAACTAGGGGTTCCCTGAGCTGTGGCTAACAGACCTTCCATCCAATGATGCCAGAGACATTATGGCAAGGGTGGCATTTAGACTACCGCTGAAAGAGGTGCATTCATACTACTGACCAGTACCAATGTAGGGGACATTTGCCCAATGACCCCAATGGATCAATCTTAGCAGAGGTTCCCTGGGACCTAAACTTTATTTCAAGGGTTCTTCTGAGGTTAAATGTTTGGGAAAGGCTGAACCATACCGTGACCTGGCGTTTTGAGAACCTTTACAGACATTTGTGTTATCGTTTGATCGTTTGTTATCGTTTGATTTATTAAAATTGTGAGGCTCAGTGGCACCGCCACTACTGTCTTTCTGTTTCTCCTCCCGGTAATGGATCCTGAGAACTAATTAGCCAGAAGTCCTAGGACCTAATTGGCCACGAAACCCAAGTCCTGATTGCCTATCAGTGCCGCCCATCAGTGCCACCCATCAGTGCCACCTATCAGTGCCCACCAGTGCCACCTATCAGTGCACATCATTGCTGCCTTATCAGGGCCTATCAGTGCAGCCTATCAGTGCTCATCAGTGCACATTAATGAATGAGAAAAATTACCTGTTTGCAAAGTTTTATAACAAACAAATAAACTTTTTTTTTCTTTTTCTTTTTTTACTTTTTTTTTTTTTGCAAAAAATAAAAAACTCTGCAGTGATTAAATACTAATACAGGAACCATATATGCTTAAAGAAATACATAGCTCTACCAGAAATATACAAAAGTGAACATATTTACAATGCTTCCCCCCTACTGGATAGAGAGCAGTATAACACACTAAGGCCTCGTACACACGATAGGTTAACCAGAGGACAACGGTCTGATGGACCGTTTTCATCGGTTCAAACCGATCGTGTGTGGGCCCCATAGGTTATTTAACCATAGGTTTAAAAAAAGCCAACTTGCTTTAAATTTAACCGATGGATATCTAACCGATAGGTCAAAACCGATCGTTAGTAGGCACAACCATCAGTTAAAAATCCACACATGCTCAGAATTAAGTCGACGCATGCTTAGAAGCATTGAACTTCGTTTTTTTCAGCACGTCGTTGTGTTTTACGTCACCGCGTTCTGACACGATCGTTTTTTTAACCGATGGTGTGTAGGCACGACGGACCATCAGTCAGCTTCATCGGTTAACCTATGACAACGGTCATACAGACCGTTCTCATCGGATGGACTGATCGTGTGTACGAGGCTTAATACATAACACAAAGTGTGACAACGCAGCTAAAAGTTGTCCCAGACAGGAAGGGGGGGGGGGGGAGTGCCCTGTATTGAAGTGGTTAAACAAACAAGAGTGAGCCCGAGTTCACATTCATGTGGTGAGGGACACCACATGTAATTCTCACAGGATTCGCAGCACATTCCTGTGCAAATTACAGGCAGTGACCCGGATTCAGAGAGCAATTGCGCCTGCGTAACCATAGTTACGCAGCGCAATTGCTGACTTGCTCCGGCGTTACGAATGCTCCTGATTCAGGAACATCGTAACGCCGACTGCAGCCTAAAATCTGCGTGGCATAAGACTCTTTTGCCGTTGCGCCCTCACAATTTACGGGGCTAGTGCTCCGTGAATCGAGGGCAGCAGCGCAAATTTGCGGGGGCGCAGGGCAAAATCGTTGCCCTGTGCCTCTGTAATTTATGCGCAAAGCTTACTGAATCCGGGCCACTGTGTTTTGCAAACCGATTGTTAACGTAACACTCTGCAACTGGTTTGCATTAATGGGTTACGAAGTTGTTGCGATGCGGAATCCGCAGTGAATTCGCTATGAATTTGCACTCTAGTGTGAACCGAGGCTGAAAGGGAAAAGGAAAGGAGGTTACAAGAGCATCATCTCCTTGCCATAATCCCTGCATAAGTCAAACATGGGTTTCTATAAGTAGACTTAAACATTTCATAGGCAATCATTTTAAAAATCCCTCCGGCCACTTGTTTGTTCTTGTGGAAGTACTTATCCAGTAAAAATACTGTAGATACATAAAAAAATAAATCTCATTCTCTGGTATACTGTAATGTGTGTGTGCTTTTTTTTAGGCTTATGTCAATGTCTCACTTATAAAAAGCACTTTATGAATTAAATGAACTAATAAAAAAAAAAAAAAAACAGGTATCATTTATACTTAGTTTGTCATTTATATAAATAGTCAATATGGGCCAGATTCACATAGAACTGCGGCGGCGTAACGTATCATAGATACGTTACACCGCCGCAAGTTTTAATCGCAAGTGCCTGATTCACCAAGCACTTGCATGAAAACCTACGCCGGCGGCCTCCGGCGTAAGCCCGCGTAATTCAAAGGGGCGTGTGCCATTTAAATTAGGCGCGCTCCCGCGCCGGACCTACTGCGCATGCTCCGTTTTGAAATTCCTGCCGTGCTTTGCGCGAAGTGAGGTCATTTTTTCGAACAGCGACGTGCGTAGCGTACTTTCGTATTCCCGGACGTCTTACGCAAGAAAAAATAAATTTTAATTTCGACGCGGGAACGACGGCCATACTTTATACAGCACATACGTGGGCTGTGTAAAGTTAGGGCAGGTAAAACGACGACTAAAATTGCGACGGGAAACTAGACTAGCGACGACGTACCGAACGCGAAAAACTGTTGTGGATCGCCGTAAAACCTCATTTGCATACCCGACGCTGGAATACGACGCGAACTCCACCCAGCGGCGGCCCCGGTATTGCATCCTAAGATCCGACAGTGTAAAACAATTACACCTGTAGGATCTTAGGGCTATCTATGCGTAACTGATTCTATGAATCAGTCGCATTGATACTCTGAGAGATACGACGGAGTATCTGAGATACTCCGTCGTATCTCTGCTGTGAATCTGGCCCTATGTACTTTACTAGAAATGTTCTTTATATTCAAAAAAAGTAAGTTGCACTGATATTATAAAGCAGTTCTAAAATGTTGCTTATACTTGATGTAATTAGTGTCTGTTATACCATTATTAAAAAAAAATGAAGTGTTAATTAAAAAGTATCTCTAATATATTTTTTAAATGAAAGAGTATTATTTGTAGGAGTTCTTTTTCCTGTAATTTGCCTAGATCACTATGTGTACCTGTACTGCCACCTGCAGCAGCACCGTAGAACTATTCTTCATCAAAGGTCAACTCGGGTATGCAATGTGCTTCTGTGTAATAAATGTCAGCCAATCCTGTGAAATGGCAATGTACTGTACCTGCTAGGTGTTCTATCAGTGTTACCTTTATTAAACTTAGTGGAGAAAACATAGCTTTCAAACAACACCTTAGAATTAAAGTTTACCTTTCTCACAAATGTGTTAAAGAAGATCTGACATAGAATTTTTATTTTACATTTCTATCCCCTATGGGACAAAGTACATGTTGTTGCAAACAGTTCAAAGCATTGGACATGTTTGAAAATGTCTCTCCTGCAACACATCAAGTTTTGTGTATAGTTGTGTAATCCAGCATGCTCCTTACATCCTAAACCTACATTTCCTGGGTTCTGCAGTAACAAGACGGATGGCGCTGTCAAATGCAAAGTCTATTAGGCCGCGTACACACGGTCGGTCCAAACCGATGAAAACGGACTGAAGGACCTTTTCATCGGTCCAAACCGAACGTGTGTGGGCCCCATCGGTCAGTTATCCTTCGGTCAAAAATTTTAGAACTTGCTTTAAAATTGAACCGATGGACATCTAACAGATAGGTCAAAACCGATGGTTAGTATGCAAAAGCATCGGTTAAAAACCCGCGCATGCTCAGAACCAAGTCGATACATGCTTGGAAGCATTGAACTTTATTTTTCTCTGCACGTCGTTGTGTTTTACGTCACCGCGTTGGACTCGATCGTTTTTTTAACTGATGGTGTGTAGGCACATCAGACCATCAGTCAGCTTCATCGGTTATCCGATGAGAACGGTCCTTCGGACCGTTCTCATCGGATGGACCGACCGTGTGTACGCAGCGTTAGAGTTAAGTATAAGCAAGACATGTATTCATCACCACAGAACAAAGCAACATTTCGGGGGCCACTGAGGACTCTTTCTTCGTACAGTTAATGACAACAACAGTGCACACAAGGTTTAAATAGGCAGGCAGACCAATGACAAACCCATAAGTTCCAGACACCATGGGCCAGATTCACGGAAAACTCAGACGGCGTAACGTATCGTGTTTACGTTACACCGCCGCAAGTTTTCAGCGCAAGTGCCTGATTCACCAAGCACTTGCGTGTAAACTTACGGCGGTGTATTGTAAAGACGTCCGGCGCAAGCCCGCCTAATTCGAATGGGGCGTGTACCATTTAAATTAGGCGCGCTCCCGCGCCGGACGTACTGCGCATGCTCCGTTTTGAAATTCCCGCCGTGCTTTGCGAAAAGTGACGTCATTTTTTGGAACGGTGACGTGCGTAACGTACTTCCGTATTCCCGGACGTCTTACGCCAAAAAAAAATAATAATTTGAAATTCGACCCAGGAACGACGGCCATACTTTACCGTGGCTCATCTAAAGTTAAGCCATGTTAAAGCAGCCGTAACTTTGCGACGGGAAAAAATTACTAGCGGCGACGTAACGCACGCGAAAACCGACGTGGATCGCCGTAAAAGCTAATTTGCATACCCGACTCTGGAAAATGACGCAAACTCCACCCAGCGGCGGCCGAAGTATTGCAGCCTAAGATCCGAAGGCGTACAAAGCCGTACGCCTGTCGGATCTTAGCCAAAAGCCGTGGTATCTTGTTTGTGAAACACAAATTAAGATACGATGCGGCAAATTTGAAAATACGCCGGAGTATCAGTAGATACTCCGGCGTATCTCGTCTGTGAATCTGGCCCCATATACCCATATAGGTAGGCAGGGCTTTTTTTCTCGAACAATAGGTGCTGGAACTCAACCACAACCCCCCAAAACCCCTCCCCTACACATACCCTCCAAATCACAAATGGTGGGTGTGGTCAGTCAAATTTCACGAACAGTAGGAGGGTCTGAAAGGGGCATTAAATACCAGTATTGCATTACATACAGAGTGCAGAGCTCAGGGGGGGGGGGGTTACACACACAGTGCAGAGCTGGCACTTGTAAACACAGAAACTGGACTTCTGTGTTTACAAGTGATTGTGGTGAGCAGGCACCAAAGGTCTTTTAAGTTCCACCTAAAAAAAAGCCCTGTAGGTAGGCATCATGCCATGCTAAGGGCGCCATGCACCCTAAACCACCTCTTCAAACATTAGAGAGTGTTCAGAGTCTGTGTAAAGGCTGTTATTTTATATATTTTTTGCCTTTGCATTGACTGTGGATTCTGTATATTAAATGATTGTTTTTGGACTTTCTTACACATACTTTATTCTGGTGTGTCAGTGATATCTCTGTGTTTGGACTTATTTTGTCCTCGGTTTACCATAATACCTACAGAAATGGTTTTAGTGGATTGGTGTGCTACAACAGGGCCTGGATGATGAACCTGAAATCCAAGTACAGTCAATACTTGTTTAAGATGTAGACAGAGTTAGGAAGGGATAAAACCCCAGTCAATTTTTTGGTGTCTCATTAGGGAGATTTCCATTCTGGCAATCATTTCAGGATTATATATGATTATTGTTCTCTCCTTTTTTTTTTCTGTGATGGCTTTCTGTATTATATTAGATTGTATTATTCACCAGCTGCCTTGTTGTAAAAATTTAAAAGAGGAAGTGGATCCAGAGGAAGCCCTCATCGGGTGAAACACGTCAATCCATTTTTGCCCATTCAATTGTAAATTATCTGTGAGCTTTTAACCATTGTTTCTATAATTATGAGGTAACTACATTATTAATGGAATAATAAAGTTGTTTTTGATGTATTTTTTGTGCTTTTTCTCATAAATTTTGGCCATAATAAAACCCCTGTTCTCACTGTCCCTTGATTGATGAGGATACATGTGGGTTATTAAATACTCTGTTACAATATGGGGATAGTAATTTTTTGTAATTGACTAAATCCCTCACCTTTCATTGTATATGGGATTTCAATTCACTTCCTGTCCCAAACACACAGAGGAAATCTCTAAGGGTTCATTCAGACGGGTAATTAATCCTGTCCTCTGTGGAGAGCCACTGGCAGATGCATGTCCACCTCCAGAGCTGTCTGCAGGTAGCCCATAGAAGTGGATGCAGATGCAGGGGCTGCATGAACACAATCACCTGTAAAAGTTTGATACATGGGCAAGAGCGTGTGCACAGATATGGACGCAAACACTATGGGGCAGATCCACATACATCCGCGCCGGGCGCAGCGTATGTAGGGATACGCTACGCCGCTGTAACTTACTTTGAGTTGGTTTGAATCCTCAACGAATTTGAGCCGTAAGTTACGGCGGCGTAGTGTATCTCTCACGGCGTAAGGGCGCGGAATTCTAATTCGGCGTGTAGGGGGGCGTGTTTTATTTAAATGAAGCACGTTCCCGCGCCGAACGAATTGCGCATGCGCCGTCCGTAAAAACTCCCAGGATGCATTGCTCCAAATGACGTCGCAAGGACGTCATTGTTTTCGACGTGAATATAAATGGCGTCCAGCCCCATTCACGGACGACTTACGCAAACAACGTAAAATTTTCAAAATTATACGCGGGAACGACGGCCATACTTTACATTGAGTACGCCACCATATAGCAGCTTTAACTATACGCCGGAAAAAGGCGAACGGAAACGGCGTAAAAAAATGCGACGGACGCTCGTACGTTCGTGGATCGTCGGAAATTGCTAATTTGCATACTCGACGCGGATTACGACGGGAACGCCACCTAGCGGCCGCCGAAAAATTGCATCTAAGATCCGAAGGCGTACGAAGACGTACGCCTCTCGGATCTAGACGAGATGCCGTCGTATCTTGTTTTGAGGATTGAAAACAAAGATACGATGCGGGAATTTTGAAATTACGCCGGCGTATCAATAGATATGCCGGCGTAATTTCTTTGTGGATCTACCCCTTAAGCGTTCAGATCCATGCACCTGCTCCTGCAGGTATGTCAAACTTGCTGCTGCATGTGGATCCACTTCTATGAGCTGCCTGTAGACAGCTCTGAGGTGAATGCACTTGAATCTGCCAACAGCTCTGCATGAAGGATGGGACTTATCGCCTGTCCAAATGAGCATTCCGATTTTTTTTACACCAGCAGCCTTGCTTAACGCACAACCAGTTGTGTGTGCTCGGTGGAAAAATGCCGACACAAGTATTCCAGTGCATCAACTATTCCTTTTTTGTTCCTAGAACTTTATTGATATGTCACAACTGAAATTTCATTAAGTTCTATTAGCTGCAGCACAGTGAGATGTGGTGGATTGCTTCACATCATACTGTGCTTAAAAAAGTACTGCATGCTGCACTGTTTTCAGCACACACCCCTGAAATATGGTGGTACAGTATGACCTGGTCTGATAAGGAGCAGGGCTTTTCTGCCATGTCTTGAGCATGGACAGCTCTGGCCAGAGCTGCCCCTACTTACCTGTTGTGAATTGGTCCCAATTTGAAGATTCATCCCAACTGCTTACAGTCTTACCCTAACCCTGAACTTCAAGATTTAGCATTTCCCATTGCTTACATTAGTTTTCTTTTTTTCGGCTCCCCCCCCCCCTCTTTTTCACCAGGTGATCTGGCCAGTAACACACCTCCTGAATTAGAGTGCCCCCACTTCGGATGAAGGAGAACAGGAGTCCCCCCTCACCCCCCCCTCTCCCACAGTACTCTTCTCAGCCCCCTTCATATTATCCCTCCCTTTTACATTCCCGTCCTCAGCCTCCCTTCACATCACCTCTCCCTTACACAAGAAGATGGAAGACACAGCGGGCCAGATTCACAGAAAAAGTACGCCGGAGTATCTGCTGATACTCCGGCGTACTTTCAAATTTGCCGCGCTGTATCTTTATTTGTAATTCACAAACAAAGATACAACGGCATTTGGCTAAGATCCAAAAGGCGTACGGCTTCGTACTCCTTCGGATCTTAGGATGCAATACTTTGGCGACTGCTGGGTGGAGTTTGCGTTGTTTTCCGCGTCGGGTATGCAAATTAGCTGTTTATGGCGATCCACGAAGGTACGCACGTTCGTCGCATTCTCTTACGTCGTCACTAGTCGGTTTTTCCCGTCGCAAAGTTACGGCTGCTATTTAGGTGGTGTAAAAATAGACAGCCCATGTTAAAGTATGGCCGTCATTCCCGCGTCGAATTTCAATTTTTTATTTTTTTTGCGTAAGTCGTTCGGGAATACGAAAGGACGTAACGCACGTCGCTGTTCAAAACATTCCGTCGGGGCGACGTCATTTCGCGCAAAGCACGGCGGGAAATTTCAAAACGGAGCATGCGCAGTACGTTCGGCGCGGGAACGCGCCTAATTTAAATGGTACACGCCCCATTTGAATTAGGCGGGCTTCTGCCGGACGGCTTTACGCTACGCCGCCGCAAGTTTACACGCAAGTGCTTTGTGAATCAAGCACTTACGCTGAAAACTTGCGGCGGAGTAACGTAAACGGGATACGTTAAGCCGCCGCAAAGGTATGTGAATCTGGCCCAGCATGTCTGGAAGAGATGGCAGGAACTGCAAGCTAGTGATTCGTTGCTAGGACTGTCCTGCATCAACAATTTGTATTTTATTAGATTGTCTTCAAAATAAAAAATGTTCGATTATTTGTAATTGTTAGATAACCAAAATTGTGTATTTAAACACCATTCTCCCAAGTCTCCAATATGATCACTTTTAAAAATATCAGCTAATCTAATTAGATACATAAGAGCTAATATCAGGTTTTTTTCATATAAAACAGATGTGAATAGGGTAGAATTATAAAGAATACTCTACAATGCATAAGTGATCTTCTTTAAATACCTAGAAATATTATACAATTTTACTCTCAATTGGGTTGAATTGCACTTAACCGACTGAACTTCTATTCTCTTTAATACCCAAACACAGCTTTACTAAGCTCCTAATAAAGAATACAGTTATTTAATTACAGAATAAGAGTTGAAAATAACTTACAGTGTCAGTGAAGGAGTGTAGAATGTGGAGATTCTTATTGTGTTCTTTCCCTTCCGCAAGCTTTGAGTATAGGAAGTTTGGCCATAACCAAGGCAACCTCTGTCTGCGATGAAGGATATCACTCATTCTAGTATTAGAATGAGGTTAAAAAAAATCATATTTAAAACACATGTGTAAATCAATTATGTTCTAGTGTATCATGTTAATTTGTGCTGTAAATTTGGAGAAAAAAAATCAAAACGTTGGTAATTATAATATACTTTATGTGTTATCTGATTATAATGATTGCTGTTTTAGAATAAGAATTAGGATAAAGAATATGGCCCAGATTCACAGAAAGCATGGCGCACATTACGCCGCCGTAGACTAACCAATGTACGCTACGCTAACGCATAGGTATTTGATGACCTCTGCGTTTTTTATTTTTTGCGCTATAAACAAAAATAGAGCGACAATTTTGAAAAAAAGCAATATTTTTTACTTTTTGCTATAATAAATATCCCCAATTTTATTTTATTTTTTTTAAAGCAAATTTTTTTATCAGTCTAGGCCGATACCTATTCTTCGACATATTTTTAGTAAAAAAAAAATGCAATAAGCGTATTTTGATTGGTTCGCGCAAAAGTTATAGCGTCTACAAAATAGGGGGTCGTTTTATGGCATTTTTATTGTTAAATTATTTTTTACTAGTTATGGCTGCAATCTGACATGACTGTGACATTATGGCAGATACATCGGACACTTTTGATGCTATTTTGGGACAATTCACATTTATTCAGTGATCAGTGCTATAAAAATGCACTGATTACTGTATAAATGTGACTGGTAGGGAAGGGGTTAACCAGTAGGGGGCGGGGAAGGGGTTAAGTGTGTCCTAGGGAGTGACTCTAACTTTGTGGGGGATGTGGTTTACTGTGACATGTCACTGATCACTGCTCCCGATGAGAGGGAGCAGACGATCAGTGCTGTGTCACTAGGTAGAAGAGGGAGATGCATTGTTTACAAAGGCATCCCCCCGTTCTGCCGTTCCGTGACCTAATCTCGGGACACCGGCGGACATCGAGTCCGCGGGTTCCATGGTCACGGAGACCGCGGCGGTCACGTGCTTGCTAGGCGGCAGATTCAAAGCAACGTATATATACGTGCCATGGGGCAAGCGGTTAATATTGGCCCCGTATTTTGATCCAACTGTCCCTGATTTTGAGGGACTGTCCCTGATTTGGAAGAAAGTCCCTCTGTCCTAATTTGTCCCTCATTTTGGTCTGATCTATATAGTTGTATATAAAATGCACTAGTTATTTTTCAAAAAGTGTTTCCCAGTGCTAAACCTTTCATCCAATTTCTAAATTACTGCATTTGTAATGTTCAAAAGCCAATATAAAGGAATAGTAGTGGTAAAAAAAAACACTTGTGGGTTTAACAATTTTTTTTATGTAGAATTCTCCTTTAAGGGGGTGTGGCAGGAGGTGTGTCCTATATCTACATACTGGCTAAAAGTCCCTAATTCCTATTTCAAAAAGTTGGGAGGTATGGTTTGGGCTACTAGTTAAACATTACACTGCTAACACTTGCTTTCACTCCACTACTAGCTATGGGCCAGATCCTCAAAAGGGATACGCCGGCGTATCTACTGTTCCGCCTGCGTATCCCTGTTTCTATCTTTGGAACTGATCCACAGAATCAGTTTCCAAGAGATAGACAGAAGATCCGACATGTGTAAGGGACTTACACTGCCGGATCTTAGGATGCAGTACCGCATCCGCCGCTGGGGGCATTTTGCGTCGAAATGCCGCCTCGGGTATGCAAATTAGCACTTACGGAGATCCACAAAGCTTTTACGCTTCGTTTTTTCTCCGTAAGTTTTAGTTTGCAACCGTAAAATTAGGGCTGCTTTTACAAAGTGTAAACTGTTTACACCATGTAAAAGCGACGCGTTTTTTTTTTGTTTTAATTTTTTTTTTTTCGCCGTATCTTTTTTTTTTTTCGACGCAACTTTATTGACCCGGCGCGATCCACAAAGCTCGGCGTAACGTAATTTCGCGCTATGCACTTCGGGAAAATGACGTCACGAGCATGCGCAGTACGGCCGGCGCGGGAGCGCGCCTAATTTAAATGGGAATCGCCCCCATTTGAAGAGGAACGCCTTGCGCCGGCGGAATTTAAGTTACACAGCCGAAAATTTCTAGGTAAGTGCTTTGTGGATCGGGCACTTAGGTAGAAATTTTAAGGCAGTGTAACTTAAATGGGAATTTTTACGTTACGCCGGCTCTTTGTGGATCTATGTCCCATTCCCGTACTCCTACTGCAAGGCTCAATGTACATTTCAATGGAAGAATGTAGTAGCAAAAAGACAGTTTTTTTATTGAACAAGCTTATTTTATAATGATTTCATAGCTTTGAAAGAACACATCCCTGGGAGAATTTGAAACTGCTTTCCAAAAACCTTATCTACCCATCCCAACAAAGTGTGAGGTGAGAAATGTATTTTTCAATCATTTATACTGAAAAGTGTTGTTTTTGAACTTATAACATTGTTGCTGCTTCTTCTGCTTTTGTTCACAGCTGCAGTCACTCAAAGCTTTTACCTGAATTTCATCATCTTCAATAACCAAGGCGAAAAACACTAGATAAAAGGACTTTCCCAGATGGATTCATTCATTCATTTTATAAAATAATTTCAAATCAAATCATTTCCTGATTAGACTAATGCAGTGATAACTGCCTACTCCCAATTACACCTAGTGAAAAAGATGAGGTGTATTACGTGACAATAACCTGGTTCTCTATTTAAATTTACATCTTTCATGTTCTCTGGTGTGACCTAAAATAGATTTTGATTACATGTACTATTACTTTTTTTTTTACCATACTTTTTTTATACTTTGTGATATGAAAAGACTATTTACTCTTATCTTTTTGCAACTCTATATGGTTAGGCAAAAAAAAAAAAAAAAAATTGTAAAAATTGAACTTTTTGATCTAAATAAAAAGGAATGGATTGAAAAAAGTAACCTCTTGGCTGTTTAAAAAAAAAAACATCTCCAACAATGTAAGACACTGCTTCTGAATTCCTAGAGGCCCATCATGATCATGAAAATGAGAAAAAGACCCCTTATGATTGACCTATTCGCCCCTAAGGGTAAAACAAACCTAACCACTTGCTTATTGGGCACTTGTAAGAGAAACACAGGTGCCTCTAGGTCAGTGGCGGTGCGTCCATAGAGGGTGTAGGTGCGCCGCCCCCTCTCGCTCCTGCACCGCCACTGAATACAATACACAGATTCATGCATTGCATGAATCTATGTATTGTTGCTGCCGCCCACTATTCAGATGGCCGGCCCCCTGGTGAGCGCCGGCCATCTGAATAACGGCAGCTGGTTGGCTTTGGAAGTGCCTATCAGAGCCAGGGGCCTGAGGGCTGTAATCTGCTTCCAAATAGTTAACCAGGGAACGCACGGGGTGTGCGTTCCCTGGTTAACAATGACAGGCGTCTCAGCCAATCAGGTTCACCGGTTCTGGTTACCGGTAGCCTGATTGGCTGAAGCATCATCAAGGGCAGGAGAAGACATCGAGGGATGGTGGAAGGAGGGTGGCTGACCCCAGAAAGGTAAGTGCCGGGCGGGGGGCAATCTGGTAGCTTTTTACAGGGCACAGTGGCGACAATTGATGGGCACAGTGGTGACAATTGATGGCCACAGTGGCGACAATTGATGGGCACAGTGGCGACAATTGATAGGCACAGTGGTGACAATTGATGGCACAGTGACCACAATTGATGGCACAGTGGTAACATTTGAGGGCACAGTGGCTGCGTTTGATGGCATGGCACAGTGGTGACAATTAATGGGCACAGTGGCAACAATTGATGGCACAGTGGCTGCGTTTGATGGCATGGCACAGTGGCTGCATTTGATGGCATGGCACAGTGGCGACAAATGATGGCAAAGTGGCGACAATTGATGGAATGGCACAGTGGCGACAATTGATGGCACAGTGGCGACAATTGATGGCATGGCACAGTGGCGAAAATTGATGGCACAGAGGTTGCATTTGATGGCACAGTAGCTGCGTTTGATGGGCACAGTGGCTGCGTTTGATGGGCAAAGTGGCTGCCTTTGATGGGCACAGTGGCTGCCTTTGATGGGCACAGTGAGACTGTAAACATTTTAATGAGATCCAGGTGCATTATCCACTTACATGGAGGTTAGGGAAGTAAGGCACAAGTCCATCCACACTGGCGTGGCGTTCACTGCAAAGTGGCGTTTGCCTGTAGGGGAGAAATCCTAGCCAGCAGGATCTCTGTGACCACGGCGGTGAAACCGAGGCTTGGATCAGGCCGATGGTGAGGGCTGGAACGCGGCACCAGGAGTGATGACATCACTGGTGGGTCACAAGAGCGTTTCAGAGCATGCGCACTGGCAGATGGGACTCAGGGTGTGCTCCTTCATCACACTTGAAGTGGAGTCCCAAGGACTCTGCAATCACAGAGCGCACCGTAGGCCTAAGCACATTGATATGTGTTAGCAAAACAGTACATCATCACAACTACTTTCTGTAACCAGGTGGATTATACCTTGTTTTTTTCAGGACAAATTGGGCTTTCATTCGGTAATAAATTGTAATAGATATTTCCTTTTTTTATTATCAAAGGAAAGCTGGCCCAAAATAGTAAAAAAAAAAAATGTTTTTATAATTTAGCTGTATATTTTTGGCTACTACCATAACCTTTTACCAAAAAACAACCAAAATAAATTCTCCTGCTCCTGGCGATCGCAGCCATACCATGTATGTAAACAAATAACAAAAAATAGGATGAAAAGAGGTGGGGGGGATAAGGAGAAAGAAATGGGGAGATTGGGGAAAAGAGAGGAAGTCAGCCGACTTGGGCTTAAAGGGATTACTATAAGCAGCACTGTAATGATCAATATGTGAAGGCAAGGATACGTTTAAGTAAATTTATTTGTATCAAAAATATAAAAATAGGCATTAAATAATACAAGTTACATGAAAGGTAAAGCGGTGGCCAAAAAATATATTAATGTGGCTACCTTGAAAAAGTATACAATTAGACACAGAAAATTGTGGACAGGACATGGACAAACATTTAACAATGAGCGTGATCCGGACACGTTGTGTTCAGACCAATCATGTATTGACACTCGTGAAGAAAAATCAATGAAATTTAAATGCAGTAATCTAATAATAGAATAAGGGGGGACGGTATAGTGCCCACTCTGCATGAATCAATAGGGTGTCAATATGTAATGATGGGGCTGAACACTAGCTAGATGGAGGACAGGAGGTGGGAGGGATGGGTAAGTGGGGATGGGTGTACATGGACCATGCATAAATTGTTGGTCGACTTTAGCGCTTGATGATTGTTAGTCCTCAAGGAGTTCAATATTCAGAAGTTTTGAGATAATTGAAAAAAGTTAAATTATGGTGGTTAGTACAAAATAGAACAACTTGATATTGATCACTTGTCAATATGACATTTGGGAGAACTCTATTAACTTGCTTAGTATTGGTTAGTATGTATGAGTATACCAGTCGTTAGTACTAGAAGATGGATATTTACTAGGCAGTAGTAAAAATATAAAATAGGCATTAAATAATACAAGTTACATGAAAGGTAAAGCGGTGGCCAAAAAATATATTAATGTGGCTACCTTGAAAAAGTATACAATTAGACACAGAAAATTGTGGACAGGACATGGACAAACATTTAACAATGAACGTGATCCGGACACGTCCAAGACGAAGCTACGCCAATGCGCCTGGCGAAACGCGTTGACGTCACCTAGCAACGTGATCACGTGACCCCGGAAGCTTGCTCTGTTGGACGGAGGATGGAAGCCTGCAGGCATCCGCTACGGATGGACCGTACTGGCCGATTTGCAGGCGGTGACTGAGACCGGGAGCCGTTACACAGCACAGAGGTAACATCAAGCGGACCGTGCCACCCGCAATACCCAGCGAATTAAGGGACGAACGTACCCCACAGGACTAAGCATGGTGTGATACCCACGTGTCAATCCAAACAGGATTCCCGCAAATCAAAACCAACTAGCCAGCAACAAGCTTAGCATCAGAGCAGCCTATACAAAAGCTGCACCACATGGACGGACCTGCCCTACATACTCTACACGCAGCGGATTGGTAATGTATTAGCCTCCCACCCTTGGGATGGTCTGTTATTTAACATTACTCCTACCAGCTGCTATTCTGGGACTGGTGTTCGGTCCATAGAACCAATGCTGGCTGGACATTCCCCTGTGCATGATTGCTCCTGTTACCTCCCGATGGTGCACTTGATTACTACTGCCTAGTAAATATCCATCTTCTAGTACTAACGACTGGTATACTCATACATACTAACCAATACTAAGCAAGTTAATAGAGTTCTCCCAAATGTCATATTGACAAGTGATCAATATCAAGTTGTTCTATTTTGTACTAACCACCATAATTTAACTTTTTTCAATTATCTCAAAACTTCTGAATATTGAACTCCTTGAGGACTAACAACCATCAAGCGCTAAAGTCGACCAACAATTTATGCATGGTCCATGTACACCCATCCCCACTTACCCATCCCTCCCACCTCCTGTCCTCCATCTAGCTAGTGTTCAGCCCCATCATTACATATTGACACCCTATTGATTCATGCAGAGTGGGCACTATACCGTCCCCCCTTATTCTATTATTAGATTACTGCATTTAAATTTCATTGATTTTTCTTCACGAGTGTCAATACATGATTGGTCTGAACACAACGTGTCCGGATCACGCTCATTGTTAAATGTTTGTCCATGTCCTGTCCACAATTTTCTGTGTCTAATTGTATACTTTTTCAAGGTAGCCACATTAATATATTTTTTGGCCACCGCTTTACCTTTCATGTAACTTGTATTATTTAATGCCTATTTTTATATTTTTGATACAAATAAATTTACTTAAACGTATCCTTGCCTTCACATATTGATCATTACAGTGCTGCTTATAGTAATCCCTTTAAGCCCAAGTCGGCTGACTTCCTCTCTTTTCCCCAATCTCCCCATTTCTTTCTCCTTATCCCCCCCACCTCTTTTCATCCTATTTTTTGTTATTATAGTTATTGATTACAGCAACACGACCCATTTGGGTACTAGATCAGCTTAGGGAATTCATACAATTCCCTACATACATCAGTGGATATTTTGCACCAACCCCCTTTCCCGTCCTTCCCCTTTTTTTTACACATACCATGTATGTACAGTATTTCACAAAAGTGAAAACACCCCTCACATTTTTGTAAATATTTTATTATATCTTTTCATGTGACAACACTGAAGAAATTACACTTTGCTACAATGTAAAGTAGTGAGTGTACAGCTTGTATAACAGTGTACATTTTCTGTCCCCTCAAAATAACTCCACACTCACCCATTAATGTCTAAACCGCTGGCAAGAAAAGTGAGTACAACCCTAAGTCAAAATGTCCAAATTGGGCCTAAAGTGTCAATATTTTGTGTGGCCACCATTATTTTCCAGCACTGCCTTAACCCTCTTGGGCATGGAGTTCACCAGAGCTTGACAGGTTGCCACTGGAGTCCTCTTCCACTCCTCCATGACAACATCCCAGAGCTAGTGGATGTTGGAGACCTTGTGCTCCGTTTGAGGATGCCCCACAGATGCTTAATAGGGTTTAGGTCTGAAGAAATGCTTGGCCAGTCCATCACCTTTACCCTCAGCTTCTTTAGCAAGGCAGTGGTCATCTTGGAGGTGTGTTTAGGAATGTTAACATGTTGGAATACTGCCGTGTTTCCGAAGGAAGGGGATCTTGCTCTGCTTCAGTATGTCACAGTACATGTTGGCATTCATGGTTCCCTCAATGAACTGTGCTGGCAGCAATCAGCAGCCCCAGACCATGACACTCCCACCGCCATGCTTGACTGTAGGCAAGACACATTTGTCTTTGTACTCCTCACCTGGTTTCCGCCACACACGCTTGACACCATCTGAACCAAATAAGTTTATCTTGGTCTTATCAGACCACAGGACATGTTCCAGTGATCCATGTCCTTAGTCTGCTTGTCTTCAGCAAACTATTTGCAGGCTTTCTTGTGCATTATCTTTAGAAGAGGCTTCCTTCTGGAATGACAGCCATGCAGACCAATTTGATGCAGTGTGTGGCATATGGTCTGAGCACTGACAGGCTGCCCCCCCACCCCTTCAACCTCTGCAGCAATGCTGGCAGCACTCATACGTCTTTCCCAAAGACAACCTCTGGTTATGACACTGAGCACATGCACTCAACTTCTTTGGTCAACCATGGTGAGGCCTGTTCTGAGTTTAACCTGTCCTGTAAACCACTGTATGGTCTTGGCCACCGTGCTGCAGCTCAGTTTTAAGGTCTTGGCAATCTTATAGCCTAGAACATCTTTATGTAGAAAAACAATTATTTTTTTCAGAATGTCAGAGAGTTCTTTGCCATAAGGTGCCATATTGAACTTCCAGTGAACAGTATGAGTAAGTGAAAGCGATAACACCAAATCTAACACACCTGAGACCTTGTAACACTGACAAGTCACATGACACCAGGAGGGAAAATGGCTAATTGGGCTCAATTTGGACATTTATTTACTTAGGGGTATACTCACTTTTGTTGCTAGTGGTTTAGACATTAATGGCTGTGTGTTGAGTAGGGATGAGCTTAATGTTCAAGTCGAACATGAGTTCGACTCGAACATTGGCTGTCCGCCCCTTAAGCCAAACAGTGAACATTTTGGGGTGTTTGCGGCAAATTTGAAAAGCCACGGAACACCCTTTAAAAGTCTATGGGAGAAATCTAAAGTACTAATTTTAAAAGTTAAAATGCAAGTTATTGTCATAAAAAGTGTTGGGGGCCGGGTCCTGCCACAGGGGACATGTATTAATGCAAAAAAAGTTTTAAAAATTGAATTTTTTTTCGGGAGCAGTGATTTTAATAATGCTTAAAGTGAAACAATAAAAGTTAAATATTATATAGTATTCCTGTAAAGTAGGGCACATTTCCCGTGTCTCTGCACAAAATGACATTTCTAAAGGAAAAAAAGTCATTTAAAACTACTCGCTGCTATAATGAATTGTCGGGTCCCGGCAATACAGATAAAAGTCATTGAAAAATATAAAATAAAAATGCGTGGGGGTCTCCCCAAATTCCATTACCAGGCCATTCAGGTCTGGTATAGATATTAAGAGGAACCCTGCGCCAAATAAAAAAAAATGGCGTGGGTCCCCCCCAAAAATCCATAACAGACCCTTATGAGACCACGCAACCTGGCAAGTCGCAGGAAAAGAGGGGGGCGAGAGAGTGCCCCCTAAACCATACCAGGCCACATGCCCTCAACATGAGCATGTTGACCCCCACAGACCCTCACAACTACTGGGCAAGGGTTGTGGGGATGAGGCCCTTGGGTCTGGTATGGATTTTTTTGGATGGGAACCCCACGCCATTTTTTTTATTTGACACAGGGTTCCCCTTAGTATCTCTCTTTTTTATTCACAGAGAGAGAAAATACAGGGACTGGCTTCACAGTGACTGATCACTTTATCAATCAGAGACTATTACATTGATCAGGTGAACCGGAATCGGAAGTTCCGAGTCCTGATCATTATAACAGGGTTCAGGGCTCTCTGTAAAAAGGCAGGGCCACATATTTGCGTACACTCAGCAGTTACCACGTGCTGCAAAAAGCCTTCTCCTCCTACACTTCAGTTTTGGTTGCAACTGGTGAATACCAACCTGCCTTTTTACCAAGATGGTCCTGTTGGCTAGATAAATCCTTTACGGCTACACCAATGGATACCTGAATTTACTTATATAAGTATATAAATAAGTATATTTCTATTACTGGTATTATAATGCTCTATTATCTAGTTTCCCTGCATAGTTGTACTTGTGCTCAAGCCAAGCACATAACACTATTGTACCTAATGACACAGTGGTTTAGGTTAATTGTATACTTTGTATATTTTCTACTTGCGTGGACAGGGAGTCCTCTGTTTTTTGTATTTTTGTATAGTTATTACACTTACACAAATCAATAAAAAAGTTCTGTGAAAAAAAATATGGCATTATAAAAAAAAAAAACATACATACTACCTTCGATTGGCAGCATCTGTGTGATACTGCAGCTGCCCCACAGCGGCTCTAAGACCAAAAACTAAACAATCACATGACCGTTGGTCACTCTCAGTCTGCTCCAACTAGCTCTGCCCTGCCCTTTCAGCTGATAGTGGGCAATAGAAATAGCACACTCTGAAAACAAAAGTTTTTGAAGCAGCCACAACTGTCTGCATTCACCTGTACCTTCACTGAATTCTTGATGCAGTTTGTACTTTTTCCATGTGAATGAGGCCTAAAACTTTCTAAAATGGTATAAAACGTCCCCACGTATTACTTCACTATTGTTAGTGGTGGACTTGTAGCATCATGCAGCCTTATGCCTTGTACACGCGGTCGGACTTTTGACCGTGCAAAAGTCTGCCGTGAGTCCGTCAGAAGTCCGACAGAAAATGAGAGAACAGTTTCTCTATCTAAGGTCCGTCGGACTTCCGAAAAAAAAAGTCCAATGGAGGCTACACACTGCCAGACTTTCATAGAAAAAAAGTTTATCTGACTTTTTTTCTTGGAAAATCCAGCCGTGTGTACGAGGCATTAGTGGATTTCTGTTCAAGATCTAATGTATGGCATTTTGTTAGTAAAAATCCCAATGTCTCCTAAAATATATTTGCTAAATTTAATCAACAGATTGGATAGACCTGTCAGGTGAATTTTCAAGTACAATACAATAAGACTTTTCCAAGTGACACTCTTTTGGGAAAATTATCATCCAAAGCTAAATAAATGTGGATGAAACAGATAAAGGGTAATAAATAATGGAAAATAAATAAAATGTGAATAAAGTGTGGCGAGTATATAGCATCAATGGGTAAATGAAAGTTTTCACTACTGTACTCAGATTTTATAAATACCACATTAAGAAGTAAATATTTGCTGTTTTAGATATATAATAAAAAGAAAGACCCATTGGTTCTTCATAGAGGAGTATATAATAATATCAGTAATTATAAAACGTACTTGTAAATTGCTTGGATATATTCAGAGCTGCTGTTACTTTGTGCATGGATTTTCTTTCCCATAGCAGTTTCTGTGGGGCAAATAGAACAGGAAACACAAACCAGCATTCAAAATTGGTCTCTTATTGTGAGTAATGAGACTGTCCACACAGTGCTCACGCAAGATAATATAATAAAGACAATTGAACATAATTTTCCATTATAGCAATCTACTATATGATCATTACTAAAATGTACATATTTAAAATTATAACAAAATTGCAGAAAAAATCTTTTCCATCATACATTGTAACATCTTCCCTTATTCCTAGGACATTATTAGGGAATATTAAACAGTGAACCTTTGACATTTTTCAATTGTATGAGTATCATGCACATGAAAATTGCATCTACTGTATGTATACTAGCAATTTTCTTAATAACCCAATCATTAAAATAATTAGATTATAATGCCTATTACTGATTACTGGTCATCTTGTCTTTTTGTGAATGAAAATACATCACCATTCAATACCTCTCACCACCATTACCACTACCACCTCTCACCGCCACCTCCAAGTACAAATGTCTGAATTATATTTTGCTGCTCATATTTGCATCTCTTTTCTAAGTTGAATGCCCAATTGTGTAATTCCACCTGCAAATGTTGGTAATTTTTATACATCTCATCTCCTCAACTTGGATTTTCTTACACCTATATCACCACCACTGATGCTGGTTTTCCTTACATAGTTACATAGTTACAGTAGTCAGGTTGAAAAAAGAAACAAGTACACTCAATTCAACCAATAGTAGGAAAAAAATAAAAAAATACACAATCCTATACCCACCATTGATCCAGAGGAAGGAAAAAAATAAAAAAATAAAGCATGATCCTATTTGTTCCAGCAGAGGAACAAAAATTCCTACCTGATCCCCCAAGAGGCAATCGGATATTCCCTGGATCAACTTTACCTACAAATATATTAGTATCCAGTTATATTAAAGCAGAGTTAGACCCTACAGTGGAACTTCCACTAATCTGATTCCAACCCCCTCCGGTGACACAATTGGCACCTTTTGGAAGGGAGGGGGAATAGGATATCTTTTCCCACTTCCGGGAGTCTGGGCCATGGCCCGTAACATCATTGCGGGGCTCCCTTCTCCTCCCCCGGCTGCCGGGCCAATAGGAGAGAGGAGCGGGACCTCACACATGCACAGTAGGGTTCCTGGCGTGAAGTCGAAAGGCTGGAATCCCAGGTTCCCGTACGCGCAATGGCAGTGGAGCACCCGACAGCTGATGGAAACATCAGCTGTGGTGCCGAACATTAATCGACTCCAGGACAGGTAAGTGTCTTATTATTAAAAGACAGCAGTATGTGTAGCTGCTGGCTTTTCTTTTCTTTTTTAAGTGTATCTAGTAAAGAATCCAGGCATTTCTTAAAACAACCTGCTAAGCTGGCCAGAACCAGAATGCAGTCACGTGACTCATTTGCATAGATTATTGCATGGGGTAAATTAAGTCCAATTCATAAATAAAAATGAAAAAACCCTGATTATGCGGTATTTATCGCAAAGAAAAATGTAAACATCACTTTATAAATTCTCCAACAGTCCAACCCACAAAGGGACCAGAGAGTAAGTAAGCATGCAATATTTACCACTAAGGTTTTGCTGGTGGTATCACATGCAGCGAGGGGACCCCCACTCTGTTTTTTGAGAAATAGCTGGTTGCAAAGGAGTGGGCCGGGAAGCTGGCTGGTCCCTCGCTGACAGCTGCATGCAGACAATTAAGAATTATGAAAAAATTGTGTGGGTCCGCCCCCCAGTCCATATCAGGCCCTTATTCGAGCATGCAGCCCGGCAGGTCAGGAAAGGGGGGGGAGAGTGAGTGCCCCCTCTCCTGAACCATACTAGGCCACATGACTTCAACATGGGGGAGTGGGTGCTTTGAGGCAGGACAAGGGCCTCATCCCCACAAGCATGGCTGGCGGATATAGGGGTCTCCGGGTAGGGGGCTTATCAGAATATGGAGGCCCCCATATTCTGCCCCCCATGTGAATGAGTACGGTTCACCAAAAAAGTGTCAAAAAGTAATAAAAACAGACAGTTTTTGACAATTCCTTTATTAAAAAAAACACCGTCCCCCGATGTAAATCTATCGTCAATCATGCCACCTGGCTATGTCACCTGGTGACCCCACCCCCTCGTGACATCACTGACCCAGCATGCACCTCTCCATGATGTCACAAGGAGGCGGGGTCCCCATGAGACGTAGTCAGGTGGCCCTGCTCCTTACCTAGCGTTTTTTTCTTTTTTGGGTCGGTGGTGCACAGGCGACGTTATTGACAATAGATTTACATCGGTGGGGGGGGGGACATTTTTTTTAAAAGGAATTGTCAAAAACTGTCTCTGTGTTTTTATTATGTTTTTTTACACTTTTTTGGTAAATGGGTAGGGGTACTATGTACTATAGGGGTTCTGGGATCTGGAGGCCCTCTTCTTAAAGGGGGCTTCCAGATTTCAATAAGTCCCCTGCCTGCAGACCCCCACAACTACTGTCCATGGTTGTGGGGATGAGGCACTTTTCCCCATCAAAGCACCCACCCCCATGTTGAAGGCATGTGGCCTGGTATGGTTCAGGAGGGGGGGGGTGTTTGCTCAGTGAACTTTTGACTGCCAAGAACGCAGTGACATAAAAGACTACGACGAGCAGACAAAATGAAGTTCTATGCTTCCAAGCATGCGTCAAATTGTTTCCGAGCATGCGTGGTTTTTTTTCCCGTCGGAAAAGCATACAGACGCACGGTTTTCCCGCTAGGATTTTTTCCTGACCGAAAAAAGAGATCCTGTTCTTTTTGTGGATGGGGCATTAGGCCTAAATTTGTTAATCAAGTCCATCTAAAGCCTCATGCACACTCAATATTTAGTCTCATTAGCTTAGATATTCATATTTTTGTAAGTGCACTGCCCAGCCCCTCTGATAGTAGCCTGCAAAAATCTATGAGAGGCTGAAAGCTGCTGCACCTGCACAGGGCTAGATGGTGAATTGACTACTCCTAATATTTAGGCCAGTATGCACCCAGGGACAAATGCTTGGAATGTAAGAAGTATGAATTCCGGGCATTCGTCCCTGGGGAAAAACGGCCATAGATATTTGTACCACTCGGTACCCTGTCCAACCTTAGCCACAGGAACTTTCAGAATTTTACAGGCTGCATCTGTGCCTTCTTTCTGCACCAGAAGATTGGATTCTCAGGCGCAGGGTCTAAACATCCACTGTGCATGAAACCTCAATCTGTGCATCTATCATAAATTGCTGCCAAAAGAGGTTTCTGTTGCTCCTCCAGTGGAGTGAAGGCACATTAAGACAGGAAGTGTGTTACCTTCCAGATCCCCAGGTAAAAATACAGGGGGAAAAAAACACGAAATAAAGGAACAAATGTAGCACAACAGGCTAAACGGCATGAAGAAGGAGCGATCACGCATGCTCTAAAAAGCATCCCACCCACTCTGACATAATTTCCGGGCCATTGAGTTCCACACTGGTCCTGACAGTACTGCTGCTCTTCCTGGAACAATACCACACGGCTTTCCACCGCTGGATGTCTGGGATCCCTTATTCAGCACTGCCACCCATGCTAAGACACCTGTCTGGGACTGAGACCACTGGACTTGATGTTTAATGAGCTTATTTATGTTTCACTTTTAGTGAGGGTTTTTAGCCTTTTGAGCAATAAAACATCCTGATAATACTGCACTTAGAGGCGCCTTCTGTTTGTGTTTTATCACATGATTAGGTGTAAACCAAACAATCATGAATGGTTCCATTTATGACTGTTTTTCTTACTATTGTGATGCTGTGATTGGCCCATAGCTATCACATGGTAGCATAGTAAGCAAGATGTCATGAATGCCATTCCAGATAGCTAAAACTATTGCTTATAACAGAGATTATTACTGTTTAAAGCAATAATAGTGTAAATTAAAAAAAAAATCCCTGATCTCCCCCCTAAGTAGTACAGTAGTCTATGGTCTATGGTGACACTGAACTACTCTGATGAGAGTATGTAGAAAAAAAACTTTAAAAAATAAATAAAACAAATGTTTAAAAGATGCAATACATTTTTTTTAACATACTGTGACCAGTCCCTGATCGCCACCACATTCGTCATATGATGATGCTGTACTGTACTGGTGACAGTTTGTAAAAAAAAATTGTGAACAAAAAAAAAAAATGTTTGTTTAATGTCTTAAAAAAATTGTGACAAAACAATTATAACTTCAAAAAATTTGCGCCATGCCTCTTCCTAAAAACCTTGAACTGTCTACTTTCCA
Organism: Rana temporaria; assembly: GCF_905171775.1. Classification (NCBI taxonomy): domain Eukaryota; kingdom Metazoa; phylum Chordata; class Amphibia; order Anura; family Ranidae; genus Rana; species Rana temporaria. The sequence goes on along the minus strand of NC_053489.1, from coordinate 563,682,026 downwards.
AAGGGGGTCATTTGGGGTATTTGTACCATCCTGAATGTACATCAGGATTGATTAATTTTTAAATAACTGAAAATGGTCTGATCATTAATGTGCTGGCAATTTTTCGGACTTCACTTTGGAAGAGTGATAGGATTTACTGGAACTGGAACTGAAAAAAAAACCCTCCCAAGATACCCTAATAAACTAAAAACGTATTTTATTGACTCTGTTCCCATTGGAGATATTTGCTCTCACTTTCTGCCCCTCATATCCCTGTCACCAGGAAAGGAAATACAAGGAAATGTCCTAAATGGGGACATCTAAGGCTGGATTCACACATATGCAGTTTTAGTGCTTTTTGCATTTTGCAGATTTGCACTATAGAACGTGTTCCATAGGAAACCATGTTAAATGGACTGTAGTGCAAATCTGCAAAATGCAAAAAGCACTAAAACTGCATAGGTGTGAATTCAGCCTAATAGAGGTTCCAATCCTTACCCAATGTACATACAATGTAGAATTTGGTTTTAAATTATTAAATCTAACCTACCAGATATTATATCCAGGGCACACAGAGTAATATCCATGAAGCAGTTGAAAGCATCCTCATCCAAACGTTTCTTAAGTTTCTCCACTAATATTCTTGACTGTTCATTCATGACTTCCAAGAATTCTGACAAAATCGTGAAATGGAAGGTTGGGGTTATCAATTTTCTCCTAGAACGCCATTTTTCACCAGTGCTGAAAATGTTACAAAATCAATTTTTAATTAAAATCGCAAATTAGCTTTTTGTTTGCTAATTACATCTAATGTGGCTGATATTTTCAATACTTCTACAGTGGTGTTTGCATTCTGTAGGCGTAAGAAATCACACAGTGTGAAAACTTGCTGCATGACATATGAATCATCTATATCTCTTCTATTTGTATGTTTCATTGTGATATTATTCCCCTTTACAATTACCCCTAAGTCCTGCTTATGTCACACTTAAAGGAGTTGTAAAGGAAAACATTTTTTTTTGCTGAAATGACTGTTTACAGGGTATAGAGACATAATAGTTAACTGATTCCTTTTCAAATTGATTAAAAATAGATAAAAATCAATTATATAATGTACCTCTAGTTTCGTTTTTGCATCTAGTTTCGTTTTTGCATGTTATCCTGCCTCTGTGCATGTACAGAGCCATAGAGCAGTGATGGTTTGGAAAATGAAACTAGAATCTCCCAGTACTGTGGTCATCAGGAAAAAGACAACCAGGAAGTGTCCAGAACAGAGAAGAATTACAGCAACATCAGAGCAAAAACAAACAATGAGGACATGAAACCAGGACTGCAGTAAGGTAAAGGAAGCTATTTAGCTAAAAAAAAAAATTCCTTTAGTGACCCTTTAATGAAAACATATATGCAGCAAATATTGTGACAATGAAGTATATAGACAAGGTGATAAATGTGTGCGTTCTGCAAGAAGATTTATTGTGTCAATACAAATTTAATAAATGTTAAATACGTTTAAATGCATACATTACATATATTACATATACTGTACATCAATTAATATGCCGTAACAAATACTAGTTACCACCTACAGCATACCTCCCGACTTTCTGAGATGGGAATGAGGGACACCTATTAGCAACAGTATGTAGGCAATGTTGCAATTACAATGTTCAAACTGCCCAACTGCATCAACATGACCCCCTTCTGTCTGTTCCCAACTCTGCCAACAAAAGCCAAGTATTTATATATATCCAATTGTTGGTCAGCAAGTCACGCGCATCTATGCTTGATGTCCCACCACTGCGCTCATGTAAATGACCTTCCCTGGAGCTGCCACTTAAAGTAGAGATAAAGTGTAAACGTATTTTAAATGGAAAAATAGTGGCGCTATAATCATAATAATAATGTGAAACAAATCTAAAATAATTAGTGAGTTTCTTAAAGGGAGCGGAATCACTGTCACAAGCGGTGAGGTGGAAGGAGGTTCACTTTGTTCATAATATGATTTGTCGCCAAGTTAACCACTTAAGCGATTCGGCACTGCGTCGCTTTAACTGACAATTGCACAGTAGCGCAACGTGGCTACCGAACAAAATTGATGTCCTTTTTTCCCCACAAATAGAGCTTTCGTTTGGTGGCATTTGATCACCTCTGCAGTTTTTATTTTTTGTGCTATTTTTAACTACATTTTAATGAGCTACAATATGTATGATTATAGAAGAAAGTAGGGGTAGGGATAATTGGGTGGTGTGCATAGCATGCCACAGCAAAGTATGGGTACACGGTAAAATATGCAACCACCCTTGTATTCACAAAATATGCTTTAATTATTGTACCACAAGCGAGAGGCATTGGGACAGTTACAAACCTAAGCACAATCATTTGTACCCTGAGCCAGGGCTGCATTTAACACGGGGCAAATGAGAAAGCTGCCCAGGGCCCAGTGATTCTTGTGGGGCCCAAAGCAGCTGCCATTTGAGCCCCAGTGCATGGGGAGTTCCGGACCAGTGTGGGAGAGAGCAGGTAGAAGGCAAGCAGTGAGAGCAGCTAGGACCGAAGAGCCCAGGAGAGAGAAGTGAGCAGTAGCAAGAGCAGCATCCCCTACACAGCAGTGCCTCCCAGAGCCTGGATTCCTCCAACATCCTCTCCACTCCCAGCTCTGACAGTGGCCCGGAGGAAAGGCTGATCGGGGGCCCTGAGAACTGGCGGAAGGCACAGGCAGCCAGGCTCTGCTATCCAGGACAATCCGTCTATCAGCAAAGCACCCTCCATCTTCACCCAGAAGGAGAACAGGTCCTGACCGCTGCTGGCCATCACAAACCTATAGAAGGTACCAGGCATCACACACACCTACCCACAGAAATGGACTGGGATGGGGGGGGCACAGGAGGGACTGCAGACAGTGCTAAGGGTCTCTCTCTAACCCCCCACTTTTACCCCCTTTCTGTCTCAACTCCTCCCTCTCTCACCCCACCCATCTCTTACCCCCTCGCTCTCCCACCCCCTCTCTTTCTCATCCCTCCTCACCCCTCTCTCTTACCCCATCTCTCTCCCCCTCACCCCTCTTTCTTATACCCCTTCTCTCTCACCCCTCTTTCTCATAGCCCCTCTAACCCCTCTCTCTCAACCCTCTCTCACCCCCCTTGCCCCTCTCCCCCTCTCTTATACCCCCTCTCTCTCTCCCTCTCTCACCCCTCTCTTATACCCCCTCTCTCCCATCTCTCTCACCCTCCACTCTCTCTCATCCCTCCCTTTCACCCCCTCTCTCTCTCCCCTCCCTCTCACCTCACTCTCTCTCATTCCCCTCTCTCTCATTATCCCCCTTTGTCACCTCTTTCTCTCTCACCCCTGTCTCTATTTTACTTTTCTTTCTTGCCTCTCTCTTTCTCGCCCCTCTTTCTCTTTCACTCCCCTTTATCACCCCCCCTCACCTCTCTCTCTTTCTCAGCCCCCTCTTTCACCCCCTCGCTCATCCCCCTCTCTCTCTAACCCCCCTCTCACCTCTTCTCGCTCTCTCACCCCTCTCTCTCTCACCCCTCTCTCTCTTTCACCCACCCCTCTCTCTCTCTCTTTCTCTCTCACCGCCTCGTTCTTACACCCCTCACTCTCTCAAACCCCCCTCTTTCACACCCCTCCACCCTAAGCATTGACCCCCGAGCACCGCCACTGATCTCAACCCCCCCAAACACTGCCACTGACCCCATCTGTCTACCAGCACTGTTTCTGATCCCACCCCTCCCCCACTGATGTCCAGTAACCTCTAGCAACCAATCAGCCAGCAGAAATGTTGTGCTGTAACTTCTAGCAACTAATCAGTGAGCCATAGTGATATGCTGATTTTAGGTTTAGCTGATATTTATTTATTTTATTTCCCAGAGCAAGTGGAGAGTGAAATTGTATGCGGGGCAGGAAAATGTTTGCCCAGGGTCCTATCAATATAAAAGTCGGCCCTGCCCTGAACCCATGAACCCTTCCATTACATATGCTTTTTTGCATATGTACTTTATTAAAACCCCTTATGGTAAATTTTAGGATTTACTACATTTTCTCTTTGTTCACCTTTCTTTCCCTTTTATCTCTCTCTATTCTAATTTCTTTTTTTTCCCCCTCATATCTCTCTCTCTAGCCGGCTTTCTTGTTCTTTCTCTTATGCTTTCTCTCATCTTTTCTTTGTTCCTCCCCCTCTTTTCCTCTCCCTGTATTTTCTATTTGTATTGCTTCTCTTACTCCTTGGTGGGGGGAGGGGGTGGAGGGTAATGGGATGAGTGGCAGTGCTGGTGGGGAGTTGGGATGAGTGGCAATGCTGGGGGGAAGGTCTGATCAGCTAACGTAGGTGCTCTTGATCAAGGTCATCTGCTGATCTGGGAACTGTAGTGGGGACATTTAATGGCAACTATAATGACAGGCAGTGTTACTCACTGTGTCTCTGACTTTGTGGTGTCTCGTAGCAGTGACACGAATGCCGAAATCAGGAGATAGGGTCTCCTCCAGCCCCTCCCACTTCACATTCCTCACCAGTCAGCTGACCTCCAGTCATTGCCCCCTGCCATGCCATGAACTGAATGGCGGGCTGCGAAGAGGCTGAGTGGGTGGGCGTGGGCTCTAGGAACAGCCTAGCGGCCACAGGCTCTGGGGACAGCCTTGCTGGGTGGCTGCAAAAAGGCTGGGAGAATGGTGTGGGCTTCAGGAACATTCCAGGATTCGGTGACCCCTGGAAAATCATCATTCGACCCCCGAGGGGGTCCCGACCCCAGGTTGAGAACCACTGACCTAAACTGACAGGCCAGGCAAGGAGAGCATTTAATCAGAGAAGTAGCCCATGGTAACTCTGGAGGAGATGCAGAGATCTACAGCTCAGGTGGGAGAATCTGTCCACAGGACAACTATTAGTTGTGCACTCCACAAATCTGGCCTTTATGGAAGAGTGGCAAGAGGAAAGCCATTGTTGAAAGAAAGCAATAAAAAGTCAAGTTTTCAGTTTGTTAGAAGCCATGTGGGGGACACAGCAAACATGGGGAAGAAGGTGCTCTGGTCACTTGAGACCAAAATTAAGCATTTTGGTCTAAAATCTTGTGCTAAAAGCAAGATGCTATATGTGGTGGAAAACTAACACTGTACATCACCCTGAACACACCGGGGATGCTTTAGAGTCTGCAAAAGACTTGAGACTGGGGTGGAAGTTTGCCTTCCAGCCGGATAACAACCCTAAACTTACAGCCAGAGCTACAATGGAATAGTTTAGATCAAAGCCTATTCATGTGCTAGAATGGCCAATTCAAAGTCCAGACCTAAATCCAATTGAGAATCTGTGGCAAGACTGGAAAATTGCTGTTCACAGACGCTCTCTTTCCGATCTGACAGAGCTTGAGCTATTTTGGGGAGAAGAGTGGACACAAATTTCACTCTCTAGTAGGGATGAGCCGAACACCCCCCCCGTTCGGTTCGCACCAGAACCTTCGAACGGACCGAACGTTCGCGCAAACATTTAGAACCCCATTGATGTCAATGGGACTCGAACGTTCGAATTCAAAAGTGCTCATTTTAAAGCCCATTATGCAAGTTATTGTCGGAAAACCTGGGTCTTCCTTTAAATATCGTACCTGCTGGGTGTCTATATTAGTGGCACGTGTTTAGAACTGTCCCTGCACAAAATTAGATTAATGTAAGAAAAAAGTAATTTAAGACTGCTTGCGGCTTTAATGTAATGTCTGGTCCCTGCAATATGGATGAAAATCACTGAGAAAAATAGCATGGGTTTCTTTAGGTGCAAACTACAGAGCACAAGTGCAGTACACACCAAGTAACATTAGGTGCAAACTATAGAGCACAAGTGCAGTACTGGTACACACAAAGTAACTTTAGGTGCAAACTACAGAGCACAAGTGCAGTACTGGTACACACAAAGTAACTTTAGGTGCAAACTACAGAGCACACGGGCAATACACCACGTGAGAATACTGCAGCTAGCACAATCAACTGATAGACAGTAAATTAGAATAGGAAGAACTGATCTAGCTAAACTATACAGTGTATAAATATAATATATGTACAACACCTAGGATGTATATATATCCTCTACACACTGTAACTTTAACTAAACTGACTAGCCTGCCTGCTCTATCTATCTAGAAAAAAAAGACACTGTCTCTCTCTCTAGGACTGATCTATTCACTAACACCGCCGCAACACACTACACAAGGCCGCCCGGCAGGCAGCCTTTTATAGTGTGGCACTTGTACTAAAGCCCTTGTACTAAAGTACTAAAGCCCTGAGCCATAATTGGCCAAAGCCACCCTGGCTTTGGCCAATTATGGCTCTCCGTTTTTTGCACGCTGTGATTGGCCAAGCATGCGAGTCATAGTGCATGCTTGGCCAATCATCAGCGTGCAATGCTGCAGTGAATTATGGGCCGTGGTGCGTCACTCTAATTTGGCGCAAACAACTTGTTTTGTTCGTATTTCGACGAACGGTCGAACAGACGATGTTCGAGTCGAACATACGTTCGAATCGAACTCGGAGCTCATCCCTACTCTCTAGATGTGCAAAGCTGGTAGAGACATCCCAAAAAAGACTTGTAGCTGTAATTGCACTGAAAAGATGGTTCTACAAAGTATTGACTCTGGCTGAATACAAATGCACGCTACACTTTTCACATATTTATTTGAAAACCATTTATCATTTTTCTTCCACTTCACAATTATGTGCCACTTTGTGTTGGTCTATCACATAAAATCCCAATATAATACATTTACATTTTTGGTGTTAACTTTTTCAAGGCACTGTAAATGCTTTTCATTTCTATTTTAAACTGAATGGGTAGTTTTACAAGGTGGGGGTTCACATATACTGTAACTATACCTTATATTTATATAAAATATACATTATATGCAGAGCTTTTTTTCTCAGAAAATAGGTGCAGGAACTCAACCACGACCCGTTCAGATTTCACAAACAGTAGAAGGGTCTTAAAGGGGCATCAAATACCGGAATTGCATTAAATACAGAGTACAGAGTTCAGGGGGTTACAAAGCTGTCACTTGTAAACACGGAAACCAGACTTCTGTGTTTACAAGTGATTGCGGTGAGCAGGCACCAAAGGGTCCGAGCCAAAGGTGGTGGAACTGAGTTCCCCCAAGTTCCCCCTGAAAAAAAGCCCTGATTATATGTACACATACAGTACATTACATTTGAAATATACATTACATGTACTATACATTGCACTGTGCATTATATTAAATAAATTAAAATTTTTATGCAATGGACTTCTTTCTTTCTTATGCACCTCTCTAAAGCCTAGCACACATGGGCCGAATGTGGGGCAGCATTGGCTGAATCAATAGAAACCAACCGGCTGTCTTCTGTCAGACCGGTTGCCGTACACACGTGCCAAATGTCAGCAGCCAGTCCGACAGAAGCCAGCCATGCATTTCTCCCTGTGCCCACGTGGGTTTCCTCTGGGCACTCCGGTTTCTTCCCACACTCCAAAGACATGCTGATAGGTTAATTGTCTCCTGTCTTAATTGGCCCTAATTTGTGTGTAGCGGCCTGCTACTTTTATAGCTGGCACTGCCTTAAATTTAGAGGGTAGTCAGAGATTTAACTACCTCTGACTGTATTGTTATGCCAAATTTGGGCTTCTGTTCCAGCCATGGCTGTACTGTGAGTGACCACTATTGTTGTCTGGGGTGTTGGTACCACCCCAGGCCAAGGGTGGCAGCAGTCGAGTCAGGATGTATTGGGTGTTCTTCCTCGGCAGCCAATCAGTGGGAGTTGATCGCCTCGCTGTGCATGCTGGGTGAGAGTACTTAAGGGACGGACGTCATTAGTTCTGGGTTGTAGTGTCCAATCCTGGCCAGTCGTCCCACCACCCACCGTGTGTCACCCCCATGGCCGGGGGTGTGTGTTCAAGTGTTCCTGGCTCCGGGACCATGTTGGTCCGGGGTTGTGATCTACCAAGTAGGCCTGGTTTTCAGACTGGGTCTACGTTTGCAGAGTGGTCCTGTGCTGTCCAACCTGAGGAAGGAAGCCACCTGATGAAGAACCTGCCTTGGGAAGCACCAAGCAAGATGCTGGTATCTCAGGAGAGGCCTTGAACTTCATCGAAGGACGCACCATTACTGAGAGGCTTGCTCAGCGGGGATCGCTCCATTGATCCCTGCTGAGCCGGCGTATGACAGGGCGGTCCCCGCATACTGTGCAGGGACCGCCCTGTCTTTTCTCCGCTCTCCTCTATAGGGGGATCGGATGAACACGGACCGTCTGTCCGTGTTCACCCAATCAGATCCGCAGACGGATGGAAAAATAGTGTTTGCCTCCGTCTGCAGAATCGGAGGATTGCGGCACCGGGCGAGGTCGGGTGTCAGTGGATGTTCATCCGCTGACACCGGCGATCTCATAGGGACCAATGTATTTCCCTTTTTCATCCATACACGGATGGATGAAAAAGCGGACCGTGTGAAAGAGCCCTTAGAGACCTTAGTTTGTAATCATCTTGAGGGCAGGGACTGTTGTAAATGTACAATATACTGTATATGTAAAGCACAGGAATAAACCCTAAAAGGGCATAAGTACCCCACCGGTTCAACGTGATTTTAAGGGCAAACAAAACCGAAAATGTATATATTTTAAAAATATGTTTTTTATTTGGAAAATAAAAAAACATATTTTTATAATATTCAAATTTTCGGTTTTGTTTGCCCTTAAAATCCCGTTGTACCGTGGGGGTACTTATGCCCTTTTAGGGTTTAGAGTTGGCTGTACATTGGCACCTTAACTTATGGTAGCCAGTCAGGTTTAATCTATTATCTTTGTATCCAAAGCAGTGGAAGATGTTTGAAAGTAATTTGCTGCACGTTACAATGAACTCTGATATTTGCTTTATTTATTTATTATCTATAAGTAATGCCATTTAAAAAAAAAAAAAATATTAGTCCATGCATTTGAATGTGGGATTACAATGGGAGTATACCTTCACTAGAAACAGTCTGTTTATTAGTTTAACTGACCTTGGACATCTGAACGCTGAACTCTTTGCACGCTTGTTTATTTTAATGACAGAAAAACAGATAATGGTTTGCGATAGCCTATGGCCTACATAACTACACCCACAACCTTGTACACAACCGATAACAGGCAGATGTGATTAGCATAACAGAACCTAGATTCTATTACAAACTAAAATAATTTATGCTTTTATTGTTGGGCCACATACTAGATCTGGTGCAGTGATGCTGAATACATATAGTTGCACCGCAAAGTGACATCACAGTCACTGGCAAATAATGGAAAGGACTGTAGTAGTAATGAAGCCCTTCATGAGATGAGCGCAGGGGCTGTATGGACTGATTAATTTCCAGGTGTAAGAAGAGAACCAAGATTCATCGAGGGACACATGGGAGCATATGACAAAAGAGGAGGGATTGATGTGGAAACTTTATTAAGATGTATTTAATATGTATTGTCACAGTGTCTCCCAGTGTTAGTTCTCCCGCAGCCCACTCTAAAGACCAGACTAGGGCAGACTGACGTTTGAGATTCATCTTTTTTTCATGTTTGCAGAGTGGGGATATGTCCGCCAGCGAAGGGCCCCTGTGCAATGCACAGTCGATCGTCTGGGGGGGATGTATTCATTCTGCAAATACATTTTCGATTATGGGGGGATGTGCGCTCATGTGTTTCTGTGTGTCTGTTCAGCAAATATGGGGACTATGGTGTGTTCCTGCAGATAATCTCCCATCCTCAGGAATGGTAGTATAATCCGGGTATGCATTGTTCTCTGAACAATGCAGAATAAGGATTCCCCCCAGTTGTAAAAACAGAAGTCTTTGTGTGCGTTGTGGTCGGGGGCAGTGTTCATGAGTCCTTAGGCCAGCCATGTTGTCATCATACACACTGCCCCTCAGACATGCCCATAAACTGCCCTAGTTAGCCGCTCTGACCAGGCCTCCCATCCCACGACGTTACTTCCGGTTTACTCGGCTGCCAATGACGCCAGATTTAAAAAAAATACAGTATTCAGATTCGCTGTTTTTGGCGATCTGAATACTTTGAAGTGTAAAGGAGGGATTTGGGGTCTTTTAGACCCCTGATCCCTCCATAAATAAATAGCACCAACTATTACTGTCACATGGGATGTCTACATTCCTTGTGACAGCAATAAAAGTGATCAATTTTTTTTTTAAAACACAATACAATAATATAAAAATAAATAAAAAAATAAAGAAAAATAAATATTTTTAAAGCCCCCCGTCCTCGCGAGCTCGCGCAGCAAAGAAAATGCATACAGAAGTCGCGACCGCATATGTAAATGGTGTTCAAATCACACTTGTGAGGTATCACTGCGATCGTCAGAGCGAGAGCAATAATTCTAGCACTAGACCCCCTAACCTGGTAACCATAAAAAAATTAAAGCGTCACCTATGCATATTTTTATGTGCCTTCGTTTGTCGCCATTCCACGAGTGTGTGCAATTATAAAGCGTGACATATTTGGTATATATTTACTCGGCGTAACAAATTGGGCTAACTTTACTTTTTCGTTTTTGTAAAAAAAGTGTATTTTTTCCCAAAAAAATTGCGTTTAAAACACTGCTATACAAATACCGTGTGACATAAAATATTGCAACAATCGCCATTTTATTCTCTAGATTCTCTCTAATTAATTTTCTAGCAAAAAATATGGATTTTACCTTGTAAACACCAAATGTCAGAAATAGGCTTAAGCCTCGTACACACGATCGGATATCTGATGGAATCTAATCCGATGGATTTTTTCATCGGATATCCAATGAAGCTGACTATTATCAGTCTTGCCTACACACCATCAGTCTAAAATCTGACCGTGCCAAAACGCAGTGACGTAAAACACTACGACGTGCTGAAAAAAATGAAGTTCAATGCTTCCAAGCATGCGTCGACTTGATTCTGAGCATTCGTGGATTTTTGACCGATGGACTTCCACACAGGTGATCGTTTTTTTATCCATAGGGAAAATTTAAAACATGTTATTTTTTTTCACCGATGGAAAACAAACCGATGGGGCCCACACACGATCGGTTTGTCCGATGAAAACAGTCCATCGGTCTGTTTTCATCAGACAAACCGATCGTGTGTACAGGACTTAAGTCATGAAAGGGATAAATAAAGATTGCTCCCATTATCAGGAGGTCGACCTGTGGAGCTAAGGATGTGAGGAAGGTGGTTATGTCTGAGTTACTTTGGAAGATACGGGTGTACTAAGATGCATTATACCAAAAGGCTGAAAGGGAGACATGGATTACGCCCAGCGTATACCGAAATTTTCACATCAACGTCTCTGTGAGATGGTTGCAGTTCCATCTTTGTTACACCTTTGTATCACTTTTACTACAGCAGGGGTAGGCAACCTTATGAGCAGAGTGTGACAATTTTTTTTTCATAGAAATTGAGAGTGTCGGTTCTGTAAAACAAAATGTCACGCTCTCAATCACGAAAAAGAAAATATAAAGGGATTTCTGTAAACAACTTCAATTATAGTGTTAAAAAAAACACTAAGCTTTAAGTGGTAGGGTAAATGATAACTTTTCTTTGTTTTAGAAGATGTGTGCTATGAGGCTGGAAAAAATAACTTGTGAGGTCATATTGTTCATCCTAATAAAGTTCTTTCAGAACACCCCAATTCCTGCCCCTTCATACCTCAGATCACCCCAATTCCTGCAGCTTCATATCTCAGATCACCCCAATTCCTGTAGGTTCATATCTCAGATCACCCCAATTCCTGCAGCTTCATATCTCAGATCACCCCAATTCCTTCAGATTCACACTTCAGATCACCCCAATTCCTGTAGGTTCATATCTCAGATCACCTCAATTCCTTCAGCTTCACACTTCAGATCACCCCAATTACTGTAGGTTCATATCTCAGATCTTCTGAGTTTGCAACCACTTTAAAGCCATTAATAAATTTATTGTGTGTGTTCTTTTTTACTGTTTATCAATGTTGCTATTGCCATACTGTGGCAGTCATTTTATGTACACCCCATGAGATTATTGGACGAATGATCGTCTGTTTTTTTTTTGCATGCTAATCTCATATCGAAAATAAAGACTTTACTGAAGTAACAAAAATTCTGTTACGATAAAAATTAAGAAGTGATGTAATCCGTTGGTAGTGTATTTGTATTGTATTTTCAAACAACAACCGTACTGATTAAATGAAAATCATACAATCTGGTATTGTACAAGACATTTTTTCGTGCTTGTCCAATTGGATAACATCAGATAAACTGTCATGATCGGCTATCGAAAGCTGTGTTCTAACGTTTAGATTATCGTACGATCGTTTTGAAAGCGATATTTTTCATATGATTTTCTGATCAGGTATATGGGCTTTAAGGCTTCTCGCATTGCATTTGGCTTTGTTGTAAAAGTACCTTACCTTAACGAGTATTCCCTCTTACCAGCGTTTTTTATCCATTGATTTTTACAGCTTAAAATAAACGCTAGTGTGCATGGAGCCCATTTTTTATATATATATATTTATTGTAGCAGAAAGTAAAACATTTTGGTATGTTTTTTAAAAAATTCTAAATTGTCACTCTTTTTTTGTTTATAGCACAAAAAATTAAAACCGCAGAGGTGAACAAATCCCACCATAAGAAATTTCTATTTTTGAGAGAAAAAAGACATCAACGTTGCACGACCACGCAAATGTCAGTTAAAGCGATGCAGTGCTGTATCGCAAAAAAATGGCCTGGTCAGGAAGTGGGTAAATACTTCCAAAGCTGAAGTGGTTAAAGCGGGGGTTCACCCACAAAACACATTTTTAACATTAGATTGAGGCTAATTGTGGGAAGCACAATCGGGTGTTTTTTTTGTTTAATCAATGCAGTAAATACCGTTTTAGAGATAGATGTTCTCCGCGGGACTGGGCGTTCCTATTTGATTGACAGGCTTCTGACCATCGCATACAGCGCGTCACGAGTTGCGGAAAGTAGCCGAACGTCGGTGCGCAGGCGCCATATAGAGCCGCACCGACGTTCGGCTTCTTTCAGCAACTCGTGACGCGCTGTATGCGACGGTCGGAAGCTTGTCAATCAAATAGGAACGCCCAGTCCCGAAGATCATACCCGGAAGCCTCAATCTAATGTTAAAAAAAATTCCGGGTAAACCCCCGCTTTAAGAGCATTTAGGAGCATTAGCTTTTTATTGGTGTTTTTGCAGTAAAAGAAAAAAAAAGACCAAAAAAACGCTATAAGTAGCGTTTAGAAGCGTTTCTGCTGAAAAAAATGTTCCAAGAAACTCTGCAAAATAATTTTTTTCTGCTTCTAGACACTGAAGCTCAAAAAATCCTGATAGCTTAAAGTAGTTTGCATGGACACTAAGGATGAAAAACTGTGTGACAACTATGCAACATACTGAAACCTAATACAAGATTCTGTGATAAGCAGGGATATCATATACATTCAAATACTGGAACTCAAATATGAAACTATGCATCTTTTAGGCAGAGTTGCATATGCTGATCCTGCCATTTTGGTAACAAACTAGTTTAATTTCTGATGAACCTTGAGTTGCACACAGGGCTGTCTTTAATGTTGATTGGACCCTGGGCAAAAAAATTCTTGGGGCCCCCCACCCCATGCAATTTTGCTCTCCACCTGCTCTGAGACATACAATAAATATCAGCTAAACTTAAAATAAGTTTACTGTATCAGATCAGGCAGTGATTGGGATTGGTTGCCACTTGCCAGAGGTTACAGCATATCATTACCACTTACTGACTGGTTGATAGAGGTTACAGCACATATTACGGGTCACTGATTAGTTGCTAGAGGTTACAGCACATGATTTCTTCTTGTTGATTGGTTTCTAGAGATTACTGTACAGTAATACTGCTCACTGATTGGTTGCTAGAGGTTACAGCACATCCTCGCTTCACTGCAGAGGTGCATGATATACATATGAATGCTGCCTTTATTTACATATGAATGCCGCCGGCCTCAGCTATTTACATATGAATGTCGCCGTAATTTAGATATGAATGGCGGTTATTTACATGTAAACACAGGGTCTGCAGGTAAGTCATCTATACACAACAATAGGGCAGAGCTGGGCAGCATTAGTAGCAGCACTTCACACTGAGATAGCAGGACACAGCACAGGACTAAAACTTCAAGGGACAAAATAAATTAAACTGGGATAGTTGGCAAGTATGAGGCAGCTGCTTTGGGCCCCACAACATTGACAGAGCCTTAAAGACGGCCCTGGTTGCACAGAATTGTATGACAATGGATATCACATTTTTTTCAATGGTGACTGTTCACATCAATGCGACTTAGCACAGACCAATTTTGGAAAAGGTTCCTATCTTACTTCTGTGCGATTCCAGACAAATGTTGGCCCCATTGTATGTAATTACACAGAAATGTCATGTACATGCGGTTCTGATGTGATTTGGAAATGTATTTCATGTTTTTTAAACCTGCACGCTTGTTCCAGGCAAAGCAGCAGCAGCGCCTTGACTACTAGGGAGGAAATTGCATAAAAAACGCAATAGTGTGAAACAGGCCTAAATGTGGTGCAGTCAGAGTCCATGCAACAGAATTTTGCAATGTTCTCTCCATATATTGTAAATGGACAGTACAGAAAGATCTGCCAATCCTGCTAAACAATGCTAGGTGGCTACAGCAAGCTAGTCCTCAAGCCGCGTACACACGACCATTTTTAATGTCCTAGAAAAAAATGTAATTTTTCTCGACGTGATTCTTGTCAAGCCTGCCTTGCAAACACACGATCGTGAAAAAAAAAATGCTCGAGCAAAGCGTGGTGACGTACAACACGTACAACGGCACTATAAAGGGGAAGTTCCATTCGGATGGTGCCACCCTTTGGGCTGCTTTTGCCGATTTTGTGCTAGTAAAAGTTTGATGAGAGACGATTCGCGCTTTTCAGTCTTCGTGCTTTTCAGTCTGTTACAGCGTGACGAATGTGCTAACTCCATTACGAGCGCTAGTTTTACCAGAATGAGTGCTCCCATCTCATAACTTGCTTCTGAGTATGCACGTTTTTTTCACGTCGTTAAAGCCTACACACGACCGTTTTTCACGACGTGTAAAACGACACGAAAAATTAGAGCATTTTCTAAATTTTAATGGCCATTTTTCACGTCGAGAAAAATGCTCTGGAGCCTACACACAATCGTTTTTAATGACCATTTAAAAAAATTACATTTTTCACGTCATGAAAAACGGTCGTGTGTACGTGGCATTAGACTGTAAAAGCCGCATGAATAATGTAGCAATCTAGCAGTGAACATTTAAATCATTTTATCTTCACACAGAGCAGCCTCTTATAAATCAACTCAGCCAGGCAGACCAGTATGAGGATGACGTCCATAATAAATACTTTTAATGTTTTTGCTAAAGGCTTATCACCAAGCATGAGCCCCAAGAGGATCCAGCTGAGCTAATGTAACCTAATTGGATAAGCATAAGTTTAGATGCAAAGTGCAGAAACCTGCTTTTCATAATTCACTTTGTGCAATGAAAAATAAGTAGTCATGCAGAGTAATTTATTATGTGAATTCAGTTTATTTGCATGTCTTGCAGGGTGTTATTGTCATTGAAATAATAAATGCTGAGGTTATACAGTAGTAGAAATGTGCTTGTAATATAAGAAATGTTTGTTATAGTATAAAAAGCAGCACAGTCATATAAAAACACATCACCGCTGTTCACACACAACAGACTCCCCAAGTTCAATAGGATAATATTTTATCATATATAAGTCTTGCTTAGCTAAAGGCTTCAATTGTTCCTAGTTTGCTGCCCCTGAACATGTATGCATATCAGGAAAACTGAGTATTTTCCATTGGTGTTAGAACATAGAACATGTGTTATTTTTTTCCAATGGAAAAAAAACGATAGGAAATTCCTATGGTCTGTGTGCAACTCCGACAGAGAAAAAACCCACGCATGCTCAGAATCAAGTCGACGCATGCTTAGAAGCATTGAACTTAATTTTTCTGGGCTCGTCGTAGTGTTTTACGTCACCGCGTTTTGGACGGTTGGAATTTGGTCTGACAGTGTGTATGCAAGACAGCTTGAACGGAATTCTGACGAAAAATTCCATTGGATTTTAGGCCATCGGAAATTCCGATCGTGTGTACAGGGCATTACTTGATCTGCATGCTTGTTCCAGGTCAGTGTCTCAGATAATACTAAAGCCAGATACAGCCAGGCAACTAGCATTTTAGAAGCAAATTAGCAATGGCATCTCTTGTAAATTTTCAGTGATGCAGAAACACACTACAGTCCATTTAACATGGTTTCCTATGGATGTAGTTCACATTGGTTCATTTCATGGATTGGGACAGGGACTTTTTTCTGGGTTTTGGTTCCATAGACTTCAATGGATCAAAAACGTGTATTGAAAAACGCAAAATGCACCTGAAATATGCAAACTGCAACCTGGTGTGAATCAGGCTCCATTCACACTAATGCATTTTTGGATGCATTTTACATAAGTGCAAGGAATTTTGTTAACATGGTTTCCTATGGAACATGTTCACATCAATGCATTTTGTGCCTCTACGTTTTTGGAAAGGGTCAGGTACTTTTTTCACGCAAAAAAAGCAGTGTTTTGCATGTAATAGAATTCAATGGACCCCCATCCAAAACGCAAGTACCGCGATTTTGACGCGATTTGCGGTTTGCGTTTTTTTAACCTGTTTATAGCTGGTTGTTAAAGGAAATGTAAAAAAAAAAAAATTGCTGGCAAAAAAAAAAAAAAAAAAACTCAGCAAGCACCGCAAAAAGCACTGCAAAAAGGCTCAAAAGCAACATGCATAGGTGTGAATCGAGCCATATACTAAACTTTCCCATGTTCTTCTTCCGCTCTGTTCCTTCAGGGATCAAATCCAGTGTAAGGCTGGATTCACACCTATGCATTCTTTGTGCTTTTTGCATTTTGCAGATTTGCACCACAGAACGTGTTTCATAGGAAACCATGTTAAATGGACTGTAGTCCAAATCTGCAAAGTGCAAAAAGCATTAAAAATGCATAGGTGTGAATCCAGGCTAAAACCGGACATATATTGTGTGATTTTCTTTCCTGGGCTGCAGTAGACAAAATTGCTTGATTCCCATATCAACACAATCAGTGTTGGAGGGTAATCCCTCCCGTGGAGCTATTGTGTTCTCCTGGCGAGGGGCACAGGGAGCTGCTCCTGCCTGGAGAACACACAGCGATTATTTCTAGCCGCCATAGCCACTGGCAATAATCGCATGAAAAATCTGACATGCTGGTTGTACCCAATCCATCGATGGATAGACTTCATTACAGTCAACCTGCCCATACATAGTCGAATCACAATTGGTCTCTGCTGAAGCAGTTGAGATTCAAATCATCTATGGCCAGCTTAAGCTCTGTGTCAGAT
Organism: Rana temporaria; assembly: GCF_905171775.1. Classification (NCBI taxonomy): domain Eukaryota; kingdom Metazoa; phylum Chordata; class Amphibia; order Anura; family Ranidae; genus Rana; species Rana temporaria. Next base: position 563,664,635 of record NC_053489.1, on the reverse strand, counting down.
GGCGTCAGAGATTACACAGGGTGGATGATGCAATTATCTCCTTCAGGTGACATGATTCAGGCCTGGCAATTGGCTGCTAGAGTCGGAGCACTACCTGCTGGACGGAGGTCATACAGAGGGAATATGATGAAGGCAAGTTATGCCTCGTACACACGGTCGGAATTTTGACCGTGCAAAAGTCCGCCGAGAGACCATCGGAAGTCTGACGGAAAGAAAGAGAACAAGTTATCTATCTAATGTCCGTTGGACTTCCAACCAAAAAAGTGCGACGGAGGCTACAAACGGCCGGACTTTCCGAGAAAAAAAGCCTGTCTGACTTGTGTACGAGGCATAAGAGACCATCACTGTGTCTTGAGGCTTTCCACTTATGTCTTAGTTGGCTTTTGAAGTCATCATATTTGAAAAACAAAAGCAGAAATTTGATAAATTATGTGCTAACACTAATGAAAGATAAATGGAAATCAATAAAAACATAGAACATATTTGAAAAGAACTAAACTTTAAAAGTGAAATCTTGTGTTCAGATCAAAAACAGATAGATAGAAACGAATATGCAGGTCAGCACCTGAAACCCTAAAAAATGACGTGTCTGTGCCTACCACCTTCACTCTATCAAGATAACTCACAGTACCATTTAAAGAGGAACTCTGCACACCCCTGCAAAAATTAAAAGCCAACAGCTACACATACTGCAGCTGCTCACTTTTAATAATAGGACACTTACCTGTCCTGGAGTCCAGCGATGTTGGCACCGCAGCTGATGTTTCCATCAGCTGCCGCCATTACTGGTAAGAGAACCTGGCAGTGTAGTCTTTTGGCTTCACGACTGGGTCACTACTGCGCATGCATGAAGCGTGCTGCGCTCTCCTACTGGCCTGGCCGCGGGGGGGAGAAGGAGGGAGGAGGAGGGGGACCGAGCTGTGCAGGGCAGGACTTAGGGTGGTGGGGACTCCAGGGCTTGAGTCACTTCCGGGCCCTACCTTCTTTACATTACTTTAAATAGAACAAAATGATACATACACAGGCTATGTATTAGAGCTACACAATTCTGGATAAACTGAGAATAAAAATAGAGATCACGATTCTAAACAAACAACTAAACAAAATGACATAATTTATGTTAATTGCTGAAGTCTATTAAAAAATGTTTAATCTGAATTATTTAAAAAAAATATTGGGTTTGAATGAATGATTCAATTCCTCAATCAAATACACTTGTTTCATAGATAAATCAGCATTACGAATCTCCTGAATGAACGATTTAATGACAAATGTTTTTTGTCAGATGGAGAGGGATCATATAATTCCGCCGTACGAGCTGTCACGTCTGTCCATCGGTAGCCGCTGCAGCTATAAATAGTGTCATTCGGAATGCCTGCACATGCACAGAAGAATGAACGGGCTTAATGACGTCATCGCGACCGCGTTGCATAATGATGACGTGTAGTCATCAATAGTAAACATAGTGTTGTCCCGAAGGATATGAAAAAATAAATGATTAGCATATTATTGCAAAAAATTTAAGCTAAATGGGAGAGGCCCCCTATTGGGCGGGGCCCATGGGCTTGAGCCCAGTTAAGCGCAATGGTAAGTCCGGCCCAGGATCTGTGACATACTTTGCCTCTGTGAGGTCTCCTGGAAGTGGGGACAGGACACTCATGTTTGTTTTGCTGTCTGTGCCCCTGTCCAGAAGATGTCACCTCACTTTCTGTGCCTGTGACAATTGGATTTAGAAAATTTTGAGTTGTTGTAGAAACAAGGATTGGTGACAAATCTTCAGTGGAGACACCCTTTTCCCATGATTACTCTTACAGATCAAATTTCCCTTTTTAGGTGTAGATTTCTTCCCATTTCCTGTTGTCTCCCTCCATTTGTAAGTATGAGTCATTTGTAAGCCAGATGTTTAACTTGGGGACTGACTGTATAGATAAGGTTTTCTATTGTACATAAAATACCTACTGTCAGATAGGAACAACATACCTACTGTCAGGTAGGAACAACTAAGCTACTAATACGCTGTGAGCCAAGCCCTTTAGGATCAGACCAAATCTGTAGTCCAGGTGGCAGGGTTCCCTTGACTGTCGTTTACATTGGGCATTGTATAGCATTTTATTATTCTGGAATTATAGCACATAAGATTACCTACTGTCAGGTAAGAACAAAATAGAAGTAGAAAACAACTGAGCTACTAATATTATTTGAGACAAAGCCTGTGGGATCAGACCACATCTGGAGTCCAAGTGTCAGGGGTCTCTTGGCAGTCATTTATATTGGGCATCGTACAGCATTTTATGATTCTGGAACTATAGCACATAAGATTATTTGATTTCCTAAATGTATGCAATATCATTACTCAGGGATCCTAAAATGTTAAACAAAAATACTGAAGTTTAACGAGATGACACAGTACCTTGTAAGGAGACCAGTTCCGAGCCAAGGGTGAAAGAACTTGTATGGGAAAGCCTTGTCCATATGTTTGGAAGTACTTAATATTGCCTAAAAAAAATGTTTAAAATGTGTTTTATGAACAACAAACAACTTACACATATGAAAAAAAATACTAATTATAATCAGGGGGCAGAGCCGATACAACTGTGAGGGTCCCGGGGGCCTGGCACGGGCAGGGGAAGGCAGAACAGTTGAAGGGGAGCACTATAGAAACAATCTTGTCAGCTTCTGCTGCTCTGTGTCATTGAGCTCAGACATCAAGCTCTTTACTGCTACATCTGGCTACTATGTGCATGTGCACCCCTCATGTGAGCTACCTGTACTGTTATGTAGTGTGATAAACTGCAGCTCCTCTGTGTGTCAGCAACATGTCAGCTTTGTGGAAACAAGAGCTGAGACTAGGTAGGAAGACCTCATTTACAATTAGGGGCTGTGAAGGAAAGAGAAGGGGCTTGTTTGTGTACAGGGAGGGGCCAGAGCTTTGTGTATGAGGAGGGCTGACATATATTTGCAGGTGAGGGGGGCTGACATATATACAGGTGTTGGGCCTGACATATATAAAGGTGTGGGGAGGGGACTGACATATATAAGGTGTGAAGAGCTGACATATATACAGGTGTGGGGGGGGTAACTGGCATATATACAGGTGTGAGGGGCAGACATATATACAGGTGTGAAGGGCTGGCATATATACAGGTGTGCAGGGCTGACATATATACAGGTGTGAAGGGCTGGCATATATACAGGTGTGAAGGGCTGACATATATACAGGTGTGAAGGGCTGGCATATATACAGGTGTGAAGGGCTGACATATATACAGGTGTGAAGAGCTGACATATATACAGGTGTGAAGAGCTGACATATATACAGGAGTTAAGGGCTGACATATATACAGGTGTGAGGGGTTGACATATATACAGGTGTGAGGGGGGTGACATATATACAGGTTTGAAGGGGGGACTGAGTGCGTACAGCTGTGACAGGGGTTGAGTGCGTAAAGGTGTGGCAGGGACTGAGTGAGTACAGGTGGGATGGCCGTTGTGTAGATTCAGTGGGATGGCCCATGGGCAGACCCTGGGGAATGTTAGTGGTCCGGCTTGGGGGGGGCAGGCCTAAAACTTTGTAAGGTGCCCAAAAATTTCTGATGGCTGCCCTGATTATCATTACCATTATACATGCATGTAAATAAAGCAAAAATCGACATGTGTATCTTAAAGCCCAATTTGTTTTAATTGTACACAGTTTAGGGAAGAGTTAAAACCTCTGTCTGTGTCCCCTAGCGGGAATTTTCTCTTACTTCCTGTGGCAACGTGTCAAAGGGATAGGAAGTGGAAGTCTCTTGAATGGGAGTGAAGACAGAAAAATATTTTTAATAGAGTTTGGAAGGGTTAGAATATCTGCAGAGTTTTATTATTTCTTGTTCCTTCCTTTCATTGAGGCACATGTTGTACTTATTTATTGTCCTGAATAAACAAAGATGCTGAATCAGACATCACAGCTAAGGCATCTCCAGTGACACGCGTCCAGGATCATTAAGGCCTGGAAATACTGTATATGTTCTGTGGTTTTTGTCTTATGAGGAGGTAAAATGTTCTGGGGGTATACGGTACGCACTCCTGACCCCTGCACAGTGCACTTTGTTTGTTACACTCTTCTCTCTGCTGCGCTCTGTGCTTTACATAATCTCGATCCTTGGAATATGTATGCTATATTGTTCAGCACACACTGCACCTGCTCTCTGTGCATTACATACTACTGACCCTGGCATTCTGTATAATACATTCTCCTGAGCTCTGATTCTGCCTCCTAGAGAGTTTGTGAATATTATTGTATCCCTCTACCTGTCCTGTGGCTACCTGTCCATTATAAGGATCCAATAGCTCACCAACAAAATTGTAGGTCTCTAAGGTCTTTTTACTATTGATGCAATGCTCAAAACTGGAGAGTGGGTTAAGGGGTACAGGATACCCCTTAAGCACAAAATAAGAGGACAGATAACCAAATCAGACTTGGGTTCTTTGAGATTGACGTCTAAAAAATGGACAGAGGACAGCCAGGTCAATCTGTGACCCTTTAAGAGCAGTACACAGTGGGGCTGATTTACTAAAACTGGAGCGTGCAAAATTTATTGCAGCTCTGCATAGAAACCAATCAGCTTCCACGTTTTTTGTCAAAGCTTAATTGAACAAGCTCAGGTTAGAAGCTGATTGGCTACCATGCACAGCTGCACCAGATTTTGCATTCTCCAGTTTTAGTAAATCAAACCAGATTCTTTGCAATCCTCTTTAGACAAGAGTATGGCCCCGTACACACGTCCGAGGAACTCGACGGGCAAAACACATCGTTTTGCCCGTCGAGTTCCTTGTGAAGCCGCCGAGGATCTCGGCGAGCCGAAATTTGCCATTGAACAACGAGGAAATAGAGAACATGTTCTCTATTTCCTCGCCGAGGTTCTCGTCGGCTTCCTCGGCCGAAAGTGTACACACGGCCGGGTTTCTCGGCAGAATTCAGCTCTGAACCGAGTTTCTGGCTGAATTCTGCAGAGAAACTCGGTCGTGTGTACGGGGCCTAAGTCTGTTTATCCCAGATTCTTTCAGGTATCTGCTCCAACTTTAACTTGGAAATTGTTCTGGAAAGGTGCTCCCAAACATCTATAATCTCTCCAGACCATACCTCTGAATGTAGCTGCTCAGGGATTGGCTAGCTCAGGTAAATATCAAAGACCTAGTGGTTAATCCTTCCACACAGATTACTGGAACCTCCTTCCAGTAACAGGCTAAAGCAATCAACCTACCAGACTTAGGGAAAACCAACAGAGCCCAAAACAGTTAAGCATTAGCTTAAGCTGGTTACAGCCTAGCAGTTACACATTTTAAATTAATTAGATACAGTACAAAACAGCATAAAGCAGGGTTGTCATAAGTGCAATATATCCACAAACAACATTACACTCCTGAGGGTGTCCCAAGTCTTTCACATCCCTAGTATTGTCCTTGCATTACACACAGCAATGGCAATCTGACAGAAGTTCTATCTCTGGCCTACTCTATACAAATATTAAAAAATAAAGTCATGTCTGATCTTGGACTTTTAGGTCTCTAAATATATATTCAACTTTTAAGGCCACCAACTGACAAAATAAAACGAGGAAAACTGTTACTTCTAGAATGGAGACTAGCACCAGGAAATAGTGTAGAATGACCTGAAAATTTAAGCAGCACATCCATCATCAGCTTTGTCATCAATGGGACAGTGGATGACAGAGAGTGTACTGAAGGAAATATTAAGCAAAGATTAGTGGATCTTTAAGCAAAGATCTTTAAGCAAATATTAGTCAAAGGACAAGAAATACAGTATGAACAAGAACATATGAATGTAAGACTGGGGTTAAATAGCTGCATGTATAGTTACATACAATGGCTCCTCTGCTTTTTATATCCATAGCATAGGATCAATTAATGTCATATTTATTGCCATAGTATACATTTCTAATGGAGAATGTCAAGGTATTTATGGTATGTAAAGACTTTTTTGAGCATATTGAGGTCAGCTCACCTCTACAGTCTCTGCATGGTATAATATCAAGAAAGGTACCGGTCCAGCCCATATTTTCATAAGAGGAAGATGTCGAAATTTTTCTGTGTTTTCAGCCAGTTCACAGAAGAAATCTGGGAAGTACATGACAAGTATAAATAATGTAAACAAAGAATAGTCTAGTTCCAAATTGGTGTGATTGTGTCTTCACAGGGGTTTTTCTACTTTACTCATAGAGTTATTTATTCCCATAACCATTCAGTAGTTAAAGGGGTGGTTCCCCCTAAAACACATTGCTAACAATAGATTCCTAAGACCCGTTACACTGCGGGTAGGCTGGCTTTTTTTTTTTTTTTTTTTAGTACATACCGATATCTCCCCGTCTCGTTCCTTGTCGGTGGGCGTTCCTAGTTGATTGACGTTCCTCGGAGGGGCGCGTACGTGACGTCACGACTTTCCGAAAGAAGCCGAACGTCGCTGCGCATGCGCCGTATAGAGCCGACTCTATACGGCGCATGCGCAGCGACGTTCGGCTTCTTTCGGAAAGTCGTGACGTCACGTACGCGCCCCTCCGAGGAACGTCAATCAACTAGTTCCGCCCACCGCCTAGGGACGAGACGGGGAGATCTCGGTATGTACGAAAAAAAAAAAAAAAAAGCCAGCCTACCCGCAGTGTAACGGGTCTTAGGAATCTATTGTTAGAAATTAGTTTTAGGGGGAACCACCGCTTTAAAGGGTTGTAAAGGTTCCTCTTTTATTCTCTAAATAGGTTCCTTTAAGCTAGTGCATTGTTGGTTCACTTACCTTTTCCTTCGATTTTCCTTCTAAATGTTCTTTAAATCTTTGTTTAAATTTCTCACTTCCTGTTTCTCCTCATTAAGCTTTCCACCATCATCCGAGCGGTGGAAAGTCATTTAGAACAGCTTACTGAACACCTTACTGAGGAGGAACAGGAAGTGAGAAATTCAGACAAAGAAAACAAAGAAAAAACACATTTAGGAGGGTAATTGAAGGAAAGGGTAAGTGAACCAACAATGCACTAGCTTAAAGTAACCTATTTAGAAAATAAAAAACAAACCTTTACAACCCCTTTAAAGTCACACAAGCAACAAACATATGTCTGAAGAATTTAATCTATTACTTTATACATCATCAGCAAGCAATTTGTAAATTTGTGTTTAGCCGGTGTTGTGGTCCAAGAAGGCCTGCCACACTGTATAATGTATAGCTAGATTCTGAAGTGCAGTACGGTGTGTCAGATAGAATAACTTTTTCTTTTTTTATTGAAACAAAAAGTGGGACTTTTTTTGCTATAGGGAAGACAAATATTTAAATGATTCAAGTAAGCCAAGAAAAGACACTGGGCTCCATTTACTAAAGCAGATTGCATGCGGTTTTTTAGGTGATCTGACACATTTTCCCAAATATCGCATGCAATACTGAAAACGTCAATTTACTATCCCTTTATGCAATATTTACTTAAAAAAAAAAGAAGAAAATATGTCCTCGGATTTCATTTTAAATATCTGATCATCTTACCCTACATTAATACATAAATCTGTTCAAAACTAAATGTGACTCTGAGGGCCAATATATTATATATTTTTATATGCCTTTATATTTTCTGTACCTTCTTATCGTGTGTAACCCATTCCCTACCCCATTGAGTATTCTCCATGTAACCTTCCTTCTGAACCTCACATTCTAATGTTTCACCCCCTGGCAGACAGGCATTCTCTCATATTGATCTTATGTTGTACAATGCTAAAACTATGTTTGAGTTTATAACTTATTTGACAAGAGGTATAATTTATCATTGCCCACTTCTATATCTAGCCTTCCTATATCAAGCCTAAGAACAAAAGCTGGACAGCCGCACTCCAAAATTTTCTTTAAAAGAGATGTCTTTATTTTCAACTGTGCATACAGTCACTGCAAGCCCACAAAAATCAGTATGGCCAACGTTTCGCACTGGCGTCAGTGCTTAGTCATGGTTTTTTTGCTATTACCGCATTGCCAGCACCCTGGTGGTTCAACAACCCCTGATCATCACGAGGCTCACCTGGAGCGGTGAGAATTCTGTCTGTATATCAAGCCTAAGTGGGAAATCCACCTCTTTAGGCTTGACCTGTTTGGACCAAATAACCACATCCTGAATCAGCTACATTTGTTCCTAGAAATTAATGAAGATCCTATTACCAAAAATACCTTTTGAGATGCAATGATGCATTTAACAGGGGATGCTTAAATCCACTATTTTCTTTATTAAAAATCCTCTTGCCAGGCAAATGAGTAACTAACCAAGACCTGTGATGTCGCTGAATCTCTATTCAAAGCAAACCAAACTGAATTGAATCGAATGGCTTTGAAGAATGTGTCTGGACTATATATAACTATATATAATCAAGTTACATGAGAATGCTAAACAGAAACTGTTATTAGTCAAACAGAAGTCTTTTGAGTATAGCAACCACTCTAGCAAATGACTAGACTATGGGGCAGATCCACAAAGATCTGCCCCGGCGCATCGTATCTGAGATACGCTACGCCGCCGTACCTTACCTGGCTTTAAATGAAATCCATAAAGATTTTGCGCCGTAAGTTACGGCGGCGTAGTGTATCTCAAGCGGCGTAACGGCGCGGAATTCAAATGCGGCAAGTAGGGGGCGTGTTTCATTTAAATGAAGCGCGTCCCCGCGCCGAACCAACTGCGCATGCTCTGTTCCTAAATTTCCCAAGGACGTCATTGTTTTGACGTGGACGTAAATTACGTCCATCCCGATTCACAGACGACTTACGCAAACGAAAAAAAAAATTCAAATTAAACGCGGGAACAACGGCCATACTTAACATAGCAGGTGTAACTATAGGCCACGAAATAGCAGCTTTAACTATACGCCGGAAAAAGACGAACGGAAATGACATAAAAGAATGCAACGGCCACTCGTACGTTCGTGGATCGTTGGAAATAGCTAATTTGCATACTCGACGCGGAAAACGACGTGAATGTCACCCAGCGGACGCCGAAGAATTGCATCTTAGATCCCAAGGCGTTTGAAGACGTACGCCTGTCGGATCTAACCCAGATGCTGCCGTATCTTGTTTTGAGGATTCAAAACAGAGATACGACGCGGGTAATTTGAAAGTACGCCGGCGTATCAGTAGATACGCCGGCGTACTCGCTTTGTGGATCTGCCCCTATATTTCTAAGCAGCAATGACCTCCTACCTTAGTTTTTAAAATTTGTAGTGCAGAGGGCCCAAACAATTGATGATAATTCCTGGAGGCCGCTATGTTATTCACCTGCAAATATCACCTGCCCATCCTGAAACTGACCATATTGTTTAAAGTTGAACATTTTGCAAAATTTCAGCACCTCTTAGATAACTTATCCTTATGGAACAACCCTATATTAGAACAACTTAGCCTAGTTCCCGATACTGTAATAAATAAATCCAATAGTAATCTAACCCTTGCAGACATTTACTGGAAGGGAACAGTTTACTCAATCATGCAATTACAGTAAAGACATGATTTACCCTGTAATTTCATCAATCGATTCCTACAACTGTGCCACAACATGGAGGCACAATTCAGGTTCCAGATAAACTCATCTGTAGCTTCTAATAGAACATTTCAGGTCAACGCCCAAAGAGTTAATATTTGCTGACAATTTCCACATGAGTCACACTAAGCTGGGTAAAACTTCTCTAGCCATTACAACTGAAGGACAGATCCTACTACCTTGTTTGTCTGCAGAGAAATGGGAAGCTGAAAGGCTGCTGGTCAGGCATCTGGGTGGATCTCAACATTATTGTTGGGATCCCTGCAAAGTCTGGACCAGGTCTTTGATGTCAGCCAACAGCAGACTTGAGCCCGCTGTCGGCTGAATCTGGGTTACAGGAGTGCAGAACAAAGTGCACACCTGTGACTCATGGGTGAAGTTTGTCCATACTTCTCCTTTAAAGATAAAGAAGCTGCAAAGGGGAGACCAACAGCTAGCAAGCAATGACAATGTTTGCTTATACAGAAAGAAGTTCTAACAAAAAAATTGGGGGGTTATGCAAATAAGACATTGTAGCACACCACTGCAATCCATCACAGCACAGAACAGCGCAATTTAGCAAAGATCATCCAAATCTCTCAGTATACACAGTACAGATTCCCAACTCTCCCTGGGAGTTCCAACATGTTCTAACAATATGGCTACTTTGCGCCCAGGATTTTACAGTGAGGCAGCTGGATTATGAAATTCCCCAATCACTGGCCCTTCTGAGGCCCATCATTCAAAGGGCGTGCAATGCAATATGGTTTAAAAAAGGCTCCACCCAGTGAAATCACACAAAAAATGCACGTGAACATGAATCCCATGGATTTGGTGCAAAACCACAGTTGACACAAATCTCAACATTATCCCTACTGATCCTCTGTCTATCACTAATGCCAGGGACCACCAAGAGGATGATAACAATGATGGACTGTAAAGTTGCACTATTTCTACAGCCTCCATCTCTAAGTTGGCAAAAGCAACAGCAACATTTGTGCATCATCTTTGTAAAAATAAATTGTCTACCACAAGTGTGAGACATTTCGCTTTGTAAGAAGAATTACTATTGGATCAGTGATAGTTTTATGTCCTATTTGCTGCTGCTTGTGCTGTTTCAATTAGATCACCTTCTGTAACCACAAGCCCCCACTAGTACTACTCCCAAATTATAGTCACAGAGAAAGTTTCTTTATTTGCCTTGTTATTTCCGCTGCCGCAGCTCTCAAAAACAGATATTTACATGTTCATGATCATACACACTGCTCTATAATATTTTTAAATTTGTATTTTTTTTGAATGATTGCACTAGGATGGCAGCTCATTTAAGTATGGTATTTTTATACTTTCTTTTAAAAGTATCCATTCTAACACTAAAATGAAATTCACTTGAAAACCTGCTAAGGTCTCATTGGCTTAGAGATGTGGACAAAACAGAGTTTTTTTTAACACTCCTGGACAGTGCTGACAGGAAAATCCACGCCGGGAGAAGACAGTCATTATCGAAGTGGCTATAGCAGCTGCTAGTGATGATCTCAATCGATCAACTTGGTACATCCTGCCCATACATGGTTCTTGGCCAGTTCAGATTCCAACCGTCTATGGCTAGCCTAAGAATTTAAATGTGTTTTAGGTTCTGTAGGTTTTGGCACAACCTGCCACTTCCATTTAATTCAACTGCAATACTTAAAAAAACGCACACTGAACGCATAAAAACAATGCCATAGGCGCATTATTGATGCTTTCAGCATGTTATCGAAGCATGTAAAGTGTTCCCTTTCCCTTGTGAAAAAAGCTGAAAACCAGAGGTGGTGTTTGGCCAGTGTTTATTAAAGCAACAAACGCACTTAAAATGTATCTTAAACACTGGGTAACTTTATAGTTGCGTTAACCCTTATTAGTCATATTTTGCCGCATCACTAAGTCCACCTGAAAGTGGAGTATGAAGCCTCGTACACACGCTCGGTTTTCTCGGCAAGAACCAGCAAGAATACTGCTGGCAGAGCTTTCTTGCCGAGTATACCGAGCGTGTGTATGAGGCTTTCAGGTTTCTCGTCAAGAAAACTGCCTAAAATTTAGACGAGAAAAATAGAGAACATGTTCTCTATTTTCTCGTTGTGATTCTCAGCAGTGTTTTCCTGCCGAGAAACCCGAAAGTGTGTATACTTACCTGTCGCTGTGGAAACCCGCGCATGCTCGAAATGACTTTGACGCATGCGCGGTAGGGTGCAGCAAAATGGCGGCGAGGGCATCGATTGTGACAAGCGCATGCTCGTTGTACGCGATGACGTCACCGCGTCTGTACACTTGGGCGGCAAGAGATTCTTGCCAAGAATCTCGTCAGGAAAAACAACAGTTTTTTCCTGACGAGATTCTGGCCCGTGTGTACAGGGCTTGAGAGTTGAGGCGATGAACCTGGCAAAATCATTGGGGAAAACATGCTTAGACATTCCTCCATCAATATTTGTGACACTACAAAATATTTGTATAACTGGTAATAGAACAGCAAACGGCTAAGACCCAAATCTTCATTTTGTGCACATCAACTTAGCTACATATACTTTGCATCACTACCTGTTCACTACCAGAGAGTTAGCTCTCACAAGCAGGCCTCTGATAACCTTTGTGCTATTTTTCTGTATAATTTAAACCACTATGGATATGGTACAATATAATATTAATAATATAAATAGCTATAACATAAAATATCTACCTCTTCCACTTGGTTTAAACTGCAAAGCATTTCCAATCAAGGGGAAACAAGGACTAACCCCTGGAATTGGCCTCATTATATTCCATTTGTGAATATAGTCGCTCAGAAATGGCATAATGGCGATGACCAGTATGGTCAAAAGGATAACAGCTGCAGAAACCCAGACTAGCAACTGGACCTCTCCAGTGTACGCCATATTTAAATAGGAGCCTTCCAATTCTATTCTTTGCAATCTTTTTCTTGAGAAGAATCACCCAACCCAGCAGTGTAGCGTGAAATTCTTGTAGTGAAAGTTTCCAGACGTATGTTGAAATGTGTCTTCTGTAGGAATATATATCTACTGTAAGATATAATATTGAGTATTTAATGTTACATTGTACTTTTCTTCTCTGGGTTTTGTGAAACATTAACAATGCTTAGATTATCTAATCAGTGAAGACTAAATTATGCCAAGTATTGATCTCATGTCAAGGCCGTGCATTATTTTTAGCAGCTATCAAGTGTTTGACATATGTGTCCATCAGTGTAGGAGCACTGTACGGAAACACATATACCTAATCCAACAGGGTATGAGAACACAATAATTATATTTTTCAAGTCAAGTCAAATTTACAGATAATGCAAGAGTTTATAGTTCAGAAATTCTCATTCTTAATGGGAATCCCCTAGCCCCATACAGTCATAGAAACCTGAAAATCATTTATAATAATTTACATTTAATACCACATTCCAAAGAACAACTTTTTTTAATCAATTTTCAGCAGAATTCAATACAATTTTGCAGTTGGAATTTGGAAGACTCCGTTTGCTGGTAATGGGTGTCAGTAATAACTCTGTGAATGAATCAATACTGTCATTTCTCTATTGCCCATTGAGATACACAGAAACGGAGTATGAATTAGAACCATAAATTACATAGACAATAGGACAATGAGCTATACTGACCAGCCATTCTCAACCAGAAACCCTTGGGTTTCTTCAGAGGTTGCTAGGTGTTCCTTCCGCATTTGCTGATTGACCTTTTATTTGATGGTGTCTGCATAGTTCTAAGGCCAACACCACTTGTCAAGCCAGCTGCAGGACACCAATGTCTTTTTCATTGTCTGTAAGGGTGGCCTTCTGGCCACCACTATGATGGGGGCATTCTTTCCATGGGCCACCAATGTATAGAATGTTTTTCCCAATGACTCCCAGAGAGTTGCTATTATCAGGTGTTCCCTGAGACCTAAGAAGGGTTCCGCTAAAATAAAATGCTTGAGAAAGGCTGATATAGATCATAAGACCATGAGTTACTTAGCACCACCTACAGAAAAATGATCACTAGTGCAAATTAAACTGTAGATCAGCCCTAGGTTATATATGTCCCACCGCAGGCATCCCCCTGTCATTTTCTTAGCAGAGTAGACATCCTCCTTCTCTAGGACTGTTGTTTTGGGACATTTGCAATTTTATCAATCAAGTAGCTGCTGGTAGAGTCAAACCAAACTTTTCTAGTAACACAATGGAGAATCCTGCTCTCCTCATTTATACTGATAGTACTGTGAATATTATTCACGTCTTAAGCCCACATCATCTCTATGCAATTTAATACTAAATAAGGCCTGAAAAAGCTGTTCTGGTAAAGTATTATATTATTACATGGGGGAGTCGACTGGACCCCACTGGTGGATTGGCTTTACTGTGGGCCCCAGGCTGTTTAGGATTTATGGTCCACGCTCATGGAATCATGCATAAAGGGTCAGACATTTGTGTTTTTCTTCTAACATTAGTGAAACATTTCTGCTGATTTGGCATGCAGTGTTTGAATTTTGAATTAGATCCAATGCTGCATTATACTTTTTTCAAATAACTCATATGTCGCAGGTAACAATTCTTCTAGGGTACAGGATGTGTGCATCTCTATTGTGTATGATCATCTGATAATCTTTTTGACTGCATTACCAAGACTGCAATGCTAATCACCTTCTGACAAAAGCCAAAGTCTTGCAAAGAAGAAATTCACCTAATACGAAAAGTAATAAAATGCAGATTTTTTTTTTTAGCATTCCCCATGGGCCCCCTTGGAGCCTAGCATCTGAGGCAACCACCTAATCTGCTCTTATTATATTTGGTTACAGTTTCAACCCTTTATGTAAATTACAGTAATTGTACTTGCCTGATGGATACAAGGTGGGTATAGGCTGGAAGGACATTTCAACACTAATGTGACAGCAATTGATAATTTCCTTCTACAATGTTTGGGATCAGGGTAAATCAAAATGACAAAAAAAAAACCTAAGGAGAGGACTGCTCAAATGTTATCTTTGCAGGAAATAATAAAGTGCATAAAGTACATAATTCATACATAAATATAAGGAAAAACAACTTCTAATTCAAAATGGAGGCTCTCATAGACTCATAGCTCTCATAGTTAACGTGTTACTAAACCCACAACCGTAAAATCAGTCTGTATATGAAGTAATGCATGCTTGTTGTACTCACTATGGAACCTAGGGGGTCAGTCCTCTACATTGTGTAAAAAGGCTGTTTAATCCCATCTTCTCTGATCCTCCCCTTCTTCCACTGTCCCCAATCCATCCCCTGTTAAAACAAAGCCTTTGGAGTCACCCCGCACATGCTTAGTTTGGTGTTTTATTGCTAAAGATTTTTTTCTTGGGAGGGTGCATGTGATTAGCACAAGGACAATCAGCACTGTACAGACAGAGGGTCAGGGGTCCTGCAAGCCTCATAGAACAGTCAGAGTAGAATGAAAACTTCTTAATTTATCCACTATTATATGTTCCAACATGGAGGCTCTCATAGATTAGAGTTAGAATCTCACTATACAGAGTGGCCTTGACAAGGCAGTACAGCTTTCACAAATATTTTCACTGGCTAGATGGTAAATGTGCTAGGAAATATTTTGTTTATTTTGCTCTGTGCTCTCTTTTCTTTTCCTGCTTTTCTTTTTAGTCTTCTCTTCTCGACTCCATCATATATTTTTAGTTCTGTTTTATTTTTGCTATGTGGCCTCTACCTAGGGTTAATTAAATTAAATAGATCATACTTTTTCCTTATCTGTTCTCTGTGGGCTTGGTACTTTCACCTGGTTCCCAGACAACAATGTATTTGTTTCTTGGTTCTCTCTCCGAGCCATAACTATATAAATATCATAGATATTGCCGCCCCAGTCTCGGCTGCAGTAGGCTCCCAGAGGGGCAGCGGGGACTTGGGTGGCTTTAATTTCATGTTTGGCTAGAACTTACCACGTATTATCCATATATGTATACTTTATTAATGTGCCCACCCAACATTTATTTCTATGTATCTTTCTTCTCCAAACACAGGCTACGGTAATTTAAACGTTATTCATATCATTTATAACAAAAATTGTCATTTATTTTTATTAATCGGGTAAACCTATGTCGGGTTTAAGACCCGGTTGTTGTTGTTGTTATGTTTGTCTAAAAATTTGAAATTAAAACATTTATTGAACTCTATTTTGCTCTGTGCAAAGCCCTTCTATGTACAAAGTTCCTGTTTTGTTTACCCTTTGCTAAAACCAAAACCTGGTTAGCCAGTCCACCCCCTGGTGGGAACAGACCCCATCCATGACTGTGCCTGATCAACAGGTGTGTTTTATTTGCCTAATTTTTTTTGTTTGCACCTGACCTGACTATTGGCAAAATGACTACAACTGTTTGCTTTTGCTTTGACCATCTATCTGAGGATTTACACCAATCAATTAGTTTTTTCATGTGGTTGGCTGTCGCTCCTGGCAACACAGACTCTAACAAACTCCATGACATTGTAGAGGCTCTTTTTGAATTACATAACGAGAGCACTTAAATTATTCACACTTAAGAATTACACTCTTATAAAGAGCATTTTCAAATGTTAAGTTTAATACCAAACTTGTTCCAAGTGCCTTGCATTAATAGTAAACGAACCAGTACTTAGTCTCTCATCATATGGTTTCTCCTAATGGGCCTTGGAGGACTGACATTTAACCAGAGGTGATCAATCTTTGCTGTGCCTGAAGCCCGATTCTCCAGTAGAAACTAGGCACTGATCACATGACAGTCCACTGGAGTAAAACCAAAGCTCCTTTCATACTTTGATTATGTGTCTGACAAGGTCCCTCAGGCTTAGTGAAATAAACTTTGGCTGCAAGATTTAATTTTTTGTAAATTTGGCTGATGGGCTACATGTGGGTGGGATCTAAATTTGTCTCTGTTCATGAGGAATTGGCACTAACTTCAGATACTTTGATTGCTACTAGAATGGTTCCCCACACCCCCCTTTTGTCCCAGCATTATTATGTAGTATATTTAGCAGTGGCGACCTAGCCGGCACCATTACAGTTTGAAAGGACATTTGAAAATATTTGGTAGTATGATTTTCAGCAATAGGTAACATAAAAAGGTTAATGTCATTGTGTTGTTACTGGCTTTTTTTAACACTAAACCTTAAATTGTATTTCTACATTTAATTAAATGTAATTTCTAGATTTAATAAAAAATTACAGTATATTCAAGGTTGCAATATTAATAACAATAGTCAGCATGGTCTTGTTACAATATGAGACATATCTTTATGGACAGGGCATGGACACTGCTCTTAAAGTGTATTTCCACATTTGCAGTCAAACTTGAGAAACCCACACTGTGGGGTTGATTTACTAAAGGCAACTTGAGAGCACTACTTTTTTTGCGCGGTTTTCCCCATTTTTTCTATTTTGTTTATGTGTGATATCTCACTTTTGGAGCTGCTGCTTGAATTGTATCTATAAATATTTCTGTATACTTATTTTAACTGAAGAGCAGCTTAAGAGCAGCTCTAAAGGCAACTGCAAATGCAGTTGCTCTAGAGCTTAGTAAATGAGGTAAAGTTTTACTTTGCAAAAAATATCCAATCACATGCAAGGAAAATTAAAAGAAAAACAGCATTTTTGCTTGCACATGATTGGGTGATAGAAGTTAGCAGAGCTTTTGCTAATTTACTAAGCTCTGAAGGAGCTGCTCTTACAGTTGCCTTTAGAGCTGCTCTTAGTTTGACTTTAGTAAATCAAACATATGTATATTAACAATTCTATGAAAGTGGATTTAGCTTTGACGACAAGCAATGGGAGGACATTTTTCTTTAGTTTCAAAAGGTGTAATGTTGTAAATACTGCTTGGTCATATCTTGACAATATATTGTATTTAAGATACTAAACCAGGAAATAAAGGATGAGTGATGCATTATTCTGTGTCCGTGTTTTGACTTTTGTCTACATTGCTCCCCGCAGATCTCTGTGTATGTGTGCCTTTGAGTGTGCAACAGAGAGTGCCGGCACAGGTTAGTCTAGGAGTAATATATAGGGACTACATCCTTAATGATAGAAAGGTACTATTAACTTGTTGTAAGTCAGGTTGGAGTACCCTATCAACTGGCATTTCTAGATCTGGAGTGAGATCTCACGCATTCTGCAAATGAAAGCATGTACTTCTCTGCCCACCCAAGGGTCCATACAGAGATGTGTTCTTTGAACTGTGTAATGTAAGAGACATGTCAGAGCTCTGGACTTCAGTTTCAATGAAGTTGAATTGTGTATCAAATAAACTGTAAAACATAGTAACTTAGCTATGGCGAATTGTTCACTATAATCTTCTTATCTCTTCTGTACATTTAATTTTTATTTTTTTATAAATTCTTTATTTTTCATAGATCTCACATTACAATCCATAATCAGCACATAATATCTTTTTATAACATCCTTTTAATATTTCCATCTAACTATGTCCCCATATTACATTGACGTCCTATATTATGTTACCTCTTTTCCACAGCTCAATAACCCAAAAAAATAAAATAAAGGGAAACACCCTCATTAAGGAATCCTTCCCCCTCCTCCTCCCCAGCCCCCCTATATGCAAGGTACAGGGTATTTCTCATCTTGGTCTTTCGGCGTCATAGTAAGATTTGCCATCTGTTGAATTTTTGCAATTCTAGCAAACCACTGTGCTCTTGATGGAGGACTATCACTCTTTCACAGGACAGGGATGCATACCCTCGCTGCTGGGAGAAGGTGTTTAAGCAATGAATTTTTATATTTTTCGACTGACATAGGGACATCATGTAACAAGAAGGCTGCCGGTCTCTCTCCGAGAGACACTCCAGTTATTGTTTTGACGGTTTCAGCAACCATTCTCCAGAACTCCTTGATTTTCCCACATTCCCAGAAAATGTGTAATATAGTACCCTCCACCTCATGACACCTGCAGCATACATCTGACACCTGAGGGTATATCCGATGCAGTACCGAGGGTGTTCTATAGCATCTGGTAAGGATTTTATATCCTCCCTTCTGATATCTACTCGCCACTGACGCCTTGTGGGTAAACTGCAGAATCCTGTCTCTTTGACCTTGGGAGAATATAATCCCCAGGTCCCTTTCCCACGCCTGGAGAAAGGTAAGGTCAGTATAGCATAGAAATACGACAAGGAATGTCTCACTAACTCCCCATCCAGGCATATCGGCTCAAATCCTGACAGTGCTCTAATTTCCGCATAAGTATTTGAATTTGATCGAATAAAGGCGCCTAGTTGCATCCCCTTGAGAAAGTTTAGTTCTGGTGCTACCTCTTGTTCAATCTCTGATCTTGTCATTAAACGGTTATCCACTGAGAAGTGGACAACGCTACTTTTACCCCTTTGTCGCATGGCTCCAAAACTTGGGTCTGTCATACCTTGTTGAAAAGCCGGTGGGTGTACCCAGAATTGGGGCCAGAGGGCATGGGTATAGCGACATATTCGTTTTTTTAATCTTTTTGATAGTTCGTAGGGTGGCGCCTGCCGTTGGGTGTTTCTTCACTTCTGTTGGTAGGTCGGTTTCTGAGAGCCATACCAATCCCTCCAAGGGGATGTCAGTCGTCGCCTGTTCCATTTGTACCCATGGTTTCCTCTTACTGAGCACACCCCAGTCCACTACTCTAGCCAAATGTGAGGCTTCCTGGTAAGTAACTGGGTAAGGGAAACCAATCCCTCTTTTTTCTTTAGGGAGCGATATAATGGCTCTACGTACTCTTGCTGGTTTCCCAGCCCAGATGAACCTTGGAACCTTGATCAAAGGTCTCTTAGAAAACTTGGAGGAATCTTAATTGGCAGGGTCTGTAACAGATACAAAATCCTTGGCATCACATTCATCTTTATGATATTTGTCCTCCCAAACCATGTAAAGATTTCCTTGTCCCATCGCTGAAAATCCAGTTTTAACTGTCTAGCCATCGGGTCATACCCTATTCAAATACCCTATTCAGGTTCTTCGGTATTTTAGTCCCTAGATAACTTATATGTGACTCTGTCCATTTGAAATCAAATTGTGTAGTTACTAGATGTAATAGGGACCTATTAATTTCCACTCCCATCGCCTCTGACTTACCATAATTCACTTTAAAGTTTGATATCCCCCCATATTCCCGTAGCTCTGACAGTAGGGATGGAAGAGATATGACTGGGGAAGTTATAAAAAAATTACATCGTCGGCATATGACGCGAGTTTGTGTTCCTCCCCCTTTGTTGGTATACCCCTAATTTTTGGGTTTGCCTGTATCCTTCGTAAAAAAGGTTCCATTGTAAGAATAAAGATAATGGGCGAAATGGACAACCCTGCCGTGTACCATTTCAGATGGAAAAAGGCTCTGAGATTCTGTTGTTGATCTTAACCCTGGCACTCTGTACTGAATATAGGTTTATGAACCAGCTCCACATCCCATCTTTCAAACCTATATGTTGTAGAATAGCCTTAAGAAACAGCCAGTCCACCCTATCAAAAGCTTTTTCCGCGTCTGTGGATACAAGTACTGTTGGTTTCTGCTGTTTTTGTGAAAAATGAATAGCACTCACTACCCACTTTGTATTCTCTCTGCCCTCCCTCCCAGGGGTAAACCCCCCTTGGTCTGGGTGTATCAGGCCAGGGATCTGATGTACTAATCTAGTGGTGAGAATCTTTGTAAAAATGTTAAGATCAGCAGAGAGATTAGGCGGTAACTGGTACATTGAGAGGGATCTTTTCCTTCCTTAGGGATTACTGTTATGTGTGCTAACAATGTTTCTGTTGGTATTTCCTGGCCTTCATGTAGCGAGCTAAAGGCTGCTATGAACCTCGGAGCCAATTTCTCAGCAAACGACTTATAGTAGGACAGAGTGTACCCTTCTGGACCCGGCACCTTACCCAATTTCAGCAGTTTTAATGCACCCATGAACTCTGTAATTGGCGCATCTATGTCCCCTGCAATTTCATCGGTCATCCTTGGCATCCCTGATGTTTGGATATATTCCATAGTTGCTTTCCATTTATTTTGTGTGCTCTCGGGGGTCGATGTCCCTTCTAGTTGATATAGGCTCTCGTTGTACTCCTTAAATGCCTGTGCGATTTTCTGTGAGGAGGTAACCATTTCATCTACCTGCATTTGTCAGTGAGTAATACATTTAACTCCTCACGTAGGCCCCCTAATTCCTTCTCAATTATTTGTGCCTGGGATTCTTTATGTGCCATTTGCAATTTTCCGATACGTTTAAGCAATGAGTCAATCTGTTCATTGAGCATCTGTTTCCTGTATGCCCCCATAGAGATAAGTGTACCTCTCATTACGCATTTATGTGCTTCCTTGTCTATTCTTGGTCTATCCTGGTCTATTCTTTCCTCAAATTCATTTTTTTTTTGTAAAAGTTTTTATTTTAAATTTGACAGTTACATCAGAAATAACCAGCAGAAATGAAGCAATGCGGGCGCAGCCGCCAATAAGGTAATAATGTAGAAACACACATCAAAGATTATTAATAACCAAAAGTATAACGAATATATATATGCGGTAAATGCGGGCGCAGCCGCCAGTAAAGTTATGATGCTAAAACGAATATCATTCATAGTAGGGTCATATAGACACATCAAAACAATGTTATGAGTCCCAAAGCGTAGTATAGTGTTGGACCATAAATTACAACAATTCGAAAAACAGAAATTTTACAAATCCTACAATAACAATGCTACTACAAGCAAGAGATAACAGCGGACAATGGTAACAATGTATACTGTATTCTAGACACACAGGACACATTTCTGAATCGAAAAAAAGGGAGGGGGGGTACCGGGAGAGAGAGGGAAGCCTGCCACAGCTCTTCTGTGTTCTGACCAGTAGGGAATCAAGTTAAGTAAGCTTCAGGACCTAATGTTTTTGTATTTGTCAGTAGAGACAAAGTGTAACCAGCATGCCCACGTTTCCGTGAACTTGGAAGGGGTGTCATTTGCCTGATGGATTAATTCCTCCATCTCCATCGTCTTTTGGATACGATTGAACCAATCAGTGACGCACGGAGGGTCAGCAGATAGCCATTTGAGTGGTATACACATCCTGGCCACATTCACCATATGCATAGCAAGAGATCGACGGTAGCCCTTCGGGGTCGTCAAGGAATGGTGAAGCAGGAACTGAGTGGGTGTGAAGTCCAAAGTGAAAGTCATTATGTGGGAAATACTGTATGTTTGTGAATTTCTGTCCAATAAGGCTGGATTTTGGGACAAGTCCACCATATATGGAGGAAGGAGCCTATCTCTCGATTGCACCTCCAGCAGGTTTTGAATAGTGAAGTAAGCCCCGGACCAATATGCAGCTAAATGACCCAAGGGGTTTTTACAATTCGGCACTGCGTCGCTTTAACAGACAATTGCGCGGTCGTGCGACGTGGCTCCCAAACAAAATTGGCGTCCTTTTTTCCCCACAAATAGAGATTTCTTTTGGTGGTATTTGATCACCTCTGCGGTTTTTATTTTTTGCGCTATAAACAAAAATAGAGCGACAATTTTGAAAAAAATGCAATATTTTTAACTTTTTGCTATAATAAATATCCCCCAAAAACATATCTAAAAAAAATGTTTTCCTCAGTTTAGGCCGATACGTATTAGTTTACCTATTTTTGGTAAAAAAAAAACGCAATAAGCGTTTATCGATTGGTTTGCGCAAAATGTATAGCGTTTACAAAATAGGGGATAGTTTTATTGCATTTTTATAATTTTTTTTTTTTTACTACTAATGGCGGCGATCAGCGATTTTTTTCGTGACTGCAACATTATGGCGGACACTTCGGACAATTTTGACACATTTTTGGGACCACTGTTATTTTCACAGCAAAAAATGCATTTAAATTGCATTGTTTATTGTGAAAATGACAGTTGCAGTTTGGGAGTTAACCACATGGGGCGCTGTAGGAGTTAGTGTTCACTTTGTGTGTGTTTACAACTGTAGGGGGGTGTGGCTGTAGGACTGACGTCATCGATCGAGTCTCCCTTATATAAGGGATCACTCGATCGATACGCCGCCACAGTGAAGCACGGGGAAGCCGTGTTTACATACGGCTCTCCCCGTTCTTCAGCTCCGAGGAGCAATCGCGACGGAGCGGCTATAAACGAATAGCCGCGCCGTCGTCCCGGATCGCTCCCCGAGGGGATCCGACAGCCGCATGTAGCGGGGGGGTCCCGATCGGACCCCCGACCCACGTCTAGGCAGGCACGTACAGGTACGTTGATGTGCCTGTCCGTGCCATTCTGCCGACGTATATCTACATGAGGAGGTCGGCAAGTGGTTAAGAGGGGTTTTGTACCATCTGGAGAGGATTTTGAACACGTTCTCCTGTATCTGGACATTAACTGAGCCCTTGTGAGTGAGCCTATAAACGTCTTCCCTTTCTGAATTCTGATTCATTCAATCATGAGATCCCGTTCCCACTGTTGGTTTGCCCAATTGAATTTGGATGAGTGCGTGGAGAATAAAAGGGTGTATGTAGCTGAGATCAGGTGCCTTTGTGGTTCCTTGCTAGAGCATAAACTTTCAAATGTGGTGGTGTTCCTGGACCAATCAGGTCGAGGCTTCGGTTTATTAAAGAAGTGGCGGATTTGAACATAGGTCCAGAAGAGGAAAACGTCTGTTTATTTTGGTAGCTAGGTCAGTTTGTAGTAAAAGTCGTCCGTTTACAAAAAATTGTCCAGCGGGTGAGGCCAGTCTTCTGCTAGAAAAGCGGAGTGCATGCCCGGTGTAAAGTCCGGGTTCATTCTAAGGGGTGTCAAAGGGCCGTGTATGGCAGAGATTTTATGTTTGTTACAAGCATCACGAAAGGCCAGCAAGGAGGGATGGATCAAGGGATGGCGTTTACATTCTGCAGGAACATTGTGAGGCGTAATCCATGGAAGGTGGGTCAGAAGAAGGGGAGAAAACAAGTGTTCAAGCCTGACCCAATCCTTATGATCGTAGTGTACGTTCCAGTTAATTATTCTGGTTAGGCAGCTTTATTCCATATAAAGTCAGTACATGCTTTCTTATAAGAGGAGAAGAAGGCCTGGGAAATTTTAATGGGGATCATTTGTAGGATGTATAGGACCCTAGGTAGTATGTTCATTTTAATGATAGAGGCCCTTCCGAACCAAGAAAACATTTTAGAGGACCAGGCCTGTAAGTCATTCAATATGTTTTGTAGTAATGGGGTATAGTTTAGCTTGTACAAATCTGTTAAAGAGACAGGAAGTTTTTTTTTTTTAAAGGTAAAAGAGACAGGAAGTTGGATCCCTAGATAAGTGATTGCGCGGCTGTTCCAGGTGAATGGGAAATTGGATTGGCATAGTTTACAGATGTCAGCGGGTAAGGAAATTTTTAGGGCATTGGATTTCGAAAAGTTTATTTGAAAGTTAGACAAAATTTTAAAATCCTCAAAGTCTTTCAGTAAGTTAGGGATTGTCGTGAGCGGGTCTTTCAAAAAGAGGAGAATGTCATCCGCAAATGCGGCAATTTTGTAGGTGCGGTTCATTATGTCGATGCCTTTAACCACTTTAGACCCGGACCAAAATGCAGCTAAAGGACCCGGCCAGGTTTTGCGATTCGGCACTGCGCCGCTTTAACAGACAATTGCACGGTTGTGCGACGTGGCTCCCAAACAAAATTGGCATCCCTTTTTTTCCACAAATAGAGCTTTCTTTTGGTGGTATTTGATCACCTCTGCGGTTTTAATTTTTTGCGCTATAAACAAAAATAGAGCGACAATTTTGAAAAAAATGCAATATTTTTTACTTTTTGCTATAATAAATATCCCCCAAAAATATATAAAAAAACATTTTTTTTCCTCAGTTTAGGCTGATGCGTATTCTTCTACCTATTTTTGGTTAAAAAATCGCAATAAGCGTTTATGGGTTGGTTTGCGCAAAATTTAGGGGATCATTTTATTGCATTTTTATTATTTATTTATTTTACTACTAATGGCGGCAATCAGCGATTTTTTTCGTGACTGCGACATTATGGCGGACACTTCAGACAATTTTGACACATTTTTGGGACCATTGTCATTTTTACAGCAAAAAATGCATTTAAAATGCATTGTTTACTGTGAAATGACAATTGCAGTTTGGGAGTTAACCACAAGGGGGCGCTGATGGGGTTATGTGTGACCTCATGTGTGTTTACAACTGTAGGAGGGTGTGGCTGTAGGTGTGACATCATCGATCGTGTGATCCCTTTTATAGGGATACACAATCGATGCTGCCGCCACAGTGAAGAACGGGGAAGCTGTGTTTACACACAGCTCTCCCCGCTCTTTAGCTCCGGGGATCGATCGCGGGACTCCAGCGGTGACCGGGTCCGCGGGTCCCGCGGTCCCGGGCGCGCGCCCGCGACCCACGGCTGGGTACTAGCACAGGACGTACCTGTACGTGCATGTGCCCAGCCGTGCCATTCTGCCGACGTAAATGTGCGGTCCTTAAGTGGTTAACATCCAGATTGGATCTAATGCGTCTCAATAACGGTTCGAGGGTGAGGATAAAGATTAGAGGGGAGAGGGGACAGCCTTAGCGAGTTCCACTCGCTACGGAGAAGGCATTCGTCAGGCAACCATTCACACAGACTCTCGCTGTAGGGCCAGAATAGAGTGTAGATACAGTACCTGTCGCCGAGAATGTGTTTCCAGCATGATGGCATCGCGCTGATTCTCAGGCGACATGGTGCCGACATCTCACACTCGCTGGAATAGGAAAAGCACATTCCAGCGAGCGCATAAAAAAAAAAAGCGTCAGGAATCCGACTTGGATTTCCGCCAATTCTAGCCGCGGCGTTTGGTATGAATCATGAGGGGGAACTCCATGCCAAATTTTAAATAAAAAAACGGCATGGGTTCCCCCCCAGGGAGCATACCAGGCCCTTAGGTCTGGTATGGATTGTAAGGAGAACCCCCTACTCCGAAAAAACGGCGTGGGGGTTCCCCAACAATCCATACCAGACCCGTATCCAAGCACGCCGCCCGGCCGGTAAGGAAGGGGAGGGGCGGCGAGAGCGCCCCCCCTCCTGAGCCGTACCAGGCCGCATGCCCTCAACATGGGGGGGTTGGGTGCTCTGGGGCAGGGGGGTGCCCTGCGGCCCCCCACCCCAAAGTACCCTGTCCCCATGTTGATAAGGACAGGGCCTCTTCCTGACAACCCTGGCCGTTAGTTGTCGGGGTCTGCGGGCGGGGGGGGGTTATCGGAATCTGGGAGCCCCCTTTAATAAGGGGTCCCCCAGATACCGGCCCCCCACCCTAGGTGAATGAATATGGGGTACATGGTACCCCTACCCATTCACCTGGAGGCAAAGTGTCAATAAAATAAACACACAGTACAGGGTTTTAAAATAATTTATTAGTCAGCTCTGGGGGTCTTCTCTGCTCTCCGGGGGGGTATTCTCCACTCTCCGGGGGGGGGTCTTCTTCCATCTTCTCCGCTGTCGTCTCGGTGCTCCCCGGTTCTTCTCCCACTCGCTCTCCGGTGCTGGCCGCCGATATCTTCTTTTTAGCTCTATTATGATCGGTGGCGCAGCCCGCTCTTCTTTGCTGTCTTCTGCCTTCTTCTTATGTTGACGCGACGCTTCTTCCCGCTGTAATGCCGGGTGTGCGGCTCGCACCGATTTATATAGACCTCTTATGACTTTACAGTCCCATCATGCTCCGGGACCGGTCCCAGGGCATGATGGGACTGTGACGTCATAGGAGGCCTATATAAATTGGGTAGGGGTACGATGTACCCCATATTTATTCACCTGGGGTGGGGGGCCGGTATCTGGGGGCCCCCTTATTAAAGGGGGCTCCCAGATTCCGATAAGCCCCCCAGCCGCAGACCCCGACAACCAACGGCCAGGGTTGTCTGGAAGAGGCCCTGTCCTTATCAACATGGGGACAGGGTACTTTGGGGTGGGGGGGCCAGGGCTCATCCCCACTCCTTTCCTGACCGGCCAGGCAGCATGCTTGGATACGGGTCTGGTATGGATTGTGGGGGAACCCCCATGCCGTTTTTTCGGCGTAGGGGGTTCTCCTTACAATCCATACCAGACCTAAGGGCCTGGTATGTTCTCTGGGGGGGAACCCATGCCGTTTTTTTAATAAAAATTTGGCGCGGAGTTCCCCCTCATGATTCATACCAAACGCTGTGGCTAGAATTCAGGGCTTTGAGGGTGTTGTCCTACACTTCTCTACCTGGGACAAAGCCAACTTGATCAAGGTCCACAAGGTTGGGGAGGAAGGGGAGAAGTCTGTTTGCTAACGTTTTGACATACCATTTCAAATCCACGTTGAGCAATGATATGGGTCTATGGTTGGTCACTACTGGGGGGTCTTTGCCTGGTTTCGGTATTACTACCACATGAACAGTCAGAAGCTCTCGTGGAGGTTCCGTATGGTGTGCAAAAGAGTTAAAAGCAGAGAGAAAGAATGGTGTTAGGATCTTCGCGTAAGTTTTGTAATACCCTGCTGTCAAGCCGTCTGGGCCTGGTCTCTTGCCTGATTTCATTTGTTTCAGTGCTATCTCTACTTCCTTACTATTTAGGGAGGTTTCTAGCTCAAGTTTATCAGCTTCCGATAGCGGAGTGGGGCTATATCTACTCAAAAAGTCTTCAATCATATGTTGTCTCGCATCTTGCGTTATAGAAGGATCAGTCGGGGGTAAGTTATATAGTTTTGTGTAATATTTGACAAATTGTTTGGCGATGTCTGAGGAAGAGTGAAGTTTATGTCCCAGTTCATCAGTGACTGAGTGGATAGTCGTCGTGGCCTTCTTAGATTGTAGGGCTCTTGCCAGCATTCTGCTAGCTTTATTGCCATATTCATAAAACGTTTTTTTTTTTAGCAAGGACAAATTTGCGCCTGACCTGTTTGCCTAGTACATCTAATAGTTCAGATCGGGCTTGGATCAGATCCGTCAGGGTCACTAGAGCTTGAGTGTGTTTATGGGCATTTTCCAGCTTCCGAATCCTGTCAGTAAGATCGGAATACTTTTTCCGTCTGTCTCGGTTACGTTTTGCAGCTGCTGCGATTAGGATACCCCTAATCACACATTTATGGGCTTTCCAATTAGTAATGGGAGACGTATCCGCAGGTATATTTTCTTGAAAGAATAGTTTGAGGTGGTTTCCACCTCGTTAGCTATGACCGGGTCCGTAAGTAAGGAGGGGTCCAGTCTCCATGTGTGTGGGCGTGGGCGAGTCTCTGGGAAGGACATTGTGATCGATACTGGGTTGTGGTCTGACAAGAACATGGGATCAATGGAAGCATGTTTTAACATGGGTAGGTCCTCTTGAGCAATGAACAAGTGGTCTAATCTGGAATACCTGTTATGCGGTGTCGAGTAAAATGTGTAGTCTTTGCAAGCAGGGTTCAAGGTGCGCCAAGCGTCATGGAGAAGAAGGTCGCAGAGGTGCAATTTAATTTTCCGCAGGGCCGCATCTGGGAGGGATGAAGTGCCGGTGGAGATGTCCTGAGCGGGATTGAGCTGGATATTAAAGTCACCTCCCAATATGAGGCTACCTTCCTTAAAAGAAGCTAGTAGCTCAGAAATAGAACTGAAAATGAAACCTGACGTGAATTTGGGGCGTATATGTTTGCTAGTGTGATTGTTCGATCCAGATACGTGCCTCTCAGAAACAAGTACCTGCCCTCAGCATCTGCGTTGGAATCAGATATTTGGAGGGGGCAGTGTTTAGCTATCAATATAGAGATCCCTTTTGATTTGGCACCCAAATTGGTTGTGTGGTACACCGTAGGGAAATGGTAATTATATAGTTTAGGAGTTGAGTCAGATCGGAAGTGTGTTTCTTGCAGAAACACGATGTCGGTCTTAGTGCGGTGCATAGCTAAAAGGAGTTGGGAACGTCTCTCTGGAATGTTAAGTCCTCGGGCGTTTAGAGATACAATCTTAACTGGAGGTATGTCGCAGTTAGTCTTAGTGGCAGTCATTATGTGTGACAAATAGATTGGTCTTTAATGCAAAAGAGAAACAGTAGCAAAAGAGCTGTGGCAGGAAGGGGTGGGGCAAGAAAGTAAAGTCCGAAAAAACTTGGCGGGTTGGGAATTGGTACAGGGGGAAGGTATTCTACCTACGAAAACCCACACCCTAGTGACAGGGAGCGGGGACTGCAGGAGAAGGGGGGAACCGGAAAAGGTCAGTGGTCAAAAAGGTATATGGAGTGGGCAAAAGCCCAAGATTAAATAAAGGACCACTGAGTAGGGGTTAGTTTGACTATCGGGGAGACTGTACGAAATTAATAGGATACGGTAGTACCCTCCATCTCTTCCAAAGCCTACACTTGAGAAAATAACGAGCGGGCGGGACATATGGGCAAGTGGGGGAGAGCACGTCAAGTCCCTATGTGGTGTCAACTAACTGCTATATGTGAAACCTCAGGGTGACATCTAAAGCGAACAATATTCCTGATTGTTCGTGGGAATGAGAAAGGGAATCTAAACAAAACTAAAAACCGTACCTGAACTAAAGAACCTGATCTAGGATGTAACCCAGGTGAAAAACGTACTCTGCAGCAGGGAGCCATAACCAGATTACGAGTGCCAGGACATGACAACCTGCACTCATAAGGGAGGATTAGGGGAGGGTCCATGTGCCAATCGCTAGTAGTGTCAGGTGTAAGGAGGAGTCCAGCAGTCTCCTATAGATCAGAATTATCCAAGGTTAGACCATGTTATATAGAAGGTACATACCATAGGGTTGACCATAACGTGTGCTCTACAAAGGCCCCCCCACCAGGTGGCAGTACAGTACAGATGTAGGCATAGAGTGATGTATACAAGCCCTGTAACTACTGTATTGTAGAAATAAGAGAAACCGCTTGTCAATCCTAAAAACAGAATTACTCAAGCACTCAATATATTATAGGTATCTACAGATGCAAAAAAGAAAAAACAGTAAACGTCCGAACATATGTCAACAGGACAGCATTTCGATACCTGAAAGGATCCAGACGAGATGAGCTGAAAAGAGAAAGTCCGCAGGAGTTCCGCGTCCTTGGTGTCCGGTAAATCGGGTCAGGCAGCCTAACATTCTAGCCATTTTCAAAGGACTGCCTGCTGCACGCGGATTTAGTGACTCGGGTAACAAACCCAAGTCCCATCTGGATTAGCTGGCGTATGGAGTTCCCCGAGACCCAATGTCACTCGTCGGGGCTTAGTAGGTAAAGGCAACCTCGGGGGAAAGAACATAGTCACTGAAGAGTTCCTGGGTGCTCGAATACAGGATCACACAGGTAAGTAGCCGTAGAAGACGAGGTGGATCGGTATTGACAATCCCCAAATACTACTGGTAGAAAAGTCCGGTAGAAGCCTCTTGGTCAAATGAGAAGTGATCCAGGAGTCGGTAGACTAGAAGCAATGTCCGATGACACAGGAGAGATGGGGAGACCAGGATATATGGTATTCTTGGACCAGGAATGTCTATGAACAAAGCGCTCCAAACAGAGAACCTCCGCACATTTATAGCCCCTGGGTTACAACCGGGCGGTACAGGTGAACTTAGCGGGAGATCTGGCCTTGATCCCGGCGAGCTCTCCGTGGCAGTGGTTCAGCCGATGGGCTGTTCGGCGGCGGGTGACCTTGCGCATCGGGGCCAAGTCTCAAGGCTGAGGGCGATCTTCTCCTACGGTATCTAGAGTCCTGAGCTTCCATCGGTTCTTCTTCTGGGTTGCGGCGGAAATGCTCGGGGGTCTGAAAGTCTGCATACCAATCCGGAACACGGACGTACGGCAGGTCCAGGTGTTTGCAGAAGGCATCCAAGTCTTCTGGCACTCTCAAGAGGGCCGAACGACCCTGGTGGGTAGCAAGTAGACCGAAGGGGAACTTCCAGCGATAGAAGATGTCCCCATGTTGTGTGAGAAAGTCACAGCGAAAGTCCCGTTAAAAAGCTTTGGTTAGGCTGAGGTGAGACGGAGCTCTCGGGTTAAGCGGCCATAGTCCTTCAAGGCAAACCACGCCCCCCCAGTTTTTTTAAAGGGTCTCGTTAATCTTCCAATGCCATTCTCGGAGGTTTGATTCTTCCATTTCTATCATGCAGCTCATCGGAGCATGGTCCGATAAGGTGAATGATCCAAAGAAAGAATCCTTCAGGGAAGCAACAATGTTTTAACATACTAAAATGTAGTCAATTCTAGTGTATGTTTTGTGTTTTGTGGAGAAAAACGTATAATCCCTGTCCCGTGGATGGATAGTCCTCCAACAATCTATCAGTTGTAAGTCCTGTAGGAGTTTCTTCGCTTTTCTTAATTTTACATATGACAGATGAGAAGTACCTTTTGATGAGCCTAGAATTGGGTCTAAGGCCATATTAAGATCTCCTCCTATCACCAGGATTTCTTCCCTATGTTGATGTACCAATTGAAGTTAAGACTCCAAAGATTTTAACTGATCCTCATTTGATAGATACATATTCACTAGTGTGACCTTTTGTAGGCCCACAGTTTCCTTTACAATGGGTAGACACCCTTCTTCATCCTTAATTACGTTTGATTCCTTCCATGATATTTGCTTTGACAAAATAATCGAGACTCCTTTTGACTTAGAGGTCTGAGATACACTTTGATACACTGTCAGAAATCTACGATTTTTTAATCTTGGAATTTTGACCCTTTTAAAGTGTGTCTCCTGAAGGAAAATGATTTGTGATTTAGATCTACCTAACTCAGCTAAGAGTCTTATCTGTTTTTCTGGGATATTCAGTCCCTTAATATTATATATTACACATATTCCAGTTCATTGAGTAACAGTCCTAATTTCACACAGCACAAAACAAAAAGAGAAATATATAAAAATTCCATCATGGTACACAATATCCTCCTTGTGACATCTTCTATGTATTTAATTACGTGGTTACCCTTCCATCCCCTAGTGATCGTCCCTTATCAACCCCTTGTCTCTTCACTTTCGTGCCTTCTGCATCTATGGTTAAGATCTCCCATTGAGTGCTATATATATATATATATATATATATATATATATATATATATATAAATCCTACGACCCCAAAATAAAAAATATATATAAAAAATAAAATCCCTGAGAGGAGGAATCCCATTTCACACAGTTCCAAGTGAGGGTCTTGAAATCACATCATACCTGAGAGGCAGGAGGAGGAGGAGAAGACAAACAAAAAGCACCAATAAAAGAAGAAAATGAAAGGGGGCTCCTCTAGTGCTAATCCGGCAATTTGGCAATTCAAAGGCCTCTAAACCCAAGAACAAGAATAACTCCGGCAATTGCTCTGGGTCATATAGATTAAAGGTATAATTCTCTTTCTTAATTATCAAAAACATTGGGTACCCCATCTATAAGTCGCTCCTCTTGATCGCAGGTGATCCAGCAGTGGTCTTAGCATCCGTCGCCTGTTTTATGTCTGCCGAAATAGGTCAGGGAAGATTTGTATTTATTCCTTATTAAGGTCTCCTGCTCCTTTATGCCATGCAGCTCTTAGTATGTCCTTTATTCTATAAAAATGTACACGGCATAAGACATCTCTGGGCGTTACCTCAGCCGAGTTTCGAACTGTAGGAATCCTATGCACCCGATCCAGTTCAATCTGAGTGTCTGGGGGGTTATCCAACATTTTGTTAAAAATAGAGGTTACCATTTCTCGCAACTCGGATACTATTACGGTTTCTGATCTTCCCCTAATTCGTAAATTGTTCCTTCTGCTTCTATTCTCAGAATCCTCTGCATTAGGTTGTAGTGTTACCAGTCTTTGGTGTTGCATTTTAAATTTTTCCTCCAACCTAACTATACGTGTATTATACGTACTTTGCAGTGTCACCCAGCTGAGCATTTTAAAATCCATTGTCTCTACTTTAGATCGTACCTCTCCTATTTCCTCTCTCAAAGTCCTGTACATTTTAGACACCTCCTCTCAGGTATAAACTTTATTCAGATTTTATTTTTGATTTTTTTTATAACAAATAAACAACAACAAAAACAAAACAGAAAAACAAACAAACATTCAAGGTCAAATCACTGTTCCAAACAGAATCATCATCAGTACATTTGATGCATCAACATCTCATGTTCCCAAAATATTCACAGATACTCAAAATTATATTCAGAAATGTTAAGAAATATTCAGAAATTTTCAGTTATAAACTTTAACCTATGGCTTAACGTCTTACAAATAAAGTGAAATCAAGCAGATGAGGAGTTGATTAAGAGACTTTGCTAAGTTTGATGAAGGAGGTTAGAAAGAAGACTTATACAGAACTCTGGTGGCCAGGCTGTCTGCTC
Organism: Rana temporaria; assembly: GCF_905171775.1. Classification (NCBI taxonomy): domain Eukaryota; kingdom Metazoa; phylum Chordata; class Amphibia; order Anura; family Ranidae; genus Rana; species Rana temporaria. The sequence goes on along the minus strand of NC_053489.1, from coordinate 563,631,827 downwards.
AGTCATCACAGCTGTTTCTATGAAAACAGACAGTTTCTAAAATAATCATTTGACATATGAAGTATATTAGAACATTATATAACTTGCATTATTCAATTAATGAGTAAGACATTGGAAAAGTGACAGGCTGCTTTAAAACTCCAGTTACCAGGCTTCATGCAAATTTGCCACTACAATGCTAATGATTGAATAATGTTATTTAAAACAAAACAAAGACAGGACAGTCAGCAAAATCGTACTTCCGGTTTCAAGAAAAATTACAATTCTCTTTATTGTACAAGGCACTACATAGAGCAATGCTCACATTATGCAGTATTCTGATTGGGTATTGTATTGTGCACATCATCACTACCTCACCAGATATTTATATATATTTTTTTATGTCTGTCTATTTTGATTAAGTACAACTGAATAACAAAACAATGAATAAAATGCTACAGACCTTTACAACTGATGGAGTGCCTGATCCTTTTCCTATTCTAAGTGTAACCAACAATGTATAAAAATGTTGCATTTTTGTGGTCTGAGGTACATGCAATATTGCCCATGGAACAAGGGGGCTTGTAAGGCATCAGGAATTGCATATTGTCTACCTGTCTTTTAACGTCAATAAAATATCCAGTGCCTAGGACAATTTATATTTATTCCCATGTGTCACAATCAGACAGAATGAGCTATTTACAATGAATAACAATTAAAGTATTAGTAAGTTAAGGTTAACACAGTGATGTTGCTTCACAAGGTTTGGGTAGCAGTGCTGGGTGTTCTGTGCTCCAGCTCAACCCACATGCCATCCTGTGGACGCAGAATAAGTTCTCCCACCAGGCAAAGTTCCTCCTTCTTTTGGGTGGCTTTTACGGAAAAGTTTCTCAGGATGGTAGATAGAACAACTTTTTCTTCCATTAAAGCAAATCGTTGGCCTGAAGTTAAAGCAGAGACACAACATATATAAAAAAGTAAGTTACTCAACTACTTCTGGTTTCACATGAATATGCTATCATTATAGGCCCCCAAATTTCACATTATTTCATAACACTAGGGTGATCCTAGAATTGTGCTAATCGATGCCCATGACTTGGTTGTACATTTCATGCTGGATCTACTTCATTGGATTTGGGTCCATATACACAGTCTTGTTACAGTGAGATCTAGACCCTGTATGTAGGATGGAACAGCCACAAGTCTGGGAACCAAATGTAAAGATCACAAAAGGAAAAAAAGGGAATTAGCGCCACAGATGGATCGCGGTTTATTTTGTTGAAGATTGAAAATTGGATTTTGTTAGGTGGCACAGGCGCATTTGGAGATATTTACATTTGGTTTTTTTCCTTGGACTTTCGTAATTTGGGAATTTTTTTATTTCATATGTTTTTTGTTTTTTAGTTTTTAAGATATGTTTACATGTGCACTTTTTTTGTCAGCACTGATTAGCAGTTAGTTGCAGTTATAAGATTTCCTTTGTAAAGAAATCTTCATATTGTATGTTGTGATATAGATTGAAGCCCTGTACACACGGGCCAGAATGTCATCTCGTCTTGGCAAGAATCTCTTGCCGCCAGAGTGTACAGACACTCCTGCGGTTCTTTTGGAAGGCAAGAACGCGGTGACGTCATTGCGTACAACGAGCATGCGCTTGTCACATTTGATGCCATCTTGCTGCACCCTACCTATACCTAGGAAGCTTCCGCACATGCGTCAAAGTCATTTCGAGCATGTGCGGGTTTCCACGGCGACAGGTAAGTATACATGGGCTCGGGTTTCTCGGCAGGAAAACACTGCCGAGAAAATAAAAAGCAGGTTCTCTATTTTTCTCGTCGAGATTTTAGCCAGTTTTCTCGACGAGAAACCTGAAAGCCTCATACACACGCTCGGTATACTCAGCAAGAAAGCTCTGCCAGCAGTTTTCTTGCTAGTTCTTGCCGAGTAAACAAAGCGTGTGTACGAGGCTTTACACATAAATTTATATTTATATAGACACATAAACTGTATAGTGTGCTAGCACTTGCATTTCACCATATGCACTATAAATATTTGCTGGTATATTTATATAAAAAAAAAATTGAGAAGTCCATCTTTGTTTTTTTACGATTTTAAGAACGGTTCATGCAATTGTGGATTTTCTATAGATTTGCGCTATTTTTTGTCTATTTCAATTTAGCAAAGAAATGGGGACTGACTATTCATGGTGACTATGATGAAGTTATGTTTATATCCACAAATCAATCATACACAGGTAAGTAGCCGTAGAAGACGAGGTGGATCGGTATTGACAATCCCCAAATACTACTGGTAGAAAAGTCCGGTAGAAGCCTCTTGGTCAAATGAGAAGTGATCCAGGAGTCGGTAGACTAGAAGCAATGTCCGATGACACAGGAGAGATGGGGAGACCAGGATATATGGTATTCTTGGACCAGGAATGTCTATGAACAAAGCGCTCCAAACAGAGAACCTCCGCACATTTATAGCCCCTGGGTTACAACCGGGCGGTACAGGTGAACTTAGCGGGAGATCTGGCCTTGATCCCGGCGAGCTCTCCGTGGCAGTGGTTCAGCCGATGGGCTGTTCGGCGGCGGGTGACCTTGCGCATCGGGGCCAAGTCTCAAGGCTGAGGGCGATCTTCTCCTACGGTATCTAGAGTCCTGAGCTTCCATCGGTTCTTCTTCTGGGTTGCGGCGGAAATGCTCGGGGGTCTGAAAGTCTGCATACCAATCCGGAACACGGACGTACGGCAGGTCCAGGTGTTTGCAGAAGGCATCCAAGTCTTCTGGCACTCTCAAGAGGGCCGAACGACCCTGGTGGGTAGCAAGTAGACCGAAGGGGAACTTCCAGCGATAGAAGATGTCCCCATGTTGTGTGAGAAAGTCACAGCGAAAGTCCCGTTAAAAAGCTTTGGTTAGGCTGAGGTGAGACGGAGCTCTCGGGTTAAGCGGCCATAGTCCTTCAAGGCAAACCACGCCCCCCCAGTTTTTTTAAAGGGTCTCGTTAATCTTCCAATGCCATTCTCGGAGGTTTGATTCTTCCATTTCTATCATGCAGCTCATCGGAGCATGGTCCGATAAGGTGAATGATCCAAAGAAAGAATCCTTCAGGGAAGCAACAATGTTTTAACATACTAAAATGTAGTCAATTCTAGTGTATGTTTTGTGTTTTGTGGAGAAAAACGTATAATCCCTGTCCCGTGGATGGATAGTCCTCCAACAATCTATCAGTTGTAAGTCCTGTAGGAGTTTCTTCGCTTTTCTTAATTTTACATATGACAGATGAGAAGTACCTTTTGATGAGCCTAGAATTGGGTCTAAGGCCATATTAAGATCTCCTCCTATCACCAGGATTTCTTCCCTATGTTGATGTACCAATTGAAGTTAAGACTCCAAAGATTTTAACTGATCCTCATTTGATAGATACATATTCACTAGTGTGACCTTTTGTAGGCCCACAGTTTCCTTTACAATGGGTAGACACCCTTCTTCATCCTTAATTACGTTTGATTCCTTCCATGATATTTGCTTTGACAAAATAATCGAGACTCCTTTTGACTTAGAGGTCTGAGATACACTTTGATACACTGTCAGAAATCTACGATTTTTTAATCTTGGAATTTTGACCCTTTTAAAGTGTGTCTCCTGAAGGAAAATGATTTGTGATTTAGATCTACCTAACTCAGCTAAGAGTCTTATCTGTTTTTCTGGGATATTCAGTCCCTTAATATTATATATTACACATATTCCAGTTCATTGAGTAACAGTCCTAATTTCACACAGCACAAAACAAAAAGAGAAATATATAAAAATTCCATCATGGTACACAATATCCTCCTTGTGACATCTTCTATGTATTTAATTACGTGGTTACCCTTCCATCCCCTAGTGATCGTCCCTTATCAACCCCTTGTCTCTTCACTTTCGTGCCTTCTGCATCTATGGTTAAGATCTCCCATTGAGTGCTATATATATATATATATATATATATATATATATATATATATAAATCCTACGACCCCAAAATAAAAAATATATATAAAAAATAAAATCCCTGAGAGGAGGAATCCCATTTCACACAGTTCCAAGTGAGGGTCTTGAAATCACATCATACCTGAGAGGCAGGAGGAGGAGGAGAAGACAAACAAAAAGCACCAATAAAAGAAGAAAATGAAAGGGGGCTCCTCTAGTGCTAATCCGGCAATTTGGCAATTCAAAGGCCTCTAAACCCAAGAACAAGAATAACTCCGGCAATTGCTCTGGGTCATATAGATTAAAGGTATAATTCTCTTTCTTAATTATCAAAAACATTGGGTACCCCATCTATAAGTCGCTCCTCTTGATCGCAGGTGATCCAGCAGTGGTCTTAGCATCCGTCGCCTGTTTTATGTCTGCCGAAATAGGTCAGGGAAGATTTGTATTTATTCCTTATTAAGGTCTCCTGCTCCTTTATGCCATGCAGCTCTTAGTATGTCCTTTATTCTATAAAAATGTACACGGCATAAGACATCTCTGGGCGTTACCTCAGCCGAGTTTCGAACTGTAGGAATCCTATGCACCCGATCCAGTTCAATCTGAGTGTCTGGGGGGTTATCCAACATTTTGTTAAAAATAGAGGTTACCATTTCTCGCAACTCGGATACTATTACGGTTTCTGATCTTCCCCTAATTCGTAAATTGTTCCTTCTGCTTCTATTCTCAGAATCCTCTGCATTAGGTTGTAGTGTTACCAGTCTTTGGTGTTGCATTTTAAATTTTTCCTCCAACCTAACTATACGTGTATTATACGTACTTTGCAGTGTCACCCAGCTGAGCATTTTAAAATCCATTGTCTCTACTTTAGATCGTACCTCTCCTATTTCCTCTCTCAAAGTCCTGTACATTTTAGACACCTCCTCTCAGGTATAAACTTTATTCAGATTTTATTTTTGATTTTTTTTATAACAAATAAACAACAACAAAAACAAAACAGAAAAACAAACAAACATTCAAGGTCAAATCACTGTTCCAAACAGAATCATCATCAGTACATTTGATGCATCAACATCTCATGTTCCCAAAATATTCACAGATACTCAAAATTATATTCAGAAATGTTAAGAAATATTCAGAAATTTTCAGTTATAAACTTTAACCTATGGCTTAACGTCTTACAAATAAAGTGAAATCAAGCAGATGAGGAGTTGATTAAGAGACTTTGCTAAGTTTGATGAAGGAGGTTAGAAAGAAGACTTATACAGAACTCTGGTGGCCAGGCTGTCTGCTCAGTCATCACAGCTGTTTCTATGAAAACAGACAGTTTCTAAAATAATCATTTGACATATGAAGTATATTAGAACATTATATAACTTGCATTATTCAATTAATGAGTAAGACATTGGAAAAGTGACAGGCTGCTTTAAAACTCCAGTTACCAGGCTTCATGCAAATTTGCCACTACAATGCTAATGATTGAATAATGTTATTTAAAACAAAACAAAGACAGGACAGTCAGCAAAATCGTACTTCCGGTTTCAAGAAAAATTACAATTCTCTTTATTGTACAAGGCACTACATAGAGCAATGCTCACATTATGCAGTATTCTGATTGGGTATTGTATTGTGCACATCATCACTACCTCACCAGATATTTATATATATTTTTTTATGTCTGTCTATTTTGATTAAGTACAACTGAATAACAAAACAATGAATAAAATGCTACAGACCTTTACAACTGATGGAGTGCCTGATCCTTTTCCTATTCTAAGTGTAACCAACAATGTATAAAAATGTTGCATTTTTGTGGTCTGAGGTACATGCAATATTGCCCATGGAACAAGGGGGCTTGTAAGGCATCAGGAATTGCATATTGTCTACCTGTCTTTTAACGTCAATAAAATATCCAGTGCCTAGGACAATTTATATTTATTCCCATGTGTCACAATCAGACAGAATGAGCTATTTACAATGAATAACAATTAAAGTATTAGTAAGTTAAGGTTAACACAGTGATGTTGCTTCACAAGGTTTGGGTAGCAGTGCTGGGTGTTCTGTGCTCCAGCTCAACCCACATGCCATCCTGTGGACGCAGAATAAGTTCTCCCACCAGGCAAAGTTCCTCCTTCTTTTGGGTGGCTTTTACGGAAAAGTTTCTCAGGATGGTAGATAGAACAACTTTTTCTTCCATTAAAGCAAATCGTTGGCCTGAAGTTAAAGCAGAGACACAACATATATAAAAAAGTAAGTTACTCAACTACTTCTGGTTTCACATGAATATGCTATCATTATAGGCCCCCAAATTTCACATTATTTCATAACACTAGGGTGATCCTAGAATTGTGCTAATCGATGCCCATGACTTGGTTGTACATTTCATGCTGGATCTACTTCATTGGATTTGGGTCCATATACACAGTCTTGTTACAGTGAGATCTAGACCCTGTATGTAGGATGGAACAGCCACAAGTCTGGGAACCAAATGTAAAGATCACAAAAGGAAAAAAAGGGAATTAGCGCCACAGATGGATCGCGGTTTATTTTGTTGAAGATTGAAAATTGGATTTTGTTAGGTGGCACAGGCGCATTTGGAGATATTTACATTTGGTTTTTTTCCTTGGACTTTCGTAATTTGGGAATTTTTTTATTTCATATGTTTTTTGTTTTTTAGTTTTTAAGATATGTTTACATGTGCACTTTTTTTGTCAGCACTGATTAGCAGTTAGTTGCAGTTATAAGATTTCCTTTGTAAAGAAATCTTCATATTGTATGTTGTGATATAGATTGAAGCCCTGTACACACGGGCCAGAATGTCATCTCGTCTTGGCAAGAATCTCTTGCCGCCAGAGTGTACAGACACTCCTGCGGTTCTTTTGGAAGGCAAGAACGCGGTGACGTCATTGCGTACAACGAGCATGCGCTTGTCACATTTGATGCCATCTTGCTGCACCCTACCTATACCTAGGAAGCTTCCGCACATGCGTCAAAGTCATTTCGAGCATGTGCGGGTTTCCACGGCGACAGGTAAGTATACATGGGCTCGGGTTTCTCGGCAGGAAAACACTGCCGAGAAAATAAAAAGCAGGTTCTCTATTTTTCTCGTCGAGATTTTAGCCAGTTTTCTCGACGAGAAACCTGAAAGCCTCATACACACGCTCGGTATACTCAGCAAGAAAGCTCTGCCAGCAGTTTTCTTGCTAGTTCTTGCCGAGTAAACAAAGCGTGTGTACGAGGCTTTACACATAAATTTATATTTATATAGACACATAAACTGTATAGTGTGCTAGCACTTGCATTTCACCATATGCACTATAAATATTTGCTGGTATATTTATATAAAAAAAAAATTGAGAAGTCCATCTTTGTTTTTTTACGATTTTAAGAACGGTTCATGCAATTGTGGATTTTCTATAGATTTGCGCTATTTTTTGTCTATTTCAATTTAGCAAAGAAATGGGGACTGACTATTCATGGTGACTATGATGAAGTTATGTTTATATCCACAAATCAATCATACTCTAGCAAAAATCTATTCTTTTTTCCTCAGAAGTGAATGGGTCTTCAAAGTGAACACAAGTTCATCTTTTAATTAACATTAACTTTGAAAAAAAATTCGCTCACGTTGCTAATTGAACAGCCTACTAGTAAATTGTCCCCATGTGGAAATCAGAATCTGTGTGTCCTTATAGTCAGAATGTTCAGATCAGCAATTTTCTATACTGGGATATGCAACTTTATGTACAGTACAAGCATGCAAAGCATAATTGTATTTTAATGTGCAGATACTTGGATTCATAAATTGGTGTATCAAAGCTCATTAAGCCTAATTCAAGTTCAAATACTATGTAAGGGAGGGTTTCAGGTTTGTGTAGTTACCGTAGTTCCATATAAAAAAAAAACAATAATGTATGAGTATTTCTGAATATACATGCTTCTAGGAAGTCTTATTTATGAATTTGGCCAGTTTTGGCAACTAGGGTTTTTAAAAAAGTTATTTTAAAAGATAACATCAAGAATGTGTAAAAGGAACCTGTCAGGATATAGTTTGCCAACTTGTTTTTGCTCATCTTCATCCTTACTTCACTTTAAGTAGGTCACTCTCTTGCAACATCTACAGTATATAAACTTCACTGGCTGCATACTTGTTCTAAGTCAGTTACCCACCATGCAGTAAATCAATAATGATGAACATGGAGTCGTTAATTACATGTAGGCATCTTTTTAAAATCTGTTATTAAAATCTTAAATAATAAAATCAGATAAAAAAAAAAAAATTGCATGTAGGCAGCAACAGCACCTATGTTGTATTCCTAACACCCTACCTTTAAACTAGGTATTAGTATATACAAAATTACACTATATTTCTTATATTGTCATACAGTTCTCTTTGCATTTCAAATACTGCTTTTCAATTAAAATGAACTAAAAAAAGACCAATAGCAAAATTGGTAATTTTTGAAAATCATGGACATTTACCCAGAAACAAAATCAGTTACTTGGGGCAGTTGGCAACTATGCGAACAATATTGCAAGTAAAACTTTCATCAGTCATCAATGATTTATTTTCCTGTCCTGGACAATTTACGCCTCAATAATAAAAACTGTGAAATGTAACAGATAAACTACAATAATTACTTGGCTGCAATGGGGCTAATTTTACAAAATAAGTTGAAAATTCACTCTGTCACAGCTGTGTTCTCTTCAAATACTTAAAGCGGGTGTCTTCCGGGTATCACGGCTCCAGCGATGTGAGTGGCCTGAGCCGCGATGTCTCACTCCCACGTGTGCCCACTTCTTTCCAGCAAGGTTCGGCGTCTGCCGGGTCTTAAGCCGAGAATCCCCTGTGTGCATGCACCGCTGCAGTCAGCGGCTCATTGCAAGGGGAATATCTCCTAAACCGTAAAGGTTTATGAGATTTTTTTTACCTACAGGTAAGCCTTATTATAGGCTTACCTGTAGGTAAAAGTCCAAAAATGGACTATACAACCGCTTTAATCATGTGCAAGACCCCTTTCACACTGAGACGCTTTGCAGGCGCTATGCCAAGCGCCTGCAAAGCACCCTGAAAGAGCCACTCTTTTCACTCCAGTGTAAAAGTCCGACGGCCTACACACTGGGCTGGCAGGACGGTAAAAAAAGTCCTGCTAGCCGCATCTTTGAGGTGCTGTAGGAGCGGGGAATACACCACTCCTCAAGCGCCCTTGCCCACTGAAATCAATGGGCATCGCCGACAAACCGCCGACAAAGCGCTGCTGCAGTGGCGCTTTGCGGGCAGTTTTAACTCTTTTTCGGCCACTATCGGTGGTTAAAAGCGCCCCACTTGCGGCCGATTAGCACAGCGAAAATGACGGTAAAGCGCTGCTAAAAAAAAAAGAGCTGGTTTAACGCCGACGTCCCCACCGCCCCAGTGTGAAAGGGCTCTTAGAGATATCAATACTGGAAAAATCTCTGGCACATGACTGGATAATTGGGGTAAATACAGTTTCACTGTACTGTATGAGCATTCCACTTCTTAAGGGCTGTTTATACTTCATTGTATGATCACATGCATGGTAATGTGCAGTATTTTTGCAGGGTAATGTGTTACCAGTAAGACAGCCTATTAATTTTGAATGGGCTGCTCACAGAACACAACACAGTTTTTACAAACATATAGCATTTTTTTTCTATAAAGAGCACCTGAGTGCATTTGGCGCACCACACAGGTGCGTTGGGGTTTCATTCAAAATGAATGGCACCATACAACACACTGTATTATGTTTTAATGTGACTTGTGGTAAGGCATTGTAAAACATAATTTTACCACATTGCCGCAACACATATGTGTAAATGGTACCTTAATAAAGCTATCCCTATGAGTGGAGTCATAGTTTTATCCCAAGTTCTTGTTTCCATACCATATGACAAACACATTTTGCTACATAAGTTCAAAAAACAGTAACATAATTTGGATTCATGTTCTGTAAATCTGCTAACCCTTTCAGCTTACCTATGCAGTTCCTAAGCCCAGCTGAGAAAGGTATATATGCATAAGGATTACGTCCGCTTGAATTCTCAGGAAAAAATCGTTCTGGTCTAAATTCCTCTGGCTCAGGGAAATATTCTGGATCTCGATGCAGCGCGAATGGTACAATTACAACATTTACACCTTTAGGTACATGAAACCCTCCTGGAGCAATAAAACACAGAAAGATAACAAGGTGAAATTTTCTAGGCAAGAAAAAAGTTTCTGGTTACAAAAAATACCAGGCTTTATGCACTGTATAAACATGTCTAAACTGACACGGATCAAGTTGTCATTTTTAATTACATGTGAGTGAAAAGAGACTCTTTTTGGTTAAAACAGTCACCATGAACCGTTCTTCTATTATTCACTAAGGCTTGGTTTACACTTCTGCATGTGGGTGTGGGAATTGCCTGCATCCATCCGCAGTGAAAACACACTGCTCTATGGAAACGTGCAGCATTCTTAAAGGTACAACTCTGCATGTAAAATCCCAGTGTGTCTGCGGGAACAACAGGGAAATCGTTGCATGTAATTTCCCTGTGGTCGTGTCTTTGAAAAAGTGCATGCACCTATTTTTTGTGGAAGCACTTGCATGGCAGCCCATTAATTTGAATGGGCTGTTGTGCCTGTGCAAATGGTCCTCACAACAATGCATAAGTGTGAATCTAGCGTAAATGTCATTCCTGTGTATTTTTATTGCCCACAGCTGCCAATCAGAATTTCTATTCTATTTTCCAGTCTATGAAATGATATCTGATTGACTTCAGGCTTTTGTTAGCTGGACATGTCATTAGAATACTTTTGAATATTAGAAACAAAATGTAATGTATGGTAAATTATGGTAGACACTTGATCATCACACCTATATGAGTTTTTTGGGCATTCCAAGGCTTTCACAATATTGTGTGTCTGGGGGAATTTGTGACCATTCAGTCAGAACAGCATTGTGAGGTCAGGTAATAATTTTGGAGAAACAAAAAAAACCTGGCTCAAAATTAATGTTTCAATTCATCTCAAAGGTGTTGAATAGGGCTGAGGTTGTGGCTTTTTGCAGGCTCTCTGCACTTGAGTTTCATCACACCAAACTGGCCTATGTCTTGATAGCGTTTTTTTCACAGCAGCACAGTTATACTGGAACAAAAACGCACCATCCCTAAACTGTTGATGCAAGTTTTGAAGTGCACAGTTTTTTAAAATATTAGTACTGTAGTAGTAGTTGTTTTTCAGAGTAATCTATCTGACTTTTTTGTTTACTGTTTATTTGCTCCTACTTTGTACATACATACACTTTAAGTTGGCTTTGGACTACTTATCAGGCCTATCAAATGGACAGTCCAACAGCTAACTGAAGGAGATTATTCAGCAGGCTGACAACACTGCTGCTAATTGAAAGGCAGTGTCTTAGCATTATCAGCTTGAAACAGAAGATGCCATTACAGCAGGATCTCTAGGTAAAAAAGCTGCAACAAATTCAAAAATGTAACAATTTTCTTAAGAAAATCCAATATATTGAGGCATGAGGCAAACATACTGAGAAACGAATTTAGGGTTTGCATACACTTTAGCAGCACTAGCATATTTTATTATGCAGCTCGTTTGTGTAGATCACCAAACTTTGCTGTTCTCATATCTGTGTGATCATCCTTGCTAACTGACGCGGCATAGGCAGATCTTTCACCTGTTATTTTTAGAAATCACAGATCTGTCTTATTTAATGTACTCTATTTTCAACTTTCAGTTTGAGACATACAAGGTAAGAGTATACTTAACTCATGCTTCAATGGAAAAATTAGCAATATTAATAAGTCAAAGATGTTTCAGATTTGTGTATTTCAGGCAAGAGCACAATATTTTAGGCATGCGATAATAATAATATTCTCAGAAAGCTTTGTAATCTTACTGATGGTGCAATCTTCAGTGATGGTCCTGGCAAAGAATGGAACTGAAGGGTAAATCCTGAGCGCTTCTTTAACAACTGCTTCAAGATAGCGCAGCTTCTTCAGATCATCCATTGTCACTGGCCGATCAGACTGACCTAAGCATATATAAAAATGTGTCAGAGGGACCTTCTCATTCATCACTTAGATGCTCTCATCAGAGATGTATTTTAACCAACAAACTTGCATATTTGAAAATGTGTGTAGAGCACCTCCAAAAGAGTCACTGGTAGTTTGGGCTTATTTCCTCCCTTTAGCGCACACAGCCAGGCACATTTTTGGCAGTCTTTCTGGCATAAGTCTAGGTTTTTTTTATGTATTTTTATTGGGAACTATGAACTTGGATGGGGATAGAGAGCATGGGGTAGACAACTGTAGAAATTGAACAACTTGAGGACTGCTAAATGTATGGCTGTATTTTTCCAACCTTTAAAATCTGTACAGCTCCAGCTGCATTTGTACAACACTTGACAGTATTCCACCCCGTTTGGCTGTACTTGCACAACTTCTGGCTGCACTTCTCCCAACAAAAAGTCCCAAAGAATGTCTATGCTACCTGTGATCTGTCCTTTTCTAGAGACTAAAGCACCACACAGTCATTCTTGCAGTACTGGGGTCTTGTACTCATTTGTAATCAATTGCTTCCTGCTGATATCCGCTAGGCACTTTCCCCGTGAGGGAGATGAAGACTTACTCAGCCTGTAGGGCTCTCTCCCACAATTTCCTTCCTGGCTCTCCTCCCATTAGCTTTCTTTTGACTCATTGGATTCTTGGGATGCTCTGTATATTGCCCCTCCCGCTAAACTGGCTTCTGCCCAGGAGGGCAATGCTCCTCAACAGGGGTCTCCTCCAGGCTGGACCCTGGATTGCTGCCTTACACCAGTATGCTGCAATCTCCCGCTTGACACTTGACAGGCTCAGCTCAGACTATTTATGGGCTCTTCCCCTACCTTCTCGGCACATCTCCCCAGGGATTGGCTGTAATGCCATAAAAATTCAGACTGCAGCCTCTGCTTTCTATCCCACTATGTTCCAGAAATCTCTGGAATACAGGAAGTAGCAGAGCAGCAGCCCGCAAAAACCTGAGCAGCCCTAACCAATCAACCCCTGCTCCACTGATTACATTGAAGCCAAACTAAATTTGCCTAGCATTCTTCCTTAAATCTAGGAGGGTGCTAAATGTGCAATGACTAAATTTCCGGTATTATTTTTAAGACCAAGAGTTTTTTTTTTTGGACAGATTAGGCATACCTCCCAAATTTTTGAGATGGGAACGAGGGACACCTATTAGAAAAGTATGTAGGCCAGTGTTTCTCAACTCCAGTCCTCAAGGTGCCCTAACAGGTCAGGTCTTAAGGATTTCTCATGATGGGAACAGGATGAAACAGCTGTGGTAATTACTGAGGCCTCGTACACACGACCGAGGAACTCGGCGGGTGAAACACATCGTTTTCCTCGTCGAGTTCTTGTTAGGCTTGTCGAGGAACTCGACGAACCAATTTTCTCTATTCCCGTCGAGGAAAAAGAGAACATGCTCTCTTTTTGGCTTGTCGAGTTCCTCGACAGTTTCCTTGCTGAAAAATGTACACACGACTTGTTTCCTCGGCAAAAAAAATCTCCCACCAAGTTTCTTGATGGATTCTGCCGAGGAAACCGGTCGTGTGTACGAGGCTTAAGGCAGTGAAACTGATCAATTCACCTGTGCAAAATAATGGGAAGCCTGAAAACATGAACTGTTGGGGCGCCTTGAGGACTGGAGTTGAGAAATACTGATGTAGGCACATACCCCTGCCATGTCCCCTTAAAGCGGATGTCCGGCCAAAAAAAAATATTAAAAGCCAGCAGCTACAAATACTGCAGCTGCTGACTTTTAATATTAGGACACTTACCTGTCCTGGAGTCCAGCGCCATCCGCAGCAGAGGACGAGCGATCGCTCGTCACTCTGCTGCCCCCCGCCATCCACTGTGAGGGAACCAGGAAGTGAAGCGCTCCGGCTTCACTGCCTGGTTCCCTACGGCACATGCGCGAGTCGCTCTGCGCCCGCCGATTTGCTACCGCTGTGTGCTGGGAGCCGAGTGTTCCCAGCACACAACGGGGGGGCGACAGGATGTGATGCAATGCCCGTCTTTTGCCTGTGAATGCTGGGCCGGAAGTGGGTGCAAATACCTGTCTTTAGACAGGTATCTGCACCTCCCTCCCCCTGAAAGGTGTCAAATGTGACACCGGAGGGGAGGAGGGTTCCAATCAGCGCGAGTTCCACTTTAGGGTGGATCTCCGCTTTAAAGGAGAATTGTACAAAAGAATTTCGTTAAACCCATAAGTGCTTTTTTTTTAACACTACTATTCCTTTATACTGGCCTTTGAAATTTACAAATGCAGCCATTTAGAATTTGGATGAAAGGTTTAGGACTGGGAAACACTTTTGGAAAGTTAAATAGTGCATTTTACATAGAACTATATAGATCAGACCAAAATGAGGGACAAAGAAGGAGGAAAGAGGGACAGGGGGGGGGGGGCATTGTTCCAAATAAGGGACAGTCCCATCATGACTTTTTTTTGCAATTTGTATCACATTAGATAGATTTATTCACTTCCTGCCATGTAAATACTACAAGAAGCAAGACAAAATATTTCCAAAGTGAGGGAAATCCTCAAGGAACTACAAAATATGTCATTGCCCCCTTTATTCTTGTTCCAGTAGCAACTCAAATGTTTGTGATTTTCCTCAGTTTCAGTTCTTGTAACAATGGCTGCTAGGACAAAAAAAGGAGGGTAAGTTTCCCCATGTGATAAGGTTGTTTCCCTACTTGCCCGACCTTAAAAAAAAAGGGGGGGGGGGTTCTATTTTCAAATACACTCTGTATCTTAAAAAGAACCAATTCATTTGTGGGAGCGTTTTAGTGAAAATTGGTTTGGAAGAGGCATTTTTTTATGTTAAATTAATTGATCTGCTTATGTACCAGGTGTTTGATGGGTTCACAGTGACCATTGAACACAGTTCATGAATATATCAAATAATGAAAAATTAGGTAAATCTGACTATATTTGCTACAATCTCATAAACTATATACATGGATTTGGGTGATTCAAACTGAGCACATGATGAGAAAATGCCTAGGCAGAGGTTAGAGGTCTTGAGAAAACAAACATGCCGATTACTTTTTTTTTAGATAAAAATCTATTCTTAGTACAATACCCCCACACGCAGGTGCCCATGTCTAATTTGCAAACTAATTCCACTACATGTGTTTGTTATAGGAGTGTTCTTGCTGTACAGCTTCTGCTGGAATAATATATTTAAGCTGCTACGAGCCATGCTGTCATCCTTACAATATTGCAGGTCTTACCAAAAGTCTCATCCAGCTCTTTATGCACCTTTGCCTGGATTTCTGGGTGGGATCCCAATAAAAATAAGGACCAGTTTAGAGCAGCAGCAGTTGTATCATGACCCTAAAGATTAAAATCTGTTAATACAGTGTGTCATTAATACTGTATAATATACCGGTAACTGAAATATTAGTACATTTTTTAAATAAAGCACATGCTATACTTTGTGACAGCTGTTTGTCTAGCATAGTGAAATATCTTGAAAAAAATGTTTAATTTATTAAAAAATGTTAATTATTAAAACAAACAAAAATCTTTTAGTTTGCTGCAGTATTTTTGCACTTAGCAGTCAGTAGCTAAAATTATCTATTCTCAATGCATTTTTTTAACAACAACCATATATGGGTTCTGTAAGTCTGTTCAAAAATAGTGAAAAATAGTGAAAAATATGAAAAATTGTTTGACAGGAAGAACATGTTGCCTTTTATGATGCACAAAGAGAAGGCATTTGAAGCTCCATATTTATTTAACCGGTTCCTGACTGGCTTATGCAGATATACTGCGACGGAATGGCTCTCCTGGACGAAATCCTGTACGAGTACGTCCTTCTCTTTTTTGGCCTCAGGCACGATTGCTGCCAGCCATGCGCGATCGCGTGCACAAGCGCCAGCACGGGGATTTGTGTGTGTAAACACACAAATTCCTGTGCTGTCAGGGAAGAGGAAACATATTGTTTGTTCCTACTAAGTAGGAAAAACAATATGTCTCCTCTCCTAGTAGCTCCCATCCCCACACAGTTAGAACACACTGAGGGAACACACAGTTAACCCCTTGATCGCCCCCTAGTGTTAACCCCTTCCCTGCCAGTGACATTTACACGGTAATCAGTGTATTTTTATAGCACTGATCACTGTATAATTGTCAATGGTCCAAAACATTTGTCTGTCCCAAAGTTGCAGTACCGCTAAAAATCGCAGATCTCCGCCATTACTAGTAAAAATAAATAAATAATAAAAATGCAATTTCCTATAGTTTGTAGATGCTATAACTTTTGCGCAAACCAATCAGTATATGCTTATTGCGATTTTTTCTTTACCAAAAATATGTAGAAGAATATATATTGGCCTAAACTGATGAAGAACTTTTTTTTTTTAAATTGGGAATATTTATTATAGCAAAAAGTAAAAAGGTGTTTTTTTTTCAAAATTGTTGTTCTTTTTTTGTTTATAGCGCAAAGAATTAAAACCGCAGAGGTGATCAAATACCACCAAAAGAAAGCTCTATTTGTGGGAAAAAAAGGAAGCAAATTTTGTTTGGGTACAGCATTGCACAATTGTCAGTTAAAGCGACGTAGTGCCAAATTGTAAAAAGTGCTCTGGTCAAATCATGGGTGACTGCCGGATCGGTATCTATGTAATATTATAAGTGACAATGGCTTTGGCAATTGGGGCCCCTGTGTGCTCGGGAGATAAATTGCTGCCACTTTACAGCGAGGCGAGGTTTCCTCACCTACCCCAGTTCACGTGAGCCGATACCTTTTCCTGCCAGCCTCCTCTCACCCCAAATTCTTGAAGGTCGACTGCTAGAGTCACAGGCTG
Source organism: Rana temporaria (assembly GCF_905171775.1). Taxonomy (NCBI): domain Eukaryota; kingdom Metazoa; phylum Chordata; class Amphibia; order Anura; family Ranidae; genus Rana; species Rana temporaria. Next base: position 563,615,001 of record NC_053489.1, on the reverse strand, counting down.
TGCTGAATGTAGCTCCAGCGCCTCCTGGACCCTCATGGACCCCCCCATTATGATTGGTACCTCCCAGCCTGAACTATTTTTAGGTTAGAATTACATTGCAGGGTCTGACTTTGCCTATTACTCTTGGACAATCTAGGTATTATTACTGTCTTGTTTTTACTTTTGTACTGTGCTGAACCTTTGCTGGTTTGTCTTACTTTATGTATTGTTTTCTTTTTGTTTCAATAAAACGTTTCTGTTAAAAAAAAAAAAAGTGCCCTGGTCAGGAAGGGGGTAAAATCTTCCCGGGCTGAAGTGGTTAAAGAAACCTGGGAGCTGCCAGTGCTGACTTGTTTGTAGTTGCGTGGGGGGCACACCTTCATCCTTATTTTAACCTCCCTGGCGGTATGATTATTTCAGATTTTAGGTGCTGAAAGCGGTACCATTATTTTGCATGGAAATCTGGCGTTTTACATTGTAGGCCTGCAATTGTTAGGAATAACTCACTTAAATCTGTCCAAACAAGAGTCTAGTAGACATCCCGGGTATAATAAAATTTGAAAAACAAAATTTATAAATTATAATATAATAAATAACTATAAATAATTATTACAAACAATAATATAATTATAATAAAAATTATTCAATAATGTAATCAAATCAAAAATACTGAAATTTGCTCAGTTGCAAAATTGTCGCTATCATTACTTTTATTTTTTGATAACGAATTTCCCCACAAATCGCTATCGCTCAATTCTGCAAGTTTTTATAATTTATTATCGCTGTTTTCTAGCTGGTCTAAAACCACTTTTGACATAAAGGGACACTTTTTGGTTGCTTTGGACAATCTCTAGTTTCCAGGCAGAAAGAACAGTTTTTATTATATAAAAGTGCATGTAGGACACTGGGCAGACCACTAGGGACAAAGGAGGTGTGTATTTTTTACATACAGTACTGTAATCTATAAGATTACAGTATACTGTATATAATGTGTTTAATAACTTTTTTGAATTTGGCGCCGATCTCCGCCCCCGTGCGTCGTAACGTCGCAGGGAACGGAGCTCGGCGGCACACAGGCACTGTGTGAATCGAGCGAGGACACCGCTCGATCACACAGCGGAGAGGCATCGCAGGATCCAGGGACAAGGTAAGTAATTCCCTGCCTGTGGATGCTGCAAGGCGATCCTGAGTCTGGATCGGGGTTACCGCTTTTGGTTCTGAAATTCCACCCCGAGCCAGACTCGGGAATATCGCCAGGGGGGTTAATACAATTTTTTTTAAAACAAGTAAGCCATTGCAGCTTTTCTTTTTACACCCTGACAGAATCCTTTTAATATTAACAGGGCAGCCATCAGAAATTTTGGGGCCCCTTACACAGCTTTGGGCCTGACCACCAACATTCCCCAGGGCCCACCCACTTCAGGATACATTGTATAGACTGGAGGGATGGATGGTGCTGGGCTTGGGTAGGGGTGCATTGTGGAGACTGGAGCTCAAATCTTTTGGGGGGGGGGGGGCGCAAACAAACTGATTTTTTTTTTTTTTTTAAAACATCAATTGCAGCCACTGTGCCCATCAAACGCAGCTAGGGTGCCCATTAAATGCTGCCAGGGTGCCCATCATATGCTGCCACTATGCCAAATGCTGCCAGTGTGCCCATCAAATGCTGCCACTGTGCCAAATGCTGCCAGTGTGCCCATTAAATGCTGCCAGGGTGACCATCAAATGCTGCCACTGTGCCAAATGCTGTCAGTGTGCCCATCAAATGCTGCCAGTGTGCCCATTAAATGCTACCAGTGTGACCCCCGCCCGCTCGCCATCTGCCTGGCACTTACCCTGTCTTGGTGGGGCAGCGGGTGATGGTGATGAGCGGGATCCTTCATGTGTCCTGCGGGCACTTCTCATCTCCGACTCCCGTCCTGTCAGGCGTCCAATAGAGGCACCTGTTGTTTCAGCCAATCAGGTGACAGGGTAGCCAGACCCGGTGCACCTGATTGGCTGAGAGGTGTGTCAGTGTTAGGGAAGCGATGAATAAGGGGTGGCAGCAGCGACCATAGATAGATTCATGCAATGCAAGAATCTGTCTATGTAAGAGAGCAGTAGAGGGGGGGGCGAGCGGAGGAGGAGGGGCGGGGGTCCTACGCCCTTTATGGACGCACCGCCACTGGAGTGGAGGAATGGTCGGATGGTGCTAGGTGGGGATAAAGATGATGGAGATGCATTGTGAGAATGGATGAGGATGACTCTGGGTAGGGATGAGAGTTACATAGTGAAGAGGCTCTCCAAAATGTAACTCATCTCCACCCAGAGTCATCTTCATACATTTTCACAATGCAACACAATTATGCCAGCTTGTCAGCCTCAGGGTGTCCCATCCAAGAATACATAGATTAAATAAAGTCTAAAGCAAATCTTCAGGCAGCACAGGGGGGCAAAATAGCATGCATACATTTTTTGTGACTTACCCACCACGCTGCACTCTCGTATATATCTGCATGCACCTGTTATGGCTATAACCATGTGCACTGTCGAAGAGCTGGCCACACCCCCTACCCCTGTCCCAGCCAATCACATTTCAAGCAAAGCTAGAAGCAGCCAGCAGGCTCTGCCTCTGCAGGGAATGGAAGAGGAGCAAACGAGCGTTGGCCGCGATCACTGAGGGTGTAACTACTAGTCTGAAAGATGTCGGGAGCTCGGGCAACGGTCCTATTGAATTACATAGCTGATAGCTGCAGAATCCTGATGCTTTCTTCCTCGTAAACCAGATACGGGGGGGGGGGGCTCCTGGTAAAAGTAGATGGAGGCTTGTTTGTGATTCTCTGTAGCGGCGGGCACCACGCAAATTAGCGGCAGAGCTGGTAAAGGATTAATTTTGTGTGCTGATGTAGGGAGAGCGGCCCCTGGGTACGCTCAGGCCCCTTACATCTGTACTGCCTGTACAGCCTGATGGCAGCCTTGAATATTAAAATATTGCAATAAAACACTGGCTCACAGATATAGAGAATACAACTGTAGCATCGCCTCAAGCAACACAGTGATGCCTAGTGGCATTCATCTGGTGGCAGGCAGTGTAGCAAGTGGCATTCATCTGGGGGCAGGCAGTGTGGCAAGTGGCATTCATCTGGTGGTAGGCAGCGTGGCAAGTGACAAACTGTATCTAATGGCAGATGACGTGGCAAGTGACACACTCGGGGCTCCCACTGATTCTGCATTATGGTGAGTTGAACTATTTCATTTTATATCACAAAGTAGTAATAGAAATAATGCGCTTCAATCATCCTGACACCATAACAACCATGGTGCCGTAATGATTGAAGTGTCAACACCAGCTAATGATCCGATAAATTGCCCGTGAAAAATCGCTTACCCCCCCATGCACGCCCCCAACCCAAACCCCACCGTGCCTTGGCACAATTTTTGTCGATGTAGCCGGTCCCCGGTGTCAAAAAGGTTGGGGACCGCTGCTCTATAGGATTTAGATCTTGAATAATTTCTGGCCAGTTCAGTACTCTCCAGCGCTTTGTCTTACACCATTTCTGGGTGTTTTTTGATGTGTGCTTTGGGTCACTGTCCTGCTGTAAGACCCATGACCTCTGTCGGAGACCCAGCTTTCTGACACTGGGCCCTACATTGCACCCCAGAAATCTTTGGTAATCTTCAGATTTTATAATGCAATGCACACAGTCAAGACATCCAGTGCCTGAAGGAGCAAAGCAACCCCAAAACATCAGTGAACCTCCAACATGTTTAACTGTAGGGACTGTATTCTTTTCTTTCGTCCACGTCCAGGGAGATTAGCTACAGTGCCATGGGCTATAAACTTTTTGAAAATATTGCGCAGAGTGCACAGGAATATTAACCACTACAGCCCTGGAAGGTTTTACCCCCTTCCTGATCAGTGCACTTTTTACAATTTGGCACTGCGTCTACAAACTATGGGAAACTATGGGAAAGATTTATGGCATTTTTATTATTTATTTTTTTACTAGTAATGGCGGTGATCTGCGATTTTTTGCGGTATTGTGACGGACAGATCGGACACTTTTGACACATTTTTGAGACCGCTGACATTTATATAGCGATCAGTGCTATGAAAATGCACTGATTACTGTGCAAATGATACTGGTAGGGAAGGGGTTAACACTAGGGGGCGATCAAGGGGTTAAATGTGTGTTCCCTCACTGTGTTCTAAATGTATGGGGATTAGACTGAGTAGGAGAGGAGACATATCGCTGTTCCTACTTACTATGAACAAACAACATGTCTCCTCTCCTCTACACACACAAATCCCTGTGCTGGTGCATCGTGCATGTGAGGCCGGCGGCGATCGCCACGTGCATCAGGTCACCTGCCGTGCAGTGAGCGCACGTGCATCCCTCCAGTGGTGTGCCTGTGCCCTCTGGTGGCTTTTTAAAGGAACCCCTTACCCGTACGGGTTTTCGCGCAGGGGAGCCATTCTGCCCCCGTAAATACATGTGAGCTGGAGATGAACTTGTAACCTTGAGATTGGCAATGCTTTTCCACACTTTTTGTTTTCAAATCCTCAGACAATTCTTTGCTGCTCTTTCTCTTCACTATGCTCCGTGTTGCACACAGAAACACAAAAGAAAGGTTAGTTAAATTTTTCACCATTTTAAGTGGTTCCCGGTGTGATTTCTATATCACAGCACCTGTTAATTGATACAGGTGGATTTAATTACAAATCGCAAACTTGGAATGCAATTATGTCTTACAATTTTGAGAAGTTTATTTTTGGAGTTTTGTGTGGATTGTGTCAGATTTGGCTTTTAGTTTCTCCACTTTTTTTGTGGGAAATAAGTATGAGAATGTCTAAACATTTGTAATTGCAACCATTTTCTGGACGAAGTGGTGCATTATCTGACAGAAATCCAGGGGTGCCAATATTTTTGGGCATTACTGTATATGGGTTAATTTAACCACTTGCCGACCGCCGATGTACATCGACAGAATGGCATGGCTGCGCATATTAGCGTACAGGTACATCCCCTTTAATATGCACAGCCATGGGTCGGGTACTCTGTGACAAAAAATAAAACGTAAATTTTGTTTAGGAGCCATGTTGCACAACCACGCAATTGTCAGTTAAAGCGACGCAGTGCCAAATCGCAAAAAGGGGCCTGGTCCTTTAGCAACAAAATGGTCCAGGGCTTAAGTGGTTAATAAAGGCATTTAGACTATTCACTTCTCAAGGAAGTTGCAATTCTTTACAAAGTGAAATTTTGACACATTCTCTAAGCTTTGGCGAAAACTCCCTTGCAAAGTGTAGCTATCCTTGCAAAGTGAACAGCCCTTTAGTAAATCAATCTCAACGTATACAACACTGTTGTCAGCCTTGCCTAAGCTCTTCCCTCCTGCACTATGGCTGCACATCCCCTTCTCTTGATTGTTGAAAATCTAAGTGCTTGTTCCCTGCTGCTTCTTTTCCCTGACCACAATTTTGGTGTAACAATGACAGTGTTGTCAGCCTACTAGAAAATTAGGAGCTCTCTGCATTCCTGATATCTTTCTTACATCTGATGTTTTGGTATTTGCAGCATTTTTAAAAACAAATATTGTGGATTTTGCTCACACATACATTTAAAAATGTTTTTTAACCAAAATCCCAAGTGTTTCTAGCACATATCATACAAAGTGGTACAGAATGGTGAAAATGGATGTGCACAAAAATCAAAGGGACCTCTGGATAACTTTTAAACTAGTGCAAAATTATGATTTTGTCATTTTGTCCCTGTATAGAACAAGGTTCATAAAACCAATATGATGAAACTTCCGTATTCAGCAGTGCAAAACATTTAATTCCAACAGCCAGAAAGAAAGGTAACTATTGAGGGTTAAAAAATGGCAAGTAATAAACTACCTCAAACATGAAGGTGTCAACTTCTTCACGGATGTCCTTGTGGCTCAAAGTATGACCAGCCTCATCTGTCACTTTAAGAAGCATATCCAAGAAGGCACTTCTCTTTTTGGGTTTTTTCAATTCTGCACTACCATTGGTAGATGCTTCAGCATTTTTTAATTCTTGTGCTCTTTCTAAAATGGTCTGTGGATAAGAAAACATAAACCAGTGTTTCTACACATATAAAAACACCTGCCTTTTTTACTCCTCCCTCACAACGCAATTCCCCAAAATATACAGTATATAAAAAAATGTATCATTAGACATCTGATAAATTTGGCTAAGGCCTGTATTCCTGACTGCTGGTGAAAAGATTCCCTTCCATACATCCAAATGTGGCATAACAAAGTGGAAAACGTAAGTAGGATCTAAGACTTACTCCATTCCCCAAAATATTACTCTGGACACATTCCATTAAACTTGTTGGCTCTGCACATGTACATATTCTGGGAGGAAGGGAAACAGTTGTTAGCTGGGATGAGTGAGTGTGGTTTGTTCACTACAGTATCTCTCTATTATGCCTATCACAGTTTAAAAGTATTGTAAAGGGAAAATATATATACATTTTTTTAAATAACACACATGGTATATTTACCTGCTCTGTTTTCCACATTCCCTGATTCTCCTTTTATTGGTGCTCCTGGCACCATCCCTTTGTTGAATGCCCCCATAGCAAGGCGCTTGGCTCCCACTCCTGCCTATGAGCTAGTGAAGTGAAAGCAGTGATACAGAATTGGGCTCAAGTAAGTATAGGTAGGGGCTTGATGGGAGGATGGAGCTGCATAAAATGCATTAGGATAAAAAACCTTCTGCCTTTAGAACCAGTCCCCTCAGTGGTCTTCATTCCTGTTCTCACCCCAATTTTCTTTCTCTCTCCCTTTTCCCTTTTTTTTTTATACTCACAAGCTTCTTCCCCTTTATTTATAATATAGTTACATAGTTGGTGAGGTTGAAAAAAGATGCAAGTACATCCAATCCAACCTGTGTGTGTGCTTATATGTTAATAGTACATTGTAGATCCCTGTATGTTGTGGTCCATCTAATAGGTCTTTGAAATTATCGAGGCACCCCGCTGAAACCACTGCTTGTGGAAGCGAATTCCACATCCTTACCGCTCATATAGTAAAGAAGCCTCTACGCAGTTTAAAGCGACGTACTAACCGCAGGTCCCCGCAGAGTGGACTCCCGGAAGTGGGTGCAAATACCTGTCTTAGACAGGTATCGGCACCCCCCTCCCCCCTGAAAGGTGCCAAATGTGACACCGGAGGGTTCCAATGAACTTTAGGGTCGAGCTCCGCTTTAAGGTTAAACTCTTCTAATTTTAGTGATTGGCCAGGTGCTGCGGAAAAGTTTTTTCCTATGCTAGAGTCACCAGAAAAGTATTTGTACATTGAAATCATATCCCCTCTCAAGCGTCACTTCTCCAGAGAGAATAAGTTCAATGCTTGTAGTCTTTCCCCATAGCTGAGATCCTCCAGTTCCTTTATTAGCTTTTTTGCCCTTCTCTGGACACTCCAGTTCCAGCACATCCCTCCTGAGGACTGGTGCCCAGAACTGGACAGCATACTCCAGGTGTGGCTGTAGAATGGGAGAATTATCATTTTATCTCTGGAGTGAATCCCCTTTTTAATGCATGCCAATATCCTGTTGGCTTTGCTTGCAGCAGGTTGGCATTGCATGCCATTTCTGAGCCTGTCATCTACTATGACCCTTTTTCATCCTAGATTCCGCCAGAGGTTCTCCCCCTAGTGAGTAGATTGCATTCATATTTTTGGCATCCAAATGCATTACTTTACATTTTTTACATTAAACTGGATGTAAACCCCCCCAAAAAAAAATTTTATGTCACAATGTAGAGTATAAGATTTCCTATCATATGTGCCCAGTCTTGCCACACAGAGTTAATCCAGCGCTGAGTAATCCTCTTTTATTGTTCAGTGAAAATTAACAGAATTCCAGATAAAAACTTGCCAAATTATAAAGTCTGTTTCTCTGTTCTTGCTTTGTGTTACAGGTTATTTACATATCTAGAGCTTGGACATGTTTATCATATGTTATGTTATGTTATGCTTATCATAATATGAGGTGATCCAAAGTTCATTGTATATTACCAGGATATGTAAATAACCTGTAACACAAAGCAAGAACAGAGAAACGGACTTTATAATTTGGCAAGTTTTTATCTGGAATTCTGTTCATTTTCACTGAACATTAAAAGAGGATTGCTCAGCGCTGGATTAACTCTGTGTGGCAAGACTGGGCACAGATGATAGGGAATCGTATACTCTACATTGTGACATCAAAAACAAAAAAACAATTTTTTGGGTTTACATCCACTTTAAACCTCATTTGCCATGTAGTTGCCCACCCCATTAATTTGTTTAGATCTTTTTGCAAAGTTTCCACATCCTGCATAGAAGTTATTGCCCTGCTTAACTTTGTATCGTCAGCAAATGTATAAATTGAATAGGATAGGTCCCAGGACAGAACCCTGGTGAACCCCACCTTCCGTACCAGACCATTCCGGGTACTCCCTATTTATCGTCACCCTTTGGACTCACCCCTGTAGCCAGTTTTTAATCCATGTTCTCACCCTATGGTCCATGCCGACAGACCTTAGTTTATACAGTATATGTTTATGGGGAACTGTATCGAATGCCTTTGCAAAATCCAGATACACCACATCTACAGGCCTTCCTTTATCTAGATGCCAGCTCACCTCCTCATAGAAGTTTAATAGTCTGGTAGATTCTTCATGAATCCATGCTAATTATTGCTAATGATACAGTTTTTATTACTAAAATCTTGTATATAGTCCCTTATCATCCCCTTCAATAGCTTGCAGAATATTGATGTCAGGCTAACTGGCCTGTAGTTCCCAGGGGTATTAGACATGTGCATTAGTTTTCGTCCGAATGCATTATCGTCCGAATTTCTGTGATTTTCGCGTTCGTTTTACCAAACGATAACAAATGTGCAGAGTCTGAAATCCGAAAGATCCGACACAAAAAATGCTTTATTTTTGTTTTGTTGCGACAACAGTTTGATATAGATAGAAGATTCGACATGATGGTCACAACAGCGATCTGTGTCAATCGAATCTGCGGTTGAATGTGCCTAACCTAACTCTATTAGTCCGAGATTATTCGACATAGGGAGAAAAGATTTGACATTATAGAGACTTGAAGATTTAACACAGAGAGAAAAGATTTTACATAGAGAGAAAAGATTTTACATAGAGAGAAATTATTCGACATAGAGAGAAAAGATTCGACATTATAGAGACATGAAGATTCAATGATGCAACTAAAAACATATGATTGCCACGAGCGGATATTTATGGTCAAATGTTCCACCCATAGGCTATAGAAGAATTCTAATGTTGGTTGACTAGTAATAATAATTAATAAATATAATTATTACTAGTCATACAACATTAGAATTCTACTATAGCTTGTGGGCTGAGCATTCAACCGGAAATGTATGATTGCGGCGTCGTACAGTTTAGCTGCTTCATCAAATCTTGAACATTAGACGGACACCATATGCCTTCATTGACAGATTTGACCTTAAATAATTCGAATTTTTGGACGAATGCATTTTTTAACAAAACAAAATAAATAAATAATTTCAGAAGTAACAAAATAATTTTATTTTTCGGACCAAAACTAAATTCCGAAACAAAATATTTCAGTGTGCACATGTCTTAGGGGTATATTTCAGCCCTTTTTTAAATATCGGTGCTACATTGGCTTTTCTCCAATCGGCTGGTACCATTCCAGTCAGTAAACTCTCCATAAAATTAGAGAAAATGGTTTGGCTATCACTTGACTGAGTTCCTTAAGGATCCTTGGGCACAAGCCATCTGGTCCAGGTGACTTATTAACTTTACGTTTTTCAAGTCTATTTCTAATTCTGTCCTCTGTTAGCCACAAGGGTGCTTCCATGACATGTTATGAAGATTAACATTACTGTCTTGGTTGCTGTATCCCAACATTTCACTTTTGAGGACTGACGAGAAGAATATATTAAAAACGTTTGCCATATCTCCGACTTTTGTAACCAGGTTCCCTTCATCATCCTTTATGGGGCCAATATGTTCTGACCACCCTTTCTTACTTTTTATATACTTAAAGAATTTCTTGGGATTTTTTTTACTCTCCCCGCTATGTGCCTTTCGTGTTCTATCTTACCCGCCCTGATTGCACCCTTATATTTCTTGTTGCATTCTTTGTAGTGTTGGAATGCTGACGATGACCCCTCAGCCTTGTATTTTTTAAAGGTCTTTTCTTTTGCTTTTATATGCAACGTTACGTTGGAGTTAAGCCACCCAGGACTGTTGGCTTTTTTAAATGTATTTCTCATTGGAATGCACTGGCCAATACCTTTATTTAATATGCTCTTAAAGCACTCCTAATTTTCCTCCATGTTCTTTGTTCCCAGGATTTTATCCCATTTAAAATCTTCTAGCAGAGAGCGCAGTTTAGAAAATAAGTGACTTTGTATTACCCTGTTTCCTATTTCTGTGATGTATACTAAAACTAATTGGTTTCCTAAATTGCCTCATATTTCCACATACGTGATCAGGTCTGTATTGTTAGTAATCTGTAGGTCTAGTAACGCATTGTTTCTTGTTGGTGCATTTAATGACACTTCCCATCCTTGCCGCCATTCCAAAACTGTGATAGGAGGTACTTCCAGTATTACTTGGTATCCTCTCTTTGAAGCTCTTCCCACAAGGATTCCACCTCCTCCCTTGCTCCATTAGTGATGTCGTCCGTCACATTCACTTGCACATCAATCTTAATATACAGGCATGCCCCCCCCCCCCCATCCCTGCAATATATAATGCCTTCTATCCTTCTATTTTGAGCTTCACCTTCCCTATTCCCCCTTTTACTTTTCCCAATTATGGAACACACACACTTTGAGACCTTGTTCACATAGTGCTCCATTAGCTGATACCCTTACTCCCCAATTTATCCCATTTGTATCTGCTTTATCTGTTTATTTTTTTTGTTTTTTTTTAACTGGAAAAACAGATCTTACAAATACCGTATATCACAGCAACTATACAATTGTATCTATGCTTCCTTTTGGTGTAGCTGCATTGGATACTTTTTGGATTTTAGGTTTTCTACCAACTGCTTTCAGTGATAACAAATGCTGAACTATACACATTTCAGAAGGCTGGATGTTATAAAGTTCTGACTGACAGTTTTCCCAAAACTTATGTAACATTTTACATAATAATTCTAACTTTTATGTCTGCACTCATGCTGTCTCTTATAAAGAATTGGGAAAAAATAAATAAAAGGGATTTTAATAACATTTGTACATAAAACAATAGAGTTAAACAGAATATTCTAAATGAATGTGATGTCAAGAAAGGTGGAAATATTTTAAGCGAAAAGCTGACTTTCTGCCCTGCAATCTCATAAAAAAAAACACTACAAAGGGTCTTGCGTTTCCTCCTTTTGCATAAAATGTCAAATATCTGTGCTACTCTACAGATGCGGATATATTCGCATACTTAAGCCTCGTACACACGACCATTTTCCTCAGCAAAATCCATCAAGAAAAACGGTTGTGTGTATGTTTTTCATCGAGAAAACTGTTGTGGATCTCGACAAGTAAAAAAGAGAACATGCTCTCTTTTTTCTCGTCGGGAGTCTCAATTTCCTCCTCGTGTTTCTCGCCGGGCTGGTTTACGACGAGAAACACGTATGTGTGTATGCTCAGAAACCCGCACATGCTCAGAATAAAGTATGAGACGGGAGCGCACCTTTGGTAAAAGTAGCGTTCGTAATGGAGATAGCACATTCGTCACGCTGTAACAGACTGAAAAGCGCATATCGTCTCTCACCAAACTTTTACTTAACACACAGTAACATGAGATTAGCAAAAGCAGCCCCAAGGGTGGCGCCAATGGAATCGAACTTCCCCTTTATAGTACCGTTGTACGCGTTGTACGTCACCGCGTTTGAGAACGACGAGATTTTGTCTTGACAGTGTGTATGCAAAGAAAGCTTGACAAGATTCTCGACAAGCCTGACAAGAACCTCGTCGAGGAAAACAAAGTTTCTTTTACGACGAGATTCTCGGTCGTGTGTACGAGGCTTTACAGGTAGATGTGAATGTGATAGCAGACTTTTCACATAATGGATATGTAAGAATACTGCAGGAAAGCAAACATGTGTTTTGTGATTCACCTACTTTATCAGTAAATGAGTGGAGGATTTTCAGGTTTTTATCGTGATTCCTTCCGGCTTTCAGGCGTGAGTACACAAAATCTGGCCACAACCAGGGCATCTTCTGCCGACGGTGTATCATGTCACTCATTCTATTGGAAAGGATAGTTTATGAGATGAGTATGTTTATTTGTGAGAAAATGCTATTCATGTGTCATTATCTTCATTAATTCATTCTGTTTCCATTTTTTTTTTCAATGCCCAAGATTACAGCTTTTGTTTTGGGGCTAATAAAATCAATAAGCCTTAGGGCCCTTTCACACGTGCGGACAAACAGACCGTTTATTACAAGTCCGTTTACGGACTTGTAATGTATCCCTATGGGATTGCAGACGTTAGCGGATGATGCAAAGTTCCGCTTTTTCAGACGGAAGAAAACCCTATTTTTCTTCCGTCTGGCGGAACGGATCGGATGAATACGGACACACGGTCCGTATTCATCCGATTCCCCATAGGGGAGAGCGGAGCAAAGACAGGGCGGTCTCTGCACAGTGTGCGAGGTCCGCTCTGTCCGCCGACAGCTCAGCGGGGATTAACGGAGGAATCCCCGCTGATCCAAACGGGCTAATGGAGCGGATCAATGCGGATCCGCTCCGTGTGAAAGAGCCCTAAGTTAAAAGTGCTATACATTGTTCTTCTTACTGAAAGCAACTAACCAATTTACAAATATAACTTTTCCAAAGCAGATTTTTCACACATAAAGAGGTCCTGCAATAAAAAGTGAACTGTTTACAGTTCCCTCAGGATGATAGGGAAGCTAATTGGTGATTTAGAGATCTCACCTAAAGCAGCTACAGCCCAAGTAGAAAAGCTGGTCCCTTGACAGCAGCTGCACAGCGGGACCCATGGTCTCTCTAGGGGGAGCAGCTGTCTCTCTAGAGCAGGGATATGCGATTAGCGGACCTCCAGCTGTTGCAGAACTACAAGTCCCATGAGGCATAGCAAGACTCTGACAGCCACAGGCATCACATCCAGAGGCATGATGGGACTTGTAGTTTTGCAACAGCTGGAGGTCCGCTAATTGCATATCCCTGCTCTAGAGTTTCAACACACCCCCTGCTGAGTGAAACCATTGGCTCTGAAATCTGTGAAGCTTATGCTCCCAGATGATATAACAACTCTCTGACTCAGGCATGGGTCTATCGGACCTCTTTAAAGTGACCCCTGCTTCCCCCAAAGAGCAAGAGTCCCATTCTGCAGCATACTGACATCAGGCTTTTATACTAAGGCTGTGATTACTTCGATATTGGTGGATATCGGCAGACATGTCACCGCTGACATCCGCTGCTCCATAGAGGTGAATAGAGGGTCCGATCAGGTCCGCCTGTCAGTTTTTCAGGCGGACCTGATCGGACCTAGGTGAAAGGGACCTTATCCAAACAAGTTCAGTTGACATTTCTACCGTGGAACTGGTATGAGCTATCATACAGCAAGTTTGTTTAATAGAGAGAAAGAAGTTGAGACTGCTTCCAGAAAGTAAAGTTTGGACTAGAGATATTTGTAACATGCAAGAATAAGTGGGTGAGACCTGTTATCTCCAGGAGGGAAAAAAGGGGATTCATGAGCACTGTTTTTTTTTTTTTGTGCCTTTTAGGCCTCATGCACACTGGATGTATTTGTACGTTTTTTACAGCTGCTGTTTTTGGCTTCAGACTTTTATTTCTATAGTCAATAAACTCTCCAGTATGTTATCCTATGTGTCCATGCACACATAGGCTGTTATTAAAGGAACACTAAAGGTTAGTTTTTTATTAGATCAATTGATTGCTGTAAGCTAGAGCATTTAAATATCACTTGCCTCGTTTTTCCTTTTGACCTCCAAAATACAGTAATCCAGGTTTGAAAATGCCATTTCCTGTCACTCCTCTTCTTGCTTTCCACCAGCACCTGAGCCATTTTGCATGGTGGAAAGCAGAATGTGCTCACCCCCTCCCTATGACTACAGCCCTGCGTGAAGATGCTCTCTTATCCCTCACAGGCATGGAGGCTAAGCCTAATGGGAACTGTAGTTCCCATTAGGCCGTGATGTAGCAAGAATGAATGTGCACCGCAAACCAGGAAGTCAGTGAGAATAATGATTCAGGAGTGCTGGAGGTGAATAAAACAGCTCGATTTCAACAGGTATCAAACTAGTTATAATGCAAAACATTACTTTTTACTTTATCAGCTACTGTCAGACTTTAATTTAAGAGGAAAATATTTTTGTCTTTACAACCCCTTTAACTGTTTTTGGCTGGGGCATTTTTTCGCTGTAAAAAAAAAAACCTCAAAACTAGTGGGGTCTGAGGAGTTTTTCAGCTGTAAAAACGTTCTAATGTAAAAAAATGCAGATAAACGCAATATACTATTGATTACTGAGATTTTGATAATTGGTCCCAATGTTTTACATGCAAACAGACACTTAAGTTATGCTATTTTGTATTCTGACATATTATTGAAACAGTGTGACAAAAATTACATGATTATTTGAATCATGCTAATACCCTCTTTGGACATTCTCCAGACCGGTGGTGACAAAATGGCACTTCTACTTGTATTGCTAATCTCTAGATCTTGGTTTTACATATACTTTACATAATCATCTTAGTTATTCTCTGACTGCTTTCAACACTAATAATATACATTACATCTCAATCACAGGCTGTAAGTTTAATACATACTCATAGATAGCCTTTACGTAGTCAGAGTCACTGTTGTTCTGTGCTTGAATTTTCGTTCCCATGGCCGTCTCTAAAAAACAAATACAAAACAAAAAAAATAATTACTTGTTCCTAACAGAAATTCTTGAGAGATTGCAAAGCCAGTGCAATGCTAACATTCTCTAATAAAGTTGACAATAGCACAAGGGGCAGACAGCATACACCTGGGGAAGTATGAGGGTGTGACCTGTGTAGGGTTGGACATAATTAACATTAATTGGACATTATAAGCTGCGCCAAAACAGAACGCCACCCCCTGTGACAGCACTAGCAGCATTGCAGAATGTAAACACTGCACCGACCCCAAATGGGCCAGGCAATTAAAAAAAGGGAGTTTGCCTGCAAACAGGTTCCCATTTATATTTATAGTTTTTCAGCATAGCAACTTACTATTGCAACCCTCCAATCTACAGTTTTGAAGGGCTTATCCATTTCCAATGTAAAAGGTGAAAACAATTTGAGTTTGAGTCTCTCACAGTGGGTCTGCTGTTGGAATACAATTCAATAAAATTAACAGCTTTATCTTTGCCTGATAAAAGCTAGGGAGGGCCATACTCTATACTTTGTCAAAAAGAGTCTCTGTAAAATTGTGGCGATCAAAGGCGACTCCTGCTGCTGTACATGATTACTGGACTGGCCCGAAACCGTAAACAACGTGTTGCCACACTGCAGACATTTAATCAAGCTCCTGTCACAATGATCATTTGCTCAATACACTCACTGATTGTCTATCAACCACATAATTACCCGTTCAGTTGTTTATAAGAAGCCTGCAAGTTCTTTATCACCCCAATTATTCTTAGTCATCAGGATAAAGAAAAGGAAAAGTGCCAAGATCCCCCTAAAAAGATTTTTGGATATTGTGCTTTTCATTATGTAATTTAAACCCTATGAAATTCTATCCCCCTCCAGTGTATTACGGGCTTCCTCTCCAGAGAGTCAAAATCTGTTTAGAAATCTACCTGGTTATCCTAGTTTATAGCTGTACATAATCACACACAACAGGCCTGAAATATAAACATACAAAGTGGTTTCAGGTCCTACAGAGACATATATTTTACGCATATTGTTTTACTAATAATATATTTTTTTTACTAATAATACATTTTTCAGCATGTAATATAAAAAACAGAAAATTACATTCTTAGGTGGATCAGGACAGAAAAACACAAATACTTTTGGATACTAGTACCGTATATATTAGGCTCTTGTTGGCCACCTAAAGTAAAAATAGGGTAGGTTATTAATTCAGTCTGAACAACCTACCAAAATGGCTGCCAGGCTCCTGTGGTTTAATAACCAAGCAAAATCAGACCACAATGACATGGATCTCTGTTATTACTGTGTCTCTGTGTGTATACTTACCATTAAATCTGTTTCTTGAGGCTCAATAAAAGAGAAGTTCAGCATTTAAAAAAAAAAAACATTTATAGTCACATTAATCCGATCCTGCGTCTGTCCCCTGCCAGCTCTGCAGGGAAAACAACGTGATCAGACACCGCTAAGTGTTCTCCCCCTCCGCTCTAAGCAGAGAGTCAATATCTCTCTGCTCTCCCCTCCAGGGATCATGGGAGCGCTGGGCTGTGGGGGAGCTGGCTCAGGCTCCCAGTGGATTGCTCAGAGGCTGAGCCAGGTGCAGGTCCAGGCTTCTGGGTGGATAACTACAATATGTTCTGGATCATTCCTGAGCCTGGACCAGCTAAGTGACGTCAGCTGACAGCGGGCTTTAGCCCTCTGTTGACTGAAAACAGGTCAAAATAAACTGCACCCCTCCATTAATGTCCAGCTCTGGGAAACCTAAAATGTATCCCTTGCAGTGTGGCTGCACCTGCACTGCAGGGGTTGCCTGTTTATTTATACAGTATCTCACAAAAGTGAGTACACCCATCACATTTTTATAAATATTTTATTATATCTTTTCATGTGACAACACTGAAGAAATGGCACTTTGCTGAGTGTACAGATTGTATAACAGTGTAAATGTGCTGTCCCCTCAAAATCACTCAACACACATGTCTAAACCGCTGGCAACAAAAGTGAGTACACCCCTAAGTGACAATTTCCAAATTGGGCTCAAAGTGACAATATTTTGTGTGGCCACCATTATTTTCTAGCACTGCCTTAACCCTTTTGGGCATGGAGTACACCGGAGCTTTACAGGTTGCCACTGGGTTTCCGTTTGAGGAGGCCCCACAGATGCTCAATAGAGTTTAGGTCTGGAGACATGCTTGGCCAGTCCATCACCTTTACCCTCAGCTTCCTTAGCAAGGCAGTGGTCATCTTGGATGTGTGTTTGGGGTCGTTATCATGTTGGAATACTGCCCTGTGACCCAGTCTCCTAAAGGATGGGATCATGCCTTGCTTCAGTATGTCACAATACATGTTGGCATTCATAGTTCCCTCAATAAACCGTAGCTCCCCAGTGTCGGCAGCACTCATGCAGCCCCAAGTCATGACACTGCCACCACTATACTTGACTGTAGGCAAGACACACTCGTCTTTGTACTCTTTGCCGCCACACAAGCTTGACGCCATCTGTACCAAATAAGTTTATCTTAGTCTACTCAGACCACAGGACATGGTTCCAGTAATCCATGTCCTTGGTCTGCTTGTCTTCAGCAAACTGTTTGCAGGCTTTCTTGTGCATCATCTTTAGAAGAGGCTTCCTTCTGGGACAACAGCCATGCAGACCAATTTGGTGCAGTGTGCAATCCTGGCAAGACTCGTATGTCTATTTCCCAAAGACATCCTGTGGATATGACGCTGAGCATGTGTACTCAACTATTTTGGTCGACCATGGCAAGGCCAGTTCTGAAACTGCTGTATGGTCTTGGCCACCGTGCTGCAGCTCAGTTTCAGTGTCTTGGCAATCTTCTTATAGCCTAGGCCATCTTTATGTAGAGCAACTTTTTTTCAGATCCTCAGAGTTCTGGTTCAGATTTAAGTTCCTTTAGTTTTGGAACAGTAAAAAAGGTTAGAATAAAAACCCTGAACCTTGAAATGTTAGGACAATGGCAATAACTTCCTAATCCAAAAGATTTGCAAAAGCAGCATGGAGGTCTGCTAGCCTGTGCAGACCTCCAAAGGCACAATGGACAACATGAAGCAGACAGAAGTTGAGAACAAAAGCTCTTTTTGGACATGTCTTTTATCCCTGCATTATGATACCTGCTAACCTAACTAGTGCAAAGTGGTCATGTCCCTTCATGCTGAAGAGGACAGATCTGCAGGACTGGTGGGTTTTTGGTGCCCAAGATTTTTTTATCAAATTGGGCCCTTGGCTTGGGTCTGGTTTTAAAGTTGACAGCCTGGGAGAAATTAAAGAAACACTTTTTTATACTCAGAGACAGGAGGTTATTTTCCAGTCTAAGTCCTAAGTTTTTTCCTGTGTTAAAAGAGTACTCCTTCCATCAGCTGGAGATGTTCCCCATCAAAAGGCATACGCAGCAAGCATTTTGTGCATTGCTGTTCCACAGACCAACATCTAGGCCAAAGAGTTCTCTGCATAGTGACAGACAAGATACTCATTGAGGATATAGGATGGGCATTATCCACTAACCCATTTTCACAAAAGTGCAATGCTGCAGGCAAAAGCTGTGAGGGCTACATAAGTGAATGATCAGTAAGAACAGGAGCTGGTTACTTAGAAATGTTTTAGCCCATTTCACTGATGCGTTATAAGTTTATTTTCTAGCTATATCAGTTGCATAACAGGACCTAATAGCAGAAAAAAAAAGAAATTGGAAAGGCTTCCAGACATATGTCAGATATTTGTCAACAGGATCCTAAACACTGGGGCATCCTCTATATGAACAGTAAGTGTTTTGCTAAGGGGTGATATAGCTGGATCTACATGGATATTGGTCAAAAAAAATGTTTTTGAAGAAGAAAATAACCAGGATTCATCTGGTCTTCATACAGAACTGGTTTGAGTGAACTTCAAAAGTTTAAATAGTTGTGGAGCTTTTTAGAAAACCAAAGCTAGTAAAAGCATAAGGGCACTAAAACTAAAAATTCCTTGGGCAATAGCAAAAACTGAAGTATGATGGAAATGGGAGGGGTCATACCTGGCTGGCCAACAACTTTGTTTGCCAACATCCAATTCCTCTATGAATAAATACTGATTCTGTGTCTTTAAAACTGGTTCTAAAGGTTCTCTCCAGTAGGAGTTTATAATAGTTAGCCCCCCATGTTCTCAATGACTGCAACGACTGTATTAGGACTTACCACATATTATATCCAAAGCACACAGTGTTATATCCATGAAACAGTTAAATTTTCCTTTGCCAGCACGAGTGTTAAGCTTATCCACCAATATTTTTGACTGCTCATTCATAACTTCCAAGAATTCGGCAAGGATAGCAAAATGGAAAGTTGGAGTTATCATCTTTCTTCTTGATCTCCACTTTTCTCCAGTGCTGGAAATTTAGAACTGCAATGTTATTTTTCCAGTACCTGGCTGTACATAATTTAGCTTAGAATACTTTAGAAGTTTTTACTTTTAAAACAAGTGCAGCCTGTAAAATAACCACTAGGTGTCATGAGTGGAGAGTCCCTAGAGTTCCTTCAACTTGTAGTAAAAAAACAGTAAAATCAAGTTCATGTATAGCAGGGGTGCTCAACCTTTTGAAGAGAGGGGGCCACTTAAGACTGGCCATACAGGCCAAACCTAAACACTTTCAATGTGTATGCAATCTGGCAGGTCCTTGCACTACATAGTTTAAGGTATAGTTTCTGTTTAGATAGTTGAAGGTAAATCTAAAGCAAACTGAATAAGATAATTGTATAATATGTGGCCAGCTTTAAGTGATTTGGTAGCTGGTAATCTTTATTATGTTATTAAAAAAAAAAAAAAATATTCTGAACCATTAAATTTCATTGTGGCCTGCAGCCTTATAGCGTTTACAAAATAGGGGATAGTTTTAAGACATTTTTATTAATAATTTTTTTTTTATTACTAATGGTGGCGATCAGCAATTTTTTTCGTGACTGCGACATTCTGGTGGACACATCGGACAATTTTGACAAATTTTTGGGACCATTGTCATTTTCACAGCCAAAAGTGCTATAAAAATGCACTGGTTACTGTGAAAATTTCAATTGCAGTTTAGGAGTTAACCACTAGGGGGTTCTGTAGGGGTTAAGTGTGACCTCATGTGTGTTTCTAACTGTAGGGGGCGGGGCTGGACGTGTGACATCAGTGATCGTCGTTCCCTATATCAGGGAACAGACTATTGCCACAGTCACGTTATTGAGCTCCTATGGCCGATCGCGGGACACCGCGGCGATCGCGTCCACGGGCGCAGTCACGGAGCTTTGGACCAGGTCGACGGCGACGCGCGCGACCCATTCTGCCGACGTATATCGGCGTTAGGCGGTCCTTCAGGGCTAGATTCAGATAGAATGGTCTATCTGTCCGCTCGGCGTAACGTATCTCAGATAAGTTACGCCGCCGTAATTTAGGGCGCAAGTTCTGTATTCAGAAACAACTTGCGCCCTTAGTTACGGCGGCGTAACGTATCTGTGTCGGCGTAATATCGGCGTGATGTGGGCGTGTCTTATGTATATTAACTGTGACCCCGCGTATTTGATGTTTTTTACAAACGGCGCATGCGCCGTTCGTGAAAAAATCCCAGTGCGCATGCTCAAAATTCCGCCGCAAATCGTCATTGCTTTCAACGTGAACGTAAATTACGTCCAGCCCTATTCGCGAACGACTTACGCAAACGACGTAAAATTTTCAAAACTCGACGCGGGAACGACGGCCATACTTAACATAGGATACGCCTCATATAGCAGGGGTAACTATACGCCGAAAAAAGCCTAACGTAAACGACGTAAAAAAAATGCGCCGGCCGGACATACGTTTCTGAATCTGCGTATCTATTTCATTTGCATATTCCTTGCTTAACTATATGGAAGCGCCACCTAGCGGCCAGCGTAAATATGCAGCCTAAGATACGACGGTGTAAAACACTTACGCCGGTTGGATCTTAGGAAAATCTATGCGTAACTGATTCTATGAATCAGGCGCATAGATACGATGGGCCGGACTCAGAGATACGACGGCGTATCTGGAGATACGCCGTCGTATCTTGTCTTTGAATCTACCCCTAAGTGGTTAACCATCGCTACACCTTTAGTAAAGCAACCTCAATGTCTTTGTAGCTGTGGTGTTGCTAAATTGGCAAGTGTTCTATCTTCAGGAAAACCTATTCCTTCCCACCTAACAATTGTAATGTTATCTTCTCCATCAACTCATCCCTCATCCCAGGTTATTACCTTTTATATCACTTGACTCTCCCTTTCATGACCAGGGTCCCCCAAACCGCCCTGTATTGAATAGCATTGTAATTTTACTGTCTCCATTCATTTTGTAAAGCACGAATAACAATAATAACATAATAATAATATACAAACTCTGACCAATACTATTTTATAATTTTTTTTTATTTCAAGTGAACTGTGAAAGATTGAAGTTCTCAGAGATTACCTTCCTGCCCAATTAAAGTGGAAAGACAGAGTGGAACAACATTTCAGAATAATGTAACTAGAGGAACACTTATGTAAGTCACATACAAACTGCTCTTCCATACAGTTTGCATTCTATTTCTCGGTTCTACAAGAATTCAGGAAATATTTACAATAAAGAAACTATGAATGATAATACTGTTTTGGAAAGCAAAACATAAGATTACTGGAATGCGGTGTATCCAAATATTCTCTGTAGTGCATTCACTGCATCAATGATTCTTCTTCAACACACCAATACTGTATTCGTGTATTGTACTTACTTCCTTAGATAGAAATAAAGTTTAGGATTTAGGCCTCGTGTACACTGGGGCTCTTGTAAATGTTTTTTCATCAGCAGGAGAAAAGCAGCTTCAAAGACGTGTCTAAGCAGCACTTTTGCAAATGCTTGGGAGTTTATTAATTTCACTGGCCAGAAAATTAAAGTGGAATTTTACCCATAAAAACTTGATAAAACATAATATTCTTTAGCAAGGAACACACAATCCACATGAATTATTATGCAATCAAAATTATTGTGTTCTGTGAATAAAATGTATACTTGTTAATAGTCCCAAATCTGTAGATGTATGGGGTAACAAACAGGGTGCCTTTGGCAGCAGGCTGGGCTGATTTCCCCCCCCCCCTTTTTTTTTTTTTTTTGTTTGTTTTTGCTTTTTCTTTGTTCCCTATTATTTGATCTTTACTTTTATTATTGTTTATCTGCCTTATATTTTTCTCAGGCTTGTAGTGCCTACAGAAGGAATGCCAGGTTTATGGAAATATTGTTTTAGCACCGTCACCAGGAATGTGTATCATCCATAGGCTATGGGTTTGACTAGTTATGCATTGTGAAGGTGCTTATCTTCTTTGTGTTGCTTATCCGTGTTGTATATTCCTGGTATTCTGTACTGCTACTGTACCTTTTTTATTTTTCAAAATAAAAACTTTTCTGATTAAAAAAAAAAATAGTCCCAAATCTGTACCTTGTCAATAGTCCCAATCCAAGCCAAGGATGAAGAAATTTATATGCAAAGGACTTGTCCATGTGTTTTGAGGTGCTAAGTATAGGCTGCAAAGTAGAAAAACACAGTTAAGCAACAGAATGCTTCATCACAAACTTTACCATCATTTCATTACTTGGGATAAAACGACTATTTATGATACATAATGGAAAATCAATACTAATATAATTACATTTTATAGTTTTGTATAAAACAAGATAAGGTAATGTCCCCACTAAACAAAGGGAGTCTGGTTCAAGCCTTCCAAGCTTCCACAGTACCTGTCACCGAGAATGTGTTTCCAGCACAACGGCATCGCGCTGAATCTCGGCGACATGGTACCGACATCTCGCACTCGCTGGAATAGGAAAAGCACATTCCAGCGAGCGCGTCATAGAAGCGACGGGGATCCGACTTCAATTCCCGCCAATTCTAGCCACGGCGTTTGGTATGAATCATAAGGGGGAACTCCACGCCAAATTTTAAATAAAAACCCTGCATGGGTTCCCCCCCAGGGGCATACCAGGCCCTTAGGTCTGGTATGGATTGTAAGGAGAACCCCCTACGCCGAAAAAACTGCATGGGGGTTCCCCCACAATCCATACCAGACCCGTATCCAAGCACGCCGCCCAGCCGGTCAGGAAAGGAGTGGGGACGAGCGAGCACCCCCCCTCCTGCCCTCAACATGGGGGGGGGTTGGGTGCTCTGGGGTAGGGGGGCACCCTGCGGCCCCCCCCACCCCAAAGCACCCTGTCCCCATGTTGATAAGGACAGGGCCTCTTCCCGACAACCCTGGCCTTTGGTTGTCGGGGTCTGCGGGTGGGGGGCTTATTGGAATCTGGGAGCCCCCTTTAATAAGGGGGCCCCCAGATACCGGCCCCACACTCTAGGTGAATGAATAGGGGGTACATCGTACCCCTACCCATTCACCTGGAAGAAAAATGTCAATAAAATAAACACACAACACAGGGTTTTAAACTAATTTATTAGTCAGCTCCGGGGGTCTTCTCCGCTCTCCGGGGGGGCTTCTCCACTCTCCGGGGGGTCTTCTTCCATCTTCTCCGCTGTCGCCTCGGCGCTCCCCGGTCTTCTCCTGCTCGCTCTCCGGTGCCTTCTTCAGGGCTGGCCGCCGCTATCTTCTTTTTAGCTCTCTTACTAGCAGCGGCGCAGCCCGCTCTTCTTTGCCGTCTTCTGCCTTCTTCTTTTCTTCTTATGTTGACGCAACGCTTCTTCCCGCTGTAATGCCGGGTACGTGGCTTGCACCGATTTATATAGGCCTCTTTGACGTCACGGTCCCAGGTGAATGGGTAGGGGTACGATGTACCCCATATTCATTCACCTACGGTGGTGGGCCAGTATCTGGCGGCCCCTTATTAAAGGGGGCTCCCAGATTCCAATAAGCCCCCCGCCCGCAGACCCCAACAGCCAACGGCCAGGGTTGTCGGGAAGAGGCCCTATCCTTATCAACATGGGGACAGGGTTCTTTGGGGTGGGGGGGCCGCAGGGCGCCCCCCTGCCCCAGAGCACCCAACGCCCCCATGTTGAGGGCATGCGGCCTGGTACGGCTCAGGAGGGGGGGCGCTCGCTCGTCCCCACTCCTTTCCTGACTGGCCGGGCGGCGTGCTTGGATACGGGTCTGGTATGGATTGTGGGGGTACCCCCACGCCGTTTTTTCGGCGTAGGGGGTTCTCCTTACAATCCATACCAGACCTAAGGGCCTGCCGTTTTTTATTTAAAATTTGGCGTGGAATTCCCCCTCATGATTCATACCAAACGCCGTGGCTAGAGTTGGCAGGAATCCAAGTCGGATTCCCGTCGCTTCTATGACGGCTTTTTCCCATTGCGGCGAGCCGACTCTGCGCTGGCTCCTGCGATGGGGCTCGTAGGTGGTCAATCTCGCAGAGAAGGGGAGCGAGATTGACAAAATATCGCGGTCACCTACTGTACATGCCTCCTGGTACACTTTATAAAGTGTGCCTAAATTCAAAAAGTAAAGATTTGTTAAAGGCAACATCTAAAAATGTTAAAGTTGTATTAAGCTCAATGTGGTGACTGCATTTGTTTTTATTTTTTTTATTTTACCTAGTATTCCAGCCAAGACACTTCCTGTCTAAAGGCCCGTACACACGATCTGACTTTTTGACAACAAACCTCCGACGGACCTGTTTTTGCAGACAATCTGACCGCGTGTACGCTCCATCGGACAAACTTTTTTGATTTTTCATCGGACAAATGTTCGCTGTGAGAACAGACAAACTTTCCCGGCAACAAATTTCCAATGGAGCAAATCCGATCGTATTTATACAAGTCCATCGCACTAAAGTCCAATGTACAAACACGCATGCTCAGAACCAATGCTAAACATCAGACAACAATAGCAGAAGTTGTCCAAAGGGTGGCAGTAGAGAGCAGAAAACCCACATAGTGTATGCCGCGTGTATGCATACCAAGTTCACAGACAACGCCCTTCGGAGCAAAATCCACGGAAAAGTCCAATTGTGTTTATGGGACTTTAGATACACTAGCAGCTATTACTTTTTTAAGCAGTTACAGCAAACTGATTTTTCTTTTTGGTATAAATGTTTTACATAAATGAATTAAACTAGAATTATGTAAGCATCCCTGTTAGTGATAATAGTTTGTTCCAACCCTCCAACTGCCACTTTTGCTGGATAGCTTGGTTTGTTAAAGGAAAGAAACAATAACAGATTTTCAGGCTGGATTACCAGGTAAAAATAAAGAAAAAAGTACCTAAAAAAGGAAACAAATGCAGCCACTGCATCTAAGAACTTGTAAGGTGTAATACTTTATATTTTACTTTTTAGGTTAAATTCTTTTCGGGTTCTGAATCTTCGGCCGCTGGATTGGCCGGCCTGCAGTGACGTCACTCTCATGCTTGCGCACAGAAGTCACTTCGCCACGCCATGCAGAGCGTGCCATAAATGTGGTCTGAGCTTCACATGCGTGGCCAGGATCGCATTACAGCTAACAGGCAGGGGGAACATTTATTAACCACTTGCGGATCAGCCGCCGCAGTTATACGGCATGGTTGGCAGGTTGGCTCCGCTGGGCGAACCATCGTAGCTGTACGTCGGTCGCTTTAAGCGGGCGAGCAGGAGCGCACGTGCCCGCTGCATCGATGACCGCTGGCCACGAGCAATCCCCGGGGGCATGAGAGGCAGAACAGGGACGTGTGTGTGTGTGTAAACACACACATCCCTGTTCTGTGAGCTGAGGAAATGCAGATCATGAGTTCCTAATAGCTAGGAACCACAATCTGTAATTTCCCCTAGTAAGTCCCATCCCCCCTTCAGTTAGAACGCACATTAGGGAACACAATTAACCCCTTGATCGCCCCCTAGTGTTAACCCCTTCCCAGCCAGTGAAATTTTTACAGTAATCAGTGCATTTTTATAGCACTGATCGCTGTATAAATGCCAATGGTCCCAGAAATGTGTCAAAAGTTTCCGATCTGTCTGCCATGTCACAGTCTAGATTGCCCGCCATTACTAGTAAAAAAATAATAATAATAAAAATGCTATAAATCTATCCCCTATTTTTTAGACGCTATAACTTTTGCACAAACTAATCAATATATGCCTATTGTGATCAAATACCACCAAAAGAAAGCTCTATTTGTGAGAAAGAAGAGACGTGGCCAGTACACCATAAATGAAAGAAATGGCCAGTACACCATAAATGAAAAGGTTAATTTATGGTGTGCTGCCCATTTCTTGAATGGCTGCCCTCCGCCCTTTTGAGGGCAGAAGAGGGCCTGGTTCTGGATGGATTCAACTGCACTTTAAGTCCAAGTTCACACCGACAGTGGGAATGAAATTGTGCGAGTTCAGATGAGCTTGCACGATTTCATTCCCACATGTCAGTCCTTCAGGGGCGATTTCAGAGACATCTGTGCAGGTTGCTGCACAGATGTCTATGGAAATCGCACCCAAAATCGGGTGCGGCGTTGCACTGATTCAGACGATGCCATTGCCACCAATTTGGCAATGCGATTTCCCATGTCAAAGCGCATGCCAAATCGCTCCAATGTGAACTCACTAGGTCCACCTTTTTTAATATGATAGAATAGCTTATCCACCCTCTCGCTCCAAGTGTACACAGCAGGAATATAAATATAGGCAGAAATTATTTTACTCACCTCTACAGTTTCAGCGTGATAGACTATTAAAAAAGGCAGAGGACCAATCCACAGTTTAATCAGTGGAAGATCTCGTAGTACCTCAGTGTATTCAATGATTTGTTGAAAGAAATCTGCAAAAATAAAAAAGGTGTCAATGCAATTTAAATTCTGCCAAAGAAAAAAATCAGCTACAGTCACTGTTAGGGTACCCTGACAGCAGAGGGCATCAGAATACAATAGTACTCTCGCCCAGCAGTAAAAAGGGTTGCTGGTTCAAATCCCGACCACGACACTACCTGCCTGGAGTTTGCGTGGGTTTCTTCTGGGTACTCTGGTTTCCTCCCACACTCCAAAGACATGCTAGTAGGTTAATTGGCTTCTGCCCAAATTGGCCCCAGTTTATGAATGTGAGTTAGGGACCTTAGATTGTAAGCTCCTTGAGGGTAGGGACTGATGTGAATGTATAATATATATGTAAAGCGCTGCGTAAATTGACGGCACTATATAAGTACCTAAATAATAATAATAATAGCTGGCAAGGTAGAGTCCTCCATTCACGCTGTTTAGTGTGGATGTCTGTTCAATTTATTTTGTTCTGCCTGCGTGTATAGATAGCCTAAAGTTCACCTTTTTACAAAAATGAAAAGGTGAACCAATACCCTACACACTCCCCACCATGCTTACCTATGTGGGTGATTATCTATCACAGCCCATACAGCTAGGGCAGTGCCCAGGTATTTAATAGTCCCATTCTACTTCCACTTCTTTCTTTAGGGCTTCTAGGACAGATCAGAGCAATTCCGAGTGGTCATGAATCAGAATTGTTCTGATTCATCCCAGAAGCCCTAAGGAAAGAAGTCTTTTCAATTCCCTTGACTGCCCAGGAAGGTAGGTGCAGAGGGGGTAGGGGGTGGGGAGACTGCAAACTTACCTTTTTATATTTGTGACAACTTTAACTCTGAATCTGAAGATATCCTCTCAGCTTCCATTTATTTTTATTTTTTATATTTGCAATAACTCTGTAACTGCAATTTGTTACAGGTGAGAAGCACAAGGACCAGTCAACAGATTGTAAGGAAAGGAGAACTAGTCATTTTTGTCAGGAAATTACATGGAAGTGCTAAATATAGCAAAATAAATGTGTACTTCTATCCTGCCTCCTGTTTGAAATCGTGCCTTTGGAGGTCTGCCAGGGTCATTGGAACCGGTTTGGAGAGAATGTTGCAAAAATGCAGTCAATATAGGAAAGCAGCCAATGGAATATTAACTCCAAAATATCATATATCTTCACTTAGAGCTCTGATAACAAAAAATTATAACTAAAGCCCAAAGCGATTTTTTCTCTTGGGTTGAGTAAACTGTGTCCCATTGTTTCCTTGACTTCATTTCCCACAGCAGGAAACAATAGAAAATCTCTCAAATTGTTTTAAAATATTCTAACTGGCCCACAACATCCCATCATATGACTAATAACTGACACATTTCATATGGCCATATATCACCATTTCTTGTCAACCTTGAATAATAAAATGACATAAAAAAAATGCAATGTCATCAAACACAGGGATGTATTCAGAAATTCCACTAAGTTTGGGATTTATGGGTTGAATCGGCTACTACAAATGTAACCAGGGTATATCTGCCGCGAGGCAAACAAGGCGCTTGCATTGGGCGGCATTTTTCAGGGGAGCGGCACCACCACCCAGACGACTGAGCTAAAGCCGAATGATGACTACAGCGCAGACATCCAGTTATGGAAGGGTATCTATTGACGCCCTCCTAGAACCGTGCGTCCTTTCGAGACAGCTGATCACAGATCGGGGTAAAGAGCCAATCACAGCGGCTCTTTACTATGTGATCAGCTGTGTCCAATTACAGCTAATCACAATGTAAATACACTTGCCGTGACAAAAAAAAATGTCTACGTGGAAGTGACCTTTTGATGTTGCTTCCGCCCTGCTATGGTATGGAGACGGTGGGGGCCATTTTGCCCTCACTCGTATCCATACCCAGCAATGTGAAGGACCCGATCGCCTCCACCGCTACCGACGGCTCCAGTAAGCGTAGGAGGGCACGGGAGAGTGGCGGGAGGGGGGGCCCTCTCCCATTGCAGATAACGTGATCTCACGATGAATCCAACAGAGAGACCACCATAATCGGAAACACGACTGCCCACTGAAAAGATTAATACCTTGGTCGTGGCAGCAGCAGCTGTCGTTACCCAGATATCCATCTTTAAAGTGCCGAAGTATATAGTCGTTGGGTGGTCGTAAAGTTGTTAATCAGGGGTTAATGCAAGGGATACACTATGTTTAAAATCTTACAGATCATTCTATCAACACATCTGATTTTAGTGCAGCGATCTCCCTACTGGTCTTCCAGTATGCTTGTTTGACAGAAGCGGGTCATGAGCCCAGATTTTGTCGTTCTTACACGGGCCGAAAGTTGTCCAGTTCCTGCAGAACTGAGTGTTTTCAGGCGATTTTTGGCCGTGTGTACCCAGCTTGGTGTACCCAGCTTAAGTGTCTTTTGGTTCATAGTTAATCAGAATTACATTGTTAATCTGGTTAAAAAAAAAAAGAAGTTCATCCAGTTCAACCAAAATTTGTTTTATTGTAACTGCCAGAGCATGCCCAGGAGGCTGTTTTGTAACTTTCCTTCCTTACTGGCCATAGATGGTTCGAATTATGTATCAGGCTGAATGTAACAAGTTGATTGATCAACCAGCCTGCCGGAATCACTCGCAATTGTTGATTGCAGCTGCTATAGCCGCTAGCTTCCCCCACCCCACAGGAGCCGAGCTCGGCAGGAGAGATTTCTCTCAGCACTGTCTGTTTTGATGAGGGAATCATGCACATTTCTTTCCTGCAACCCACAGTTACAGGAAATAAATGTGCACCATCTATAGCAGGGCTCAAAATTTCAAGTCCTGAGCTACTAGCCAGGCCTCAAGGGTTACTCGCCACCAGTTGCCCCACCCAGCCCGCCCCTAAACACGCCCTCATAAATTATCTCATGACACTTAAATGTTTTATGCAGAATTAAGTTATAAAAATATATATTAACAACAACTGTATCCGTGCCCACCAATGCAGGCTGCCTATGCCCACCAATGCAGCCTTGTGTCCACCAAATGCAGCCCGTGTTCACCAAATGCAGCCCGTGTTCACCATGCAGCCCGTGTTCACCATGCAGCCGTGTCCACCAAATGCAGCCCGTGTCCACCAAATGCAGCTCGTGTTCACCAAATGCAGCCCGTGTTCACCATGCAGCCCGTGTCCACCACATGCAGCCCGTGTCCACCACATGCAGCCCGTGTCCACCACATGCAGCCCGTGTCCACCACATGCAGCCCGTGTCCACCACATGCAGCCTGTGTACACCATTCAGCCAGTGTCCACTATGCAGCCTACCTGGTTCCTGTGTGCAGGGGAGGAGAGGAACAGGAGAGCCGCCCAGGTGATCAGAGCGCAGCACGTGGAACACAGGATAACAGTTTTCATTTTACTTGCCGTGTTCCCGCCGCTCAACGTCATATTCAGGCCCGCCCCCTGGCCGGGGAACTTTGATTGACAGATAACCCGTCACCAGGATTGGACGGGTGATCTGTCTCTCAAAGTTCCAGGACCAGGAGGCGTGGCTAAATATGACAGCAAACGGCGAGGAACACGGCAATTAAAATGAAAACTGTTATCCTGTGTTCCCGGCGCTGCGCTCTAAACATCCGGGTGGCTCTCTCTCCCTTCCCCCTGCGATGTTCTAGCTGCGCTTTCGCGGCGCTTTTTGGGTGCTGGCGGGGCGGTTGTTGAACACGTGACCTTAAAAAAAAAAACATTTTGCAGCACTATCAAAGCATTTAAGGGCCCTTTCAGACGTCCGCTCCGTTCGTCCGCTTATTACAATTCCTTTTACGGACTTGTAATGGTTCCCTATGGGATCGCGTCCGTTAACAGATGGAGCATCCGCTAACGTCCGCGACCATCCGCGTCCGTCAGGATCCGCTTTTGCGGACGGAAGAAAACCCTATTTTTCTTCCGTCCGGCGGAACGGATCGGATGCAGACGGACAGATGGTCCGTCTGCATCCGATTCCCCATAGGGGAGAGCGGAGGAGAGACAGGGCGGTCTCTGCACTATGTGCGGGGACCGCCCTATCCGCCGACAGCTCAGCAGGGATTACGGATGATCCCCGCTGAGCTTTTGCGGACACACGGAGCGGACACAAAAACGGTCCGTTCCGTGTGAAAGGACCCTTAGGTGCTTCAGAAGTGCTGCCTATTCATTTCAATAGACAAGCGTTTTTGGAGAGCTTTTAACAGTGCTACAAATCACCCCCAAACATGCTGCTTGCAGGACTTTTTCTAGCGTCCCACAAGCGCACCGCCTGAGTGTGAAAGCACTCATGCAAATGAATGCCAAGGCAGTTTTCAGTTTCTTTTCATATGCTTTTTCTAGCATTAAAATGCCTGAAAACTGCCTCAGTGTGAAAGGGGTCTTACTGTCACACAAAGGAACTTTGCACCCTGAAGTCTCTATGGCAGTAGGCGCCGATTGTTTCCAGGTTCTCCATATTTGCACACATCGATTATCTGTGATATAGAAAGGGCTTCCGCAGTTTGTGGTAGCATAGTAAAATGTCTGAGTACAGATTTATGTCTAATCCCCAATTATTCTGACTGTACGATTTACAGGATTACGAGAGCAATGTCAGTGTTTATTTTGCCTGGCTAACCGTTGTACCTGTAATGAACCTTTATCTTTCTCACCAATGCTCTTTGCCTTCTCTGTATCTTTATAGTTGTGATATCCTTTGGCGGAGTGTTTATGTTGATTTACAGTTGTGATATTTTTCCAAGTTTCAGTTTGCCTTTATTACCCACCGTGAAATTTATTGTGATTACGCTAGCTAACAAAACTGGCAGTCTTGGGTGAAATGATATCAAGGAGGTCAGCTTCCTAAGACTAAAGTACTTTACAATTTCAAAATAACACAGATAGCTTCCAAAGTGCCATTCTTTTCGAAAAACACTCATTCATTTTGGCTGCCATCCTTTTTTTTCTCTTCTGCCTTTCTAAAATGAAATATTGTACATTACCTTTCTCAGTGTTTTTAACATGGAGAGAGTCCCTTGAAATAACTTTCAGGTCTCAGTGAACCCCTGCTAATACCTCTACAGCTCACAAGACATTACTGAGATGGTCATTGGGAAGAATGCTCCTTACATTTGTGGTCAGTGAGAATAATTTGCTCCTATACATATCCCAATTACAGCATTGTTACTTATCAGTTCCTTATCTGAGAGGTAGAAATTGCTCCTTACTCAAGAAGCCCCTAGCATCCTCTGGAGTAGTGCCCATTGTCAATAAAATTCCACTCCACCCAAAAAAAAATTGTTTTTCACTGTGTGAGGGAAGGTTAAAACCACTAATAATATATTTTTGCTGTCTGTTTCCTCACTGGGAAGAAGTTACAGTAGATCTCCCCAAAAGGGACACTGGCAGCAAATGAAACCCAACAGAGGATCAAGTCATTCCTTAATCTACCCAAAACTAAAATAAAAAGTTTTGGCTAGAGTTCCAGATCACTAATATTTCAATGTATTTTGCATATTTACTTATTATTAGAAAAAGTACACTGAAACATCTCATGTTCTAATGCTGCACTTCACAGCACTGACTTCACAATATGTATGTACATTGTGTTGCAACTGTCAGATGCTGCTTTGATTGTTAGCTCCTGGGCTAAAGTACTAAAGGTGTCTGCAGTGTCTCTACCAACACCTTTGTTCTGACTTATTCCCGGCCATGCCAGAGCAATGCACAGATAGATGCCTTGCTTGCATGTGCCCTAAAATGAATATTAAACATTAAAGAGGAACTGCAGTCTGCTCACATAATGTTGTAATAAAAACATCTTTGGCATTCTGAAGCTTCCCTCCAACCACTTTGCATATTATTTTATATACAGTATACTTTTACATAATTACATAGTCGGAAAGGCTGAAATAAGGCAATAGTCCATCCAGTTCAACCTGTGTAGGGGCATGTATCAGTGTCTATACTGATTTCCCATATCCCTGTATGTTGTGCCCTTTAAGATATATATCTAATTGTCTTTTAAATATATCCATACTCCCTGCAGCCACCACCAATTGTGGGAGAGAGTTCCACATCCTTATTGCCCTTAGGCTGCATTCACACCTGAGCGTCGGTCGTTCGGTCGTTTTTTTGGGCGTTTTTTTCTGGCGTTTTGTCGCGCGTATTTGCGCGTTTGCATACAGCGTCGTGCGACGTTTTTGTACTTCTGCGTTTTTTATTTTAGCCAATAGGAAAAATGATCATCTTTTCATCACTTGTTGCTATGTTGGTAGATTTTTTTAATCTTCTGCATGGGCGACAAGTTCTATTTATTAAAGCGACGAAACGCCCGTAGCAAACGCCCGTTTTCGCGCGTTTCCCATTACTTTCTATGGGAAAAAAACGCTCAAATACGCCCAAACTGCACGATACGCGCGACAAAAAAAGGTCCGGGACTTGTTTGAGCTTCGCGCGACAGGCGTTTGGGCGTTCAGGTGTGAACAGTCACCATAGGTAATAATGTTAATTCTCCCCTCTGGCGTTTGTGAGCAGTGCGCTTCAGGCGTAAAAACGCCTAGGTGTGAATGGGGCCTAACAGTGAAGAACCTATGCAGCATAAGATTAAACCGCTGCTCAATCTGTCATCTATTAGCACCTCTAGATCCTTCTTCATCCTTGATTCTCCCAGCATGATCCCTCCAATGAGTCTGGCTACATCCTTTTTTCAACTGTGTACTTCCTGGATTTACACAGAGGCACACCTCCAGCTCTGCAGCTCTGATTGGCCCTCTTATGACTCATCCCCCCTCCCTTCCTGGCAAACTCTCAAGAGTGAGAGAGAGAGCTTTGCACTAAGCCTAGCCAGACAAGAAACAGGAAGTTGGCTGTAACCACCAACACCACCAAGCTACTAATTCACTCCCTTGTTGTCTCTTGCCTCAATTATAAAAAATGTCTCCTCATTGGCCTACACAGGATAACCTTGTCAGTCTACCATGAATGCTGCTGCCAGACCTTAACATCTTACCAACCCCACAATGTCCACCACTCCTCTCTGTCAATAACCCCACAGACCTCCAATTACCCAACACTTCAATTTTAAAATACGTACATGTGATGAAAAAAAACGTTGTTTTTGAAAACGTCATTTAAAATGACCGTGTGTGGGGAAAACGTTGTTTTATGTCTTCTGAAAAACGACAAAAAAAAAATTCGAACATGCTTGAATTTTTTGTGTCGTTTTTCAAAACGTTGTTTTTTGTGTCAATTAAAATGATAGTGTGTGGGCAAAACGACGTTTAAAACAACGTTTTTAAACCCGCGCATGCTCAGAAGCAAGTTATGAAGCTAGCTTCAATGGAAAAGAGTGCTGAACGTAACCGCGCTTTGCTAGAGCATTTTGAAAAAACGATGGTGTGTAGGCAACGTCGTTTTTAAAAATGAAGTTTTTCATCACAAAAAACGACCGTCTGTACGCGGCATTACAGCATACAAAGCCATCTGCCACTCAGCCCCAATTTACATCACCAACATCATCTAAAAATATCACCCAAACAGTCCTCTCCATTCCTCCCAAGACCTCCTGCATCACATACTAGCAGGGCTTCCATCTTCCCCCAGTCTTCCTGGGTTTGTGGACTCCGGCTGTGTGTGTCCAGGAGCCCTTGTTTCCGGTACAGAGCTCTGAAGGTCCGGCACGGTATGTCAGATCTTCACAGAGCATGCACTGGTGACGTCACCGGCTGCATCCAGTGTGAATATCTCCTGAACTGTGCAAGTTTAGGACAGGGGTTGACAAATTTGCTTGGAATCTAGGAGCCAGCTAAAAAAGTTAGGAGCCAGAAAACGCACCCGTCCCGACAAGCTTGCGCGCAATAGCGAACACATACGTGAGCAGCGCCCGCATATGTAAACGGCGTTCAAACGCAATTTTGAAGCGTGACATGTTGGGTATGAATTTACTCGGCGTAACATTATCTTTCATAATATTAAAAAAAATGGGGATAACTTTACTGTTGTCTTATTTTTTAAATAAAAAAAAGTGCGCTTGTAAGACCGCTGCACAAATACAGCGTGACAGAAAGTATTGCAACGATCGCCATTTTATTCTCTAGGGTGTTAGGATAAAAAATATATATAATGTTTGGGGGTTCTAATTAGAGGGAAGAAGATGGCAGTGAAAATAGTGAAAAATTACATTAGAATTGCTGTTTAACTTGTAATGCTTAACTTGTAATACCAACGGCCACCACCAGATGGCGCCAGCTCACATCTGGTGGTAATAACTTGTAATACCAACGGCTCACCACCAGATGGCACCAGCTCACAAAAAAAAAAAAAAAAAAAATTTTTTTTTTGCCCACCTTCCAAGCCAAGTCGCCAGGACACTATTTCTAGTCGCCATGGCGACCTGGCGCCCGGTATTTGTCGATCCCTGGTTTAGGAGATATTAATTTTACCTTATTATAGATTTACCTGTAGGTAAAAATCATAATGCAGACTTTACTATGTTAATTCAAGACCCCCTCTAATACACAGTCACAATATAATTAGATGTTAAAGGGATGCACATTGTGCAAATACCAAACTCACAAAAACGCCCAATATAGAACTTTGTCCAGCTTACAAAACATGGATGAAATACCCATCATTGGAACAAGGATGTTTGTCTATAATATTTCATACAGAGCGTAGATTTCATACTCAGCCTGCACCTGGTATTCCTGAGGCTGTGGATACATCATCAGCCTGGAGCGCTGACTTTAATTATAGAAGGCTGCGTGCTAATGTTTTCACACCCCAGGCCAAATCACATAGTAAATAACTACTACAGCAAACAGTGTGTTTAAAAATATGCAGTATTTGCAGTTAGTTACATTTTATTTCAGGAACTTTAAGGCCTCGTACACACGACCGAGAATCTCGTCGTAAATGAAACGTTGTTTTCCTCGATGAGTTCCTTGTCAGGCTTGTCGGGAATCTTGCCAAGCTTTCTTTGCATACACACTGTCAAGACAAAATCTCATCGTTCTCAAACGCGGTGACGTACAACACGTTCGACTGTACTATAAAGGGGAAGTTTGATTCCACTGGCGCCACCCTTGGGGCTGCTTTTGCTAATCTCATGTTACCGCGTGTTAGTAAAAGTTTGGTAAGAGACGAGTTTGTTACAGTGTGACGAATGTGCTATCTCCATTACAAACGCTAATTTTACCAAAGGTGCGCTCCCGTCTCATACCTTATTCTGAGCATGCGCGGGTTTCTAAGCATACACACGAACGTGTTTCTCGTCGTAAACCAGCCCGGCGGGGAACACGACAAGGAAATTGAGACTCCCGGCGAGAAAAAAGAGATCTTTTTTTTTCTCGTCGAGATCCACGACAGTTTTCTCGACGAAAAACATACACGCGACTGTTTTCCTCGGTAAAAAAGCTCTGCCACCAATTTTCTTGATGGATTTTGTTGAGGAAAACGGTTGTGTGTACGAGGCCTAAAACACAGGAACAATAAAAGGGTCTTTGTGGCATGAAGAAAAGTTTGGACACTGTGAAAGGACTCAAGCACATGGATGATTCGAGCCATACACCATGTACATCAGTTGTGTAAATACTGTGTGATACTTCCAAAAATTCAACTTCTACTATTTTATTCTGCAGGACCTTTCAGAAATGTTTACATTTGTAAAATATTTTTTACATTTTTACATGAACTGCGGCAGGGTGGCCCTTAAGCGCATAATCACGTACCTGTACGTCATCGCTGTCGCAGGCTCTGCGGCACCGCCCTCCCACTGTTATTGGACACAGTGGGAGGAGAGACAGACGGCAGTCATGTAAACATGGCAGACCGTCGTTCTGTGAGGGAGAAGAATGGAGAAGTAATACGGATCTCTGTTTTCCTCCAGTGTCAGCATTCCCCTCCCTCAGTTACAAAACACTCCCTAGGAGCACACATAACCCTTTGATCGCCCCAGATGTTAACCACTTCCCTGCCACTGCCATTCGGTTGGAGGAGAACCATTTGGCCTTTAGGAGAAAGATCAAAACCCACCTCTTCTGAGCTCAAGGGAGAAGTGCTCAAATAAGCGCCCAGAGGCGATTCAGTTCGCATGTGTAGCGCTATATAAGTTTTTCACTCACTCAGGGCCTGATTTACCAAGCCTTTACTCCATGACTCATGGAGTAAAAGCAGGAGTAGCAGCCGTTTGGTGATTTACTAAAGAAATACGCTGCTAGTGCAGTGTATTTCCCTAGTTACTAATGTGCTCCGTGCGCCCAGGAGAGGGTGCATTGTGCACCAGTACAGACCTGGCGCACGGCACATTAAACTGTAAATTGCGGGGGTTTGGGCGGGAGTTTATTAGGGGGGGAGGTGGGGGGATGCAGGGGAAGTGAAGTGACATGTGTTTTGAAGTGTTTGGCGGGCCGAATTGAAGGGGAAAGTGTTTTTTGAAAACAGATCCCCGTACGCTTGCACAGTGCGCCTGAACCTCGGGAGGTTCATTTGCATACTGGGCATGCGCAGAGAGAAAAGTCAGGGATTCCCGTGCGCCTTGTCAGTACGCCGTGAAAATCTTGGTAAATACCAAGCGGCGTACCCGTGATTGCGCTGCGTGACGCGGCGCATGGGAATCTCCGAGCTGTTTTCAGCCCTGAAGGGGAACTCGGCGCCAAATTTCAAACTTGAAATCGGCGCGGGTCCCCCTTCAGGGCTACATTAGGCTCTTAGGCTTGGTCCGGAACGTGAGGGGTTAAACCCGCGCGGGTCCCCCCCAGATCCAAACCAAGCCCTCATCCCAAGCATGCAGTCTGGCCCGGACAGGAATGGGGGAGGGGACGAGCGAGCGCCCCCCCCCCTCCTGAGCCATACCAGACCGCATGCCCTCAACATGGGGGAGTGTGTGCTGTGGGGGAGGGGGGCACTGCCCCCCCACCCCACAGCACTCTTGCCCCCATGTCGATAGGGACAAGAGCCTCTTCCCGACAACCCTTGCCATTGGTTGTCGGGGTATGCGGGCGGGGCTAATCGGAATCTGCGAGCTCCCTTTAATAAGGGGGCCCCCAGATGCCGGCCCCCCACCCTATGTGAATGAGTATGGGGTACATCGTACCTCTACCCATTCACATGGGGGAAATGTAAAGTAAAATAAAACACCACACAGAATAAAATATTTTATTAATCTGCTCCGGAGCCCCCCCTTTCTTCTTTAGCTCTCTTAGAAGGGGGGGTTTCTTCTCTCCCGATCTTCCGCCGGGACCCTGGGCTTCGGTGATTTCTGCCGGGGGAGGGCGCCATCCCTCGGTCCTCTCCGGAGCCTTCCGCCGGATGCCCCCACCCCATTTAAGCTCTTTTTCATTAGGGAGGGGCATCCGGACTTCGGGGTCTTCTGCCGGGGGATGGCGCCTATCCCCCGGTCTTTCCGGTGCCTTCCGCCAGGGTTCCGGTCTTCCTGGTCTTCTGCCGGGGGTGCGCCAACTCCCAGGTCTTTTCTCTTCTGTCTTCTCTGCTCCCTCTTCTGCCTGGCTCCCCCGCGGAGCCAGGGCTTTCTTCCGTCTTCTTTCTTCTCTCTTCCTTCTTCTGCCTGTCTCCTCCGGGAGCACAGGGCTTGTCTCCGCTGTCTTCTTCCTTCTCTTCCATTGGATGTTGACACGACGAGGTCCGGCGCTGGAATGCCGTCTGAGCAGTGGGCATGGACTTATATAGGGCAATGCCACCATGTGACCTCAACCCATGTGACATCACATTCCCATCATGCCCAGGGAATGTGATGTCACATGGGTTGAGGTCACATGGTGGCATTACCCTATATAAGTCCATGCCCGCCGCTGACACGGCATGTCAGCGCGGAACCTCGTCGTGTCAACATCGAATGGAAGAGAAGGAAGAAGACAGCGGAGACAAGCCCTGTGCTCCGCGGAGGAGACAGGCAGAAGAAGGAAGAGAGAAGAAAGAAGACGGAAGAAAGCCCTGGCTCCGCGGGGGAGCCAGGCAGAAGAGGGAGCAGAGAAGACAGAAGAGAAAAGACCTGGGAGTTGGCGCACCCCCGGCAGAAGACCAGGAAGACCGGAACCCTGGCGGAAGGCACCGGAAAGACCGGGGGATAGGCGCCATCCCCCGGCAGAAGACCCCGAAGTCCGGATGCCCCTCCCTAATGAAAAAGAGCTTAAATGGGGTGGGGGCATCCGGCGGAAGGCTCCGGAGAGGACCGAGGGATGGCGCCCTCCCCCGGCAGAAATCACCGAAGCCCAGGGTCCCGGCGGAAGATCGGGAGAGAAGAAACCCCCCCTTCTAAGAGAGCTAAAGAAGAAAGGGGGGGCTCCGGAGCAGATTAATAAAATATTTTATTCTGTGTGGTGTGTTTTTTTTACTTTACATTTCCCCCATGTGAATGGGTAGAGGTACGATGTACCCCATACTCATTCACATAGGGTGGGGGGCCGGAATCTGGGGACCCCTTTATTAAAGGGGTCTCTCAGATTCTGATAAGCTCTCCGCCCGCATACCCCGACAACCAACGGCCAGGGTTGTCGGGAAGAGGCTCTTGTCCCTATCGACATGGGGGCAAGAGTGCTTTGGGGTGGGGGGGCAGTGCCCCCCTCCCCCACAGCACACACTCCCCCATGTTGAGGGCATGTGGTCTGGTATGGCTCAGGAGGGAGGGGGGTGCTCGCTCGTCCCCACCCCCATTCCTGTCTGACCAGACTGCGTGCCTGGGATAAGGGCTTGGTTTGGATCTTGGGGGGGACCCCACGCTATTTTTTTTGCGCGGGTTTAACCCCTTATGTTCCAGACCAAGCCTAAGAGCCTGGTATGCACCTGGAGGGAACCCACCTTATTTTTTTTTTGGGGGGTCTGGAGTTCCCCTTCATGAACAGCGATCTGTCATTTACACATGTCAGTCCCCCCCCCTACAGTTAGAACACACCCAGGGAACATATTTAACCCCTCCCTCGCACCTAGTGTTAACCCCTTCCCTGCCAGTGGCATTTTTTGAGTAAGCAATGCATTTTTTACAGCACTGATCGCTAGAAAAATGCCAATGGTTCCAAAAAAGTGTTCGATGTGTCCGCCATAATGTCGCAGTACCGATAAAAATCGCTGATCGCCCCAATAACTAGTTAAAACAACAAAAAAAAAATTTGTAGACGCTATAACTTTTGCAAAAACCAAACACTAAACGCTATTTGCGATTTTTTGGAACCAAAAAGATGTAGAATACGTATCGGCCTAAACTGAGGGGTTTTTTAGTTTTTTGAATATATATTTTTGGGGATATTTATTATAGCAAAAAGTAAAAATAATTTTTACATATGTGGGCGGGACTTACGCAAGTCCCGCCCACATATATAAACATCGTTCAAACCACACATGTGAGGTATTGACGCGTGCGTTAGAGCGAGAGCAATACTTTTACCACTAGACCTTCTTTGCAACTATAAACTGGTAACCTGGAAAAAAAAGAAAAAGGTCGCCTATGGGGATATTCACGGAATTCATTTTGGCCCCATTGCAGGAGTGTTTCCAATAGTAAAGCGTGTAGGGGTGCAACGGATCAAAAAACTCACGGTTCGGATCGTTCCTCGGATCAGGAGTCACGGATCGGATCATTTTTCGGATCAGCAAAAAAAAATTTGCAGCCTCCCTGTGCCTCAAATTGCCGCCTCCCTGTGCCTCAAATTGCCGCCTCCCTGTGCCCCAAATTGCCGCCTCACTGTGCCCCAAATTGCCGCCTCACTGTGCCCCAAATTGCCGCCTCACTGTGCCCCAAATTGCCGCCTCACTGTGCCCCAAATTGCCGCCTCGCCAGGGTGGAAGAAGTGAGAGGGCAGCCAGCAGGGCTGGATTTCCTTTCCCTGCCACCCCAAGGCCAGGTTTTGCAATGCACCCCCTCCCCACCAACCGAACCACCCCCCGGAGAATAGCAGTTGGATGGCAGGGGCGGCACGGTTAGTTCAAATATTTTTTGTTTCTTCTTTTTTTTTTTTTACATTATCGCTTTTTTTTTTTTTTTTGTAGCTTGTCGTTTTTACTTTAATTTTTGTATAATTTTCTTATTTTTAATATTTTTCTTCTTCTTTACTTTTTAATTACTTATTTTTTTATTAATTGAATTATTATTTCTTATTTTTTTTTTACATTTAACTTTATTGCTATTACACAAGAGAAAACAATTCCCTGTGTCATAGCAATTGAAGGTGACAGGTTCTCTTTGTTAACCCTGTCAGCTCCAAAAACAGTCCTCACAGTTGAGATGGGAAGAGCATAGCTCACTCATCTCACTGTGTGCTATTTGCAGCAGGGACAGGAGACTCGGCAGCTGGGGGAGGAGGAACAAACGGACGGAAGGCAGCTGGAGGGGGGGGACGGACGGACGGCAGCTGGGGGAGGGAGGGGGGGAACAGACTGCAGCTGGAGGGGGGGGGGAACGGACGGACGGGAGGGGGGGTTATCAGAGCCAGCAGGGAGAAGTGTGGGGGGAACGGATGGATGGCAGCAGCACATTCTCTGCTAGAAACCAACTGAATGCACCGCCCGTATGTTTAAACGTCTCCACTCCTGCTCGTACACAGCCCCACCTCCTCCTAAGCCCACGTTGTAATAGACAAAACACATCAGCGCATTGGACACGCATTCTGTCTATCACAGCGTGGTTAGGAGCAGGCGGGGCTGTGTGCAAACAGCGGAGACAATTTCAATGTGTTTTTTTACCTCTTTGCTCTGCAGTCCCGCGGCACACCACGGATCACGTGTGTGCCGATCCGAAGTCATTGATCCGTGCGGATCACGGATCAATGACGATCCGTTGCACCCCTAAAAGCGTGACATGTAAGGTATCTATTTACTCAGTGTAACATCATCTTTCACATTATCCCCAAAAATTGGGCTCACTTTTGTGTTTTGTTCATTTTTAACCACTTGAGCCCGGACCATATTTCTGGTCAATGACCGGGCAAGTTTTTGTGATTCGGCACGGCGTCGCTTTAACTGACAATTGCGCAGTCGTGCGACGTGGCTCCCAAACAAAATTGGCAACCTTTTTTTTCACACAAATAGATTATTAAATGTGCGTGTTTACTTCTGTCTTTAACACCTCCCCTTCAGGCTGGAAAGCATCAGATCAGGGGAAACAAAAAAAAAAAAGCTCTCATTCCATTGCAGCTTGGTTCCTACATGTGTGATGAACTGAGCATGCTCAAACACTTAGAAAAAAAATATCCTTTCTTTTTAAAAGGTGAAAAACACTCCTTGGATGCTCATAGAGCGTGGTTTGGATTAATTGCAGGTGTGCCCAATTACAAGCTCACCCAAACTAGAGACTGCAATTTGTTCATGTGATTTCAATTGCTTCATTACTAGCACTGTTATAAAAAGCTTGGATCGATCAGTCCTCAGCTGCCCTCAGAAGGGGCAGGCTGGCAGAAATGCTGTTGCTAAACACAAATGTGGTTTGTTGCATGGGTTTTGTTTTATTTTGCCAATGGTTTTGGTTTATTTTTTAAATGATGTTCACTTTGATGTATTTGTCTATGTGGCCTTATTTTATGAAAAATGTGTAAAGCTATGGTTATTTAGAATTTTGAAATGTATTTTTGTTTGTTTGTCTTTTTTTGCTTTCCTTGTTTTGTTGACCAATAAAAATTACTTTAAAATTGTTAAGTTTGTCTTTTGTTACTTTTTCATGCTACATATGTTGACAGCTGCAGCTGAACTAGGTTTGGGCCTAACAAATTATGTGTGATTTTTGTCTAAGCTTCTTTCCTGGTGTGTAATCATGAAATGTTTGCCATGTTTATTCTCCATGACTTTAAAGACAAAAACTGGTAATTATTTTATTTTTTCTGCAGTGGTCCTCAGCCCTCAAGTACCCCCGACAGGACATGTTTTGGGGATTTCTCTTATCAAGAATTGCTGTCCAGACTGTATTTTAAAGCACATGTGCAAGATGAAGGAAAACCTGCAAACATGGCCTGTGGGGGGGGTTTGCTATTGGTGGACAGGCTTGACGTGCTGATTTACAGCACTGTGCTTAAATCTAGCGCAAGGCAATCCTATTCAAATTGTGGGTGTTTGAGGGAAGCCAAGTGAGTGTTAGAACCCCTGCTTTGTGTTTTTTTATTTTTGTGTTGAGCTTTGTGTCCCTTTTCTTAAAATTGGCTTCACTTCCTGTCACACAGCTGAACAGGAAGTGAGGTTAAAACCCTACCAGTGTCATTTCTTGGGGACACAGGTCAATCTAACTAGTGTCCCCATTAAGCAAATTGCACTCCAGCACTGCTGTGTACACCCCAAATCATGGGTCTTCAAACTACGGCCCTCCAGTTGTTCAGGAACTACAATTCCCATCATGCCTAGTCATGTCTGTGAATGTCAGTGCATTACAAGGCCTCATGGGATGTGTAGTTCTAAAACAGCTGGAGGGCCGTAGTTTGAGGATCCCTGCCCCAAATGATTATTTAGTTTGGGGTTTAGTAAAGGCAAAGCCACTCTGCAGTACAAGCATAGTTGCTGAAAATCAGAGAGGAAGCACTGATGGTTTTAACATCCAATCCTGTAGAAGCAAAGTTGTTTTG
Organism: Rana temporaria; assembly: GCF_905171775.1. Lineage (NCBI taxonomy): Eukaryota > Metazoa > Chordata > Amphibia > Anura > Ranidae > Rana > Rana temporaria. The sequence goes on along the minus strand of NC_053489.1, from coordinate 563,571,852 downwards.
TTTTCTTTCTTCCTTGCTTTGCACTTGTAGTGCAAAGTGGATTTGCCTTTAGTCAATGGACCCCAAAGTCCAAGATCCCTAATAATTTGGGGTGTACACAGCAAAATGCTAGAGTGCAATTTACATAATGGGAAACTATTTAGATTGATCTCTGTGTCCCCAAGAAAAGATATTAGTAAGGTTTTACCCTCACTTCCTGTTTGGCTATGTGACAGGAAGTGAATGAATTAGAAAGGGTGAAGACACCTCACAAACGTTGTCACTATCAGGGGTGCAGACATCCCCAAAAAATGAGCAGATAATACTTATTTGCAAATTAATAATTTTTTAGTTAACATTGGGTGGGGTGCTCTAACGCACACATTCCTACATATTAGCAACGCTCTATCCTGGCCTATTGGCATGGTTATATTTTCTTAGGGCTCTCAATAAAACTCTATGAAATTTGTGCTTAAACTAGAACCAGGGGCGGACTGACAACTCATGTGGCCCCTGGGCAATAGAAGATTATGGGGCCCCTCTGGCTTACAGATGACCACCACGCCAGGAGGTAGTGCAGAGGCGGGCAGCTAAAATCTTGGGATATTCACATTAAAAGCATGTCATTTTCGGACATATCAGGGACAGATGTAAAAAAAACACAGATTTTTACATACTGTCCCTGGTTTTACTGAGCCTGGCAACCCGGATGGGGCCCCCTAGTGGCATGGGGCCCTCGGGCAGTGCCCGAGTGACTCAATGGTCAGTCCGCCCCTGACAAGAACTATAATCAACAAGTTTTATTTTCTTTAATTTTGGATAGAGTGAGGGAGGGTTATAGGCCCTGTCAGTTTATTTTGTATTATCTGTGTCCAATTGGGGAGATTTGCCTTCACTTCCTGCCCCATAGCCAAACAGGAAGTGAGAGAAAAACTATGCAAATTAACCACTTCCCGCCCAGCCTATGGCCGATTTACGTCCGGGAAGTGGTTACACAATCCTGACAGGACGTCCTGCAGGATTTCATGCCGCACGCGCCTGTGGGGGCACGCAGCGCGGCGATCGGTGATGCGGGGTGTCAGTCTGACACCCTGCATCTCCGATCTCGGTAAAGAGTCTCTCACGGAGACGGAGACTCTTTACCACGTGATCAGCCGTGTCCAATCACGGCTGATCACGATGTAAACAGGAAGAGCCATCGATGGCTCTTCCTCACTCGCGTCTGACAGACGCGAGTATAGGAGAGCCGATCGGCGGCTCTCCTGACAGGGGGCGTTCGCGCTGATTGTTTATCAGCGCAGCCCCCCCTCGGATCACCACACTGGACCACCAGGGATGCCCACCCTGGACCACCAGGGTGTGCAAAAACAAAAAAAATATAGAACAAAAAAACAAAAAGCAATAAAAAATAAGAAAAAAGATGCCAATCAGTGCCCACAAATGGGCACTGACTGGGAAAATCAGTGCCACCCCACAGTGTCCATCAGTGCCACCCCACAGTGCCCATCCATGCACAGTGCCCACCTATCAGTGCCCACCTGTGCCACCCATAAGTATCCATCAGTGCCACCCATAAGTGCCGCCCATCTGTGCCGCCCATGAGTGCCCATCAGTGCCGCCTATGAGTGCCCATCAGTGCCGCATAGCAGCGCCGCCAATCAATGCCACCTCATCTGTGCCCGTCAGTACTACCTCATCGATGTCCATCAGTGCCATCTCATCGGTGCCCATCAGTGCCGCCATATCAGTGCCCGTAATTGAAAGAGAAAAACTTATTTACAAAAAAATTAACCTAAAAAAATAAAAACGTTTTTTTGTTTCAAAATTTGCAGTCTTTTTTTAGTTGTTGCGCAAAAAAAAAAAACGCAGAGGTGATCAAATAACAACAAAAGAAAGCTCTATTTGTGGGGAAAAAAGGACGCCAATTTTGTTTGGGTACAGTGTTGTATGACCGCGCAATTGCCATTCAAAGTGCGACAGTGTTGAAAGCTGAAAATTGGCTTGGGCGGGAAGGTGCGTAAGTGCCTGGTATGGAAGTGGTTAAGGGAATCCAGTGCCCCCCCAGAACTAGTGTGTGGGTCCCCTGAAAATTACTGGGCGGGTCATACAAAAACAGGGGGCCAAATTCTCAAAACCATGTGTAAATTTAGGATTATCTAACTTATGTCATTTAAGTTACGGCGCCCTAAGTTGGTGTCGTAACTACCGTATTCTCAGTGCATTTGCGCACAAAACTGCGCCATCCTTAACTTAAGTTTCAATGCCTAAGGCGTGGTTATGGCAAGTGGGAATGAAGTGGGCGTGCTTCATTGTAATGAGCCGTGACCCCATGCAAATGAAGTGCCGGCCGTACTGCGCATGCGCGCACGAATCTGGACCTCAATGCGCATGTGCAGAACTTTGGTCAGCGCAATCAGTGAGATAGGTAAAAGGCCAAGCGTACTTAGTTTGAAGATCGCCCTGTGTCTAAATAGCCCCAGTCAAACACACTTCAATTGCAAAAGTATTTCCCTGTGTTCCCTTCCTAAAGCAAGTTGCTTCTGCTTTGAACGTTTGTCAGTGTTTGTTGGTAAGATTGTTTTGTGAGAAAAGTGTTTGTGGAGTTGGAGGGTATAGTTGGTGTTTGTTTTTGCTAATTTGTTTTTTGTTTTGATTGTTTGCCTGTTTGTTTTTCCTATTAGTTTTTTTTGGGTTTTGTTTATATTTTTGGTTTTCCTTTTTTGCCTGTTTGTTTTCGAATTAATAGTAGCTGTCTGTCTATTTTTTATTTTGGCTTGTTTGTATTTTCTTTGGTGTGTGTGTGTATTGTTGTTTGTTTGTTGGCTGAGTTCCCTGTTGCTGGGTGTTGTCTGTCATGGCTCCCAAGCGCAGGAAGCTAAATTTTTCCCCGGCAGAGAAGCATATACTTGCTCAGGGCGTCATTAAATTTGGGCGATTTCTCCATGGCCCTGAGAGCCACACCACCACCCCAGCCAGGAGGAAGGAGATCCTTCAAAAGATCACCGATCGGATCAATGCGGCGGGGGGGGGGGAGACCAGGACCATCGCTGGAGTTCAAAAAAAAATAAATGACTTGAGGAGCGTGTCCCGGAACAAGCTGGCAACGCTGCATGCCCATACCAGGGGCACTGGAGGAGGGGGACCCTGCCCAGTCAGGATGAGTGAGGAGGAATGGGCAGTGGCCCAGTGTTTCCACCCACAGCAGGTGGTGGGCCTGCCTGGCTTTGACAATGATCCTCTTATGAGGACAGGTAATTTTTTGGAATTTCTATCTGGTGATTAGCATGTGTGGGTGGGGGAAGGGAAGATGTGCCAAGTGTATGGATCCAACAACCTGTGATTGTTTTGTGTCCTCCCCAGATGGCCAGGAGGTGGCAGCCCCATCAGCCCAGGAGGTGGCAGCCCCATCAGCCCAGGAGGTGGCAGCCCCATCAGCCCAGGAGGTGGCAGCCCCATCAGCCCAGGAGGTGGCAGCCCCATCAGGTCAGGAGGTGGCAGCCCCATCAGGTCAGGAGGTGGCAGCCCCATCAGGTCAGGAGGTTGCAGGCCCATCAGGGCAGGCTGCTGCACCACCCCCAAGACAGGCTCATGCAGAGTCCCAAGAAGGGCAGGATTCGCCATGGGAGGGGAGTGCCCACAACTCCCCTAATTTGGATGTTGAGTGGGAGGAGGATGAGGGGGAGGAAGATGACAATATTCTGATTGGGCAGGAAATAATGATGGGCCAAGATATGACCTTTGAATCATCCCCTGAGGGAACCCCACAGGCGCCCAGAAGTCAGGCCACCATCATGGGTCGCCCCTTCCAACCCTCCTCCAACATGCAGCAGCACCCATGGCTCACTCCAACTCCTCCTCCAAGGCCACAAGCCTCAGGGGCAAGTAGGATGCCGACCCCTGAAAACAGGGGGGGGTTGGTGCGTCTGCCGGTCAGTCTGTTGAGGGACAATGTCCGGCAGACCCGCAGTCTGTCTGCAATACAAAAAACTATGAGCAAGGTGGAGCGCAGCCTGGGTGCAATGAGGGAGTCACTGGGTGACGTGGCCACCAACTCCGTGGGGGTCATCACCTGTTTGTGGGACCTGAGGAACGCCACAACAGGTGTGGCCCAGGAGGTGACTGCCCTCACCCAGGCTGTGCAGGCCAATACCCGGGCTGTGCAGGCCAATACGGCTGACATAACTTCCTGTCCGACAAGGATAGCCGTTGCCTTGGAGGGAAGGCCAGCAGGAGGACAGACACCAGGGGAGGCTGCTTCCTCCCCTGTACAGTCCCCCCGCCCTGAAAATACTCCCTCCCCTGCACAGTCCCCCCCCCTGAAAATACTCCCTCCCCTGCACAGACCCCCCCCCGTGAAGATCCCCCAGTTGGCCGTGGCCGTCCCCGTGGCCGTCCCCGTCCCCGTGACCGTGCCCGTGCCCGTGGGCAGCCCAGAAGGAGCACTCGGCAACATCCCTAATTTGCAGGGGTACTTTTTATTTTTATTTTTTTACACTGTACTTATGATTTGGTATATGTGTGTGAATGATGTGTGAATGTGGGGGGATGGCATTCCTGAAAACATAAGGGTGTCACCCTCAGTTTTGGTGGAGTAGGGATCCCCAGGACCAGGGAGAAGTCATCCTAGGTTCCTGAATGGTGTATGAATGCACAGTGACATAATTGGAGCCGTGGCGGGGCGTTACTGCTCCCAGGTACCAAAGGGGGGGGGGGTACTTGGATCTAATCCAATTCTATGTGCATGTGATGTGTCTGTGCTAGGGACCACAGTGACGTGCATTCATGCATTCTCATTGTGAGATAATTAATGTGCGTTTTGTAAATAAAAATAAACATTCTCTTTGGCATATAAGTAATGTGCATTTATTTACCAAAATAAAGATTTAAAGGTCACATAATCTCTGTGATTTGGTCTTGGCAAATCAAAAACAAAAATAGTATTAGGATGCATTTACTGGGCAAAGATGCCTTCAGACAGTTGTCTCCTGATTGCCTGGCCCTCAGCAGACCGGGTAGAGGGGTTTGGGGGGGGGGGTTGCCTGGGTGGGGGGTTAGGTCAGGAGATATCTCCACATGCATGCCCCTTCTTAATGCAAAATTGTGCAGTATGCAACATGCACCAATAATTTTGCATACAAAGTCTGGGGAATACAATAGTGTACCCCCAGTCTTGTCCAGGCATCTGAATCGTGACTTTAGCATGCCAAAAGTCCGCTCTACTATAGCCCGGGTCTGGCTGTGCACCTCATTGTATTTTCGTTCTCCGGGTGTTTGGGGGTTCCTAAAGGGGGTCATCAGGTGGGGTCCCAATGCATATCCTGAGTCACCTGTAAGGGAAAAGACAGGAGGATATTAGTCATGCATGTGCCCCTTGTGATGTCTCCATCATGGGGGGGGGCATACCTGACACCAATGTCACTCACCAATCAGCCAGCTGTCTCCATACATGTTCATCTCAAAGTCTCTGTAGATCTTGGTCTGCCTTAGTATGAAACTATCATGGCACGAGCCGGGAAACTTGGCACAAACGTGCCAGATGAGGCCATGTGCATCTACGATCATCTGGACATTGATTGAATGCCAGCCTTTCCTGTTTCTGAACAGGTGTTCAGTATCATGGGGGGGCTGGAGTGCCACATGGGTGCAGTCAATCGCCCCGATGATCTTAGGAAAGCCAGCAATATTGTAAAAGTCTGTCATTGCTTGCACACGCTGGTCCTCCTGGGTGGGCATGACAAACTGGTGGCTCATGCGCCGCAGTATGGCAGGGACCACCTGATGTAGGCATTTACTCATGGTTGACTGCACCATCCCAGCCACACCTCCAGATGCTCGCTGGAATGAGCCACTCGATAGAAAATGGAGGGTTGCCATAACTTTTTCAAGAGGTGTCAGGGCATGGGAACGTAGGGTTGGGGCAATTAGATCATCATGAAGGAGTTGGGTGATCTCCAGGATGGCCTCCCTATCAAATCGGTAGTTGCCAATGACCTCATAAACTGGCATTTGCCAAATATCACGGCGTGGCCGATAAACACGCGCCTGTGCCCTCATCCTCCTCCTCTGTGCCCTCCTCCTCCTTTGTGCCTGTAAGGCAGCAAGTGCCCTCAAAATCATTGCTGGTCCTGGCATTTTTCAAAATAAACCTTCACAACTAGAGCTGTAACCTCTAGTCACTTCCTTCTGCAAACCCTTCCACAGCATGTGTAAAATTAGGGCTGGTTTTATAATGTGGAAATTTAGTCAGAAAAACTAACAGGTGCGCACAGGCCGGAAAATACGGCACACACACTTAATTCTGAGAATCGCCCTAACTCCCTCATTTGCATCTTTGCCTATCAAAAACAGCGGCGAGCCTAGCGTAATTTGCGCCCGGGAATGCGCAGGTGTAACTAATTTAAGTACGGCTGAAAATACGGAAATCTTTGCTTAAGTCGTTTTGACGATCGCGCGCAAATATACGCGCCGTGTAAAATTAGAAAAATGGAGTTAAGTCTGCGTATCTCTTTTGAGAATTTGGCCCAGGGTGTGGCTTTGACAGGAAGGGGTGGGTCATTTTTCTATTAGGAGGTGCAGATATGTAGTCAGGCCTAGGGCAGAACCAAACCTAAATATACTACTGCATATTAGGGCTTATTTAGACCAGATACGATTTACAGCGTGTTTTTATATTGTGGGAGGAAACCCACGCAGGCACAGGGAGAACATGCAAACTCCATGCAGATGCTGTCACGGGCGGGATTCGAACCAACGACTCTTTTGCTGCTAGGTCAAAGTGCTATACACTACACCACTGTGGTGAACGAACATGATTGCAGCTGAAAGCATGAGATCTTTTATTTTTTTTTTCAATACCATGCTTTCCAGCCTTATTGACCCCGCCTCTCTCCATAAAGAGGACCTGTCACACACTAGTCCTATTACAAGGGATGTTTACATTCCTTGTAATAGGAAGAAAACTGATCATTTTTTTTTTTTTTTTTAATTTCAGTGTAAAAAATTATAAAACTAAATAAAAATAAATAAGAAAACCCCAAAAAAAATTTTTAAAGCGCCCCGTCCCAACGAGCTCGCGCACAGAAGCAAACGCATACGCGAGTAGCGCCTGCATATGAAAACGGTATTCAAACCACACAAGTGAGGTATCGCCGCGATCGTTAGAGTGAGAGCAATAATTCTAGCCCTAGATCTACTCTGCAACTCAAAAAATGCAACCTGTAGAATTTTTTAAACGTCGCCTATCGAGATTTTTAAAGGGTAAAAGTTTGACGCCATGCCACGAGCGGGCGCAATTTTTAAGCGTGACATGTTGGGTATCATTTTACTCGGCGTAACATTATCTTTCACAATATATAAAAAAATTGGGCAAAATGTATTGTTGTCTTATTTTTTAATTCAAAAAAGTGATTTTTATCCAAAAAAAGTGCGCTTGTAAGACCGCTGCGCAAATACGGTGTGACAAAAAGTATTGCAATGACTGCCATTTTATTCCCTAGGATGTCTGCTAAAAAAAAATATATAATGTTTGGGGGTTCTGATTAATTTTCTAGCAAAAAAATTGTGATTTTCACATGAAGGAGAGAAGTGCCAGAATTAACCCGGTGGGCAAGTGGTTAAAGTACTCATGGCTATAAAGAATAGAGTCATTGCTCATTAAAAAAAAAAAAAAAAAAAAAAGGGGGTCCCTCCAAATTAAATTACCAGGCCCTTCAGGTCTGGAATGGATATTAAGGGGAACCCCGCCGTAAAAAAACCCCCAAAAAATGGCGTGGGGTCCCCCCAAATATCCATACCAGACCCTTCAGGTCTGGTGTGGATTTTAAGGGGAACTCCACCCCAAATTGAAAAAAAAAATGGCGTGGAGTCCCCCTAAAAATCCACACCAGACCCTTATCCGAGCACGTTGACCTGGCCGGCCGCAGAAAAGAGGGGGGGACAGAGTGCGGCCCCCCCCCTCTCCTGAACCGCACCAGGCCACATGCCCTCAACATGGGGAGGATGTCCCCATGTTGATGGGGACAAGGGTCTCATCCCCACAACCCTTGCCCGGTGGTTGTGGGGGTATGCGGGCGGGGGGCTTATCAGAATCTGGAAGACCCCTTTAACAAAGGGGAACCCCAGATCCTGCCCCCCCCCCCTATGTGAAATGGTAATGGGGTACATTGTACCTCTACCATTTCACCCCAAAAAAAATGTCAAAGTGTTAAAAATGACAGTAGCCGGTTTTTGACAAATCTTTTAATAAAATCTTCTTTTCTTCTTTCCTTCGGGTTTCTTCCGCTGCTTCTTTCTTCTCGTCCACATCTTGCCCGACGTGTTCTTCTATCTTCTCCGTCCGTCCTTCAGCCTTCTGGTCACGCATCTTGCCCGTTGTCTTGTCCTGTCTTCTTCTCCGTCCTTCCGCCTCCTCGTCCGCATCTTGGGTCTTCTCCGGTCTTCTTCTCGGTCCGCCAGCCTTCTCGTCCCCGGACCCAGCGTTTGAATTTGATTTGGCCGCCGTTTTCCCGCTCCTGGGACCCGCCCCCCTCTGACGCCACAAGTAAACTCCTTAGAAGGTCATGTGCGTCAGAGGGGGGCGGGGTCACATGAGTGTGACACGGCGGGAACTTCTTCTCCGGGCGGCGCGATTGAAATTGAATTCCCCCGCTGTGTGACGCTCTGTGACCCCGCCCCCCTCTGACGCACATGACCTTCTAAGGAGTTTACTTGTGGCGTCAGAGGGGGGCGGGTCCCAGGAGCGGGAACACGGCGGCCAATTACAATTCAAACGCTGGGTCCGGAGAAGACACAAGATGCGGACGAGAAGGCTGGCGGACCGAAAAGAAGACCGCAGAAGACCCAAGATGCGGACGAGGAGGCGGACGGACGGAGAAGAAGACAGGACAAGACAACGGGCAAGATGCGGGACCACAAGGCTGAAGGATGGACGGAGAAGATAGAAGAACACGTCGGGCAAGATGTGGACGAGAAGAAAGAAGCAGCGGAAGAAACCCGAAGGAAAGAAGAAAAGAAGATTTTATTAAAAGATTTGTCAAAAACCGGCTACTGTCATTTTTAACACTTTGACATTTTTTTTGGGGTGAAATGGTAGAGGTACAATGTACCCCATTACCATTTCACACGGGGGGGGGTCAGGATCTGGGGGTCCCCTTTGTTAAAGGGGTCTTCCAGATTCTGATAAACCTCCCGCCCGCATACCCCCACAACCACCGGGCAAGGGTTGTGGGGATGAGACCCTTGTCCCCATCAACATGGGGACATCCTCCCCATGTTGAGGGCATGTGGCCTGGTGCGGTTCAGGAGAGGGGGGGGGCCGCACTCTGTCCCCCCCTCTTTTCTGCGGCCGGCCAGGTCAACGTGCTCGGATAAGGGTCTGGTGTGGATTTTTAGGGGGACTCCACGCCATATTTTTTTTCAATTTGGGGTGGAGTTCCCCTTAAAATCCACACCAGACCTGAAGGGCCTGGAATGGATATTTGCCGGGAACCGCACGTCTTTTTTTTGGGGGTTTTTACGGCGGGGTTCCCCTTAATATCCATTCCAGACCTGAAGGGCCTGGTAATTTAATTTGGGGGAACCCCTACACATTTTTTTGTTTGTTTTATGAATGAATCCCTTTAGAATTGTCAGAGCCGACAATTCATTATAGCCGCGTGTGAATTTTTAAATGACTTTTTTCCTTCTGAATGTCACTTTGTGCAGGGGGAGTTCTAAGTGCGGGAAAAATGCGCTATTTCACATGCTGACATTACACCCCCCCTAGGTACGAAATTTAAAGGAATATTTCACTTTTATTGTTTCACTTTAAGAATTATTAATTTCACTGCTCCCGAAAAAACGGCCGTTTTAAAAAATAAAAAAAGCATTGATACATGTTCCCTGGGGCAGGACTGAGGTCCCCAAACACTTTTTAGGACAAAACTTGCAGATTAGCCTTTAAAATGAACACTTTTGATTTCTCCCATAGACTTCTATAGGGAGTTCGGCGCGGCTTTACATATTAGTTTCAATGCGCCGGCTGCTACGCTGGTTCATGCGCCCAATTAAGCCTCCACCCGGAGTACTAATTAACGCATGAACCAGCGCAGCGCACAGAGCATAGTAAATCAGGCCCTCAGTGTCATTTATACAGTGACATTTTTTTAGCACTGATCACTGTATTGGTGTCACTGGTCCCCAAAAAGTGTAATTTAGTGTCAGATTTGTCCACCGCAATGTCGCAGTCTAGCTAAAAATCGCTGATCGTTGCCATTACTAGTAAAAACAATAAAAAAAATAAAAGTCCATAAAAATGTTTGTAGATGCTATAACTTTTTTACCAAAAATATGTAGCAGAATAAATATTGGCCTAAATTGATGAAGAAATTCGATTTTTTAAATCGTTTTATTGCATGTGTTTTATAGCAGAAAGTAAAAACATTTTTTTTTTCAAAATTCTCTTTTTTTTTTTGTTTATAGCACAAAAAATAAAAGCCGCAGAGGTGATCAAATACTATCAAAAGAAAGCTCTATTTGTGTGGGGGGGGGGGAAGCATCAACTTTATTTGGGTACAGCGGCGCACGACCATGCAATTGTCAGTTAAAGCAACGCAGTGCAGTATCACAAAAAATGGCCTGGTCAGAAAGGGGGTAAAACCTTCTGCAGCTGAAGTGGTTAAAGTGGAATTACACTGTATCTGAGCACCACAAACCACACATGCTATATAATTAATTGTTTTTTATATTTAAAGCAAACGCCCCCATCCGTCCATGTTGCCATGCTTTACTGAAAAAATCATTTTTAAAAACACCTCCTGATATTTCTATCTGTGACCATCTTGAGTAAGGGCAGATGATTCATGTAGCATTTACTTCCTGGAATCTATCTGCACTTAGCTCAGGCATTCAGGTAGGAGGGTGTCCTTAGCCGAGAAAGCCCCTCCTGCCCTCCTCCTATGAAGACTCATGGGATGTATGACACCATTTGTCTAGGTCTTGGAAACCAGGAGGTAACTGAAGAAATATGATATACATGCCTATCTATTTACTAATGCTAGCAGCATAAGGATTACAAATAATCAATGTTTATTTAGAAGTTCCACTTTAACCACTTCAATACAGGGCATTTTCACCCCCTTCCTGCCCAGACCAATTTTTCGTTTTCAGCGCTGTCGCACTTTGAATAACAATTGCGCGGTCGTGCGACGTGGCTCCCAAACAAAATTGACGCCCTTTTTTTTCCCACAAATAGAGCTTTCTTTTGGTGGTATTTGATCACCTCTGCGGTTTTTATTTTTTGCGCTATAAATAAAAGAAGAGCGACAATTTTGAAAAAAACACAATATCTTTTACTTTTTGATTTAATAAATATCATAATTTTTTTTTTTTTGTTAACGTTTTTTTCCTCAGTTTAGACCGATGCGTATTCTTCTACATATTTTTGGTAAAAAAAAAAAAAAAATCGCAATAAGCGTATTTGATCGGTTTGCGCAAAAGTTCTAGCGTCTACAAAATAGGGAATAGAATTATGGCATTTTTTTTTTTTTTTTTTTTTACTAGTAATGGCGGCGATCTGCGATTTTTATTGTGACCGTGACTTTGTGGCGGACATATCGGACACTTTTGGCACATTTTTGGGACCATTTACATTTACACAGCGATTAGTGCTATAAAACTGCACTGATTACTCTGTAAATGTGACTGGCAGGGAAGTGGTTAACACTAGGGAGCAACTGAAGGGGTTAAATATGTTCCCTAAAGTGTGTTCTAACTGTTAGGGGGAGGGAGACTCACAAGGGGAGATCGATGTGTGTTCCTCTGTACTGGGAACACACATCTGTCTCCTCACCGCTGACAGGACATGGATCTGTGTGTTTACACACACAGATCCATGGTCCTGCCGTGATTGCGGGCAATCGCGGGTGCCCGGCGGACATCGCGGCCCCCTGGCAGCTGGAAAAGCAAGGACTTCATGTGACGTCTAGTCTGAAGGACGAAAGGTCCCTGCCGACGTCATTTTACTATGACTCTGTAGGGAAGAGGTTAAAATGGCACAGGTCTGAGTAGTGGGACTACCTAGGTCAGGGGTGTCCAAAATTTTTGGAAAGATGGCCAGATTCGATGACGTGAAACGTGCGTCAGGGCTGACTATTTTGCCTGACATTCTTTGAACCATTAACATTCTGTGTTAGTGTGTTTGTCCAAGCACTAATACACTGCCCAAAAATAATTCTCCTACCTTTGTGGCTGTGTGTGGTGAATATATATATATATATATATATATATATATATATATATATATATATATATAATCTCCTCTTTGGCCCCCAACAAATCCCAGAGCTTCGCTCAGGGTAAGGATGAGCTCAGGTTGTAAAAAAATATATATTTTCTCTTCTTTATCCCCTGAGAAATATATATATATATATATATATATATATATATATATATATATATATATATATATATATTAAAACCAAGCTCATCCTTACATCCTCATCCTCCATGTGGAGCTTAAGGGCCACAAAAGTGATAAAAGCAAATTGCAAGTGGGGGCCATATAAAACCAGGCCGCGGGTCGGACTTTGGACATGCCTGACCTAGGTGGAGCCTAGACAGTGAGGGAAAAAAAGCCTATGATTTTGTTATGATTAGCCCTACATCAAAGTAGTACTAAAGTCTAAATGTCTTTTACCTTAACCACTTAAGGACCGCCTAACGCCGATTTACGTCGGCAGAATGGCACGTGGGTCCGAAGCTCAGTGATAGCACCCGCGGGACCAGCGGACTCGATCGCCGCCGGTGTCCCGCGATCGGGTCACAGGAGCTGAAGAACGGGGAGAGGTAAGTGTAAACACACCGAAAAATGAATACCTCAAAGAAATGGGATTTTAAGGGCAATGAAAATAATATACAAAAAAGTATAAGTAAATATAGAAAAATATAATATTTAATTTACTTTACAAAAGTTATGCAAAATTTTTTACAATTGTAACAATCGCTGTAACAAATTAGTAAACACACCTTCCCTGTTCTTCGGTGTGGCAGTAACACTGATCGTCTGTTCCCTGTTGTAGGGAACGACGATCAGTGATGTCACACGTCCAGCCACGCCCCCCTACAGTAAGAATCACTCCCTTAGGGCACACTCAACCCCTTAGCGCCCCCCAGTGGTTAACCCCTTCATTACCATTGTCATTTTCACAGTAACAGTGCATTTTTATAGCACTTTTCGCTGTTAAAATGACAATGGTCCCAAAAATGTGTCAAAAGTGTCCGATGTGTCTGCCATAATGTCGCAGTCACGAAAAAAAAAAAACGCTGATCGCCGCCATTACTAGTAAAAAAATATATTAATAAAAATGCCATAAAATTATCCCCTATTTTGTAAACGCTATAAATTTTGCGCAAACCAATCAATAAACGCTTATTGCGATTTTTTTACCAAAAATATGTAGAAGAATACGTATCGGCCTAAACTGAGGAAAAATATATTTTTTATATATTTTTTGGGGATATTTATTATAGCAAAAAGTAAAAAATATTGCATTTTTTTCAAAATTGTCGCTCTATTTTTGTTTATAGCGCAAAAAATAAAAACCGCAGAGGTGATCAAATACCACCAAAAGAAAGCTCTATTTGTGGGGAAAAAAAGGACGCCAATTTTGTTTGGGAGCCATGACGCACAATCGCGCAATTGTCAGTTAAAGCGACGCAGTGCCGAATCGCAAAAACTGGCCAGGTCCTTTACCTGCATAATGGTCCGGGTCTTAAGTGGTTAATGAATTCTCTACATTAAAGTTGTTGTAAACCTCAGAGATGAAATATGAACAAACCATATCCTCTATTTATTCTTGCAGTTGCCACTGAAGTAAACAAACAAATGCACAAAGCAGCTGCTGTTATACTCTCTGGACCCAATTATTGGAACAATTAGGTATTATTATAAGTATGTGCACTGATATTTATGAAGGTACGTGACTCGTCACCCAGTGCAGAGGTTCCCCACACTGTTTGTTTGCTTTTCCTCTACAACATACAGCATGGCTCTGCCAGTCATGTGACTGTCCATTGCATCAAACACAAGAATGTAGCCTTGAACTTAAAAACAGTTACTGTACTTTGCATTAAGGGACCGATGCAAGGCCCATGTGCTGGATGTCTAGCGACAGTTTTCCTAGTTTGTAGCTGTTATTTTTCTGTAGGTGAGGTCTGTTATAAATTATGGTGTAGAGTCATTTGAGTTTATCTTGAATGATTTAAAGTGATACTGCAGGATACATAAAAAAAAATAAAAAAAAGAGAGAGAAAGGTAGTACGTACCCGCTCTGTGCAGCATCATCGCTTTCCTCCTCTTGTGGCAGTCCCCACCAGCGTTGTCAGCTTCTCTCTCCTTCAGATGCCTTCTACAGCTCCATTAAGCCATGTCCCCCACTCCCTCCTTAGGGCCCTTTCACACGTACGTACGAACGGTCCGTTTTTTACAAGTCCGTTTACGGACTCACAATGCATCCCTATGGGATTGTGGACGTTAGCGGATGAGCATTCGCTAACGTCCGTAAAGATCCGCCTCCGCAAAGATCCGCTTTTTCAGACGGAAGAAAACCCTATTTTTCTTCCGTCTGGTGGAACGGATCGGATGAATACGGACACACGGTCCGTATTCATCCGATTCCCCATAGGGGAGAGCGGAGGAGAGACAGGGCGGTCTCTGCACAGTGTGAGGGGACCGCCCTGTCCGCCGACGGCTCAGCGGGGATTTACAGGTGATCTCCGCTGAGCCGACGGACACACACGGGGCGGATCAATACGGATCCGCTCCGAGTGAAAGGGCCCTTACAGAAGTTTGACTAAATGTAGCAGGACCCTATGGCTCCCGCTAACCTCAGTATCTCCTGTGAAACCAGAAGGTGAGGGGAGCAATGCTGGAGTCATAGACAACTTTGGAGCTGTCAAATAGGGATGGGGGAGATTTAGATCACATGGTTGGGTGTTTTTTACTTCTTCCATATACCTAGTGAAGTAAATAGCCTCAGGTGATACACAGAGCTTAAACAAATCCTCCTATATAAGTTGTATCTTTTTACCTGCGGTCTTCTATTCTCTACATCCATTCAAAGTGCAGAATTTGTAAAGCTTGTCTAAGAGTTCATAAAAAGGGGGCGGAGAGCTGAACTTACATTCTGCAGAGCTCAGTGAGGAGAGCTCTTAGAGCTGATTGGAGGGAAGAACCCCCCCCCCCCTCCTTCACACAGCATACAGGAACAGAGCTGGGGCTGTCAGTCACAGGAGATGCTGGAGATCCCAGAAATCCCTCCCCTGTCACCTTTTTTCTCTTGGTGTCAGGAAAACTTGTCAGAAGTGAATCATGCAGATAGCAGAGAAACAAAGCACACTTAGTGCTTTTAATTGAGACAAGTACACACTGTAGAGGGATATGGTTTGTTCATATTTCATCTCTGAGGTTTACAACCACTTTAATGTAGAGAATTCATTAACCACTTAAGACCCGGACCATTATGCAGGTAAAGGACCTGGCCAGTTTTTGCGATTCGGCACTGCGTCGCTTTAACTGGCAATTGCGCGGTTGTGCGACATGGCTCCCAAACAAAATTGGCGTCCTTTTTTTCCCATAAATAGAGCTTTCTTTTGGTGGTATTTGATCACCTCTGCGGTTTTTATTTTTTGCGCTATAAACAAAAATAGAGCAACAATTTTAAAAAAAATTCAATATTTTTTACTTTTTGCTATCATAAATATCCCCCAAAAAATATATAAAAAATATATTTTTCCTCAGTTTAGGCCGATACGTATTCTTCTACATATTTTTGGTAAAAAAATCGCAATAAGCGTTTATTGATTGGTTTGCGCAAAATCTATAGCGTTTACAAAATAGGGGATAATTTTATGGGTGTTCTCTGGTTCCTCCCACACTCCAAAGACATTCTGCTAGGAAAATTAGCCCAAGTATATGAATGTGAGTGAGTGACCTTAGCTTGTAAGCTCCTTGAGGGCAGAACCTGATGTGAATGTATAATATATATGTAAATTGTATAAGTACCAGAAATAAATATAAGTGTGTAAAATATATCCCCAGCCCCAAACCTGGAGGGTATGAACAAATTTATGCCAAATAACATTTTTAAAACTAACATACATAATCAAGGGACACAGCATCGGTCTCCTCCCTCCCTGACAAGACGTGGAGTTCTGTGTTTACACACAGAGCTCCACATCCCTGCTGTCACTGCCGATCGCGGGTACCTGGCGGACATCGCGTCCGCCAGGCATGCGCATCGGCATCTCAGCGAAGCGCTGGGCACAGTTTTGGCCCGCACGGGGAATGCAAATAAAAAGACGTTCAGGGACGTCTACCCGGCAGTTGAGAGCCGCGCTGTGGACGTCTTTCGTCTACAGCGCGGGTCTCAAGTGGTTAAATCTTGCTCTTTAACCTCTTGGCGTCCGCGATATAGCCGAATGACGGCTACAGCGCAGACCTGAATTGCCGGGAGGATGTCTATTGACGTCTATTGCTTGAGCGGCCTGCGCGCCCCCTGCAGGGCGCGCGCGGGTCGCTCTGTGATCAGCAAGTCTATGAGACTCACTGGATCACAGATCGGAGTAAGGGGTTGGTCCTGAGGCCTTACCACGTGATCAGCTGTCAGCCAATGACAGCTGATCATGTGATGTAAACAGAGCCGGTAATTTTTTCTCCTCACACTGATAGCTGAAGACAGAGGGACATTGGTCCCGATCAGGGAGAGCTGTGGACAGCTCATCTGTGCCCATGTGTGCCACCTATCTGTCCCCATCAGTGCCCCCCAGTGCAGCCTATCAGTGCCGCCTCATTAGCGCATATCAATGAAGGAGAAAAATTACCTGTTTGCAAAATTTTATAACAAAATATATTTTTTTCCAAATTTTTAATTTTTTTGGTTTGTTTAGCAAAAAATAAAACCCCCAGAGGTGATTAAATACCACCAAAAGAAAGAAATCTCTATTTGTGTGAAAAAAATGATAAAAATGTAATTTGGGTACGGTGTTGTATGACCGCGCAATTGTCATTCAAAGTGCATCAGCACTGAAAGCTGAAAATTGGTCTGGGCAGGAGGGGGGTTTAAGTGCCCAGTAAGCAAGTGGTGAACATACAAGACTGGGAGATTTTACCCCCCCCCCCCTTCTTGACCAGGCCATTTTTTGGCTATTCGGCACTGTTTTAACTGGTCATGCAACACTGCACACAACCAAAATGTATATCATTTTTTTTCACACAAATTGAGCTTTTGAGTGTTTGATGACTGCTGCATTTTCTACTTTTTCCGATATAAATGAAGTAAGACCAAATATTTTAGAAAAAAAATAAAAAAAGATGTACTTTCTGTTAAAAAAAAAAAAAATCAAATAAATTTTTTTCATTTCCTCATATATTGTGGCCACAATGTATTCTGCTACGTTTTTACAATAAGTGTATTTTGATTGGTTTGCATGAAAGTTATAGCACCTACAAACTAAGGGGTATATACTGGAATTTATTTATTTTTTAATGCTACTAATGACAGCGATCAGCGACTTATAACAGGACTGTGATAGTGTGGTGAGCAATCTGACACTAACTGACCCTGGGGGGGGGGGGGGGGGACTGACTAACTGCCACCGACATCATCAGTGACACTAATACAGTAATCAGTGATAATACACTGTCACCGTACGAATGACACTGTCTGGGAAAGGGTTAACATCTAGAGCGATCAAGGGGTTAAATGCGTGCTTATCTGTGTGTAATAGGTGTAGAATGTGCTGCTTATACTAAGTGACCTCTCATTTTCTCATTACTGACAGATCGCTCCTTCTGTACAGAGCTATGTGATGTTATAACCACTTTAAAATACATTTAAAAAAAAAAAAAAAAAACTGCACTGCAATCGCATTTAAATGCACTGAAAAGTGTGCAAGTGGAGATGCAGAAACACAGAGTGGACACAGAGATTGTGGTGTAAATGAGCCCTTACTGTGCAGGTTTTAGGCTCCTCCCACTGTCAGCGCAGTTTTGTCAGACCTATGATTTGCATGCACAGCGCTCTGGGTGCCCAAGACTGAACCCCCCCCCCCTCAGGAAAAAAAATACTCCCCCCCATTTCTTTCCATCTCCCTGCAACTCCAAAGTTCCGCTTTAATGTCAGCTGGGTTCACTTGTACTTCCTAGCTGAGCTCCAGTCTATGAGATGTGTTCAGTCTGTATACAGAGTGATAGTGGTCACCCTCCATGCATCCCCCCCATTACTGTATACAGTGTACCTCCTCCATTAGGCTTCAGCAGCAGGGCGTCCCCCACCAGGGGGTAATTGGGACCCACTCCGGGGATTGGCTTCATGATTTTCCATTTCCGAATGTAATCAGCCAGGAAGGGGACGGTGGAGAAGAGCAGCAATGTCAGCAGGAGCACAGCCGCCGTCACCCACACCATCAGATGGATGTCTCCCCTCAACAGCTCCATAGCGCCCCTTCCTGATACAGGGGGAGATGTCTGCCCGATGTATTATGGTGTCTGTCCGATGCGATGTATTATGAGTGCCTCAAGTTCTTGCTTCCCCTTGTCATACTCAGCATCCCGAGCTTCCTCCTTCTCGTCATAACGGGGGGCGGGGCAATGTGTGTGTGATTGTACACTGAGCAAAACACTGTGCATATCACTGCTACCCCTACCTACCTCATCATGTGTTCCCCTCACCTCATGGAGTGTGCACATCACAACTCCTACCTACCTCATGTGTCCCCCTCACCTCATGGAGTGTGCACATCACAACTCCTACCTACCTCATGTGTCCCCCTCACCTCATGGAGTGTGCATATCACAACTCCTACCTACCTCATGTGTCCCCCTCACCTCATGGAGTATGCACATCACTGCTCCCTACCTACCTACCTCATGTGTCCCTCACCTCATGGAGTGTGCACATCACTACACCTACCTACCTCATGTGTCCCCCTTACCTCATGGAGTGTGCACATCACAACTCCTACCTACCTCATGTGCCCCCACTCACCTCATGGAGTGTGCACATCACTACTCCTACCTACCTCATGTGTCCCCCTCACCTCATGGAGTGTGCACATCACAACTCCTACCTACCTCATGTGTCCCCCTCACCTCATGGAGTGTGCACATCACAACTCCTACCTACCTCATGTGTCCCCCTCACCTCATGGAGTATGCACATCACTGCTCCCTACCTACCTACCTCATGTGTCCCTCACCTCATGGAGTATGCACATCACTGCTCCCTACCTACCTACCTCATGTGTCCCTCACCTCATGGAGTGTGTACATCATTACACCTACCTACCTACCCCGGCCTCACCTCATGGAGTGTGCACATCACTGCTACCTCATGTGTCCCTCACCTCATGGAGTTTGCACATCACTGCTACCTCATGTGTCCCTCACCTCATGGAGTGTGCACATCACTGCTACCTCATGTGTCCCTCACCTCATGGAGTGTGCACATCACTGCTACCTCATGTGTCCCTCACCTCATGGAGTGTGCACATCACTGCTACCTCATGTGTCCCTCACCTCATGGAGTTTGCACATCACTGCTACCTCATGTGTCCCTCACCACATGAAGTGTGGGGAGCATGTTAATACTGACACAACTCCTATTCTAATCAATTAAAAACTGTGAAAGCAACACTTCTCACACACAAGCCGTGTGACAATCTACACCAATAGGAAATCCCATGGTATGTACCTGGGGAGCCCAAAAGACCAACATTAACCCCTTCATGGCAGAGGTTACGGCCTTATGCACACTGGACGTTTTTACAGCTGCTCCTTTTGTTGAAAACACACAACAGTGCTTTACTCACAAAGTAGAAAATAAAATCAAGCTTGTCATGTAAGACGCTCCAGCTGGTGAGACGGGTGACTGTATTGCCACATGGCAGAAAAGTTTGCACATTTCGGGGGACAAAACCCCCTTCCTGAGGTAGGGGGGTTGTCCCCCAAAATGCGTAAGCTTTTCCACCGTGTGGCAATAGAGTCACCCACCTCACCAGCTGGAGCGTCTAAGGCCGCGTGCACACGGTCGATCCATCCGATGAGAATGGTCCGACGGACCGTTTTAATCGGTTCACCGCTGAAGCAGACTGATGGTCTGATGTGCGTACACACCATCAGTTCAAAAACCGATCGGGTCAGAACGCGGTGACGTAAAACACACGACGTGCTGAAAAAAACGAAGTTCAATGCTTCCAAGCATGCGTCGACTTGATTCTGAGCATGCGCGGGTTTTGAACTGATGCTTTTGTGTACTAACCATCGGTTTTGACCGATGGTCAGCCGTCCATCGGTTCGATTTTAAAGCAAGTTCTAAAACTTCGGTCTGAAGGACCAAAATCCGATGGGCCGTACACACGGTCGGTTTGGACCGATGAAACTGGACTTCGGTCCGTTTTCATCGGTTTGGACCGGTCGTGTGTACGCGGCCTTACTCGACAAGCTTGATTTTATTTTCTACTTTGTGAGTATAACACTGTCGTGTGTTTTGAACAAATGGTTTTGGTGGTAACGCACTAAGCGCCCTTTTGTATATGTTTTTGCAATGTTTGGAGGACCGCCAAGTCAGAGGAGGGCTGCTGGTGTTGAGGGCTGGATGGTGTTTTTTAGTTTGTCAGCTGCTCTTTTTGGCTTCAGGCATTTTTTTCTGCAGCCAGTAAACTCCCCAGCATGTTATCCTATGTGTCCATGCACATATAGGCGTTTATCAGCGTTTTTTGTAAGAGGCGTTTTCTGACTGAAAAAAACTAGCGGGTTTGAGAGAAGCTTTTCAGCTGTAAAAACTCTGCAAAAGGCTGAAAATGCGGGCAGTTGGCATTTATGGGTGTTTTTGAGCCATAAGCTTTTGTGGGAGTATATTTTTTTTTTTTTTTAAAAAAGCTAAAACGCAAAAAAAAAGGCTGAAAAACGCTCCTGCAAAAATGCTGCAAAACTTATTCTACAGCTACAGCTTTCTACAGCTAATGCTACTGCCGTTTTTGTAACGCCCAGTGTGCATGAGGCTCTAAACAAATCCTAACGCCTGAACACAGTTTTGTAACTTATTTCAACTGAACATATTGTAACTACTTAGGCTAGATTCACACATGTCCGAAGCGAATTTCATTTCTGTTTTTACGGCAAATTTCTAAGGCTATTTTTACACTGCAGCTCCCGATCGTTAGCGCTAAAGCGCCACTCATTTTAGCGGCGCTTTCAGACGCCTGTGTTTTCAGACGCTTTTGAAGTGCTGCCAATTCATTTAAATGGGCAGGGTGTTTTGGGAGCGCTGTATAGAGTGCGCCCCCACCGCCTCAAAGATGCTGCTTGCAGTATTTTCTAACACCCTGCAAGCGCACCACCCCAGTGTGAAAAGTCACACTGAAATGAACGGCGAGGCGGTGTGAAAGGGGTGATTTAGATGCTGTTCAGATGCAAATTTTTGAAGTCGGCTAGCACCGGAGTCCCCGGTTTCCCGCTGATAGCTAAATGTAGAAAAAACATTTCCGGCAATAAGTCCGAAAAGTAGGAAATTTGCCTCCAAGTGCTGTTGTCAGCTGCTGCTTTAAAGAAGTCCCGAGGGGGAGAGCCACCCTTTCCAGTGTTGTTTTTATCCTTGCCGGATCCACATTCGAAACATATGTGCAGAACTTTGGGGGGATAATAGTTAGTGAGGATAGGGTCCCAACGGTTTCATCATCAGCGGAAAGAAGAAGAGGAAAAAGTTGTTTTTTATTTCTCTTTTTCTACTGTCTTGCTCCAAATGGAGCATGGCCTGCCTTATTCTGGTAGTACCAGCGCACTGACCACTAGGGGCAGTGTTCTGCAACTTCTGCCACAGCAGAGAGACAATTGTAGATATTATTTCTCCTTAGCCTTGCAGTCCAGAAAGAAAAAAATAATTGTTGCTATATATTTCAGCACTTACTTTAGATGTGTCTCTTTGGAAGGAAAAGAGGTCTCACCTTTTAACTGGGAGAAGGTGCAGCTTCAGTTCCAACCCCAGTGACTGTACATGCATAATTAATGTATATTTGTACATGCTTTTCTCTTCCAATTTTTGTTTTGCAGGAGGTTGACCAACTATCAAAAAAAAAAAAACTGTCGGAGAATGGGGCAGGATAGATAGTCAGGAGTGTGAAATGTACCATGTATCACTGTACATAACTGCACACATTGATGTTTTAAAATGTTTGTAGTTTTCTATTTTCTTTTTCTACTATCCTTTTACATTTTAATGCAGATTCAGGTCAGGTATTCAGGAGTAAATACCTTTTGTTGGGACACTGAGCACAGTGTCTATTCAGGTGGGAGGAGTGTGTAGCGCCTGGTTACTTCAAAGTACCAGTGCTATTTAAATTTAGAGGGGGATCAGAGTGTAGTTAAACTCTGATCTGGTTAAAATGTTTAAATTGGGTCTCTGTCTTAGCTTGCCTGTGCTGTGGGCTCATTCTGTTGTGTTGGGGTGTTCTTCCCACCCCAATGCAGTAGATGTCAGCAGTGGAGTCAAGGTTTGGGTGCTCTTCCCCAGCAGCCATTTAGGAGGGTTGAGCCTCGCTGTGCATGCTGGGGGAGGGTATTTATGGGGCAGACGCCATTGGTTCTGGGGTTCTTCTTCGTCCAGTGTGGCACCCACCTTTAGGGTGACCACATCATGGCGCCCCGGTATTATGGCCTACCTGGCCGGGGTGTGCGTGCGTGCCAAGCGGTGTTCCTGGTTCCGGGACCATGTTGGTCCGGAACATTTGAGCAGCGACGGGGGCCCAGTGATCGACTGGGTTCCCACCTCTGAGGATCCCAATTGGTATAGCTGTTCGGTGGGGAGTCTGTCTGAGGACCGCCAATGAGAGGCTGGCGGTCCAAAAGGATTTAGAAAAACCACCAGGGATCAAGGTAGCTGGACACTAAAGGATTGATCACCTGTCAGTCGGTACCTGGGTGACGTTAGGAAGGAGATCCAGGCGTAATTCACCTAAAGAGGATTGCCTCCGTAACTGCAATCAGAGAGGGCCTGTGGCAGAGGTGTCTCCCTGATGTTCATTTCAAGGAGGGTCTGTGGCAGAGACTTTTCCTCAAAGGTTCGAGCGATACTCTGGCTGCCAGGTCAGTGAGAGAGACCTGTCTAGGTACGCTATTCCCACTCAAGCAGGAGTAGCACAGAGAAGAGTTACACTTGGAAGCAGGACTGTTTCCCTATTGCTACGTCTGTATTTGCTATTCTCCTTTCTTTCTTCAACTCTAGTTTCCTCACCACAAGTTTATTTGTTTTTACGCGGCTGGGTAATAAAGAGCACAGAAAATACACTTATTGCGGACATTTCTTTACTATTGCTATATGCACCATTCTCCCCTAGGAATTCGGAAGAGCCACGAGGTAAATGTGCCACCCAAAACAAACCAGCAGCTCCTCCGGGGGTAGTGCTACATGTGCAAGGCATGAAATCTGAGGATTACCAAAGGATTTAGGGTCACACTGTAGAGCCCAGTGTCAGATAACTGGGTTTACGTCTGAGATCTTGGGTCTTCCAGCAGGGCAATGACCCCAAACGTATGTCAAAACGCACCCAGAAATGAATGGCAACAAAGTGCTGGAGAGTTCTAAAGTGGCCAGCAATGAGTCCAGATCTAAATCCCATTGAACACCTGTGGAGAGATCTTAAAATTGCTGTTGGAAAAAGGAGCCCTTCCAATAAGAGAGACCTGGAGAAATTTGCAAAGGAAGAGTGGTCCAAAATTCCTGTTAAGGGTGCCAAGAATTTTGACCAGCCCATTTTTGGAGTTTTGTGTGACATTATGTCCAATTTGCTCTTTTTCCTCCCTTTTTTGTTTTTTTCCAATACACACAAAGGGAATAAACATGTGTATAGCAAAACATGTGTTACTGCAATACTTTTCTGTGAGAAATACTTGATTTTCTGGAAGAATTTCTGGGGTGCCAACAATTTCGGCCATGACTGTAAAAGCATTAAAACAGAGTCAACAGTCAGCACTACAACACACCAGCACCTGTGAAAAATTAAGCTACCATTCAGGGACACCCTCCCTTCCCAAAAATCAGCTTGTGCTGTAACGAATCACAGCACAGTGATTGGACACAAGAGGCGGGATTTATGATTTCTCCAATCACAAGCAGGGGGCGGGTTTGTGTTCCTCCAGGCATTCCCGGCCAGGACAAGTACTGTCAGTGAGTAAAGCGGTGATGTGGCAGGCTTTTTTGGGGGCATCAGATTGGCCCAGGGGGTGTCAGTTTCATTCCGGGACATTGTATTGTCCTGGAATGAATGTGCCTGGGACAGACCTGCAAAATGCGGGACTGTCCCGGGCGATCCGGGACACGTGGTCACCCTAACTGGTCCTGGTGCTCACCAAGGCCTGCATATAGTTAGCTATTTGCCCACAGTAAAAACTTTAACCAATAAGCAGTTAATCCGAAGCAGTAGAACCGCCAACCGCCCCACACCTTTCTTAATCCCAATGGAATGGAAGCAAGCAAACATTCATTGATGGGTGCTTGTGAAGCTGCATTGATGGGTGCTTGTGAGGCTGCATTGATGGGTGCTTGTGAGGCTGCATTGATGGGCGCTGGTAAAGCTGCATTTTATGGGTGCTGGTGGGCTGCATTTAATGGGCATTTAAAAAAAGGGGGGGTAAACATGGGCAGGACAAAGAGGGTGGAGTCAGGGGTGGGGCCAATGGTGGGGCGGCAAAATTAGGTTTCGCCTAGGGGTGTCAAAAATCCTTGCACCAGCCCTGGGTGGGGCTTCGGTGGGGGTTCAGTGGGGCTTCAAGTGAGCTTTGCCATAGAATTCAATGGAGGCCTTGAAGACGCTTTGAAGCACCACTAAAGCTACATGGGGTATAATTTTTGAAGCAAAGCAAAAGCAAGGTGTAAACAGGACTGTAAGCTAGCCATTTTATTTAGTGACAGGGGCTTTGACTAGAATTCCAAGAGCTTTAGCAAAGCCTGTCCAAAGCCTTGTTTTGTCTACCCCCATAGCAATGTCACTGGTACAGCAATCGAACGAGCATGGGGGGGGGGGGGCTGTTGGTTGGCTGGGAGGGCGCGGGCCACCCGCCATTCCCAAGAAAATTGAGCACCAGCTGCCACTGGCTCTGTGTGAGAGCCCAATCTCTGTTTGCCACACTCTCAGCACAAACACAAGTACACTTATATGCAGCACCATAGATAAAGACCCACTTGCAGGAGGCCGGATAATGGCCATAAACTACATTGATACTAACCCTTGCAGTAAAACATAGTGCTTTAACATGCGGGTTAGTGAGAGTGTCAGCTCCGGTGTTCCGTCAGATAAGGTGACCCATCAGAATTGTTAACAGAAATTACATTTCATTGCTGCCATCTTTCTACACCCCACACTCCTCCACAGTAAGGATACACTGAGAAGGGGGCAAGCGAACATCTTGTTACACCCACTGGAGTTTTGCATTTCACACTTATTTTTAACAGGAAACAGGAGCATATATGGTGAAATACAGTATTTAGAAATCCATCTGACATGTTGAATTATAAAAGCAGCGATGTTCTGTCAGATTAGCAAACCTGTGAGATCAGCAGGTTGGTTACTGCTTTTAAAATTCAACATCTAAACAGTCCATCGGATTTCTAAATACTCTATTTCACCTTATAAACTCTGTTTACTGTTTAAAAAACTGTGAAATGCAAAACTCTGGTTGGTGTAACAAGATGTCCACTTACCCCCTTCTTGGTGTATCGTTACTGTGGAGGAGTGCGGGGTGTAGCAAGATGGCGGCGACGGAACGTCACTTCCGTTACAAATTCTGATGGGTCTCCATATCTTACGGAACACCAGCAGGAAGCAGTGTGATGCACATTCCAGCACTTCACCCTGCTTACATTTCTTTATTTTTTTATTTGCTTCATGCCACTGCACAGCAGCATGGCGGATTGTGCTGCTGTGCAGTGACATGAGGTGCCATCCAGCTTACTTCGGGAAAAACATGCATTTTACCGAAACTCACAGCACTGCACTTCATACCAAGTGTGGGAATGTGCTATAGAGTACTAGGCTGGCCATTAATATGTGATCCATGCTATGTACACTTGGTTTGCAGGTCCTGCCCCGTGTCTAGCTTCCACAATATTGGCACCATAGAGGTGCGTGCGTACCACTTCAATGTTGGGGACGAGACCGGAAGTAGCGGGTGGAACGCAAACACACCCGCACTTACTGGTCGCATGTGTCTGTTATGCAGGTGCAGTGTCATATTCTGCTGCCTATCCTAGAATGCTGCGGAAGTCACGTGACGGCCAACTGGGCATGCGCAATGCGCTCCAACGGCAAATGTGATGCATTCCAGGGGATTTACAACACTACCCTTCAGGGAACCATCACAATTTGTCACGGAAGTGACGTATTACCATACACGAAGCGGGGGGAGAGAGAGAGAGACCCATTCAGAGCAAGAGAGAAATAGACATATAGAGATACTAATATACATTCAGAGCGAGAGAGGGATACAGATATAGAGATACTGAGAGAGAACTGGGGCTCAGAGAGGGGATTACCCCCCTATGTGCATTACTTCCGTTATATAAAATATATGTACACGATCTCTCTCTCGCTCTGAATGTATCTCAGTATCTCTATATCTCTATTTCTCTCTCGCTGTGAATGGGTCTCTCTCTCTCTCCCCCCGCTCCGTCTATGGTAATACGTCACTTCCGTGACAAATTGTGATGGGTTCACTGAAGGGTAGTGTCGTAAATCCCCTGGAACGCATCGCATTTGCCGTTGGAGCGCATTGCGCATGTGCAGTTGCCCGCCACGTGACTTCCGCAGCATTCTGCGATAGGGAGAAGAATATGACAACACACAGGTGCACTACGCGTGCGCGCGCAGGTGAGGAAGTGATGCTTTGGCGCGGCCGGAAGTGCGGGGTGGAACGCAGGAGCTACCCGAACTTCCTGGTTGCGCAATAGCGTGCGCTCCAATAGATGCACGGGATGGTCGGGGATATCCAGTACATCGGGATGCCTGCTGCATATGGCCCCACTGCTGTCTCTCTCACTGTGTGAAGAGGAGCAGGTAAGGATCCTTAGGTCTAGCCATATATGGTGCCCCCTACAATATATTGTGCTCACCGTCACCTCCTCCATTCCCTTGTGGTCTCTCCACTACCCCCCAAAGTAAGAAGATTTGTATACATTACAGCTATCTATCGAGAGCAAAGGGGCATGCTTGATATGATGCCTCTCTTCGGATATGTTATTTGTACCCATCATTTAGGGGTTAAACTATGGGTGGGTGAGGCTACATGAAAAGGGTGGGGCATGCCAATCTGAGGTGGGGGCCTCCTTTGCACATGTGCACACACACATATATTACTGAGGACATACAGGAGAGAGTTACCACGGACCACTTAGGCTTTGAGGAAGGGGGTACGTCCTAGAAACGCGTCAGCCGTCCAGATGTCTGAGGTTCCACTGGCAGGTGCCTCATGGTCCAGTCCAGCTGTCTGAAAAGCGCTTACTCAATTTTCCTTGTGAGTAGGACTATTGCTTTTTATTCTGTTTTTACTAAAAAATGTAAGTGGTAATGCACTAGGTCGGTGCGCCCTCCTTTCTTTTCTCTTAACATTGATGATTAACTGTTTGGACTTCTGTAGACCATCTGTTGCTGTTATTTAGGTAGTTGTAGTAAGATCAACAGCATTAAATGTATGCAAGACAAGTACATTTTACTTGAAATAAACTGATTAATAAACAAAGTTTAACATGAGATGTGTATTACTTTCCTTCGTCTAATCTCTGAATGTAAAAATGGGATCAATGAGGGCTTAGTGACTCGGGAGTGTGATTGAAAGAATGAAGGAAGACTCTTCATATAGTTCTGGTAGCAGAACTTTTATTTCCTTGGTTATCATTATACCAATGGTGCATAGTTCCAATATGTAGTATACGTTTTTAGATTCTATAATACATTTTTTTTTTTTTAAACTATGCTCTTGATAATAATTAAGACCTTTTTTTACATGAGGTCATCTTATATTAACCTGGTCTAAGTTTATCCTTTATTATACAACGCATGACGTAATCTTTTGAGTAGTTAGATCTATGCTTAAATAGTTTTAGTTAAACTACTTTTAGTTTATGTTGGAACTCAATATTATTACCATATATGTGATCTTTTCTTTTGCTGCCACCATATGTACTTATGTATGCTAATTGTTAAAATTCAATAAACAAGTTTGACAAGGAAAGAATAAAGGAAAACCATAGGGTGGTTGATTACAGGTATCCATACTTGTGGAAAAAATTCAGTTGTATTCCAAATTCTGGCAGTCAGTTCCTCTAATCTTCTGACTTCCATGATATTACTTGATATCAGATCAGTATGGGATGGCATCTTGGTTGTCCTCCATCTAAAGAGAATCTATCATCTAGCAGCCATAAGAATATGTGTTGTTAATTTTTAGGTGTCTGTGGTGACTTTATGAAACTGGAGAAAGTTGGTATGAAAGAGGTAGCTTAAAAGTTAAAAGGGAATTATTGACCTAGTACTTGGTGGAGTAAAGTCATCACACTGTCCCAGTAAACTTAAATCATGATACATTGCCAAAAAATATGATACAGGGTACCACCTAATTTTCTTTGACTAATATTCCTTCAATATGAATTTATTGAAAATCTGAGGGTTAGATGAATGTAGAAGTAGTAGTCTGGAGTTATTTTAGATGAAGTTGTAGAGCCTAAGATGACATGTAGTGATTGAGTTGCAAATAGGAATAAATTCGTTTTTTTAGCAAATTATGTTTTCTGCGAAGATCGTAAAACATCTGAATCGGTATGTTCCCAGATGTATAATATATTCAAATAATCCAGCTTGGGCACAAAAAACAATTAAGCCCCGTACACACGATCGGAAATTCCGACCGTGTGCATGCCCCATTGGAGTAATTCCATCGGAAATTCCGATGAATTCCATCGGAGTTTAGATAGAGAACATGTTCTCTTTTACTCCGATGAAATTCCGTTTGAATTCTGATGTGATTTTGGTCGGATAAAGGTCCGATCGTGTGTACGGGGCTTTACAGAGAATATCTGAAACACCAGGGTTATGTATAATTTTGGTAAGTGGTGGACATTTTGGAGGCTAAAAGGGATTTCATTTGACAACAATTCTATATGGAGATAGTAAAGTGCAAAGGAGACAATAACACTTTCTCTTTTAATTTATTTTTTAGGATGTCTTTATTAAAGGATATAATAACAGAACATACAGAAAGACAAATAAAACAACCAACTTGACATGGTAGTACATAGATATGGGTTGTATAACATTTGCAGTTAATATGAAGGAAAATTTGGGGAATTAATAAAACCGTCCAGCAATCATTAGGAGGGGAAACTCACTTCAGTGCCATCCATAACATCATTGAGTATAACATGTCCTTCGATAGGAGGGACTGCATATCTCCCCTCTTGAAATTTTTCAGTGCAGGGACAAATCCAGGAACATAATTGAGTTGGAGTGGACCACCATTGTCTATTTC
Source organism: Rana temporaria (assembly GCF_905171775.1). Classification (NCBI taxonomy): domain Eukaryota; kingdom Metazoa; phylum Chordata; class Amphibia; order Anura; family Ranidae; genus Rana; species Rana temporaria. Next base: position 563,542,325 of record NC_053489.1, on the reverse strand, counting down.
CATCCAGTTGTTTTCAGCTTGATGTGTGAACCAGGATGGTGTGTTTCCTAAATGAGCTGCATAATAGTATTTAAAGAGGAAGTAAACCCTGATGGGTTTTACTTCCTCTGTTTCCCTGCAAAGGTAAAGTATAATGGGCTACTATGCATCACAAACCAAAGCCTGCGATGTCACCGCTGTCCCCTGTTCCACAAAGCGTCCATCTTGCTTCCGGGTACCGTGGTTCTGGCACTGTGATTGGTCGTAGCCGCGATGACGTCACTCCCACACATGCGCATGGGAGCCGCCAGCCACAGCACGCTCTCCTTTACAAACGGTACGCTCTCCTTTAGAAACGGCACGATCACCGTTTCTAAAGGTTTCTAAAGTGCGTCTGCTCCATTGTCTAAGGCGCATGCTCCATAGACATAGGTGCCCGTCCCTTTTGTAAATTTTTTCTAAAACGTGGAGGTTTAGGAGATATTTCGAGCACCTACAGGTAAGCCTTAATCTAGGCTTACCTGTAGGTAAAAGTGGTTGTAAAGGTTTTACAACCACTTTAACCAGGTAAGACCAAGTGGTAATCACTATGTCCCCCCGTCCTCCCCACGGGGAGAACCCAATGGCTCTATGGCAGGGATTCCTGTCAACACTGTCAGCAGTGTCAACACTGTTTGAGAATTTTTTTTTCCTGCAACCAATTTGCTTTGTCTATGGCTTGCCTTACTGTTAATTGGCTCACTACCTCTGTTTGGAATAGACTTCCAACAGAGGTAATGAGTCAATCAACAGTAAGTGGTTTCAAACATGCTTGGGACAAACATACAGTTGCAATTAAAAGTATGTGAACCCCTTTGGAATTATATGGATTTCTGCACAAATTGGTCATAAAATGTGATCTGATCTTCATCTAAATCACAACAATAGACAATCACAGTCTGCTTAACCACTTTCCGCCCGGTCAATAGTAAATTGACGTCCGGGAAGTGGTTCTGTAATCCTGACTGGACGTCTATTGACGTCCAGCAGGATTACATGCTGGCGCGCGCCCGTGGTGGCACGCATCGCGGCGATTGGTGATGTGGGGTGTCAGTCTGACACCCTGCATCTCCAATTCGGTAAAGAGCCTCCGCGGAGGCTCTTCACCACGTGATCAGCCGTGTCCAATCACGGCTGATCACGATGTAAACAGGCAGCTCTCCTGACAGGGGGGGTTCGCGCTGATTGTTTGCCATCGGATGCCCACACTGACCACCAGGGAAGCCCACACTGGACCACCAGGGAAGGGGGCAATAAAACAAAAAATGAGAAAAGATGCCAATCAGTGCCCACAAATGGGCACTGACTGGCAACATGGGCACTGACCGGCCATAATATGGGATTAAAAAAGATGCCCAGCAATGCCATCAGTGCCACCCCTCAGTGTCCATCAGTGCCACCCCTCAATGTCCATCAGTGCCACCTCCCAGTGCCCATCCATGCCCAGTGCCCACCTATCAGTGCCCATCTGTGCCACCCATAAGTACCCATCAGTGCCACCCATAAGTGCCGCCCATGAGTGCCCATCAGTGCCACCTATGAGTGCCCATCAGTGCCACCTATGAGTGCCCATCAGTGCCGCATACCACTGCCATCTATCAGTGCCCATCAGTGCCGCCTCATCAGTGCCCATCAGTGCCGCCATATCTGTGCCCGTAATCGAAGAAGAAAACTTACTTATTTACAAAAAAAAAAACAGAAAAAATCAAAACTTTATTTTTTAAAACATTTTAGGTCTTTTTTTAGTTGTTGCGCAAAAAATAAAAACCGCAGAGGTGATCAAATACCACCAAAAGAAAGCTCTATTTGTGGGAACAAAATGATAAAAAAATTGTTTGGGTACAGTGTAGCATGACCACGCAATTGTCAATCAAATTGCAACAGCGCTGAAAGCTGAAAATTGGCTTGGGCAGGAAGGTGCGTAAGTGCCCGGTATGGAAGTGGTTAAACTAATAACACACAAATAATTAAATGTTACCATGTTTTTTATTGAACACACCATGTAAACATTCACAGTGCAGGTGGAAAAAGTATGTGAACCCTTGGATTCAATAACTGGTTGAACCTCCTTTGGCAGCAATAACTTCAACCAAACATTTCGTGCACAATGGTCAGGAGTAATTATTGACCATTCCTCTTTACAGAATTATTTCAATTCAGCAATATTCTTGGGATCTCTGGTGTGAATCGCTTTCTTGAGGTCATGCCACAGCATCTCAATCGGGTTGAGGTTAGGACTCTGACTGGGACACTCCAGAAGGCGTATTTTCTTCTGTTTAAGCCATTCTGTTGTTGAGTTACTATTATGCTTTGGGTCGTTGTCCTGTTGCAACACCCATCTTCTGTTGAGCTTCAGCTGGTGGACAGATGGCCTTAAGTTCTCCTGCAAAATGTCTTAATAAACTTGGGAATTCATTTTTCCTTCGATGATAGCAATCCGTTCAGGCCCTGACGCAGCAAAGCAGCCCCAAACCATGATGCCCCCACCACCATACTTCACAGTTGGGATGAGGTTTTGATGTTGGTGTGATGTGCCTCTTTTTCTCCACACATAGTGTTGTGTGTTTCTTCCAAACAACTCAACTTTGGTTTCATCTGTCCACAGAATATTTTGCCAGTACTGCTGTGGAATATTCAGGTGCTCTTGTGCAAACTGTAAACGTGCAGTAATGTTTTTTTTTGGACAGCAGTGGCTTCCTCTGTGGTATCCTCCCATGAAATCCATTCTTGTTTAGTGTTTTACATATCGTAGATTCGCTAACAGGGATGTTAGCATATGCCAGAGACTTTTGTAAGTCTTTAGTTGACACTCTAGGATTCTTCTTCACCTCATTGAGCAGTCTGCGCTGTGCTCTTGCAGTCATCTCCTAGGGAGAGTAGCAGCAGTGCTGAACTTTCTCCATTTATAGACAATTTGTCTTACCGTGGACTGATGAACAGCAAGGCTTTTGGAGATACTTTTATAACCCTTTCCAGCTTTATGCAAGTCAACAATTCTTAATCGTAGGTTTTCTGAGAGCTCTTTTGTGCAAGCCATCATTCACATCAGGCAATGCCTCTTGGAAAAGCAAACCCAGAACTGGTGTGTGTGTGTTTTTTATAGGGCAGGGCAGCTGAAACAAACACCTCCAATCTCATCTCATTGATTGGACTCCAGTTGGCTGACATCTCACTCCAATTAGCTCTTGGAGATGTCATTAGTCTATCGGTTCACATACATTTTCCACCTGCACTGTGAATGTTTACATGGTGTGTTCAATAAAAACATGGTAACATTTAATTCTTTGTGTGTTATTAGTAAGCAGACTGTGATTGTCTATTGTAGGGACTTAGATGAAGATCAGATCACATTTTATGACCAATTTGTGCAGAAATCCATATCATTCCAAAAGGGTTCACATACTTTTTATTGCAACTGTAGATCTATACTCAGACAAAATAGTTAACAAATAATAAAGAAAACAAAAACATGTATAAATACAAAACATGTGTGTGTATATATATATATATATATGACAGGCTTGATGGACCATATGGTCTTTTTTTTCTGCCATCACTTTCTTATGTTTCTATGTGGGGGACCCTTAGTCCCCTTTGTGTTTTGTGAGCTAGTAGGGCAAACCTTGTGATCCTATGGTCTCCTTGTAAATAATGTAATTGTGTTGATGGAGGAGGAATAGGAAGTGTTTCACAGAGCTAAAGGATTATTTGGAGAATGGTCATCTTAATGCTATTGATTCATCCAAAAAAAGGAAGATTATAAAGGCACCAATGTTTGACCAATCTGAATTTCCTGAAATGGTAGGGGAAGTCTTCATAAAGAGTATGAAAAGAAGAGTTTATGTGGGTGTCTAAGAATTTTAGTGATTTCTCTCTCACTCCAGGCGTATACATAATTGGCTTTGAGTAAATTCAGTGGGTGCTGCAGGATATGTAATAGAAGTGTCTCTGTTTTATTGGGGTTTATTTTATAACCTGATAACTTGCCAAGTACATATGTTAGGTATTTTATGTAGATGGGGTATGAGTTTGATTAGGCTTAAGTAAGATATCATCTGCAAAAAGTGATATTTATATCCACTGCTGTTGAATTATATTCCTTTTATATCTACTGTATGTTCAGTCTGATGGTCTCTGCCAGGAGTTCAGTGCACACAAAAAAAGTATTGTGAAAGCAGGCTTCCTGGGCGTGTGCCACTGAACATATGGAAGTTGGCAGGTGATGCTTGAGGCTTCTTAATTCAAAATCACATGTGATAGAAGTGAGTGGGCAGCATGAGTTTAGAAATCAGTGCGGAAACAGGAACATAAGCATTGTGATCAGGGTGACCTTTTCTCATATGAGGATGTTTCATATTTTTACATCACTATGTTGTAATATCCATCACTTCATAAACAGAGACATTATTACAGATCATGGATTTCAGCTCGGTTCACACTGCTGCGACCCTAAAGTCGCGAAACCTCCAGTGCAACTTTGTATTGCGAATTGCTTGCGTCTTAATGCACCTTTGATATTTATGTGACTTTTGCTTTGGCCAATCATAACAATACAGTGTGACAAAATTCCTTTTCCCTCTACACTGAGGACGCACACATACAACCGGATCAGTTCTTCGTTGTCAAGAACGTCCCTCATTCTTCTGGAAGACATCTTTTGTGCACTGTGAACACAGCTGGCGAAGTGGATAATGTGCTGGATAGGTGTACAATGTGCTTTGGGAGGTGACAATACTTGGTAGGAGGTTCTAAGCTGCAGGAATGTGCTGGGCCATAAGTACACAGCAGAAAATTGAATGGGAGTGGATTACAGGGTTTAAATAAAACCCTGAAGTTGTAACATGTTGCAGCCAAAGTCACGTAAATAAGAGAGAGAGTCTTCCTTGCGACTCTTGTGATTTTAACATTACAGTCTATGGCATTCAAGTTGCACCAGAGACACAGCAACATAGGGCCTGATTCCCAAAAACCTGTGTAAATTTAGGATTATCTAACTTATGTCATTTAAGTTACGGCGCCCTAAGTTGGTGTCGTAAGTACCGTATTCTCAGCGCATTTGCGTTCAAAATTGCTCCATCCTTAACCTAAGTTCCAATGCGTAAGGCGTGGTTATGGCAAGTGGGAATGAAGTGGGCGTGCCTCATTGTAATGAGCCGTGACCCCATGCAAATGAAGTGCCGGCCGTACTGTGCATGCGCGCACGAATCTGGACCTCACTGCGCATGTGCAGAACTTTGGTCAGCGCAATCAGTGAGATAGGTAAAAGGCCAAGCGTACTTAGTTTGAGGATCGCCCTGTGTGTAAATAGCCCCAGTCAAACACACTTCTATTGCAAAAGTATTTCCCTGTGTTCCCTTCCTAAAGCAAGTTGCTTCTGCTTTGAACGTTTGTCAGTGTTTGTTGGTAAGATTTGTTTGTGAGAAAAGTGTTTGTGGAGTTGGAGGGTATAGTTGGTGTTTGTTTTTGCTAATTTGTTCTTTGTTTTGATTGTTTGCCTGTTTGTTTTTGAATTTATAGTAGCTGTCTGTATTTTTTTTTTTTTGCTTGTTTTTATTTTCTTTGTTGTGTGTGTGTATTGTTGTTTGTTTTTTGGGTGAGTTCCCTGTTGCTGGGTGTTGTCTGTCATGGCTCCCAAGCGCAGGAAGCTTAATTTTACCCTGGCAGAGAAGCATATACTTGCTCAGGGCGTCATTAAATATGGGCGATTTCTCCATGGCCCTGAGAGCCACAACACCACCCCGGCCAGGAGGAAGGAGATCCTTAAAAATATTACCGATCGGATCAATGCGGCGGGGGGGGGGGGAGACCAGGACCAGCCAACCAACCCTGCCCAGTCAGGATGAGTGAGGAGGAATGGGCAGTGGCCCAGTGTTTCCACCCACAGCAGGTGGTGGGCCTGCCTGGCTTTGACAATAATCCTCTTATGAGGACAGGTAATTTTTTGGAATTTCTATCTGGTGATTAGCATGTGTGGGTGGGGGAAGGGAAGATGTGCCAAGTGTGTGGATCCAACAACCTGTGATTGTTTTGTGTCCTCCCCAGATGGCCAAGAGGTTGCAGCCCCATCAGCCCAGGAGTTTGCTGGGTCATCAGCCCAGGAGGTTGCTGGGTCATCAGCCCAGGAGGTGGCACCCCCATCAGCCCAGGAGGTGGCAGCCCCATCAGGTCAGGAGGTGGCAGCCCCATCAGGTCAGGAGGTGGCAGCCCCATCAGGTCAGGAGGTTGCTGGCACATCAGGGCAGGAGGTTGCTGGCCCATCAGGGCAGGCTGCTGCACCACCCCCAAGACAGGCTGATGCAGAGTCCCAAGAAGGGCAGGATTCGCCATGGGAGGGGAGTGCCTACAACTCCCCTAATTTGGATGTTGAGTGGGAGGAGGATGAGGGGGAGGAAGATGACAATATTGAGATTGGGCAGCAAATCATGATGGGCCAAGATATGACCTTTGAGTCATCCCCTGAGGGAACCCCACAGGCGCCCAGCAGTCAGGCCACCATCAGGGGTCGCCCCTTCCAACCCTCCTCCAACATGCAGCAGCACCCATGGCTCACTCCAACTCCTCCTCCAAGGCCACAAGCCTCAGGGGCAAGTAGGAGGCCGACCCCGTAAAACAGGGGGGGGTTGGTGCGTCTGCCGGTCAGTCTGTTGAGGGACAATGTCCGGCAGACCCGCAGTCTGTCTGCAATCCAAAAAACTATGACCAACGTGGAGCACAGCCTGGGTGCAATGAGGGAGTCACTGGGTGAGGTGGCCACCAACTCAGTGGGGGTCATCACGTGTTTGTGGGACCTGAAAAACGCAACAACAGGCGTGGCCCAGGAGGTGACTGCCCTCACCCAGGCTGTGCAGGCCAATACCCGGGCTGTGCAGGCCAATACCCGGGCTGGCCAGGCTAATACGGCTGACATTACTTCCTGTCTGACAAGGATAGCCGTTGCCTTGGAGGGAAGGCCAGCAGGAGGACAGACACCAGGGGAGGCTCCTTCTTCCCCTGCACAGACCCCCCCAATGAAAATACTCCCTCCCCTGCACAGACCCCCCCTGAAAATACTCCCTCCCCTGCACAGACCCCCCCCCGTGAAGATCCCCCAGTCGGCCGTGGCCGTCCCCGTGGCCGTGGGCAGCCCAGAAGGAGCACTCGGCAACATCCTTAAGTTGCAGGGGTACTTTTGATTTTTTTTTTCTAACTGTACTTATGATTTGGTTTATGTGTGTGAATGATGTGTGAATGTGGGGGGGGGTGGCATTCCTGAAAACATAAGGGTGTCACCCTCAGTTTTGGTGGAGTATGGATCCCCAGGACCAGGGAGAAGTCATCCTAGGTTCCTGAATGGTGTATGAATGCACAGTGACATAATTGGAGCCGCGGCGTGGCGTTACTGCTCCCAAGTACCAAAGGGGGGGGGTACTTGGATCTAATCCAATTCGATGTGCATGTGATGTGTCTGTGCTAGGGACCACAGTGACGTGCATTCATGCATTCTCATTGTGAGATAATTAATGTGCGTTTTGTACCAAAAAAAAAACATTCTCATTGTCATGTAAGTAATGTGCATTTTATGTGCAAAGAAAATGTTTAAAGGTCACATAATCTCTGTGATTTATTCTGGGCAAAGCAAAAAAATAAAGATAATTAGGGTCCATTTACTGGGCAAAGATGCCTTCAGCCAATTGTCTCCTTATTACCTGGCCCTCAGCAGTCCGGGTAGAGGGGTTTGGGGGGGGGGATTGCCTGGGTGGGGGGTTAGGTCAGGACATATCTCAACATGCAGGCCCCTTCTCACAGCATAATTATAGGGATGCAACATGCCCCAATAATTTGGCAGACATAGGAATACAAGAGTGTACCCCCAGTCTTGTCAAGGCATCTGAATCTGGACTTGAGAAGGCCAAATGTCCGCTCTACTATTGCCCGGGTCTGGATGTGCACCTTGTTGAATTTGCGTTCTCCGGGTGTTTGGGGGTTCCTAAAGGGGGTCATCAGGTGGGGTCCCAACGCATATCCAGAGTCACCTGTAAGGGAAAAGACAGGAGGATATTAGTCATGCATGTGCCCCTTGTGATGTCTGCATCACGGGGGGGGGCATACCTGACACCAATGTCACTCACCAATCAGCCAGCTGTCTCCATACACATTCTGCTCCAAGTCTTGGTAGATCTTGGTCTGCCGTAGGATGTAACTGTCGTGGCACGACCCTGGAAACTTGGCACAAACATGCCAGATGAGGCCATGGGCATCTACGATCACCTGGACATTGATCGAATGCCAGCCTTTCCTGTTTCTGAACAGGTGTTCAGTTTCATGGGGGGGCTGTAGTGCCACATGGGTGCAGTCTATCGCCCCGATGGTCCTTGGGAAGCCAGCAATGCTGTAGAAGTCTGTCATGGCTTGCAGACGCTGCTCCTCCTGGGTGGGCATCACAAACTGGTTGGTCATGCGCCGCAGTATGGCAGGGACCACCTGATGGACACATTTGCTCATTGTCGACTGCACCATCCCAGCCAGACCTCCAGATGCACGCTGGAATGAGCCACTGGCTAAAAAATGGAGGGTTGCCATCACTTTATGAAGAGGTGTCAGGGCATGGGAGCGTCTGGTTGGGGTGATAAGATCCTCATGAAGTAGTTGGGTGATCTCCAGGATGGCCTCCCTATCAAACCTGTAGTTGCCATACACCTCATAATCTGGCATTTGCAAAAGATCACGCCGTGGACGATAAACTCTCGCCTGTGCCCTCATCCTCCTCCTCTGTGCCCTCCTCCTCCTTTGTGCCTGTAAGGCAGCAAGTGCCATCACAATCATAGCTGGCCCTGGCATTTTTACACAAAGATCCTTCTCAACTATAGCTCTAAGCTCTAGTCACTACCTACAGCAAACCCTTCCACAGCATGTGTAAAATTAGGGCTGGTTTTATAATGTGGAAATTTAGTCAGAAAAACTAACAGGTGCGCACAGGGCGGAAAATACGGCGCACACACTTAATTTTGAGAATCGCCCTAGCTCTCTCATTTGCATCTTTGCCTATCAAAAACAGCGGCGAGCCTAGCGTAATTTGCGCCCGGGGATGCGCAGGTGTAACTAATTTAAGTACGGCTGAAAATACGGAAATCTTTGCTTAACTCGTTTTGAAGATCGTGCGCAAATATACGCGCCGTGTAAATTTAGAAAACTTGAGTAAAGTCTGCGTATCTCTTTTGGGAATTTGGCCCATAGTGCTTAAACTTTCATCTTTTTGTTGTTTTGACTTATGTCGCAGCGATAAAGGCATCATTGAAATTAATGTGTTGCGACTCCTCGTGAGACTTTCTGTGTCACATGCTGCAGCTAGGAGCATGACAAGTCGCAGAAAAATGAACTAGGGCTTCCATATCAAAATCTTAAATCTCCAAGCTGCCTCTTTATATGGTACCTGGCAGTGTCAACTGTGAAAATACGGTCATCAATCATAACCATAAAAAGTAACTTGAGCCCCTGTGGTTTTTTTTTTTTTTTCATCCCCCTCTTGTCTTTTTCTTTAAGGTATCCACTATGAGGATATTTTCACACCAAATGCAGTGGAACTGCCCTTAGAGGCTATTCTAGCACAGTCCCACCACATGACAATGCAAAATGCCCTGTCTCCTTATCTACTTGGTTCACATCACTGCATTTTAGTAGTGTGTGGACAGTGTCAGCTGAAAAAAAGTACTGCATGCTCGGGCAGTACTTTTTTCCAACGTAGAGTGAGGCAATCCACTGCCTTGTACTGCGTGGTGGCAAATCAAACCTTATGAGATTTCTGTGGCATTTCAATAAAGTTTGTTTAAAAAAAAGTAAAGAGTGTGATGCGCTCAGATCAGTGCATAAGCACTGCCCTGATCTGGCTGGACTGCACTGCACAACAGACAATGCATTGTAACAGCCCCTGATGTGAACATACCCTAAACATGGATATGTGTGTGAGCCATTTAGGCTGTATGGGAATGAAGTCCTGTGCCTACCGCAGTGAAGCCCTGTACACTTTGTTTTTCCTGACGAGATTCTTGGCAAGAATCTCTTGCCGCCCGAGTGTACAGACACTCCATTCAAAGGAACCGCCGTTCTTTTGAATGGCAAGAACGCGGTGATGTCATTGCGTATGACTGCGCTCGTCACATTCGATGCCGTCGCCCACATCTTGCTGCACGCTACCTATGCCTAGTAAGCTACCGTGCATGCGCAAAAGTCATTTTGAGCATGCAAGGGTTTCCACGGCAACAGGCAAGTATACACACTCTCGGGTTTCTCGGCAGGAAAACACTGCCGAGAATCACGATGAGAAAATAGAGAGCAGGTTCTCTATTTTTCTCGTCGAGATTTTAGGCGTTTTTCTTGATGAGACCCCCGAATGCCTCGTACACACGCTCGGTATACTCGGGAAGAAAGCTCTGCCAGCAGTTTTCTTGCTGGTTCTTGCCGAGTAAACCAAGCGTGTGTACAAGGCTTTAGTGCTGGCTAGGAAGGGAGCTTGTCTATGCTCTAGGCTAGGGGTCTTCAAACTATGGCCCTCCAGTTGTTCAAGAACTACAATTCCCATCATGCTTAGTCATGTCTGTGAATGTCAGTTTGTTACAATGCCTCATGGGATGTATAGTTCTACAACAGCTGGAGGGCCGTAGTTTGAGGATCCCTGCTCTAGGCAAAGGTAGAGAGTGACTGGGTGACCCGGGAGCTGCACATCAAGTCAAGGCCTGCTGTATTATAATGAATGGCAGTCTCAGCCTGGACTGTTTGGCCAGGCGGGGGTCCAGGCTGAGACTGTCATTCACTATTAAAGTGTTACTAAAAAAAAAAAAAAATAACAAACATATCCTACTTACCTCCGCTGTGCAGCTCATTTTGCACAGAGTGGCCCCGATCCACGTCCGAAATTGAGCACGTTCCCGATGCGGGACTTACGAGGGCTCAGGTAAGTAAACGGGGGGGGGGGGGGGGGGGGGGGGGGGGGGGTGGTAAGCATCGGATGTTTTTTCACCTTAATGCATAGGATTAAAAACCCTGAACCTTTACAAACCCTTTAAGCCCGGTTCACACTGGTGCGACATGCGTTCCAACTTTTTAGAGCACATGTTGCATGACAAGTCGCACCCTATTAACTGCAATGTAATCGTTCTAATAGGAGTGACTTAAGTCGTTCCGACTTAGAAAAGGTTCCTGCACTACTTTTGGTGCGACTTTGGCACCACTTGCATTGACTTCTGTGAAATAAGTCACATGCAAGTCGTGCCGAAGTCTCGCTGGGATGCCGGCTTTAACATCATATGGGGACTTTGTGTCCCCTATATGATGTTTTTTGCCCCCTAAATTGTCCGTTATTTAAATCATTGGCCAGAATAATAATTCATGCCATTAAAACCTTTTAACATTCAAGTGCAAAACGTGTCTAGAATAATGCGTATTTAGATATGCATTATTAGATGTATTTACATGCGCCAAGCATTTTTTCGGACATAAAGCCATTACTCCTGGAAGTGCTGGCAGTGGAGTTTTTTTTCTATGTGTGCATGGACACATGGGCTAATATTCAGGGCGTTTAGAGGCAGAAAGAAAAACGCCAGATGCCCCTAAAAGCCACGTTAAAAACGACCAGTGTGGATGAGGCATCATAATAAACTAGCATGAAGTGCTTTCTAGTCATGTGGGGAATTTTCTCAATGAGGTGGTGTGTTTTTCTGCAATTGTACTGCAGGGTTTAGTTCCACTTTAACACATGGATAGTTATATAAAATGTAATACTGGAAGAAGTCATAGGAAAAGTTTGAGACCCTGGAATAAGACTGTATGGTAATTACTTCTGTCATATCATGTGAACTTTGTAGCCATTTGTTGTACTTTGGAATATTTTTTTCTTGTGTTTTATCTGCTGATAGCTTTTTGTAGGTTCAGGTTTCTTATTATTATTAGTCATACGCTAATAATCTGCTATGGTCAAGCTAGATTTTGCTCTGCATAGTTTATTTATTTATTATCTGAAAAGATTTTGAATGGGAGTGATGTCACCAATAGGAACCAGTTATGTATTAGAAAATCCATTGCATGTGATACCTATATGTTCTCCGTGACAGCACAACTTTTGTTTTCGTTTTCAAATATGTGTAAACTGTATGATTACTACTGCTTGATTCATGTGTCAATGATTCTCCTCAATGATTCTCCTTTGGTGGCTTTTGTAAATTCCCAATAGTAATTTTTTTTTTTATTTTGCCACAAGCTTGAAAGTGCATTGCAAGTTCACAAAATAAAATAAAAAATGAAAAAAAGTACAAAAGCAAGACACATACTTTCACACAAAACATGCAAACCTCCAAAAGGTTTGTTAAATTTGTTATGCGTAGGTCAGCCCATAAAAATGAATGAGCTACCCTATACCTGACATTGCGTAACATAGTATAAATGAGGGCTAAAAGCTCACCCACACTATTTGCACATACCTTACCAAATAGTATTATGTAAAATGATCAAAAGTATTTAAAAGGTAACTCCACTTTTGTGGGGGAAAAAAAGCAAAAAACAAATAAATAATAATAACATAGCATAAACAATTACGACACAAGTCATATTGATGGGTTTTACTTTCTCTTTATCTTCCTGTTAAGGTAAAGCGTAATGGGCTACTATGCGTTATGTGTCACTTACCTAAAACCGAAGCCTGCGATGTCCCCGCTGGCTGGAATCGTCCATCTTCAGCCCTCTTTCTCCAGGGGCCGCAGACTCCGGCTATGTGACTGGCCTGGAGTCGCGTGACGTCACTCCTACAGCACAGCATGCTATTTCTAAAGTGCGCATGCGCCAAATACATCAGCGCATGCGCAGAAGACATCGGCATATGGGGACATTGTAAATATCTCCTAAACCGTGTAGGTTTAGGAGATATTTCCAGCACTTACAGGTAAGCCTTGCCTTAATTTAGGCTTACCTGTAGGTGAAAGTGGTTGTACAGGGTGTACAACCACTTTAAGTTTGACAGTGAGTATAACAAGCATGCTATGCTGCATATACACACTGATTTCATTGTTTTTTGTAAGACTTAAAGCCAGGTACAAATATAAGTCACTTATTAGAATTCAAACAGAGACCACACCTACAAAACACATCAATTTATTTCCATTACATATACAGTATATAAAGAAATTGCAATTTGACAAATTTATGTTGAATAAAGTAAAATGTACAAAATATAAAAATGAATTTATATACAAGGTTACAAAAATATAATTTGGCAAGTAAATACAAACATACAGATATTGTAAAGACATGACCTGTGTAGGTAGTAAAAACTCAAGCTTGAAAAAATACCATATTGTACATCATTGTAAAGTTTTTGTAGCTAAATATGCATTGTGTAATACATTGCTATGTGAATACTGCTGAGCAGTTCTGATCTGTTCCGATTTTCTGTAGGTCTAAAAGCCCATCCCAGATTCCTGTCCCAATCATTAGTTAATTAAGCCCAGATGGGGATTACAGGCCCAAGGCCTCCACCATTTTTTAACAAGTTCACAGTGGTAGCTCCAGTATTTTTATTAAAGAGAACATGTGCTTTGTCCATAAAGTCTTATCTTCCCAGCAGCACATTCTCATCTTCTTTCCCCTTCTGCAAGTTGGATATTTCTCAGGACTAAAGACTCTCTCCCTGTCTGCACGTGACAGCTGGCCATTCACCAATAACCGGTACTGTCACCCTTCAGGAAATAGAGTCACGTTACCCTGTACCAGGCTCCTGCCAGTTGCATGGAGTAGTATGGGAACGTGAGTGGAGTTTGCTGGGAAGAGGGATGTGAAATGTCCCTTTTACTTTGTCCTGCTTGGGAAAAGCACAGGTTCACTATACGCTACCCATACACATTAGATCACTATTTTCTGATTATGCTAATTTTGAGAGAGCTGAAAAAATCTGTAGGTCAAAGCCTATAGGCAGGGTTGGATTTTCCCATCTGATACCTTATGTCTGCTAAAGACACAGACATTTACATTCCAGTGCTATGAGCAGTGAAGTTTATGTAACACGCTGGCCAGTAAAAGATCACAGGACCTGTTTTAGAATCCATGTTAGAAGAAGTGACATTTGTTCAAGTCCTATTTAGGCCTTGTTCACACAGGCTAGAGCTGCATGATTAATCGTTAAGAATCAAGACCGCAATTGTTTTCCCCTCGCGATCTTAACAAAGCATTTTCCCGATTTTTATGCAGAGAATTCTCTGCTCAAGCCGTCAGCTGTCAAAAACCAAACAAAAAAAAAAACAGGCAGCCTGCCAAGTATCACAACATTCCTCAGCCACTGAGCTAACTATAAACATTGTAATGTTTTGTTCTTTAGATCAAAGGAATTAACTTCTGTCTGTAAATGAGGGCAGTTTAACCACTTAAAGACTAAACCTTTTTCTGATACTTGTTGCTAGAAAATTACTTAAAACCCCCAAACATTATATATTCTTTTTAGCAGAGACCCTAGAAAATAAATTGGTGGTTGTTGCAATATTTTATCACACTGTATTTGTTCAGCGGCCTTTCAAATGCAATTTTTTGGAAAAAAAATATACTTTAACCTCCTTAGCGGTAATCCCGAGTCGGGCTCGGGGTGAATTTTTTATACCAAAAGCGGTATCCCCGAGCCAGACTCAGGATTGCATTGCAGGATACAGGGGGAAGTTACTTACCTTGTCCCTGGATCCTGCGATGTGTCCCGGCTGTGTCTCCTCGCTCAATTCACAGTGCCGCCGAGCTCCGTTCCCTGCGACGTTACGACGCACGGGGACGGAGTTCGGCGCCAAATTTAAAAAGTGAAAAACACAATACACATACAGTATACTGTAATCTTACAGATTACAGTACTGTATGGAATAAATACACACCCCCTTTGTCCCTAGTGGTCTGCCCAGTGTCCTGCATGCAGTTTTATATAATAAAAACTGTTCTTTCTGTCTGGAAACTGGAGATTGTCCATAGCAACCAAAAAGTGTCCCTTTATGTCAAAGTGGTTTTAGAGCAGCTAGAAAACAGCGATAATAAATTAGAATCACTTGCAGAATTGAGCGATAGCGATTTTTGGGGAAATTCGTCATCAAACAATAAAAATAATGACAGCGACAATTCTGCAACTGAGCAAATTTCAGTGTTTTTGATTTGATTACATTATTGAATAATTTTTATTATAATTACATTATTATTTGTTATAATTATTTATTATATTATAATTTATGATTTTGTGTACAAAATTCCAGACATAATCATACCGCCAGGGAGGTTAATGAATAAAATAAAAACTAAAAAGTAAAGTTAGCCCAATTTTTTTTTATAATGCGAAAGATGATGTTACGCTGTGCGTATCATGAGAGAATCGTGATCTTTATTTTAAGCAAAAAAATTGTGATTCTCATTTTGGCAAGAATCGTGGAGGTCTAAAACAGGCTATAGCTTGTATTAGCCTAGGTTCACACTAGCGGGGCTAAATAAACATGCGTTTATCAGTGTTTTTGCAGTGCATTTTGATGCATTTTCATGCTTGTGTTTTTTTAATTTTTTGTAACAGTAGACTGGTTGTTCAGCACAAAACCCTGCCAAAAATGCATCAAAAGCAAATGTACAGTACATGTGATTTTCATGTGTTTTTTATATGCTCCCAATGGGGCCAAAAAAGCCATCTGCTGCACCAAAAGAAGTACCTGCACCATTTCAAAAATGTCACTGCACCATGTTGCATTAATATCAATAGGCACAGTGGAAGACAGGACTTGTACATTCACAGATTTCTGTAAATGAATGACATGACTGTGTGGGAGGAGTTTTCACAGAGCCAAAAGAAAGGAACGTCAGGATGGCTGGTGGCATGAGATATTCTGTGGTATGTGAACCCAGAAGTGCTCAGCTCTGAGCACTTTCAGGTTCAGAGCTGAATGAAGCTGCTTTGCTGTTTCCTCTATTAGAGTTGCCGAAGTGCAGAAAAGACATTGGGGTCCAAAAGACCCCTGAAGTATCTAAAAAGAGCACCTGTCGCACAAAAAGTGATAGCAATAAAATTAATGGGAAAAAATTAAAAAGTGCAAAATTAAAAAAATATATGATAAAAAAAATAAATGCAAAGTCCCCTTGCACATATTCATACGAACGTGCATGCACTGTGCATTGGGTAGTGCCGAACATGCTAAAATCAGAGGAATAATTCTAGGGACATCATTTATGATTAACTCCAATGCCTAGTACACATGTACAGGATTCTCGGCGGTAAAAAGTCTGCCGGGAATCCTGAGGGGAAAACCGAGAAACCCGCTCAGTACGAGAGGTTTTCCAGACAGGAAAACTGCCATCGAAGCTTTGGTCGGGAATCCCGACCGTGTGTATGCTCCATCACATTTTTTTAACATAGGAAAACTGCCGGGAAAAAGACCGCCGGTAATCCCAGTGGGAAAAAAGAGAGCTGGTTCTCTTTTTTTCCCGCCAGTTTTCCTGTTGGGAAAACTGCGATGGAGCATACACATGGCCGGGATTCCCGACCAAAAGCTCTCATGGCAGTTTTCTTGACAGGAAAACCGGTCGTGTGTACGAGGCATAAGTCACTAGAGTTGATTTACTAAAGGCAAATCCACTTTGCACTACAAGTGCACTTGGAAGTGCAGTCACTGTAGATCTGAGGGGGAAGATCTGAAATGAGGGGAAGCTCTGCTGATTTTATCAGCCAATTATGTGCAAGCAAAAATTATGTTTTTTATTGTCCTTGCATCTCCCCCTCAAATCTACAGCGACTGCACTTCCACGTGCAATGTCACCTATTAACAATTTGGGGTAGTTTGTTGTTGTATTGTAGGCACATGTAGTTTTGAGTCTTGACATATTTGGTATCTACAGTATTTACTTGATGCTGTCTCATTCTATATTTTACATAAAAATTTATATTTTGCTGCGCTTGTGTGCACAAAAATGTATTCAAGTGTATTTTTTACTGAAAATAAAATGTTGGGGGGGGTAAGTAATCTTTAGAACTGAAATGTGCATTTTAACAATTTTGCTAAAAACTTGCTAAAAATGTTACATTTAATTTGGCAGCAAAAGGTACCCTCCAGTTTGGGAATGTTAAACCCAGATCTTAATGGGAGTAGGCTTTAGCGGTATGTAAAGCATATTAAAAGCCTGCTGAAGCCTACTAATACCTAGAAGCTTCACACAATCTTGCTCTACCCAACGTTCTTTCGCAAGCTGAAGCTCTTGTGAACAAGGCCTAATTGAGCACATTGTTTTTTTGTAACTGGCCTGTAGCCCACAGCTTATACTTATGATTACACAAAATATATATACATCACTTTTAGCACTGACGAGACTCAACACATGGCTGTCACCAATCCATGAAGGTTGTCAACAACAGACAAACTTGTAATCTACAATATCACAGAAAGATTTTTTGGGGTAAGATACATACATGTTCTTCAAAACTAATGCTAGTGTCATATTGATACAAAAATATATTCATTGTAAACATTATGTATTACGTTCACATATAGGTATATAGCACAGGTGTATATATATATACATATGTATTGTACAGTATATTATGCTGTGAATCCTGTAAAATGCATTGATTATTTCACAATTTGTAAGAAATGATTTTGGTTTAATTTTATAACATTAAAATGCTACTTAAAAGGAGCCTGTCTCAATGAACCCAGGTATACACAGATATTTTTTGGGGTTAATTTACTAAAGGAACTTTGGAAAGTGGATATTCACATAACAGTGAATATGATAAAGCTGTGTCACTATGGCTATATCACTATGATTACACCCATTTATATGAAAAATAAAAAAGGGGAGGTTTTGATTGCAAATGATTTGATAACCACAATGAATGCTGATTAACAAATTAAATATTTAATTTGTTAAAGTGTATGTCTAGGCAAAAAAAGAAAAATCCAATATACCCCTCTAATACATGCACACGTTGCCAAGTTTGGCCACTTTAAAAACACTTCCGGGTGCAGAAAAATGCCTGTTGATCTTGGCAGAAATCCTTTGAGTTCCTAACTGCTGTTTGCGCAGAAAACTCTGCCACTGCTATATCAAAATCCCAAGCAGTGTTGCAAGCCATGCTCTGTTCTTTCCTGCTAGACCATAGAGCACCTACCCCTTTGTTTATTTATTTAACATAAGGTGAGGTGTTCTGTAGTCTAGCAAAGGAGAAGAGGCAGGACTAATAACACTGCTTGGGATTTCTGTGCAGCAGTGGAAACATGCTGTCAGCTCAAATAGGACACTTTGGGGTTGATTTACTAAAGGCAAGTAGACTGTGCACTTTGCAAAATGCAGTTGCCCTCTGCAAGTGCAGTTGCTCCATAGCTTAGTAAATGAGGAAAAGGCTTCACTTTACAAAGAGTACCTGATAACGTGCAAGAAAATGTAAAAAAAAAAGCAGCATTTTAGCTTGCACATGATTGGATGATGGAAATCAGCAAAGCTTCGCTCATTTACTAAGCTCTGAAGCAAATGCACTTGCAAAGTGCATAGTCTTTTTACCGTTAGTAACTCAACCCCTATAAGTTCCCTTGATCTGGCAGATCAAGATGTATTTTCTGTACTTGAAGTGTTTTTAAAGTGACAAAACATGGGGAAATACATCTATTGTGTACTGCACTGGGATTTTTTGCCTAGACATACAACTGAGAACAGTCTCTTCTTCTTCTGTAAACCAACCTCACTGACTGTAGCAATGTTACCTTCAACGCAAAATATTTTTTCAAATATTTTTAGGTTTCTGGATCTTTCTGGTGATTATCAACTTTAGGTTCTGCGTTCTCTAGTAATTAATATACTTTAATACAAATTGATGTGTTTGTGGGGGAAGAAACAGATCTGAGCTTTTATCTTGAGTGTAGGTTTGATACAGATACAGATCTACTGATCAGCAACCATCTTTCGCTGGTATGACTGCAACTGATGAAAAGCAAATTTACATTTGTTGATGTGGGTTGCTACACCACTTTGATTTGTAAACTGAAGTCTTAGGCCTCGTACACATGACCGAGTTTCTCGGCAAAAACCAGCAAGAAACTTGCTGGTTTTTTTTTTGCAGAGGAAACCGGTCGTGTGTACATTTTCGACGAGGAAACTGTCGAGGAACTCGACGAGCCAAAAAGAGAGCATGTTCTTCCTCGGTCGTGTGTACGAGGCCTTATGCTGTGACGACTCCAAGCTATGCAGCCATTTTTAGTGCAGAAGTTTACAATATTCTTAAATCAGTGCTGCTCAAAAGCTCTGGTTCAATAATTTTGTGTGCTTTTTCTTGGTGTAAAACTGTGCTACTGGACATAATTATCATATCGTCCCAGCTAAAAAGTGCTTTATACACTAGGATTTGATTTGCTACGCTTAAGCTGGCCATACATTCATAGTCTATGGACTGAAAACTCTCAGATTCCTCCATCCAAGCTATACAGCACAGACAAATGAATCTCCGACTGCAGCTATTGTATTTTGACAGCCAGGGCTGTCCAAAAACTCAAACATTGGTTGCAGCCACTGTTCAGCTGAAACATTTCCAGCAGGTTTCTTCAACATAAGTCAATTAAACTATCAACTTTTGTCGAATGGAGCGATTTCAGCTGGTTCCCATAGGAATTTCGCACAGTGTATCACCAGCTTTATACAAAACGTTTACCAAGGGGAGGGACAATATGTAATTATTGTATTGTTCTAGGTACATTACATAATTATATTATGTTAAATACATTAGAATAGATCCTCATATTGTCAAACAAATCTCTTAAAGAGTCTTTTATAAAAGTGGCCAGTTTGTTACATACAAGAACTATTTGTGAACACATGGATTGGGAGAGCTGTGCACCCACTAATTAGGTAAGAAGCGTTGTCCATGTTACTGCTCATTAGGAGGCAACTTGAAATTTTCTTCTCGCATTTGGTGCATTCCTCTGAAATGATTTTGGTTGATACTGGGAACCTTGATGGAAAAACCAAAACATATAAATTTATATTTTTTATAATCATTCGCAATCATAGAAATTATTTAATTGAGGCATTGGCTGTTTAGAAAATGAATTGTTACCCATGCACATACATGTTCAGGTGATAGGTTCAGCTTATACTATATTGTGAAGGGGATGAGCTAAGCCCAACTCGTCCCATCCGGATGGACCTAAACGCCTATTGTTTGACCTCTTGTTGAAAGTAAAAAAGTAAATTATTGTTACTTCTAGTTATAATGCGACACTCTCCAGCATGGTTGTTAAAGCCTAAGTTAGAATAAAAAAATAAAACAAAGTACATACTCTCAGCCTAGGTTCACACTGCTGCGAATTCAAAATCGCGGTAAAATGCGCGATTTTTCCGCGATTTCGCGGCCGCGATTTTGCCGCGGTTTGCCGCGATTTCGGCCGCAATTTAATGTAAATTGCGGCCCGAAATCGCAAAAAGTAGTACAGGAACTACTTTTTGAAATCGCAGATGCGGTGTCGCACTGATTAGGACAGTGCCATTGCCGACAATTGCCGCCGATTTGAGATGCGATTTGACATGTCAAATCGCATCTCAAATCGTTCCAAATCGTACCCAGTGTGAACCAGGGCTCAATCTGATTTGTACATTGTGCTGCAGGCTATTGCATTCCTTAAAATGTTTCCTCCTCTGATACTCCCCCCCAGGAATAAGGGAACTGTTGTGACAGGCACTCGAGGGTATGACTATGCCCACAATTTCCACCCACCTCCACAAATCAAAGAAACTGTACTATAGCTTCTATGAATGAAATGTAATCTATGAATGGAGGATAGGTGGATGAGTCAATTGTTCATTACCCCCCTCCACTCATAGATGATGATTAAAGAGGAAGTAAAGTCTTCCTCTTTAATTGTACCAACAGGTAAGCCTAAAGTGAGGATTACCTGTAGGTACTGTAAATATAACCTAAACTTTCACTGTTTAGGAGATATTTACTATATACGCTACCGCCGACGTCATCAGCACATGCACATTGAAGGCGTGGCCCGCTCGTGCTGTCTCTTTAAGACAAGTGCCGTGACTGGCGGTACCCACACGCATGCGCAGTAGTGATGTCATCACGGCTCCGGCCAATCACAGCATAATTCCAGGGAAGTAACTCTGGGGAAGATGTTGGCCGTGGGAGCGGAGTGCGGGCGGCACTGCAGGGCATCATTCTAAGGTAAGTATTTCATAATGAGCTAGTAAATGATGCATACTAGCTCATTATGCCTTTGTCTTGCAGTTTTGTTTTTATTTTTTTAGAGGTTTACAACCGCTTTAATTCATAGAATGGGGGAGGGGGGCTCAAAGGGAGGAAGATTTTAAGGAAAGCAGGAGCCAGCAGCAAAATAGACACACCAGATCATTAGTAATAAATGGGTTTATTTTACTAAAGGCAAATAGACTGCGCACTTTTGAAAATGTAGTTGCACTCTGCAAGTGCATTTGCTCCAGAGCTTAGTAAAGACAAAACAACCAATCACATTCTCCCTCTTTCATTTGTTATAGGTGTTTCATGGAGATATCAGCATGAACATAAGAGATACCTCCTGTGCAACCATGTTCACTTCTGGCATTCAGATCTCATCAGTGGAGTAAAGTAAAGTTATGTGAAGCTGAGGGATCCAGCCATGACAAAGCATCAGTACTATATTGAACTTCTACCACACCTTTGCTCCCACTAGAACTATTTACAGATAGCAGATAAGAATTGGTTATCAATAAAGTATGACTGTTATCAATCTAGCCTAGAAGGAAGGCTCAATGGGTTTAAGTCTATACTGATAAATACTACAAAAATCTGTTTAAGGCCTCTTGCACACAGCTGTAAAAATAAGCGTATGGGCGTACAGTATAAAATAAGTTTGTTGTTGTGATGCCCCTAAGCCACAGCTGCAGCATATTTTAGCCCTAAGGACACAAAATTTTAAGTTTTAAAAATGATGCCCAAAAACGTGCCAGCAGTTACAAGAGCACAGTGCTTTCTGTAATTCAGCCCTATAGATTAAAATATGCTATAGCTGAGGCACCCAGGCCACATGCAAGAGGACTAAAAGAGATAGATATTCATTTGAAAAATATATACAGGAAAAATAGGATTTTTTGTACTCACCGTAAAATCCTTTTCTCTGACGTCCATGGACGGACACAGCTCCTTAAATCTTGACAAGTGAGCTATGTTCCCTGTTTACAGGAGAGGACTAGGCAGAAACATGTTAGATAATTAAATACATGTTGCTTTAACAGAGTTGAACAGCCCCACCCAGGGGGTGGTCCCTCCAGACATAGCCCTTCTCCCTGCAGTATGCAGCCTCATTTCGTAACAAGCAGTACAAACCAAAAAAGAATGGGTGGGTGCTGTGTCCGTCCATGGATGTCAGAGAAAAGGATTTTTACGGAGAGTACAAAAAATCCTATTTTCTCTTATCGTCCATGGATGGACACAGCTCCTTAAATCTTGACAAGTGGGATGTCTCCAAGCAGTGTCAAAAACGAGGGGTGGGAACAGTATCAGTAAAACCAATTTTAACTTCACCCCAAAACAAGCAGAGCTCCTCAACAGAGGAGGTGCAACAGTAAACAGCCGCCGGCAAAACCTAGTGGCCGAAAGAAGCATCAGAAGATGCATTCACAGCAACCATGTAAAATCTGGAAAAAGTGTGAACGGACGACCAAGTCGCCGCCCTGCACACCTGTGAGACACACGCATAATGTCAGAAAACCCAGGAAGCACCAATTGCCCTGGTCGAAAGTGCCGTGACCGGAAAAGGGGCGCCCGGCCCCTAAGAGCATAGGTCTGTATGACAGCCTTTCTGATCCACCGAGAAATGGTGGTCAACGAGACCGCCAGGCCCTTTTGTGGACTAGACACCGACACAAAAGGAGCGTCAGATGTCCGAAACTGAACCGTAGCAGGCAGGTACACCCGCAAAGTGCGTACCACGTCTAAAGTAGGAAACACAACCTCCTTAGGATGCGCCGGCCGAGGACAAAAGGATGAAACAACAAAGTCCTCATTCAGGCGAAAGGCCGAAACCACCTTCGAAAACACCACCACGTAATCCTAATGGAGGATCAAGCATGGAGACTTGCAAGGCAAGACCGCCAACTCAGAAACCCTTCTGACAGAAGTAATGCCACTAAAAATGCCCCCTTCCGAGATAGTGTCAAGAGAAGAATCTCTCTGATGTTTCCAAAAAGGAAGTTTCCTGAAGAACTGAGAGCACTAGAGTCCAAACTCATGGGGGAAGAGGTAACCAAGAGGGGGAAGTATATGACAAACCCCTAGCACAAAAAAGGTACCCACCAGGGAATGGGCCGCAAAAGGCCACTGACAAAAAACACAGCCAAGGCTGAAATCTGCCCCCAAACGGTGCTTAAGGCAATTTTAGATCCATTCCAAGCTGTAAAAACAGCAGGACACCGAGTTCGTCTGTGGAAGGAGACTACCTTGCTTTCAGCATGGGTGAGATGACCGAGATGGACAGACCCCAGGCCTCTTAAAGTCTGGCTTCCAACAGCCATGACGTGCAAGCCAGTGACTGTACCACAGGAGGAAGTACGGGACCTTGAGACAGAAGGTCCTCCTGCCCTGGCAACCGCCACCAAGCGCCCGAGATCGGTGTACTAAGGACGCCGAGGCCAATCTGGAGCGATTAGAACCATCGGGATCCCCTCGACCCCCACTCTATGGAGCAACCGAGGAAGCAACTACAATAGAGGAAAGACATAAAGTAGCCGATACAGACCCCACAGGGCCACCAACGCGTCTGACGCGTCCGTACAGGGATCACTAGACACCTTGTGGTCGAGACGAGCGGCCAGGAGATCCATGCCCTGTGAGTCTCACCTCCTGCAAGGGAGCTGAAAAACCTCCAAGTACAGAGACCAGTCGCCCTGGTCCAGCATCTGGCGACTCCGGTAGTCGGCCTGCCAGTATACCTAGGTGATGGTAGACCGAAGCCATGGCCGTGGTGTTGTCCGGCTGAATCCAGATCGGGCGACCCTTCAACCTCCTCGACCACGAGGAGAGGCATAGCCTGATCGCCCAAAGTACTAGGACATTGATCGGTAGACAGGAGTCCACTAAAGTCCAGTACCCTGGGCCGACTGGACCCGCGAGGCTGGCGACCGTCATAATCACCGTCCACTAAACGGGAAGAAACGACTTCCCGGACCGAAGAGTCAGAGATCCCAGCCACCAATTCAGAGAGACTCTGAGTAGGTGGCTCACCAGATCTGATGATCCAGAGACAAAAGAGATTTGTACCACTTGGACAGTATCTCCCACTAGAAAACACTAGTGTGGAACTGGGCATACGGTACAGACTCGAAGAAGGCTACCAACAGGCCCTGGACTCGCATGCAAAACTGAGAAATTACCGATTGCATGAAGCCAACACCCTCACTGTAGACTGAAGAGTCTGCAATTTCTCCAGGGGAAGAAAAACCTTTGCCATCGAGGAGTCCGGATCAACCCTAGGTACTCCAAATGCTGAGTCGGAACCAGGACCGACAAAATGTTTAACACCCACCTGAATTTTCGGAGGGTCCACAATGGCTATAGACACATCCTCCACTAATTCTGAGCCAGAAGCTGCTCTCAGAAAAAGGGTGTCTAAGCAGCCCATGATGGCAAAGCCTCGCTGTCCCAGCAAAGCTAGAAGCACCCTGATGAAAACTCTTGGTGCTGACGCTAGATCAAAGGGAAGGGCCACAAACTGAACTGACAGTGGACCTCCTAATCGCGAAGCACAGAATCTCTGTGACTTGCGCAAAATGGGACATGCATGTATGCGTCCTTGATGTCAAAGGACGCCAGAAAGTCCCCCACGTGGAGCGCAGCTACCACGGATCGAATGGATTCCGTGCGGAACTACCAATCATTCACAAAGGCATTTTAGGCCCTTGAAGCCCAAAATCGGACGGACCCCGTGCATCTTTGGGACCGAGAACAGATTTGGATAGAATCCCTCAAACCTCTAGTCCTGCAGGACAGGCAAAAATTACCCCGCAGCTTAGCAAGCCCTACAATGCCTCAGGGCAGACCGACAAGCCGCAAGACTCGAGGGAAAAAAATCTGTTCGGTGGATAGGAAGGAACCCTATCTAATACTTCGAAGAGACCACCCCGCAGACCCACTGGTCGGCGAGCAGGGAGGTTCACCGAGCTGTGAACCTGCAAAGCCATGCCCCCACCCAAAATACGGGCAGGGGGAGCCTACATACATTGGCAGGATAGGGTGCCAGCGTGTTTGGCTTACGCACCTAGGGACATTTCAGTCCCCCAGTTGAGTCTTTAGTCGGCCTGGGAGGGTCAACCCGCGGGCCCTGACTGACGCAAAAATACCGCTTCTGAGCGGGGACTGAAGGACCCGGCCCGAGGCACGGCTCCTTTCCCCTGGTGGACTGAGGAAGGAGAGTGCTCTCACCCCCAGTGACATCCTTGATAATGTCATCCAACGAGGTACCAAAAAAACTCCCACCCCT
The DNA here is from genome assembly GCF_905171775.1 of Rana temporaria. Taxonomy (NCBI): domain Eukaryota; kingdom Metazoa; phylum Chordata; class Amphibia; order Anura; family Ranidae; genus Rana; species Rana temporaria. The sequence goes on along the minus strand of NC_053489.1, from coordinate 563,516,820 downwards.
GAAGGATATATTCAGCCAGGGCATTTTAAGATGCTAGGTCAGCAGACCAGCAATTCAGCCAAATCAGGTGGTGCAAAACTACCGCCGAAACAGAGGCTCTGGACATCAAGGATGCCCTGTGTGGCATCACAGACACATAGAAGGCCCTGGACCAACTGGTCGGCCAGTCTAATAAATTTAGGGAGGGAGCTGGTACCCCTCCACAGTCTGTGTAAAACCTTGCCCATTCAGAGTGTCAGAGACACCAAGGTTGCAGCCACAACAGGTCGCAATGCATACCCCAGCATGGTAAACATGGAGCGGGTCAGCGCCTCGGACCTCCTAACAGTAAGGTCCCTGAAGGTAGGGGTCCCTTCTATAGGGAGAGCACAACCTGAGGAAATTTTTTTTTTTTAAACTCTCCTCAAAAGGGGGAAAACCCCAGGCGTTGAGGAGCTAAAAAGACTTCTGCAGCATTTCCCATTCCTTATAAATGAACAAGTCAAAGAAAAAATAAGGAAAAGCTTTTACAGAGCGGTTTGATTTTCACAAAAAAGACCGAGCCCTCAGAGGAAACCTCCGCTGCACAGACAGCATAAGGGAATTCCATACAGCGCACTGACAAGTGTTCTACACACATGTCATAGGAGTGTAGGAGGAAACCGGATTATCCGGAGAAAACCCACGTAGACATAGGGAGAGAGCATGCAATCTCCAGGCAGTTTGTGTTGGAGTCCAGATTTAAACCCGTGACTCTCTTGCTGCCAGGTGAGGGAGTGAACCATTACACCACCGTCCACGTCTCCATATAAAACAGTACAAAACAGATTATAGCGCACACATGCAAAAATGACATTTATCCTGCAAGGCTAGTTAAAAACACCTGAACATATTCGAAAATACGGGGGTTTGGTCACACTATATGGTCATATAGTGCTAAGCTCTCTTACTGCAACAAAGTACCCCAAATTAGTGGGTCCTAACCTGTTAATAGAATGAAAGAACCTAGTGTCTCAACCTTGGAAGACAAACTCCTCTATATGGGAGAACTGAAGGGATACTTCCAATACACTGGTGGCCACTAATGTGAGGTAATGAAGAGGGGGAGGGGTGCTCCAGCCCAAGAGACCTGGTCAGAGTCTATACAAAAACATACTTGGGGGGCACACCCTAAAAATGCTATACATCTAAGATGGTGCTGCTATAAGACCAAAGACAGTACAAAAGAGATTATAGCGCACACATGCAAACATGACATTTATTCTGCAAGGCTAGTTAAAAACACCTGAACATATTCAAAAATACGGGGGTTTGGTCACACTATATGGTCATATAGTGCTAAGCCGACTTACTGCGACAAAGTACCTAAAATTAGTGGGTCCTAACCTGTTAATAGAATGAAAGAACCTAGTGTCTCAACCATGGGAGATAAACTCCTCTATATGGGAGAACTGAAGGGATACTCCATATAGAGGAGTTTATCTCCCAAGGTTGAGACACTAGGTTCTTTCATTCTATTAACAGGTTAGGACCCACTAATTCAGGGTACTTTGTCGCAGTAAGTGGGCTTAGCACTATATGACCATATAGTGTGACCAAACCCCCGTATTTTTGAATATGTTCAGGTGTTTTTAACTAGCCTTGCAGGATAAATGTCATTTTTGCATGTGTGCGCTATAATCTGTTTTGTACTGTCTTTGGTCTTATAGCTGCACCACCTTAGATGTATAGAATTTTTAGGGTGTGCCCCCCAAGTATGTTTTTGTATAGACTCTGACCAGGTCTCTTGGGCTGGAGCACCCCTCCCCCTCTTCATTACCTCACATTAGTGGCCACCAGTGTATAGGAAGTATCCCTTCAGTTCTCCCATATAGAGGAGTTTATCTCCCAAGGTTGAGACACTAGGTTCTTTCATTCTTTTAACAGGTTAGGACCCACTAATTCTGGGTACTTTGTCGCAGTATGTGGGTTTAGCACTACTGTTCATGACCATATAGTGTGACCAAACCCCCGTATTTTTGAATATGTTCAGGTGTTTTTAACTAGCCTTGCAGGATAAATGTTATTTTTTCATGTGTGCGCTATAATCTGTTTTGTACTGTCTTTGGTCTTATAGCAGCACCATCTTAGATGTATAGAATTTTTAGGGTGTGCCCCCCAAGTATGTTTTTGTATTCCATATAAAACAGAACCGGGACACCTGAGCCGCAGCCAGGTCCTGGTCTGATATAGATCATTCCCCAGGGAATAGCGGGGGGAGGGGGCGCTTTGTACCCCCCTCACATGCCACCTCAGGCATGATTGGGGAAGAAACTGACACCATTTCAAAAGCTCCCAGGGCCCTATTCAGGCTAGACTGAAAACCCACCCTCTTGCTGCGCTGAACGGGAGGTCCCAGGGGACTCACCATCACAGGAGAAGACGTGTGTGAGAGAGGAGGAAAAACGGTGAGGTAAACTGTGAGGTAAACTGAGGTAAACTGTGAGGCAATTCGTGAGGAGACCTGTGCTGCGCGCCGTAGGGACCAGCACAAGATGGCCGACCGTAATAGTAACCTGTGCCATAGTGCGGCTATAACAAAATGGCCGCCAATGGGATTTTCAATAGTAACTGAAAATGACCCACAAAATGGCGACAGCACTACAACAATGGGGGCAAAACGCAGCATTTTGAACAGTGAAAGCCCAAAGAGGCTAAACAGTGTCCAAAATCCTCTTTGAAAAAGACCCCAGCAGTAAAAAGAAACACAGGCCAGACGTACCGCAGTCCCCTCAGTAAGGTGCCCCCCCCCTCCCGACAGCAGTAATGTAATGCAGCAGAGGGAAAAGGAGCAGGGAAGGGAGGATAGGAGGACCCCCGAACCCCAGGAATGCCCAGCCGTACCAACCCACCGAAGCGGGAGGGACTGTACTTACCCATCCAAGCGAGGACTCACTGACGCATTCCTGACAGGCCTACAACCGCAATGGAGCAAAGCTCATTGGCCACCCCAGGAGTCATGGAGTATGTTGTGGCAGACCCAGCCTCTTTTGCATAAAGTCGCTGGCGGGACTGAGTAGACTACAAGGATCTATATATCCAGCCTGTCTCTCAGCCGACAGTTGATAGAAGATTCTTTCAAGAAAAAATAAAATAAAATAAAATAACATTTTTCTTCAGAGCGCTGGGCCCAAAGTGAGCCATACGTCCTTCTCCTTTGATAGGCAGAACGAAACTGAGACTGCAGACTGCAGGGGGGAGGGTTTTGTCTGGAGGGACCACTCCCTGGGCGGGGCTGTTTAACTCTTTCAAAGTAACATGTATTTAATTATCTAGCATGTTTCTGCCTAGTCCTCTCCTGTAAACAGGGAACATAACCCACTTGCCAAGATTTAAAGAACTGTGTCTGTCCATGGACGATAAGAGAAACCTCTTTTTAAAATTACTTTCTGTTTAGATTTTTTTTAGTTATATAGTTTTATTATTTATATTTTAGGTAACAACAAATTAAAAATTTCAGGGGACGTAACATTTGGCGGAATAAAGAATAGAACATGACAATATACAGTTCTTAAAAAAAATTTTTTTAAAGTAAACTGGGTCTAGAAAGGAGTCATAGTAAGCACCAGGATGTACAGCGGTCAGTTAAAAATGTGATAGATGGAAAGGGGGAAGGCCTTAACTATCAGGTTTTAATGGATATTTCCAAGTAAGTGAAGGATACCTTATCAATTGGAGGGTCATTATTTCAGCAATCTAGTTTGATAGCACTGGGTATATTGGAAACATTTCATTATAGACTGTTGCGTGCCAACCGATAGGGTTTGGACAAAGGATTTCCAAACGTCCAAAAAATATTTGATTCATGATTCTCTGCCTAACCTCCTTGCCGGTATTCCCGAGTGTGGCTCGGGGTGAAATTTCAGTACCATTAGTGGTAACCCCGAGCCCCACTCAGGATTGCATCGCTGGATCCTGAAAGAGGTTACTTACCTTGTCCCCGGGATCCCGCGACATACTCCCGCTGTGTGTTCCGGTTTCCATACCCTGCGAGCATCGTGACGCAGGGGGGTGGAACCAGCAAATTCAAATAGTATAAAACACAACACGCGCTATACATTGTAATCCTATTGTATTACATTACCAAATCAAATAAATTTACCTTAGTTTGCCCCCCAGTGCTTTGTCCAGTGCCCTTGCCTTCAGTTTCACTGTACTTTGTCTAGAAACTGCAGAATGACCATGGCATCAAAAAAGCATGCCTCTACCTCAAAAACGGTTTATGACCTGCTGGAAAACAGCGATAGCGATACAGAATCGCTTGCAGAATTGAGTGATAGCGATTCGTGGGGAAATTCGTCACCAGACACGGAAAGCAATTTCACAGTGATGTGTGGACTTGGTGCTCTATTGACTGCGGTACGGATCACGAAGCGCCCCCAAGATTCCCATTTACTGGAGCACCTGGTATCAAAGTGGCTGTTGAAGATGACAACCCCTTGTCATACCTTCAACTATTTTTGACCAGTGAGGTTATTGAAAACATTGTTACGGAGACAAATCTGTACCAGGAGCAACAAGCTGCTACGCATTAGAGGTTTTCAAGGAGCAGCAAGTGGGAACCAGTGACCAAAGAGGACATTTAGACATTTCTGGGCCTAATAATTCTTCAGGGAGTGGTGGAGAAACCCCTGCAGAAGTGGTATTGGACAACCAATAAATTACTAGCCACTCCATTATTTGGCACCGTCATGTCGGAGTACAAATTTTCCCTGATAATTAAGTATTTGCACTTTGAAAATAATGAAGAATTTGATGAGAGTTCTCATCCAGCATCAAAACTCAAAAAGATTTGGGAGGTATATAAAATTATTCAGAAAAATTTCCAGCAGACCTATGTACCAGATAGAGACATCGGTATCGACGAAAGTCTAATGGCCTACAAAGGAAGAAGGTATATCACATTAAAGAGAGCACAATTTGGCATAAAATCATTCATGCTATGTGAATCCAGCACTGGTTACATATGAAATTCGGTCCTATACACCGGGAAAGTAACCAAATTCAACGCAAGATTCAGTAATTATGGAATGGCAACATCTTCAGTTCTTACTTTGATTGAGCTATTGCTAAATCAGGGCTATTGTGTAACTACAGACAATTTTTACACATCTCCTGAACTCTATGAGTTCCTTCTGTAGAACAAGACAGATGCATATGGGGCCGTTAGGGCTAACCATTGTGACATGCTGACAATCTTTGGCAATAAAAAGCTCAAGCCAGGAGAAATGGATGCCTGGCAGAAAGGCAAAATGATGGCACTGAGATAGTGCGACAAAAAAGATGTGTGCCCAATGAGTACTATTCATAACACCCCCACTGTCATGGTACACACAAAAGAGACATAATGAAACCACAGTCGTGATAGACTACAACAACACCATAGAAGGTGTTGACAGAGCTGACCAGGCAATGACATTTTATCCAGCGATGAGAAAACAACAAAAAAAATATTACAAGAAAATCTTCAGGCATCTTCTTGAGCAGTGCTTGTGGAATGCCTTCATTCTGCTAGAAAAAAAAGAGTGACAAGCCTGTGGTTCATGCGGACTTTGTTTGGAAAGTTGCCGACCTGATATTTCTGAAGCACCAAACACCAACGGCTGTAAATAGAGCTGGACGTCGTGCTGCCGGCGTTGTCAACTCGGAACGCCTGACTGGTCGTCACTTTATGGACCACATCCCACCAACAGAAAAGAAGTCAGCAACCACAATGATGTGTGTGGTTTGTTGCTCTAAGCGTGATGACACTGGAAGGAAAATCAGAAAAGAAACCAGGTTCTATTGTCCCGATTGTGACGTCAGACTTTGTTCTGTCCCATGAAAAGTAGATGAAAGATGGATAGCCGCACTCCAAAAAAAACGTGCAGGTTGTCTTTTATTTACCGTAAATGAACATCAAATACATCACCAAATCATAAAACAGGAACAGGGGAACAGCCTACGTTTCGCACAAGACTAGTGCTTATTCATGGCTAATTATTAATGGCCATGAATAAGCACTAGTCTTGTGCGAAACGTTGGCTGTTCCCCTGTTCCTGTTTTATGATTTGGTGATGTATTTGCTGTTCATTTAAATAAAAGACAACCTGCGCGTTTTTTTTGGAGTGCGGCTATCCATCTTTCATCTACTTTTCATGCTTGCCCAGTGCACTGCCAGCACCCTTGGAATCCTGTTTTAAACGTGTGACCATATAGCAGACCCACCTAGAGCGGTGACTCTCTTTCTTGTATTTGTTTTGTTCTGTCCCATGTTTCAAAATTTACCATACCCGGGATGTTTACTGAAGAAATATGACTAGTAATATTGCACCCTTGTTTGGCCAAAAAAAGTCAGTGTTTTTGATTATATTATTGACTAAAATTTATTGAATAAAAAGTATTATTATTATATTATTATTTGTTATTATTTATAGTTATTTATTATATTATAATTTATGATTTTGTGTTTCAAACTTTATAATACCCACTTACAATATAAAAATGTTCATGCAAAATTATTATACCGCTTACAGCATAAAAAATCTGACATAATCATACCGCCGGGGAGGTTAACGAGGCCTCCTCCCAGTCTGTTTAGTTTTTTTTACCATTGTCATGTTTATTATTCTGTGCTGTCTGCATTTTAGGTTGTTTTGTGTTGTTTTTTTTGGTTTTGAGATCCAAGCTGTAAATAGTTGTTGATGTAGAATATTGTGGTTTTTATTACGTGTTTTCTTTTTTTGAAGGTTGAGTGTTCGATGGATTTGTTTGTTTGTATTTTGATTTGTTTCCTGGGTTTTATGGAAATAAATAGTGAATACAGGCATACCCCGCTTTAAGTACTCTCAATTTACGTATAATCGTGAGTACGGATATACCCGCGAGTGTATGAAAAGTGTCTCTCAAGCTAAATCTGCAGCTGAGTAATACGTGCTCGGATAGTTCAGATTCCCCGCTACTTGGAAATGTACTCCCTGAGTTAAGAGGAAGCAGAGGGTTTAAGAGCTTACCCTCTATTATGGGGTAAAGGGAGGATACAAAAAGTTGACTTTACAGTCTAACGGGATATAATGGAGGATGATCGATAATAGGACAATCTATAAGGGTGCAAAGAAAGAATACAAAAAGGTGGAAGAATTTACAATATACTAACTAGAGTATAAAAGAGAGATACCAAAAGGTGGAGGACCTTACACTACCTATGCTAGGTTCACACCTATGTGGTTGAGTGTTCGATGGATTTGTTTGTTTGTATTTTGATTTGTTTCCTGGGTTTTATGGCTTTGGCATTAAGTAATATCATACTGTATTGCATACGATGGGATCTTACTTGTTAGGAAAGCTTGTCCTGTCCATGTATGATTAGCAAAATCCAAAGGAGTAAAAGATCTTCTATGAGATGTCTCTGACTGTAATAAAAATAAGTTATGCATTAACAATATGTTTAACTGCTGGACTCCAGATAGATAATAAAAAAAACAACTAATGCAGTTTTATGTTTATCAAAAATAAAAGTGTATTTTTAAATTAAACTAGTTTAAATGCCTGATTTTCATTTTATATCAGTCTCCTCTAATCTGTTATACAGCTGCACTCAGATTGGAAGAGAGACGGTGAGCACTAGTGCCATTGAGCTGTACTGCAATGCATATACTGTAAGCTGACAAAAGGAGGGTACAGAGTGAACTTGTCAATATGCTGCTACTATTCCTTCATTGTCCAATAACAAGCTGAGGGCAAGAAAATGACCTAACTCAGTTGCTTAACTGCAATAGTGAATAGTCAGCTCACTAACATTGTGGTCTAATAGAATGTGTATTTTTCAAAACAGGATGGAGAGAACTATTTATTTTTTCGCAGGTAAAATAACTCTCATATATGTATTTCTATGCTGTGTTTAGCTATCAGCCTGAAGTGTATCTTTAGGCTAACCATGTAATAATATACAAAAGAAACAGCATATTTGTTTACAATAAACAGAAAGCGTAAGACGCAAAATATGATTTGACAAACCCTGAAAGTGTGAGTTGTATTGGGTCTTGAAAATTGTTCCACAATGACAGTTCTCTCCCGTAGGGGGCGCCTTCCTGTAGTATCAGGTACAGCACTAGAGATCCGGCTGTGAGGATACTTTCCCCTGTTCTGTTAGATGGAAAAGAGAAAGTTAAGCACAGAACAAGATTTTTACTAAATTACTTAAAAAATTAGGATAAAAATACTGCTTAAATTACTGGCTTCTTTCTATTTCTTATCAGTAACAGTTATGCGTTCTTTACATTAGCTAGTTGAATAAACAGATATGCATGCTATCTTACAGCTGAATGACGAGAACCGGGTACAGACAGATGTTGCTCTACTGTATCAGAATTAATTGGAGGTAACTTATTCCTGCTGGTTTGGATAGATGGTGAAGATAGTCTTTCCAGTCCTGTGTATCTGAAATAAAAATAAATGAAAATACAGTGTTAAAAAACAACAGCATACATTACTAAAATTCCTTGATTTTCCACTTTCAGCATGTTGCATTTAGGTGAGACAAAACAGAAGAGTGGTGCAAACACTGCCATAGTGTAGTATAAATTAGAGCCAGATCACCCATAGAATGGCCTTGGCAGTTGCCTGGGGCATGGTGGATGTTAATGAGCTACAAACACAGAAAAAACAGCCTTTCTATGTTAAGTGGGATGGAAGCACTTCCAAGTTGCTATACAGCAATCCATTCAGCTCTACCTGCCTCTTGGCCCCAGTGCTTACTGGGCTCTTTTGTGAGCCTGGAAGCACTGGTTGCTATTGCAGGATAGAAGGCCGGAAGAGATCAGGCAACTGAGGTTCTTAGATCTTCCCTGTTTACTTTGAAATTCTGGGTTCAGAAATGTCAGAATCCCTATGCAGTGGCCCTGTTAACATGCAATTTCCATAGACTACAGACAGAAGAAGCGTCAGGGGTTCAACGGGCCGCTTATGCCTCCATAAATACACCTCAACTTTTATACTGTCACATAGCAGGCATGTCAGGTCCTTTGAAGCGCTTACAATCAACTAGTGCATAAGGTAAGGTTAATGAAGGCAGAAGAGCTAACAATCTACTAGGGTATAAGGAAAGATATATATGGTGGTAGAGCTTACCTTCTATTAGGGTCTAAGGCCTGATTCACACCTATTCATTTGTTGTGCTTTTTGCATTTTGTAGATTTGCACTACAGAACGTGTTCCATAGGAAACCATGTTAAATGGACTGAAGTGCAAAATGCAAAAAGCACTAAAAAATGCATAGGTGTGAATCAGGCCTAAAAGAGTATACAAAAGGTGGAACAGCAGACACTCTTGGAGTATCAGCGGGGATACACAGGTAGAATAGCTTACAATATATAAAAGTATAAGGGAAGATACAGAAAGCAGGAGAGGTTACAATCTATTAGGGAATAGGGGAGAATACAAAAGGTAGACAAGCTTACAGTACATTGGGGTATAAGGCAGAACAGCTTACAATCTATTGGAGAATATGAGAGGAAGCAGAGGGTTTAAGAGCTTACCTTCTATTATGGGGTAAAGGGAGGATACAAAAAGTTGACTTTACAGTCTAATGGGATATAATTGAGGATAATCAGTAATAGGACAATCTATAAGGATACAAAGAAAGAATACTAAAAGGTGGAAGAATTTACAATGTACCGTATTTTCTGGCGTATAAGACGACTGGGCGCATAAGACGACCCCCTAATTTTCCAGGAAAAATTTTGGTTTTGGGATATACTCACTGTATAAGACTACCCCCTTCTTACTAGTCTTTCTGGAAGCTGAGGGGTAGCCAGAACCGCTGACAGAAACAGGCTTTTTCAAATCTCACTGCACTGTGCCATTACATTACATTCCTCACTGTGCCATTACATTGCATGCACCCACTGTGCCATCACTTGCCCCCACTGTGCCATCACTTGCCCCTCACTGTACCATCACTTGCCCCTCACTGTACCATCACTTGCCCCCACTGTGTCATCACTTGCCCCTCTCTGTGCCATCACTTGCCCCCACTGTGCCTGAACTTGTTGCCCCCACTGTGCCTGAACTTGCTGCCCCCCAGTGCAATCACTGCAAACACTCACTTTTTTTGCCGGCGGTGACAGTCTCCATACTGCGAGCGCTAGCGTCAATGATTTGAAAGCCGCGCCTTCTCTTCAAAGTGTTCTGTGATAGGCGGAACACAAATTTTCCCAGCAGCGCCTCTGTTCTGTGTTCCGCCTATCACGGACGTCTTCTCATTACGTCCGAGGATGAGAAGGCATCTGTGATAGGAGGAACACAGAACAGAGGCGCTGCTGGGAAGATTTGTGTTTCTCCTATCACAGAACACTCTGAGGAGAAGGAGCGTCTTTTAAATCATTGACGCTCGCGCTTGCCGTACGGAGACTGTCATCGCCAGCAAAAAAAGTGAGCACAAAGACCGTACCCGGCGTATAAGACGACCCCCGACTTTGGATGCATGTTTTTGCATCCAGAAAGTCATCTTATACGCCGAAAAATACGGTATTTGATTTTAAAGGTGAGATACCAAAAGTTGGAAGACCTTACAATACTTATGCTAGGTTCACACCTATGTGGTTAGTGCGGTCAGCATTTGCACGGGCAAAGCAGCTTATTCACTTGAGTGGGCTGATGTACCTACAGGAAAAAGTGTCCTGCACTTTTTTTAAAACCGCAACTGCAGGGAAATTGCTGGAGCTTTTTGTGGCATGCGATTTTGCACAACCGCAAATGCACTGCGTGTTTAGATGTGTGGGGGTACCATTAAGAATGAATAGCAGCCCGTCGCATCTGTACAGGAGCAGCATGTTTTAGTTGGATGTGGGGAAAAGGGTGCGATTCCCACACCCGCACAAGATTGAAACAAGCTTAGGATACAGACAGTAGAGTCACAATCTGTTAGAGTGTAAGGCCCCGTACACACGACCAGTTTCCTCGGCAGAATTCAGCTTCCGACCGAGTTTCTGGCTGAATTCTGCCGAGAAACCCGGCCGTGTGTACACTTTCGGCCGAGGAAGCCGACGAGGAGCTCGGCGAGGAAATAGAGAACATGTTCTCTATTTCCTCGTTGTTCTATGGGAGCTCTCGTCCCGCCGAGCTCCTCGGCGGCTTCAGTGCTGAACTGGCCGAGGAACTCGATGTGTTTGGCACGTCGAGTTCCTCGGCCGTGTGTACGAGGCCTTTGAGAAGATACAGCAGTTGGAAGAGCTTAGAGTCTATTAAAATATAATGGAGACTACAGAGGGTTGAGAAAATTACTGTCTGTTAGGGTATAAAGGTAACCATACAGCGTGGAACCAGCCTTTCTACACATATTTCTGTGAAAAAAAGTGACTTAGCAATCTCCCGATTGTACTGTGTATAGATAAAATGAATGAAATCCAATGAATACAGGATTCTGTGTCTTCTCGCAGGAAGAACACACAAGTTCTAGAGAACATGTTTCTACTGGATTACATTTTTATCCATTTTTGTATATACAGTGAGGGAAAAAAGTATTTGATCCCCTGCTGATTTTGTATGTTTGCCCACTGAAAAAGAAATGATCAGTCTACAATTTTAATGGTAGGTTTATTTTAACAGTGAGAGGCAGAACAAAAAAAATATCCAGAAAAAAAACATTTAAAAAAAGTTATAAATTGATTTGCATTTTAATGAGTGAAATAAGTATTTAACCCCCTATCAATCAGCAATATATCTGTCTCCCAGGTGTCTTCTATACAAGTAATGAGCTGAGATTAAGAGCACTCCCTTTAAAGCAAGTGCTCCTAATCTCAGCTTGTTACCTGTATAAAAGACACCTTTCCACAGAAGCAATCAGTCAATCAGATTCCAATCTCTCCACCATGGCCAAGACCAAAAAGCTGTCCAAAGATGTCAGAGACAAGATTGTAGACCTACACAAGGCTGGAATGGGCTACAAGACCATCACCAAGCAGCTTGGAGAGAGAGTCACAACAGTTGGTGTGATTATTCACAAATGGTAGAAACACAAAATAACTGTCGCTCTCCCTCGGTCTGGGGCTCCATGCAAGATCTCACCTCGTGGAGTTTCAATGATCATGATATTAGTGAGGAATCAGCCTAGAACTACACAGGAGACTCTTGTCAATCATCTCAGGGCAGCTGGTACCAAAGAAGACAATTGGTAACAACATGAAGGATTGAAATCCTGCAGCGCCTGCAAGGTCCTCCTGCTCAAGAAAGCACATGTACAGGCCTGTCTGAAGTCTGCTAATGAACATCTAAAGGATTCAGGAGAGAACTGGGTGAAAGTGTTGTGGTCAGATGAGACAAAAATTGAGCTCTATGGCATCCACTCAACTCGCCGTGTTTGGAGGAGGAGGCATGCTGCCTATGATCCAAAGGAATAAAATCCATCACTCCTAGTAAAAGCAGCACATACAGTGCACAAAAACACTGGCTAGGTACACAGTTAACCCTTTCGTTGTCCTAGATGTTCAACCTCTTCCCAGTCAGTGTCATTAGTACAGTGAGGCCTCATACACACGACCGTTTTCCTCGACAGAACCCATTAAGAAACTTGGTGGCAGAGCTTTTTTTGCAGAGGAAAACGGTCGTGTGTATGTTTTTCATCGAGAAAACTGTCGTGGAACTCGATGAAAAATAAAATAAAACAAGTTCTCTTTTTCCTCGTTGGGAGTCTCAATTTCCTCGTCGTGTTCCTCGTCAGGCTGGTTTTCGACGAGAAACACATTCGTGTTTATGCTTAGAAACCTGCACATGCTCAGAAGGGTGGCAGCAGTGGAATCAAACTTCCCCTTTATAGTGCCGTCGTACGTGTTTTACATCTCCACGTTTGAGAACGACGAGATTTTGTCTTGACAGTGTGTACGCAAAGAAAGCTTGTCAAGAGTCTCCACAAGCCTCAAGCCTCGTACACACGACCGAGTTTCTCGTGTGTACATTTTCGTCGAGGAAACTGCCGAGAAATTCGACGAGCCAAAAAGAGAGCAAGTTCTCTATTTCCTCGACGGGAATGGAGAAACTTGCCTTGTCAAGTTCCTCGACAGCCTAACAAGGAACTCGACGAGGAAAACAATGTGTTTCGCCCATCGAGTTCCTCGGTCGTGTGTACGAGGCTTAACAAGGAACTCGTCGAGGAAAACAATGTTTCATTTACGACGAGTTCCTCGGTCGTGTGTACGAGGCCTGACAGTGTGACACTGGTTCCTGAAAACTGTTAAAAGTGTCAGTTAGTATCAGATTATGCACAGCAATATTGCAGTCCCGCTTTAAGTCGCTGATCGCTGCCATTACTAGTATAAAAAAAATTAATAAATAAAAATTCCATACATATTTACCATAGTTTGTAGTTCACGTAAACCAATCAATATAAGGTTATTGGGATTTTTTTTTTTTTTACCAAAAATATGTAAAAGCAGAGCTTTTTTTCTCAGAAAATAGGTGCAGGAACTCAACCACGACCCCGTTCAGATTTCACAAACAGTAGAAGGGTCTTAAAGGGGCAATAACCACTTCAGCCCCAGACCATATTGCTGGTCAAAGACCAGGCCACTTTTTGCGATTCGCCACTGCATCGCTTTAACTGACAATTGCACGTCGTGCGACGTGGCTCCCAGACAAAATTGGCGTCCTTTTTTTCCCACAAATAGAGCTTTCTTTTGGTGGTATTTGATCACCTCTGCAGTTTTTAGTTTTTGTGCTACAAACAAACATTTTCAAAAAAATGCAATATATTTTACTTTTCGCTATAATAAATATCCCCAAAAAATCTATAAAAAAAAAAAAAAATTCCCTCCGTTTAGGCCGATACGTATTTTTCTACATATTTTTGGTAAAAAAAACCCTCAATAAGCGCAAAAGTTATAGCGTCTACAAAATAGGGGATAGTTTTATGGCATTTTTATTTATTAATTTTTTTTACTAGTAATGGCGGCGATCTGCGCTTTTTATTGTGGCCAAGACATTGCGACGGACATATCGGACACTTTTGACACCATTCACATTTATACAGTGATTAGTGCTATAAAACTGCACTGATTACTGTGTAAATGTGACTGGCAGAGAAGGGCGCCGAAGGGGTTAATATGTTCCCTAATGTGTGATTTTAATTGTAAGGGGAGGGGACTCACAAGGGGAGGAGACCGATGTGTGTTCCTCTGTACTGGGAACACACATCGGTCTCCTCACCTGACAGGAAGTGGATCTGTGTGTTTACACACACATAGATCCATAGTCCTGCCGTGATTGCGGGCAATCACGGTTGCCCGGCGGACATCACGGCCTCCGGGCACGCGCACCGGGTCCAGCGTGATGCTGTGGCCGCCCGCGCACCCCCTAGACGGCCGGGAAGCCTAGGACGTCATAAGACGTCCACCCAGGATGGGAGTTTCCATCTGTGGACGTCATATGTCTATGGGCGGGAAGTGAAGTGGTTAAACACCACCAAAAGAAAGCTCTATTTGTGAGAAACAAATGACATACATTTTATTTGGGTACAGTGTTGCAGGACTGCACAATCGTCAGTTAACCACTTAAGGACTGCCTCCTGCACATTTACGTCGGCAGAATGGCACGGCTGGGCACAGGCACGTACCTGTACGTCCTCTTTAAGTGCCTGGTCCGAAGCTCGGTGACCGCGGCCGCAGGACCCGATCGCCGCCGGTGTCCCGCGATCGGTCACCGGAGCTGAAGAACGGGGAGAGGTGTGTGTAAACACACCTCTCCTGTTCTTCACAGTGGCAATGTCACTGATCGTCTGTTTCCTGATATAGGGAAAGGCGATCATTGACCTCACATGTCCAGCCCCGCCCCCCTACAGTTAGAAACACACATGAGGTCACACATAACCCCTACAGCGCCCCCTAGTGGTTAACTCCTAAACTGCACTGACATTTTCACAGTAAACAATGCATTTTTATAGCATTTTTTGCTGTGAAAATGACAATGGTCCCAAAAATGAGTCAAAATTGTCTGATGTGTCCGCCATAATGTCACAGTCATGAAAAAAATCGCTCATCGTCGCCATTAGTAGTAAAAAAAAAAAATATTAATAAAAATGCCATAAAACTATCCCCTATTTTGTAAACGCTATAAATTTTGCGCAAACCAATCGTTAAACGCTTATTGCAATTTTTTTTACCAAAAATATGTAGAAGAATACGTATCGGCCTAAACTGAGGGAAAAAAAAAATTATATCCTTTTTGGGGGATATTTATTATAGCAAAAAGTAAAAAATATTGATTTTTTTTCAAAATTGTCGCTCTATTTTTGTTTATAGTGCAAAAAACAAAAACCGCAGAAGTGATCAAATACCACCAAAAGAAAGCTCTATTTGTGGGAAAAAAAGGACGCCAATTTTGTTTGGGAGCCACTTCGCACGACCACGCAATTGTCAGTTAAAGCGACGCAGTGCAGAATCGCAAACACTGGGCAGGTCCTTTACCTGCACATTGGTCCGGGTCTTAAGTGGTTAAAGTAATGCAGTGATGTATCACAAAAAACGGCCTGGTCAGGAAGAGGTGTAAATCTTCTGGAGGTCAAGTGGTTAATGTAGTTCCTGTGTGAGGAGCATAGAACTGCAGCCATATGACTATGATTGAACATTTTGTGTATCACCCTTACATTAATAGCACTATAATAACCACCCAACTTGATACAAAACAATGCAGGAAAGACAAATATTCCTGTTGGTTGTTTGCTGAGCTGTACTCACAGTTTTGTACCCCTGAGCACTTCATCACTGTAAACATTAGGAGTTTTGGATGGGATGGGCTCTAAAGTGAGAGCTGGCAGTCTTCGATGTGTCGGTGTTTTCCTAGAAGGAGTGTGCAGAAGGCGAGAGGCTGACAGAACATTGCTGTCATTTAACTTTCCTAACCGGTTCCGTGCAGAGTTCAGTCCTCTTGGAAAAATGTTTAAAGATTTGTCTTCTTGTTCACTTTGAACAAAATAAAAATACACTGCATTAGTATGATTGGTGTGATTATTATATGCAACAAATAAACTATGTAATGTAAGATACAAATCTAAAGCCTCGTACACACGATCGGATTTCTATCGGGCAAATCCGTGGAATTTTGTGCGTTGGCCGTGAACTTGTTCTGCATACAGACGGCAAAACTTTGTCAGCCAACAAACATGAACGTAGTGACATACTACGTGGTTTTTCAGCTCTTTAGCGCCACCCTTTGGGCAACCTCTGCTAATGTTGTCTTATGGTTAGCATTACAGTAAAGCGGGGGTTCACCCAAAAATAAATTTTTAACATTACATTTTTTTTTTCCCCCCCCGTACATACCGTATTTTCACCTCCGCTTCCGGGTATATCTTCTGCGGGACTGGGCGTTCCTAATTGATTGACAGGCTTCCGACCATCGCATACAGCGCGTCACAAGTTGCCGAAAGAAGCCGGATTGCGAGTCGGCTCTATACGGTGCCTGCCAGCCAAGCAGAGTCCGCCAGGAAGTCTGCACGGCGCTGCGCTAATCACAGCCAGAGAGACATTTCCCGATGCTCTGCTGCAGAGATCGGGAAATGTCTCCCTAGCTGTGATTAGTGCAGCACCATGCAGACTTTCTGGCAGACTATGCACGTGTACTATGCGAACACGCTGGAGCTCATCCTTAGTTAGCATTGGTTTGGAGCATGCGTGTTTGTACTTTGGATTTTTTTCAGGTGAACTTGTGTGCACACGATTGGATAATCCGACGACACACATTTGTTGCTGGAAAAATTTAAAGCATGCTATCCAACATTTGTTGTCGGAAAATCCAATAACAATTGTCCGATGAAGCATACAAACGGTCATCGCACATTTGTTGTCGGAAAATCCGATCGTGTGTGCGGGCATTAAGTGTTAAAAATAGGGGGCCAGATCCAAATAGAAATGGATCGACGCAGCGTATAAGAGATACGCCGCCGTACCTTACCTGGCGTTCTTTCGAATCCTCAAAGATTTTGCGCCGTAAGTTACGGCAGTGTAGTGTATTTCTGGCGGCGGAATTCAAATCGGCGATTAGGGGGCGTGTTTCATTTAAATGAAGCGCGTCCCCGCGCCGAATGAACTGCGCATGCTCCGTTTTGAAATTTCCCGCCGTGCATTACGCGAAATGACGTCGCAAGGACGTAATTTTTTAAACTTACGTCCATCCCGATTCACGGACGAGTCACGCAAAAAAAGAAAAAATTCAAATTTCGACGCGGGAACAACGGCCATACTTAACATGGCAAATCTAACTATACGCCGCAAAATACCAGCTTTAACTATACGCCGGAAAAAGCCGACTAGAGACGACGTAAGAGAATGCGACGGCCGCGCGTACGTTCGTGGATCGTCGGAAATAGCTAAATTGCATACCCGACGCGGAAAACGATGCAAACTCCACCCAGCGGACGCCGAAGTATTGCATCTACGACCTGAAGGCGCACGAAGCAGTACGCCTGTCGGATCAAACCCAGATTTGAGGATTCAAACTAAAGATACAACGCGGGTTATTTGAAAGTACGCCGGCGTATCAGTAGATACGCCGGCGTACTCTGTCTGTGGATCTGGCCCATGGTGTATAAAATTACAATACTTACACCCTGCACTGACTTTCTTAAAGGTCCTAATCAAACAAAGAGCAAATCATATACTTTAAGCTGCTAAGTGCTACCACATAAAATGCATGGAACATCAATCAATCAGGTAAAGTTTCTCCCTACATTTGTTTAAAAGGACTGGAGAAGTAAACTCTTTGGTCTGAGACTTGTATCCCTATAAACGGCTGTAGAAGATGCATGGTTCTATAATACACAAGTGTTCAATGAAGTGTTCACTGCATAGCACAAGTGAATATAGGCTGCACCTGCGACGCATTTCATTATTGACGCAGTAGCGATCTATCAAAATTTTCTCCCATATGTGTGCTGTGGCTCTGGCATGTAAAGAATAAAACATCTTCACAATGCAATTAATACTTGTGTTAGGAATTATATGCTTACTGTGTCTTCTCAGGGAGAATAGAATGTCTGTGTTGTAATGGTTTAGCTTGTATTGTCATTACTCCATTCAGGTCACCACTTAAGTTACGACTAGTCTGCAAAAAAAATAAAAAGAACAGTGAAAAGTTAAACCGTGTTGGTTGGGAGATCTGCCTTATAGTTTTCTTATTTCTAAAAAAATAATATGTACTGTAAATGATTTAAAATAATTAGATAGATAAATAGCTAGCTTGATAGATAGATAGATAGATAGATAGATAGATAGATAGATAGATAGATAGATAGATAGATAGATAGATAGATAGATAGACATGTATTGTAGATAGACATTCATTTCTGTTCACCCAGGTGATCACAAACACATGTATGCAAATTATACGTTTATTTTTTCACATTTTAATTTTATTTTAAGACATGAAAAACTATTTTCATAAAAATCTAGAAAACAAAAAATAATAAAAAAAAATGTGCATGTTCATGAGCATAGTGACTGCGATCCCTGAGCATATCTGCCTTTTTATACACTGATTTTTTTATACCTATGATGCAGTCCTAGTTTGCTGCATGCCTGTCTATTCTTTTACAGTGCAGCTGTGTTTGAGTCAATGAGTAGGAAGAGAGAGAAGAGAGCCTCGGCTCTCGTGCACATAGCTGGATCAAGATCGGGCCCAGGTAAGTATAAGGGGGCTGAGAAGCTGCTTGCAGAATATTTTTCACCTAAAAGAGAAGTATAGGTATCGTTTTCTTTCTAGAATTATACTTACCTAGGTGGATGCAGCTTTAGTCCGATGCTACATCTGTCCCCCCTGCCGGCTCTCCAACACTGAGAACCGAGCAATCAAACACCAGTGATCGCTCAGTTCTCAGGGCTCCCTGAGCTGAGAGTTGGTGACTGTCAGTCACCGGCTCTCCGCTCTGCCCCCCTGCTGTCACTGCAGCTCGCTGAGAGGCTGAGCCAGGTTCGGTCAAGGCATGTGTGTGCATCCTTACCATATGGTTGCAATCTTTCCTGAGCCTGGACTGGCTCTGTGACATCAGCGGACAGCAGGCCTGTTATCAGCCTGCTATCTGCTGAAAACGGATCAAATGAGTGCAGAACGGACTGTACTCCTGTGATACACAAGAGAAATACAGCCCATCGAGGTTTGGTTGTACCTCTCCTTTAATGCATAGAATACATTAGGGTGAAAAACCTTCTGCCTTTAGAACCATTTTAATTTTACAGCTAAACCAACATCCACAGTAGCTCACTAGTCTTTTTCAGCGTCTCCAATCTATATGTAAATCTATTGTATTTATTTATATTACAGGGCTTCTACTCACAGATTTAAGGTGTCATGACTTGTATGTAGCACAATTAGGTTTTGATTTAGGTGTATAATACCTAAATCAAAACCTAATTGTGCTACATACCCTCTAAGTCGTGACACCTTAAATTACTTGATCAAAACATTTAGGCCCCATACACACGATAGAATCCATCCGCTGAAAAATCCCAGCGAATGGGTTTCAGCGGATAGATCCTATGGTGTGTACACTCCAGCGGATCTGTTTCCGCGGATATTTATCCCCTGGGATGGATTTCCAGCGGATAAATATTTGATGACATGCTATCAAATCTATCCGCTGGAATCCATCCCAACGGATGGATCCGCTGGTCTGTACAGACTCACCGGATCCATCTGTCCGAAGGGATCCCCCGCATGCGTCGTAATGATTCAATTCATGCGTGGAATTCCTTATATGACAGCGTCGCGAATATGACGCGGCGACGGCGCGACACGTCATCGCCAGAGGATTTCGGCGCGGATTTCGATTCGATGGTGAGTACACTCCATCGCATGGAAATCCGCGCAAATCCTCAAAAGGATTTATCCGCGCATACGGTCCGCTGGACCATATCCGCGGATAAATCCTCTCGTGTGTATGGCGCCTAAGTATAATATGTGTGTACAATTCAAACCAGTGTTGGTGGCCATAAAATAATAATATGATCATTGGTAACACACTAAAGTCCTGCAAGCACACCATAAATATAACAATCTTTCTGTGCTCAAGAAAGTTTCTGTGTCTGTCATTTTAAGTGCACTGTTATCCTTCCCGTACTACACCCCCACAAAAAAAAAGCTTCTCCTGTGCACCTCTGCCTGTATCACACCAATCATCTGAAATGTGCTCTCTCCTTTAAACAAGGAACCTATAGACTAACAGGTCCAAACACACTTTGTCCCCTCAGGGTTTAAACTCACACTATCAAACAGAAATGCAATAAACCTTATTACTGTGTTTCAGAGATATCTTTGTTAGAATATGTAAGGAATTCAAAGCAAGAAATTTGCTTGTCCACAGGCTTAAGCCGATCACTCATGGATTGAAATTCGACTGGTTCAGCAGGGACCGGCCGACTTTCGATCCATGTATCAGCAGGCTGATTGTACCCAAGTCGAATCATCCTGTCGGGTTTTTCTGCATGCAATCATTGCATTCTACTGGTCAGGCCCACTCCCCCATCAACACAGTCAGTGGCTGAAGGAAAGAAAATCATATATCATCTGAGGGCTGCTTTAGTTTGACAATATTTTGGGAATTTTAGTGCCAGGAAAGTGAATAAATGTTTCCTTACAGTGCCTTAAAAAAGTATTCATACCCCCTGAAATTTTCCACATTTTGTACTTACAACCAAAAACGAAATATGTAATTTATTGGGATTTTATGTGATAAACCAACACAAAGTGACACATCACTGTGAAGTGAAAGAAACATTATAAATGTTTTCAATTTTTTTTACAAATAAATATGTGAAAGTGTGGCGTGCATTTGTATTCAGCCCCTGATTCAATACTTTGTAGATTTACCTTTCACTGCAACTACAGCTGCAAATCTCTTTGGGGGTGTCTCTACCAGCTTTGCACATCTAGAAAGTGAAATTCTTGCCCATTTTTCTATACAAAATAGCTCAAGCTCTGTCAGATTGGATGGAGAGCATCTGTGAACAGCAATTTTCAAGTCTTGCCACATATTCTCTATTGGATTTAGGTCTGGACTTTGACTGGGCCATTCTAACACATGAACCTGCTTTGTTCTAAACCATTCCATTGTAGCTCTGGCTGTATGTTTAGGGTCACTGTCCTGCTGGAAGGTGAACCTCCGCCCCAGTCTCAAGTCTTTTGCAGACTCTAATGCCTCATACACATGATCTGAATATCGTACGACTTTTTTCACTTAAAGTGGAGTTGCACTCTGACATTTTTTTTTACCAAAAATAGAAAAAAAATTGAAAAAAAGAAGTCCGTAATCTGCCTCTTCATCGGCCACGGTGGGTCTTCTTCCTCCGTCCTAGTCGCGGTGTCTTCTGGTGAATGAGGCACGCTGCCTTCTGGGAACTGTGTGTATCCCAGAGAGCAGCCGGCCCATACAGCCGGCTCACGCATGCGCAGTAGGAAACGGGCAGTGAAGCCACATGGCTTCACTGCCTGTTTCCATTACTGAGGATGGCGGCACCGAGAGCTGCTAGGAGGGATCGGCCTCGGGGGGGGGGCTGACATTGCGGGCGAGTGGGACAGGAAAGTGTCCTTATTAACAGTCAACAGCTACAGTGTTTGTAGCTGCTGACTTTTAAAAAATAAATAAATCTAGGCCGGAACCCCCCTTTAATAGTCGCAAGTAGAAATGAAATAGGTTATTAAAGTCACGAAAATTCTACAACAGAAAAAAAAAAATCGGAAGTGATGTCATGTGTCGTAATGTATTTGTATTGTATTTTCGGACGACAACTCTACTGACTAACGAAAATCGTACGATCTGGTACCGTACGAGAACATTTTTTGTGCATGTCCGATAAAATAATATTGGATGAACTGTCATGATCGGTTCTCGAAAGCTCTGTACTAACGATCCGATTATGATACGATTATGGTACGATTCTTCCAAGGACGACATTTTTCGTACCATATTCGGATCGCGAATACAGGTTTTCTTCTAAGTTTGCCCTGTATTTGGCTCCATCCACCTTCCCATCTACTCTGATTAGCTTCCCTGTCCCTGCTGCCACCACGTTTCACGGTGGGGATGGTGTGCTCAGGGTGATGTGCAGTGTTAGTTTTCTGCCACACATAGCGTTTGGTTTTTAAGCCAAAAAGTAAAATTTTGGTCTCATCTGACCAGAGCACCTTCTTCCACATGTTTGCTGTGTACCCCACATGGCTTCTCACAAACTGCAAACAGGACTTCTTATGGCTTTCTTTCAACAATGGCTTTCTTCTTGCCACTCTTCCCTAAAGGCCAGATTTGTGGAGTGCACGACTAATAGTTGTCCTGTGGACAGATTCTTCCACCTGAGCTGTGGATCTCTAAATAGCTTCCTCTACCTTAGTGCAGTCCTCGTTCACTTACCTCATCCTTTGATTTTGCTTTTAAACGTCCTTATTTCTTCTGAGAATTCCTCACTTTATGTTCTTCTGTCTGTAACTACACATAGTAATGCGACACTTTCTCCCGGGTGTGGAGAAAGCCTCTTGAGGGCGGAGGGGGCGAGCAGGAGTGTCAGGACGCCCACTAACACACAGCTCCTTTCTCTATCTGCAAAGTAGTTGGCATCCTGACCCTCCTGCTCGCCCCCTCCCCCCTTAAGAATTTTTACAATGTGTGTACGCGGCATTAGGCATTTGTACCAGCCTAGCATTGTGTGCATTGAAAGAGGAATTTACAAATACCAAGTAAATCTGTACATTTCAGATAAAAAGTAATTTCAGCTGTCAATAACGAAAGGATAGAGGGACTGTTACAGTTCTTACCGGTGGTGTAAAGACATACGTGCCAAAGGACATACTCCGCGCCTCTGAACCTCGGGATGGGGGGACTCCAGTTGTTGCTGATGTTATCCGTGGAATTGGGAGGTGGAGATACTTATTTGCTGCACTTGAAATATGTTCTGATTGTTTCAGTTCATCTGCAATGAAAACATGGTTAACAACTATAGATGTGTGTAAACACCGCTCTAGGTCAGTCTCCTTTCTCCACCAACACACAGACCAGGAGCTGGTCCCCTCCATCACAGGTTCCAATGAGAAAAACAAATTCTGGTTGGCCACATATCCAGTAAAATCATCTTTATTTCAGCAAGCCCATAAAAACATCCAAAAACACAAATAGAGGGGAACATGTCAGGAACCATAAACCAAGCGGAGACAAAAGGTGCAATTACAATCTCACTTTTAATGAAATAGCAAAAATAACACAGTTCAGGAATGTAGTAAAAAACTGAAGCCAGGGTTTGGATGCCAGAACGAATAATCAGACGAGCCGGAACCAGGAAGCCAGGAGTCAACAAAGTGGGGAGCAAAATCAGGAACAGGTAACAGAAGAGAAGTTTGCCAGGCCAAGTCATACACAGGAACACAAGCAGGAACACACAGTAGGTATTGACTATACAAGGGCAAGGATAGAATGAGCCAAGCTGCTTAAACAGCCAAAAGGGGCTGGCTGTAGGCTGGACTAATGAGGCAGGTAATGGCAACCAGGTGAGTCACTGTGGAAATAACGAGTGGCTGGTAATTAACTGACAGCTGAGTAGCTCTGAGCATTGAAAGAAAAGAACTCCCCATAAGTAGCAGAAGTCAACCCTGACAGAACAGCATCACAAGCCAATGCGTTTCATGCTCCCGTAGTGCATAGGCATAGTAATGAATCACAAAGGGACTATGAAACGCGTTAGCTAGTAATGCTGTAATGCTATATTTTTATTGGCTTGCTGAAATAAAAATGATTTTACTGGACATGCGGCCAATCAGAATTATTTTTGCTCAATGGTTAACAACTAGTAAGAGTTGTAATTTGCTTTCAGTGCTAGTATCATTATATCAACATGGGTATTTCAGAATATCACAACACGGTACCATAGTTCCTAGAAAGAACCCTTTCTCTCTTTCAATTTTCAGGGATGGAGGCATGTGTTATTCACATGCCTCATTCAAAGTCCCAAACCCAGTTCCATGTTTACCAATAGGGATGGAGATGCGATTTTGATGCTTATACATTTACCCTTATGCGTTTTTTCCAGTGCTCTTTATTGCTCCACCTATTTTAGATGGAGGCTGGCTGGTGACACACACCCCTATTCACCTGCTCTCCATCTACTCATTAGCACTTGTATGCCTCTACTGAGGAAACTAGAAAAGTTTTGTTAGGACCACAGGAATGCAGAGAGCCTTGTAAGCGGCCTGTGGCTTATCCATATATTTGCAAATGTGTGCAACCAATCCTCTGCTTTTAACATACTAAGTTAGACAGTTGAATTCGGCTTGCAATTTGGTTGGTAAGTTTGAGCCGGGTTATTACGCTATACTACTTTATTTATTTACTTATACATACTGTTTACATCAACACGCATCTCATTTAAAGTCCCAACTCTTTCTCTCTTTCAATTTTCAGGGATGGAGGCATGTGTTATTCACATGCCTCATTCAAAATCCCAAACCCAGTTCCATAGTTCCTAGAAAGTAGCTAGACACGCAGACAAGATCATGTGAATCAGCCTTCCATTGACACAAAGGTTCAGCTCAGTGTAGCGGTTTTTGTCTTTGCCATAGGCGTGTGCAGGGGGTGTGCTGGGTACACCCTAATTACACTGATCACAACAGCAGATAATAAGGCAGTACAGCCTGCCTTCCTGTACTGGGCCTGTATCCTTGTGTTCAAAAGGGGGGCCCGGGTACCTGCCGAGCAGGAGGACCAGCTATTCTGCATTATTGAATATACCAAACCTCTTCTTCCTCCCCCTGCAGCGCTGACGTCGTCTCCTCCTCTCCCTCCCTTCGTCTGTGTGGCAGGTGGATAAGTTCTAGCATCTGCTCCCCCCACCCTGTCCTCAGTCCCTTTCTCAGCCCTAATTGTAAGACATCAGGGGTCTGTTTATAACTCTGATATTTCACCAAAGACCCCCAAAAGGGCAGTTAAAAAATTTTAAAAATAAAAAAGTAAAAAATATAGATATAAAAAAAGAATAAAAAAAAAGGACTCATTCACATGTTCTTTGTACTCTGTAATTTCTGCCATGGCTGCGCACTCCTAGCCACCGCCTCCGTTACTCTGTGTTTGAGATTTGGGTTGCATACCCAAAAGACATTTACAAAAGGTAGAAAGGCTGTCATTCACTCATGTAGGAGGGAGAAGGGTGAGGTAATGCTGCTGGAATTGACTTCAATGTTTTTGCTGGTAATTTTGAGGAAGAACTACTACACAGTGTTTGTGGAGAATGGTAATTAGGAGTGCTTTTGCTAAAAGGGTCCTCCAGGTGCTAAGCAGCACTTAAAGGAGAGAAGCAGGCTCTGGATATACAAAAATATGCAGAGAAAAGTGCTTCTAAGTGCTGTATGTCAGGAATTTTATTAAACGGCAACGGTTCAAAACACGTACAGGATTACAGAATAAACAATGTATGAAGTCCTCCTGAGATGGTCTTCCCGGTCACTGTGCCGACCAGCAGCTGCAGGAACCAAGGGAGGAGCAAAATGGCCGTCACATTTCCTGAAACCACCGTAGAACACAGGATGGGGAAGTGACGTCAGCAAGGGGTCGGTGACTAGTTTCGGAGAATGCTTAGAAGCTCCTTCTATAAAACCTCTTTTGTAAGTGGTTTTTACCATTGCCTTTTAAAAAAATTGCTGACACACTGCACTTATAAGTGACTTTCTCTGCATATCTTTACACAGTGTTTGTAGCTACAGAGGGCAGTGATGGCTTGTTTAACTGCTTGCCGACCAGCCACCACAGTTATACGGCGGCAGGTCGGCTCTGCTGGGCGAGATCACGTAGCTATACGTCATCTCTCCCAGCAGCCAATAGGGGCGCGCGCCGCCGGAGGCACGCACGCCCCCGCTCATCCCTGATCCTGGCGGGGCCCGATCGCCGCCGGGCACCCGCGATCGCTCGTTACAGAGCGAGGACCGAGAGCTGTGTGTGTAAACACACAGCTCCTGGTCCTGTCAGGGGAGAAATGCCTGACCGTCTGTTCATACAATGTATGAACAGCAATCAGTCATTTCCCCCAGTCAGTCCACCCCCCCCTTCAGTTAGAACACACCCAGGGAACATACTTAACCCCTTCCTCACCCCCTAGTGTTAACCCCTTCCCTGCCAGTGGCATTTTTATAGTAATAAATGCATTTTTATAGCACTGATCGCTATAAAAATGCCAATGGTCCCAAAAATGTGTCCGCCATAATGTCGCAGTACCGAAAAAAAATCGCTGATCACCGCCATTACTAGTAAAAAAAAAAATATTAATAAAAATGCCATAAAACTATCCCCTATTTTATAAACGCTATAACTTTTGCACAAACCAATCAATAAACGCTTATTGCGTTTTTTTTTTTACTAAAAATATGTAGACGAATATGTATCGGCCTAAACTGAGGAAAAAAAATGTTTTTATATATTTTTGGGGGATATTTATTATAGCAAAAAGTAAAAAATATATTTTTTTTTCAAAATTGACACTCTATTTTTATTTATAGCGCAAAAACTAAAAACCGCAGAGGTGATCAAATACCACCAAAAGAAAGCTCAAATTGTGGGAAAAAAAGGACGCAAATTTGTTTGGGAGCCACGTCGCATGACCGCGCAATTTTCAGTTAAAGCGACGCAGTGCCGAATTGCAAAAAGTGGCCTGCTCTTTGACCAGCAATATGGTCCGGGGGTTAAGTGGTTAAAGCTTATTTATTATTTTATTAGTGTTATACAGGATTTATATAGTGCCAAAAGGAGATAGTACAGTTACAATACAATTCAACAGAATAAGGTTAGTAGGGCTCCGCTTATGAAAACTTACAATCTATTAGGGAGGGGCAACTGGTACAAAACTTGAGTTTTCAGGGATAACCTAAAGGTGGACAGAGTAGGAGACAGCCAGACAGATTGGGGTAGAGAGTTTCTGAGGATGGGAGAGACTTTGACGATATCCTGGATCTGCAGGCATGGGAGGAGCAAACAAGAGGGCAACAGAGCAGAAGGTTTGCGAGGTGCAGAGAGGTCAGTTTTTGTGATATTTTGAGATGATGTTGATGTAGCTTGGGGTAGAGTTCTGAATTGTTCTGTATGTTGTTGTTAGTACTTTGAATTTTGTCCGTAGGAAAACTGGAAGCCAGTGGAGGACTGGAAGAGTAGGGTGACTGACACTTAGTGGATGGTAATGTACATGAGGCCCCGTACACACGACCGAGTTTCTCGGCAGAATTCAGCCAGAAACTCGATCGGAGCCGTATTCTGCCGAGAAACCCGGTCGCGTGTACACTTTTGGCCGAGGAAACTGATGAGGATCTCGTCGGGCCAAATAGAGAACATGTTCTCTATTTCCTCGTTAGTCAATGAGGAAACTTGGCTCGCCGAGATCCTCGGCGGCTTCACAAGGAACTCGACGAGCAAAACGATGTGTTTTGCCCGTCGAGTTTCTCGGACGTGTGTACGGGGGCTGAGTCTGACAGCAGCTTTCCTGACAGACTAAAGGCCCGTACACACGATTGGATTTTCAGGCGGGAATTATGAGATGGCAGGGTTTTGTTGGAAAATCTGACCGTTTGTATGCTCCAACGGGCAATTGTTGTTTGATTTTCCGCCAACATTTCCGCATGCTTTAAAATTTTCCGACAACAAAGTTGTGTTGTCGGATTATCCGAACATGTTTACAGAAGTCTTTCGGACAAAAATCCAAAGTACAAACACGCATGCTCAGAAGCAATGCTAACCATAACACATTATCAGAAGTTGCCCAAAGGGTGGCGCTAAAGAGCTTAAAAAACACGTAGCTGGTGTTTGCTGGCCGACAATTCTTTGCCATTTGTATGCAGGACAAGTTTATGGAATAACAAGCATTTACATTTACAAAAGAAAAATGTATTGCTAGTAAAGAATATGCAACTACTTGAATGCCACAGGTTCACTTTAAGGAATATCGTGACCTATATCCCCATTTTCATTACCTGTGCCAAATTCCCATGATTTAATAATGAGCTCTTTCAAGGATTCCATAACCTTTTTCCAGACATCATCAAAAGCTTCTGCAGCTACACTGTCTTTGATGCAGTCATTAGGAGACACAGGAGGAATGCCACGCCTGGACCTCTTCTGGTGTATGTGAGCTTTTTTCTGATCCAGAAGACTCTCATCATCACTAATATCAAAGAAAATGTAAATTTAATCACCAAAATAAAATAAAAAATTATAAAATAGATACATAAGAAGCAAATTCACAACAAACTGTATGTACGATTATTCTACAATGTGTACTGCGAGGGTAGATTCATAATATGAGCTGAGAAAATGCATCCAGTATTGTGAATTTTCATACGTTTTTTTTTTTTTAAGTTGTCATGCACGTTCCTGCAAGCATCTTCTATGTTCTTAGTAATGTCATACTAATCTAATGCTTTCACTCATTTCAGAGCCACTGACACAGACTAGGTATGCAGCTGTGACTTTATTGGCTGGTGATATTTTACACCAACGGCTCAGAAAGTGCTGATCCAAAAACTGCCAAATAATCAGTGGGCCGGATTCAAAGAGATTTGCGCATTATTTACGGAGGCGCAGGGCAACGTTTTTGCCCTGCGCCCCCACAAATTTGCTCCGCTGCCCTTGATTCACGGAGCAGAAGCTCCGTGAATTGCGCGGGCGCGCCGGCAAAATGCCCGGCGCTAGAGCACGCAATTTAAATGATCCCGTAGGGAGCGGGAATCATTTAAATTAGGCATTAGGCATTAGGCATCCGTCGGGAAACTTTCCCGACGTGCATTTGCGGCAAATGACGTCGCAGGGACGTCATTTGCTTCAAAGTGATCGTGAATGGTGTCCTGCGCCATTCACGATTCACTTACGCAAACGACGTAAAATTCTAATTTCGCGACGCGGTGTTAGTATGCAATTTGCATACTATACACTGAGCACAACGTGAACGCCACCTAGCGTCCACCGCAAGAATGCAGCCTAAGATATGCGGGCATAAGAGCCTTATGCCGCACAGATCTTAGGCTGCAGTCGGCGTAACGAGGTTCCTGAATCAGGAGCACTCGTTACGCCGGGGCAAGTAAACAATTGCGCTGTGTAACCTATGGTTACACAGGCGCAATTGCTTCTTGAATCCGGCCCAGTATTTTCAGGAGTTTGGTAGCCTTTGTACTTCTCCCAGTACATGATTTCTATAACTTGACAATTTGAGAAAAGAAAGCCTTTACAATGTGTATTGTTGTCCATATTTTAAATTTTTGTAATTCCCTAAAAAAAAGAAAAGAAACAGGAAATCAGACTGATTGTCATGGTAATAGCTGTAATTGTGATCAGATTTTTCCAGCTATTTAAAACCAGCCCCAAGTTTAACTGATATCATTGACTGTCACTATCTACTTTATTAGCGGATCACATTTTGAAAAAACATTCAGATTTTTATTTGCTTACTGTTGTGAATTTGATTATTGTATTCCATATATAGAATTGTAAATGCTCCCTCTAGTGGTCATCTATATATCAGCGCATGTGATTGCAAATAAGTGCAGTTTGAACTTTATTTTCCTGTTTTAGATCATGAAAATTGTGATTCCCTACTTAAAGAAACCTGTACTGCCATTGCTAACCCGTCATTCTAAATATACTAGTTTGCTGGCTACCATGATGATACCCTGGCTTCAGTACTTTCTAAGTTCATTAATTAGTTCTGTCTTCACTCGGAAATTCCTGATTAGCGTACTTCATTGAGTCCGAAATTAAAGCAAGAGAAAGGCAGGCAACTATGTTTCTTTAAAGTAAAACTGTAATTATGAAATACCTAAAGCTGCAAAATAAACTAACGCAGAGGTGATAGACATGCAGGCAAAGTCTGTAAATGTACTGTAAAAGTATGGCTGCTCCCTTCAACCTGTAAGGCCTCTTTCACACGGAGCGGATCCGTAATTGATCCGATCCGTGTGTGTCCGTCGGCTCAGCGGGGATCCCCGCTGAGCTGTCGGCGGACAGGGCGGTCCCCGCACACAGTGCAGAGACCGCCCTGTCTCTCCTCCGCTCTCCCCTATGGGGAATCGGATGAATATGGACCGTGTGTTCGTATTCATCCGATCCGTTCCGCCGGACAGAAGAAAAATAGGGTTTTCTTCCGTCCGCAAAAGCGGATCTTTGCGGACGCGGATGGTTGCGGACGTTAGCGGATGCATCATCCGCTAACGTCTGCAACCATCCGCGTAAACGGACTTGTAATAAATGGACCGTTCGTCCGTACGTCTGAAAGGGGCCTAAATGTACAAAGTTTCTAAAATATTATGCACCAATATAAATATAATGTATTATTACATAGTTACATAGTTAGTCAGGTTGAAAAAAGACACAAGTCCATCCAGTTCAACCACAAAAAATAAAAAAACAAAATAAAAAACACAGTAAAATCCTATACACCCAACTCCATACCCACAGTTGATCCAGAGGAAGGCAAAAAACCCCAGCAGAGCATGATCCAATTTGCTACAGCAGGGGAAAAAATTCCTTCCTGATCCCCCGAGAGGCAATCGGATTTACCCTGGATCAACTTTACCTACAAATCTTAGTACTCAGTTATATTATGTACATTTAGGAAAGAATCCAGGCCTTTCTTAAAGCAATCTACTGAGCTGGCCAGAACCACCTCTGGAGGGAGTCTGTTCCACATTTTCACAGCTCTTACTGTGAAAAAACCTTTCCGTATTTGGAGGTGAAATCTCTTTTCCTCTAGACGTAAAGAGTGCCCCCTTGTCCTCAGTGTTGACCGTAAAGTGAATAACTCAACACCAAGTTCACTGTATGGACCTCTTATATATTTGTACATGTTGATCATATCCCCCCTTATTATCCTCTTCTCAAGAGTGAATAAATTCAGTTCCTCTAATCTTTCCTCATAGCTGAGCTCCTCCATGCCTCTTATCAGTTTGGTTGCCCTTCTCTGCACTTTCTCCAGTTCTCCGATGTCCTTTTTGAGAACTTGTGCCCAAAACTGAACTGCATATTCCAGATGAGGTCTTACTAATGATTATTAATCACATATGTACCGTATATACTCGAGTATAAGCCGAGTTGTTCAGCAAATGTTTTTGTGCTGAAAATGCCCCCCTCGGCTTATACCCGAGTCACCTTTTTGCGCCTGATCTCCCGGACTTTGGGGACCTGGGCCATAGGTCCCCTGGACCACAAACTTGGCACACATGTAGCCCCACTCTTCCTCTACAAGTGTGTGTTGTCCGGAGGACCTACGGCCAGGGAGCACTGATTTTTCAAACCCGGCACCCCTTCCATAGACTCCCATGTTAAACGGTATTTTCTCCAGTGAATTTGGGGAGCCGGTACCGGCCGGTCATAGGTCCCCTGGAACCAGGACTTGGCACACATGTAGCCCCATTTCTCTTCTACTAGTATACAAAGTTTGTTGGCTGGGGAGCACCAATTTTTCCAAGCCCGGCACCCCTTCCATAGACTCCCATGTTATACGTTAGTCTAGTCATGGACACAGTGAGGCATGGGCACAGTGAGGCATGGACACAGTGAGGCATGCACATGGACACAGTGAGGCATGCAGATGGACACCCTAGGCTTATACTTGAGTCAATAAGTTTTCCCATTTTTTGTGGTAAAATTAGGTGCCTCTGCTTATATTCGGGTCGGCTTATACTCGAGTATATACGGTATCTAGATTTACCTGTAGATTGACTATACTTTCCCTTTAAAGCCCAACTGAAGCCTAATGGGTGGGGTGGGGGTCCAAAAAAAGATAACAATTAGACAACACATAGGCATTAAGGTGTAAACAGACACCCAGCTTCTTGTTTGCTCTGCATAAACTGAGTGTACAGAGACCTATCATCCGCCCCCTCTGCTCTGATCAGCAGGGGATCTGCGAGTAGAGAATGCATTTAGAATGTGTTAATATTAGAGTTAAAAATGCTTTGCTTACTTTAAATCATATTTTTTAAGTGACTTTCAAATTTTTTTAACTCATATTTTTGTTAATGTATTTATAGCTGAAGTCTGCATAGATATACGGGGCACCGATTATTGCAGCTCTGAGGTAATTAATGCATCATTAATTAAATCTTTTCAATTGCAAGCATTATAAATACCTGAATTTGACCTGGCGTCAGCCTTTGAAGTCCCTGTACAGCAAGGCTGGAGTATGAGAAGAAGAAGCCGCAAAATGAGCGGTTTATGTGCTGACAAGATCATGCTAATAGAAAGACAAAGCAATGTGACTAGCTCGTGATTAGCTCATGACTGTACTACTTTTCCTTTCACTGTCCAGTAACACACGGGCAGTTCCAAGGTGACCAAAGCTTAGAAAAGTAGGGATTGAATGATGCTGGCCATGAGGAAGAAATCTCTGGAATAAAGAGTATATTGCAACAAAATCTAATTATTTTTTATTCTATCCTTAACCACTTTCTGCCAAGGCAACTTAGGCCTAGTACACACGAGAGGATTTATCCGCGGAAACGGTCCGGAGGTCCGTTTCCGCGGATAAATCCTTTGGCGGATTTTGATCTCATGGTTGTACTAACCATGAGATCAAAATCCCAGCGGAATTCCGTCCGCGGTGACGTGTCGCGCCGTCGCCGCGATGATGACGCGGCGACGTGCGCGACGCTGTGATATAAGGACTTCCACGCATGCGTCGAATCATTACGACGCATGCGAGGGATGGATTCGGACGGATTGATCCGGTGAGTCTGTACAGACCAGCGGATCAATCCGTTGGACTGGATTCCAGCGGATAGATTTCTTAGCATGTTAAGAAATTTTGATCTGCTGGAAATCCATCCCCGGGGGAAAAAATCAGCGGAAAAATATCCGCTGGATCGTACACACCAGGGGATCTATCCGCTGAAAGCGGTCCGCGGATCAATTCCAGCGGATCGATCCTCTCGTGTGTACGGGGCCTTAGACATTTTTCACATGCAGTATATGTAAAATCAGCATTTTTTTGCTTGCAAATTACTCAGGACTGCAAAAAAAAATTATATAATTTCTGAAAGCAGAGGCCCAAACAAACAGAGGTGTTTGTTGTAATTGACACCAAACATGCCAAGTTTTAAAATTCCCCAAGCCTGTGAAATGGCAACAAATTACAGAGCCTAAAAATCGCCATAGGCGACACTTTAAAAACCTGTGCGGGCTCTACTTTCGCATTTGCACATGAGCATGGGAGGGCGGGGGCTACTTTAAAATGTTATTATTAACTTTACTTAAAGGGGAGTTCCAGCCAATATTTATGTTTATTAAAAGTCAGCAGCTACAAAAAGTGTAGCTGCTGGCTTTTAATAAACAGACACTTACCTGCTCCAGCGTTCCAGCGACGCGCCGGCCGGGGCTCCGCTCCTCTCCCCCCCTCCCCGGCCGGCGTCTTCATTGTCACTGTGGGCACCCGGCCGTGACAGCTTTCGGCTTCACGGCCGGGCACCCACTGCGCATGCGCGGCGCTGCGCTGTTTGATTGGACAGGCGATCGCCTAGGACCTGTCACGTGTCCTAGGCGATCTCCTACAGGGAGGGGCTGCCAAAAGGCAATTAAGCTTAATCGCCTTTGCAGCCCCTCGGCGGAAGGAGGTAGTGGGACAGGAAGTCCCCTTCTCCTGAAGCCCCCACTCCCCCCCCAAAAAAATTACATGCCAAATGTGGCATGTAAGGGGGTGAGGAGTGAGATAAGCGGAAGTTCCATTTTTGGGTGGAACTCCGCTTTAAATTCCCTTTTTTTCTTTACCCTTTTTATATATACATATAAAAAAATACTTTCAGCTAGGCCTCATGTACACTGCTGCTGGTAAATGGACGTTTAGGAGCAGTTGGGCATTTTTTTCAACTGTTCCAGAACTCTCCTCTATGTTATCCGTTTTCAGACACTGGTTTCTAGCTGTCAAGTTAAATCGTTCAGGAGAGGTTCAACAACGTCCCGTGTACATGAAGCTTTAATTGCCCCTACTAAATAATTAGATTCAACTAAATTGCTACCACAACAACATCCCTTGTGATAGCTGGAGTAGTGACAGGTACTCTTTATGGAGAGATCAGGGGTCTATAAGATTTTGGTATAACCGCTTTCCCCTGAGGACGCACAGATACGTCTTAAGGGCTGGAAGTGGTTATTAGGCTTTTTTTTTTCTTACATCTTGTTATTTCTGTCTGGAGTTCTGTTTTAACATATAGATTTGTGGATTTATCACTAGAGGGAACTGCAACACATGTAGCCTTAATGGGCTCTCCTGCTTAGTAGCTATTAAAGTAGATTTCCAGCCTAATAGTTATTAAAATGTTCATTCCCCCCTCCTGCTACCTATTCTGCCTAACCCGTGTAAAAAAATATGTGTGAACTTATCTAATTTTCAAGCCCTGTGCACAGGGCCCAGATTCTCGTCAGGAAAAAAACGTTGTTTTCCCTGACGAGATTCTTGGCAAGAATCTCTTGCCGGCCGAGGTGTACAGACACTCCATTCAAAAGAACCACCGTTCTTTTGAATGGCACGAACGCGGTGACATCATCGACCACGACGAGTATGCACTCGTCACATTCAATGCCGTCGCCGCCATCTTGCTTCACCCTACCTATGCCTTGGAAGCTACCGCAAATGCGTCAAAGTAATTTCGAGCATGCGCGGGTTTCCATGGACAGGTAAGTATACACACGCTCAGGTTTCTCGGCAGGAAAACACTGTCGAGAATCTCACAATGGGAAAATAGAGAGCAGGTTCTCTATTTTTCTCGTCCAGATTCTGGGCAGTTTTCTTGACGAGAAATCTCAAGGCCTCTTACTGTAACGCCGTCAGCGTTACTCCTTCCACATGGAGCGCAGACTTGTCACTTATGACAGTTGCGCTCCATTCAGATACACGTCCGCGTCACTTCCGGTGCGCGGACGTCTGCGCTCCACGTTGGAACGCGGAAGTGCGTTCCAACGTGCGGCGCTCAGCTCAGCCACTGCCCGGGCTATTTAAACTCCCGGGAATGGCGGCAGGGTGTTCGGATATTCCTGTTGGACCCTGCCGCCACCTGGGAACCCAGAACCAGCTACAGAGTCCCTGTAGCACCTCTCTTCACAGCGCACCTGTTCAGAGACCCAAGACATCACTAGCTTCTGCTGGAGATTCACCACCATTGCTCACTACAGGCTAGATACCACCACCACCTGTGCGGACTTTCCTGGTACAAACCACCTCCTAAACCGCAAGTATATCTAAACCACATTACTGCTGTATAAGGTACCATCAACTCCTGTGCAGACATTCCTGGTACAAACCACCTCCTAAACCGCAAGTATATCTAAACCACATTACTGCTGTATAAGGTACCATCAACCCCTGTGCGGACATTCCTGGTACAGACCACCTCCTAAACCACAAGTATTTGTAATACCAGCTTGTTGCTAATAGTGATTGTTAGTATATGCCTGAACTATATCCTAGACTCTATACTCATTACTATATACTAGCACCAGATACAGCAGAGTACTTCATACTATTCATATGTGAGTGGTGAGATACTACAATACCAGTAATTTCTACTACCTTTATTTGATGCAAATACCTAAATTAGATTTACGATTATAGTATCTGGGTTGTGTCTATCAATTAAGCTTTAGAGGAATTAAGCTACTACTTTTATGTGTTACCTTCATTAGAGGATATGATGATAATACCCCAAACTCTTATTGTTCTGTGAGAGTGAAGTGGTGGTTGATTTCTGATAAGCCTCTACACCTGCGGTCTAAACATTAAGTAGAGTCTTATCATTTTCAGGGTCATAACATAATATCCGAACCCAAAAAGAGAAAGGATATATTTACATATATCTTTAAAATGGATCCAGCTGACCTTGCAAATCATTTAGTTGCACTCTCTCAAAGAGTTGATAATCTTACTAACAACATGAATGAGTTACGTATGCAGAATGATGCTTTAAGAGATCAAAATTTGGCACAAGCCAGGCAAAGACCTGAACCAAAGGCCTGTTCACCGGAACCATTTTTTGGAGATAGAAAAAATTACAGACAATTTATTAGTTCATGTCGACTGATGTTTGAACTACAGCCACGTACTTATCATTCTGATAGGATAAAGATCCTTACATTAATTTCTTTTCTTAGAGGTGAGCCCAGGGTATGGGCTGACACCTATGTGGAAGAACACGGAGATCTCTTAGGAGATTTTGACACATTTCTTGATGAGATGTCTTTGTTATACGAAGATCCCAACAAACAGTTAACAGCTGAGAATTTAATCAGGAGTCTTAGACAGGGAAGGCGTCCTGTTGAAGATTTTATTTCAGAATTCAAATGTTGGTGCAGAGAAACTCAATGGTCTGATATTTCTCTCAGAAACCAGTTCCGTTTGGGTTTATCTGAAGCTATGAAGGATGAGTTAGCTCGTGTTGACCTACCCACTACTTTGGAAGATCTTATGCACCTCTCAGTCACTATTGATCGTCGCCTTCGCGAAAGAAAGACCGAACGTGCCACTACCTATTCTGTCACTCCCTTCAGGAGATCTAGATCACCTCCCAAAGATTCTCCAATGGATCTTAGTGTTATTAAAGGACCTTTAACCTCTGCAGAGAAACAGCGTCGCAGAGCTAACAATCTTTGCCTATATTGTTCTGCTCCTGACCACATCGTTTCCACCTGCCCTCTTCTCAAGAAGAATTCAGAAGGTAATTTCTCCCACATTAATAAATTAAATTCACCCGGAACCATATCTAATCATTATATTTTTGTTCCTCTCACCCTACAGTGGGATCAAGGAAAGATTTCCATTGAAGCAATGGTCGACAGCGGGGCATGTGGCAACTTCATTGACTCAAATGTTGTAAAAGCAAATAAAATTCCCAGTGTGTTAAAGCAGATTCCAGTGTCACTCACATTTATTGATGGATCTAACTCTTCTTTCGGTCCAGTTACATCTCAGACAGTTCCTTTAATAGTTTCTTGTGCCAATGGCCACACAGAGACTCTCAATTTTGATATTATTTCATCTCCAGTTTTCCCTATAGTTTTAGGTTTACCATGGTTGCATCTTCATCAGCCTACTATTCTTTGGCCCACAAGATCTCTTTCTTTACAGTCTACTTACTGTACAGAATTTTGTCATCCTCCATGTATCATCTCCTTCTCAGAGATTCATCCTACTAATTTACCAGATTACTTACAAGATTTTGCTGATGTGTTCAGTAAGACTAACGCGGAGAAACTCCCTCCACATAGGATTTATGATTGTCCTATTGACTTAATTCCTGACAGTCCTATCCCTACCGCTCGGATCTACCCCCTTTCACAACCAGAGCTTATACACCTAAAAGTTTACTTGGATGAGAACCTTAAAAAAGGATTTATAAGGCCCTCCACTTCTTCTGCCAGTGCAGCTCTATTTTTTGTAAAAAATAAGGATGGATCACTTCGACCGATAATAGATTATCGATCCCTCAATAACATCACAGTAAAGAATAGATATCCATTACCACTCATTCCAGAGCTTATTGAAAGGTTACAAACAGCTAAGATCTACACAAAGCTAGACCTCAGAGGTGCTTATAATCTCATAAGGATTCGCTCTGGAGATGAGTGGAAAACTGCTTTTAAAACTCGATACGGGCTTTTCGAGTATTGTGTAATGCCTTTCGGCTTATGTAATGCCCCAGCAACTTTTCAGTGGTTTATTAACGATATTTTTCATGATCTGCTTGACATTTGTGTTGTTATCTACTTAGATGACATATTAATTTATTCTGATACTCTCGAGGAACATCACAAACATGTGCGTTGGATTCTGGAGAGACTCAGAATTCACTCTCTATATGCAAAACTTGAGAAGTGCGTCTTCAGTCAGACTACTATCTCCTTTCTTGGTTATCAAATCACTCCAGATGGAGTTCAGATGGACCATACTAAAGTGGATTGCATTTTGTCTTGGCCTTCTCCCCAGTCCAGAAAGGCCCTTCAGAGATTCCTTGGATTTTCTAATTATTATAGAAAATTCATTAAAAATTTCTCATCAATTGTGAGACCACTTACTAGTCTAACCAGTTCTAAGATACCTTTCATTTGGTCCAAGGAAGCACAGAAATCCTTTGAAACACTTAAGCTTAGTTACTCTTCAGCTCCCATTCTCCAACTTCCCAATCCAATGTTTCATTTTACGTTGGAAGTTGATGCTTCACATTTTGCCTTGGGTGCTGTACTTTCCCAACGACCCACATTATCACACCCACTACATCCTGTCGCCTTTTATTCCAGAACTCTATCACCAGCTGAAAAGAACTATCCGATTGGAGAAAAGGAACTGTTAGCAATAAAGGACGCTCTCGCAAACTGGAGACACCTTCTGGAGGGTTCTACACACCCTATCACTATCCTCACTGACCATCGTAATTTACAGCATCTCAAAACTTGTAAAACTCTTTCTGCCCGTCAAGTCAGATGGAGTTTATTTTTTGATCGTTTTGATTTTGTCATCTCATACCTCCCTGGTACTCAAAATATCAAAGCAGATTCTCTATCTCGTATGAATGAAGATCAATCCATGGACATTCCACCACTTTCCATTATTCCTTCCAACCGAATTATTGCAACAACTTTGACATTCGATAAATTGCTCATTCAAACTCTTTCTAAAGATAAATCTCAACTCCCTAAAGGTCTACAACAGCAGTCTAATGGACTATTTACTTTCAATGACAAGATTTACGTTCCACCAAGTTTACAACTCACACTATTAAAACAACTCCACGATGCCCCACTTGCAGGTCATCCTGGTATTAGTAAAACCATTCTTTTACTGAACAGAAGTTATTGGTGGCCCCATATGACAAAGACTGTTCATGACTATGTGAGTTCTTGCCACACTTGTGCAATCAACAAACATTCGAGGAAACCACCCTATGGGTTATTAACCTCCATCCCAATACCTGACAGACCTTGGGATGTTATATCCATGGATTTCATAGTAGACCTTCCTAGATCAAATGGATTTAACACCATCATGGTCACTGTTGACATATTAACCAAGATGGCCCATTTTGTACCTTTGAAAAAGTTACCTACTTCTCAAGAAACAGCAAGGGCTTTTGTATCTAATATTCTTAAATTGCATGGCCTTCCATCCCAAATCATTTCGGATCGTGGGTCACAGTTTATTTCCAAGTTTTGGAGAGCCCTTTGCCAAACCTTACAAATAGATCATCGTAGATCTACTGCTTATCATCCCCAAACAAATGGGCAAACGGAACGTGTTAACCAAACTCTTGAGCAATATTTGCGCTGTTATTGCACCCATCTTCAAGATGACTGGGTTGACTTACTTCCACATGCAGAGTTTGCATATAACAATGCTTCCAATTCATCTTCTCAGTTTTCACCCTTTTACGCAAATTATGGGTTTCATCCTAATAGTTTACCTTCTACTTTTTCTCCAAGTAATGTTCCGGCTGTTGAGAATTTCTTATCAACCATAAAAAACACTCTAAACACTCTTCGTTCTAATCTAAAGACTGCTCAAATTAGACAAAAGAAATATTACGACTCTCATAGAACAATATCACCTCCATACAAGATTGGAGATTTGGTATGGTTATCCACTCGGAATTTACGACTTAATATTCCTTCAAAGAAACTTGGTCGTCAATATACAGGACCTTTCTCAATTTCTCATGTAATAAATAAAAATGCTGTTAGATTACTTCTACCTCCAGATTGGAAGATTCATCCATCTTTTCATGTTTCACTAATCAAGCCTTATAAATCTAACCCCTTTCCAAATAGAGATCCACAACCTCCTCCTCCAATTCAAGTTTTTGGTGAAACTGAATATCAGGTAGAGAAGATTCTTGATTCTAGGAAAAGAGGATCCTCTATTCAATATTTGATTCGTTGGAAAGGCTATTCTCCCACAGATGATTCCTGGGAATGTTCTTCAAATATTCATGCTCCTCGGCTCATTAAGCAGTTTCATCATAAATATCCTGATAAACCATGTCTCACTGGGCGCTCCGGAGGTGCCCCCTTGAGGAGGGGGGTATGTAACGCCGTCAGCGTTACTCCTTCCACATGGAGCGCAGACTTGTCACTTATGACAGTTGCGCTCCATTCAGATACACGTCCGCGTCACTTCCGGTGCGCGGACGTCTGCGCTCCACGTTGGAACGCGGAAGTGCGTTCCAACGTGCGGCGCTCAGCTCAGCCACTGCCCGGGCTATTTAAACTCCCGGGAATGGCGGCAGGGTGTTCGGATATTCCTGTTGGACCCTGCCGCCACCTGGGAACCCAGAACCAGCTACAGAGTCCCTGTAGCACCTCTCTTCACAGCGCACCTGTTCAGAGACCCAAGACATCACTAGCTTCTGCTGGAGATTCACCACCATTGCTCACTACAGGCTAGATACCACCACCACCTGTGCGGACTTTCCTGGTACAAACCACCTCCTAAACCGCAAGTATATCTAAACCACATTACTGCTGTATAAGGTACCATCAACTCCTGTGCAGACATTCCTGGTACAAACCACCTCCTAAACCGCAAGTATATCTAAACCACATTACTGCTGTATAAGGTACCATCAACCCCTGTGCGGACATTCCTGGTACAGACCACCTCCTAAACCACAAGTATTTGTAATACCAGCTTGTTGCTAATAGTGATTGTTAGTATATGCCTGAACTATATCCTAGACTCTATACTCATTACTATATACTAGCACCAGATACAGCAGAGTACTTCATACTATTCATATGTGAGTGGTGAGATACTACAATACCAGTAATTTCTACTACCTTTATTTGATGCAAATACCTAAATTAGATTTACGATTATAGTATCTGGGTTGTGTCTATCAATTAAGCTTTAGAGGAATTAAGCTACTACTTTTATGTGTTACCTTCATTAGAGGATATGATGATAATACCCCAAACTCTTATTGTTCTGTGAGAGTGAAGTGGTGGTTGATTTCTGATAAGCCTCTACACCTGCGGTCTAAACATTAAGTAGAGTCTTATCATTTTCAGGGTCATAACACTTACACACCTATAGGTATACTCGGCAAGAAAGCTCTGCCAGCAGTTTTCTTGCTGTTTCTTGCTGAGAAAACCGTGCGTGTGGACGAGGCTTTAGTCTGCTTTGATCTTGTCAAATGATCCCTTGCGTCAGTGAGTGGCAGCTGTAGGGGAGAGAAGGGAGCGATCAACAGCGGTTGGCCCAGCCATTTTTGGCGCTATCTCCTCTCCCCTGAAGCCTCACTCACTGAAAAAGAGGAGACAGAGCTGTGGATTACGTGACCTAGATTAGAGAGAACTAAAAATAGGTATACACATAAAAAAATGTTTTACAGGTTAAGCAGGATAGGTAGCAGGAGGGGAGACAGGTTATTTTTAAGCTCTGTTAGACCCCTTTTACACTGGGGCATTTTTTCAGGCGCTGTTGGGCTACAAATAGTGCCTGTAGGGTGCCTGAAAAACAGCTCCCCTGCAGTTCCAGTGTGAAAGCCTGAGTGCTTTTACACTGGGGCACTGTGCTGGCAGGACGCTAAAAAAAGTACTGCAAGCAGCATATTTGGGGCGGTAAAGCAGCGGCGTATACACCGATCCTCCACTGCTCTGGGCCACCGCTGCCGAAGTGCCTGCAAAGCGCTTCAGCAGTTTTGCTACACTCGCACATTTAACCCTTTATTCGGCCGCTAGCAGGGTTAAAAGCGCCCCACTAGCGGTCGAATAGCGCCTATAAAATTACAGTTATGCACCGCTAAAACTAGCAGCGTTTTACCATCAAAACCCACCCGCCCCAGTGTGAAAGCAGCCTTAGGCCCCGTACACACGACCAAACATGTATGCTGAAACTGGTCCGCGGGCCAGTTTCAGCATACATGTTCGGTCGTGTGTAGGCGCGAGCGGGCCGAATTCCAGCAAACATTTGCCCGCCGGGCCTTTTCCCAGCAGACAAATATTCCTGGACGTGTTTTAAAACCGTCCGCTGGAATGCTGCCCGCTCGGACATGTACGGTCGTCAGTACAGACCTACCGTACATGTCCGAGCGCCCGTCGTCCCTCGCATGCGTCGAATGACTTTGACGCATGCGTGGAAGCCTTTAAATGGCAGGCACGCCCACGTCGCCGCGTCATCGCCGCGTCATCGTCGCGGCGACGACGCGGACACGCCCCGCGTATTGTTTACGCGCGGACTTCTGTACGATGGTTAGTACAACCATCGTACAGAAGCCCTCTGGCAGGCATGTACGATGAAAACGGTCCGACGGACCGGTTTCATCGTACATGTTTGCTCGTGTGTACCGGGCCTTAGTGTTAAGCCTGGTACACGCTATAAGTTTTTTTCCCCTCAACCCTGTGGGATGAACAAAAAAAACTGTCAGCTCCAATCTTACGTTAGTATAGAGATCTCCCCTGCTGAGCTGTTGTGTTCTGACAGGGACGCCCCCGACAAACTCCCCCCCCCCCCTCGCCAGAACACTCCAATCAACACTTTCAGCCATTTGATTTATTAAATATAGTCACAATTTCTTTAAGTCAAGTAAGCAGCTGGTAGCTATACTTAATTTCCATTTTAATGATTCTATTTGTAAATGTATACTACTACTATACAACAAAATGTTCTATTTACTGTTCTCTGCTGTCATATGCAAGGTATTCTTCAACAGTGCCATCTGCATCATAGATCTCTTCCTCCAGAAAGGAGTACGTTGATGATATAAAGTCCAGAGAACCTGAGCTGGATATGGACTCCTCAGTCCTTTGTAATGGAGAAGCTGAAGGGACCAGCCTCGACCCAGACACACAAAGTCTAAAAAAAAACAAATAAGAAACGGTAAGTATAAAGTGTTAGCTGTGCCACTATGTTTTCTACAGCACTTTGTACTGGTAGTCCGTGAATGTTTATCACCCTGGATAAGAGTTGTATCTCATGTGCTGCGAGAGGGCCGCATTCTCCTGGAAGAACTTAAAGTGATTGTAAAGTTTTTTTTTTTAAATAACAAACATGTTATATGTACCTGCTCTGTGAAAGGGTTTTGCAGAGAGTGGCCCCGATTCTCCTTTTCTGGGTTCCCCCGGTGGCACTCCTGGCTCCTCTTCCTCATCGAGTGCCCCCTATGGAGAGTGGCATTCTATGGGGGCACTTGTGCGGGCGCGCTCCTGAGTCATGCTGCTGCGTCTATTGATGCAGACTAGACACAGACAGCAGGACTTAGCCCCACCCCTCGCTCCTGCGTCACTGGATTTGATTGACAGCAGCAGGAGCCAATGAATGAAAATTAATAAAAAAATGTTCATTGTT
The DNA here is from genome assembly GCF_905171775.1 of Rana temporaria. Lineage (NCBI taxonomy): Eukaryota > Metazoa > Chordata > Amphibia > Anura > Ranidae > Rana > Rana temporaria. Next base: position 563,473,513 of record NC_053489.1, on the reverse strand, counting down.
CTGGTGGCTGCCATGTTCATTGAAATCTTCATTCCACTGAACACCTCCATCCCCCCCTCCCCCCAAGTCCAGCTGTGGTCTTCTGATGTTGTGGGAGTTAATACAAGCCACTGGAACAGTTAAAGGCACTAATTAACAGTGCTTCTTTTCTGCCCTTTCTGCCTGTCTGCTCCATTAAAGAAAGCTGATTTTTCAGTCTTCATTTCATACAGCACTTTTCATTGAGGTGAGAGTACAGCTTTTAGGAATGGAACAGAGCGGGTCGAAAGGTTGAGAATAGTGAGCACTTTTGACAAGCAGCTCCATTAATCCCTGCAGCTGTGCGGGTATTACGGGACAGCAGAGGAATGAAGTTTTTAGCTAATATAACAGTCATCAGAACAATGGACACCTTTCACGCATTCTAAATGCCGTAAAAAAAAAAGGATATCACTTAGGGCACTTTCACACTAATCCGCTGCAAAAATGCTAATTTTTGGAGTGGTTTTTAAAGAACATGTGACTCAAGAACTGCATTGCGGGCACATTTTGCCTCGGCTTTACTGCATTTTCTATGACTTTCAATGGGAAGGTGCATTTTTGGCGCAATTCTTTTAGTTCCCCAAACATGCTCTAAACATGCTTAAAATGTAGAGTAAGGGATGGTTATAACCCCTGCCAGGTCTTAAAAAATAGACACACTGTAGTCAAAAGTAAACCTGAAAGAACAGTAAACCTAAAAAACTATTTAATCAGTGATTAGTGTTACCTGTTCCTAGCCCAAATTGTCTCCTTGTTTCTTTGCTCTCCTAAGCTAGTTCAAAATTGTTTACAAAACGTTTTGTATCATTCATACAAAATTAAAAAAATCTCAAATGTTCTGCCAGGACTGCCTATTAATATTCAATTATGAGAATAAATCATCTTACTGTCCCAAGGATCCAATATCTTCAGTGGTACTTATGTAACCAGTACTGGAACCTGTTGTGGAGGGTTTTGAAGTTTTACTCTGAATATGTTGAAAGCCTTCATCCTTAGGAAAAATTTGTTGTTTTCCTAATATCCTTAAAAACAAAACAAACACAGGAATTAAAGTTAGGTTAATTAGATTAAATACAGAATTATCCAATAAAATGAAAGGCAAGTGCAAAGTGCAACAAACCTTACCAACCAATCAAGTATGTTTGGCTGCTTTACTTAAATAGACCCAATATCTGTAATATAGCTGTATTGAAAATATTCCACTGTCACAAATGTTGAGTTGTCAAATTTGTGAAACTGCATATCTATGAGGGTTTGGAATGTGTGTATTGGATATAAGTGTATATTTAGAAGGATGTCAGGAACGTCTATCACTCCTGCTCCTCATTCCAGCATCCTGGGTTTGGCTATGGCATTCTCCTTGTCTGTCTGCCCACCTGCAAGGTTATTAATGTGGTCAATCTCTGGGTGGAGACCAAACCTGATTTAAGCAAGTCAAGTCTACAGTGTCATTCTTGTGACCTTGCATTTGCAACACGTTTTCCAATCTGTTTGTCTGCTCTGCGGATTGGATTTCCCTGTGTTTGAATATCAACTATTCTCTGAACTCTGCCTGCCTTTTAGCTGGACTGTCATTGAATCACTCTGCCTGCCTGCATACAGCAAGCACCTGTTTGTTTTGCTCAGTTCACGCATGCCCTGGCATTGTAGCCAGGCACTATAGCATTGTATACAGTTGCAAGAGAAAGTATGTGAAACCTTTTGGAATGATATGTATTTCTGCACAAATTGGTCATAAAATGTGATCTGATCTTCATCTAAGTCACAACAATAGACAATCACAGTCTGCTTAAACTAATAACACACAAATAATTACATGTTACCATGTTTTTATTGAACAACCCTAGACTAATGACATCTCCAAGAGCTAATTGGAGTGAGGTGTCAGCCAACTGGAGTCCAATCAATGAGATGAGATTGGAGGTGTTGGTTACAGCTGCCCTATAAAAAACACACACCAGTTCTGAGTTTGCTTTTGACAAGAAGCATTGCCTGATGTGAATGATGCTTCGCACAAAAGAGCTCTCAGAAGACCTACGATTAAGAATTGTTGACTTGCATAAAGCTGGAACGGGTTATAAAAGTATCTCCAAAAGCCTTGCTGTTCATCAGTCCACAGTAAGACAAATTGTCTATAAATAGAGAAATTTCAGCACTGCTGCTACTCTCTCTAGGAGTGGCCGTCCTGTAAAGATGACTGCAAGAGCACAGCGCAGACTGCTCAATTAGGTGAAGAAGAATCCTCGAGTGTCAGCTAAAGACTTACAAAAGTCTCTGGCGGGGGGGCGTGTCCGGCCGGAGAGAAAGATGGACGCCTAAGCCTTCAGCTCGTCAGCCAGGGGAAACGAGAAAGCGACGCAGGCCGCCACCGCGACTCCATCCTCGCTCCGGTGACTAGGGGGAACAAAATTAGCACGTCCAGGAAACGTCTCACAGGCCCCAAAAACTCACAGAATTCGCCTACAAGCCGGCGGAGGGGTCCGGAGCCTCCCAAGATGGCGCCGACCAGGCCGCGCAGCGCGGCTCCTACACGGATCTCCCGGACGAGGGCCCAGAGAATCCGCAAACCGCAAGTACCCCAGCACAGCTCCCCGATCATCCAGGCGGGGACCCGCTAACTACCAGTCCGGCGAAAGCCAAGAGGAGACTGGACACGCCGCCGCAGCGGACGCTGCGGCCGCAAATTGAGGCCCCGGCTTTCGGCCCACTCCTCTCCAGTCAGGCCCTGCACTCCTCCGTGGCCTCCTTCCCCACGTCTGGGCAGCCGGTCATGGACACGACCCTTAAGGACATGCTGCTGTCCCTACAGACCTCACTTATGTCTGACCTCTCCACACTGTTTGCCAAAATCACCTCAGACATACATGTGCTAGATAATAGGGTGGATGCTGTGGAGAGAGGCCTTACTGAATGTTCATCCACAGTTAATGAGGTCATTGATTGCTATGATGACATAAAAGATGAACAGTCCTGGATGCGCGCCAAGCTGGCCGATCTGGAAGACAGGTCCCGCCGAAATAATGTTAAACTACGAGGCGTATCTGAAAATATCTCCCCTGCGGACCTTCCCCGCTACGCCACGGAACTGATACGCCTAATCCTACCTGGGGCACCCCCCCAGGAAGTGATCATAGACAGGATCCATAGAATAGCCAAGCCTTCTCACCTGGCAGCTTCAGTCCCTAGGGACGTCCTGATGAGGATCCATTTCTACCACATTAAAGAGAACCTGATGATGGGAGTCAAAGCCAAATCGCCTCTTCCTGACCCGTTTGCCGGAATCCAGTTCTACCCAGATCTTTCTAAGTACACCCTCCAACTACGCAGACAACTAAGTTCGATCACCAAGGGCCTCTTGAATCACAAAGTGCAATATAAGTGGCGCTATCCGGCCACCCTCCTCGTTACGAGAAACGGCCAGACCCACACGATCAAAGATCTAGACAAGGGCCTGCATCTCCTCCACACCTGGGGAATCCTTACGGAACCCCCTCACTCAGCCCCGCTTGAGAAGAGAGTACTGGCTCCTCGCAGAAGTCTGGAACCCTACCGCACCTGAAAGAGGCTTCTATTCATGATGAGTGCGGCCAAACAACGTTCCAAAAGTTCCCCTGGGCCCTGACGTATGTCATCCCTGTTTCTTTGCTCTCCCGCGATACTGACTGTTCAGTTTCCCCCACTTGGAGGCCACCGTGGTGTTTGCCACCCCCTCCACATATTGTTTATTTTACTAGTGCATTTTTCTTTTTTTTGCTTTTTGTTTTGTTGTTGCTGCAGCTATACCTGACGTGTTGCTCTATTTACAGCTCTTTGTGCACTCGCCCCTGGGCTTCTGGACTGCCTTACGCCTGATATCGAACCCGCCATCGGGCCCTCGCCTACTCTGATCTACAGCACCTAACTGTGAGTGTTACCCTTCTATACACACCAGCCTATCACTGCCAAGATGCCGCTTTCGTTCCTATCACTGAACGTGAATGGCCTAAATCACCCGGCCAAGCGCCTCTCACTATGGAGGACCGCCAAGACCCTCCGCAGTGACGTACTGTGCATTCAAGAAACCCATTTACTATCGCCAGCCTTACCGCTCTGCTCCAACCGTCAGTTCCCTCACATATTCCATGCCTCCCACTCCACCAAAACCCGTGGTGTCATGATCGCAGTTAAAGACACGGTGGACTTCCAACTACTGAACACTATTGCAGACCCTGAGGGTCGTTATCTGATTCTAATCTGCTCCCTAAACCGTGTTACATACACGTTGGTAAATGTATACGCCCCTAACACGCGCCAGTTGCGGTTCCTCCGCAAGGTCCTTGCCATGACCAAACCTGTTCAGAAAGGACATCTGATACTGTGAGGGGACTTTAACCTGGTACCTGATGTACGACTAGACTCCACTTCGGCAGCGCAGAGACGGGGTTCGCCCCTATTGAACTTTCTCTCGACTCACGATCTACATGATGTCTGGCGGTGCCTACATGGTTCTGAACGGGACTTTACATTTTTCTCCTCCAGGCATCGCACATACTCCAGAATTTATCTGTTTTTGACAGATAAATGGCTTTTACAAAAGATATGTATGTCTACGATCCACACCGCAACATGGTCAGACCACGCCCCGACTTCGATTCAAATCGAGGACTCTACTTTGCAACGTAGCACGTTTCTCTGGCAAGCTAACGACTACCTGCACCAAAACGACAAATACGCGCCGAAGATCTGCGATCAGATTGTTGATTTTTTCGAGCTAAAAGTCTCTGGCATATGCTAACATCCCTGTTAGCGAATCTACGATATGTAAAACACTAAACAAGAATGGCTTTCGTGTGAGGATACCAAAAAGGAAGCCACTGCTGTCCAAAAAAAACATTGCTGTACGTTTACAATTTGCACAAGAGCACCTGGATGTTCCACAGCAGTACTGGCAAAATATTCTGTGGACAGATGAAACCAAAGTTGAGTTGTTTGGAAGAAACACACAACACTATGTGTGGAGAAAAAGAGGCACAGCACACCAACATCAAAACCCCATCCCAACTGTGAAGTATGGTGGTGGGGCATCATGGTTTGGGGCTGCTTTGCTGCGTCAGGGCCTGGACGGATTGCTATCATCGAAGGAGAAATTAATTCCCAAGTTTATCAAGACATTTTGCAAGAGAACTTAAGGCCATCTGTCCACCAGCTGAAGCTCAACAGAAGATGGGTGTTGCAACAGGACAACGACCCAAAGCATAGAAGTAAATCAACAACAGAATGGCTTAAACAGAAGAAAATACCCCTTCTGGAGTGGCCCAGTCAGAGTCCTGACCGCAACGCGATTGAGATGCTGTGGCATGACCTCAAGAAAGTGATTCACACCAGACATCCCAAGAATATTGCTGAACTGAAACAGTTCTGTAAAGAGGAATGGTCAAGAATTACTGACCGTTGTGCACATCTGATCTGCAACTACAGGAAACGTTTGGTTGAAGTTATTGCTGCCAAAGGAGGTTTAACCATTTATTAAATCCAAGGGTTCACATACTTTTTCCACCTGCACTGTGAATGTTTACATGGTGTGTTCAATAAAAACATGGACACATTTAATTATTTGTGTGTTATTAGTTTAAGCAGACTATGATTGTCTATTGTTGTGACTTAGATGAAGATCAGATCACCTTTTATGACCAATTTGTGCAGAAATCCATATCAATCCAAAGGGGTTCACATACTTTTTCTTGCAACTGTATAAGTCCTGGGAGCAACTGAGAACCTGTAGGCCTGCTTGTCTTATGGGAAAAGGGTCTGCTATAGGTTAAAAAAAACAAAAGCTATAGTGTTTGACCACCTGCGTTAGGGGTAAGCGTGACAAAGGAGTTAGGCTTTTTAGAGTTGGGCTATATTTTTAGAATATTTTGTTTAGACTAACTCAAACAAATAAACAAATGTATATTATTATGTATTTTAATACAATGTGATGTGGTGGAGGCTCAAGCCCGTAAAAGAATATATTGCTCATCAGTCAATCACTCGTAGTCTCTACAAAAACACACTGGTCAAAATTAAAGCTTACAAAAAAAGACACTATATTACCTGAGATGGGGTGATCTTTCAGTCCAGTCTTTGCACTCTGCTTGTAGGTTCTTGTTCTGTGAACTGACAGCGCCCTCAAAAAGCATCTCATCGACATCCCAGAACAAATGATGGACCCTCTGTGCATTAGCTTTTTCGAACTCCTAGAAAAAAAAACACGCACAAAGAAACATTTTGTTGCAGTACTCAAACGCCTGAAACACATTTTGCTCATTTTCTTCCTACAGGAGTTTCTCAGTAAATGTAAAAGAACAAAACGAAATTGCTAAATTAATTTAAAACTATGCTGTTGCCATTGACAGAATAATCTTATCTTGTTTAAATGCAAAATAATCATCTATTTGAAACTAAGAAGCAAAGTTTCTATCCAGAAAAGCAGAATGGCCTGAGTACGTGTATGGATGTAGGATGGTGGGCTTTTCTTAGTTGCCTCTACAAATTGAGTGCTTGCAGAGGCCCCACTTTGTTCTTCTTAATATTTAATTTAATCATACATTATTAGGCTTGTCAATAGCTAGGCTATTAAGTGATTCAGTCCAGAGATAGCAAAGGATTATATTTAGCAATTAATAAGCATTCCTGGGCATGTGCCTAGGGCGACAGAATAAAAGAAAGGCAGCACAACAATTATATATGTCTATTAATAATTTGCATTTTATTGCTGCCTTGTCTAACTACTTCTATACCACTGTTTCTAAAACGTTCAATTTTTGCACCCTTTAGAAGTATGCAAAATCTCAAAGCACCCCAGTCTAAAAGTATAAAAAAATGTAAATGTCACTTATCAATGGGAAACCTGAGCCAGGGACAATGCACACAACCACCTTGATGAAATTAACATAAGCCTCTCATCACATAAAAGTCTCCCGAATCACACAGTCCCCCTATCACAGAGCCTCCAAATGACACAGTACCCCCATCACAGTGCACCCCCTTAACAGAGTCCACAAATTACACATTCCCCCATCACAGAGCCCTCTATCACAAAGTCCCCTCTTCACATCAGAGACCTACTTTTTGGCTCCAGCAACACAGCAGAGGGCAGGAAGTGGAACAGATCTGGAGGAAGTTGATGGTTTTGCTCCCCCGAATGCTAGGGGCAGGCCTACATACCTCCTGCCCTGGATCAGCATGATGTGGTGTTCTGGTGCGGACGGACGGACCAGGCCACCAACACCATTGCAAAGAATGACAAGGTGCGTGATGGCCCAAGAGTGTAATTTGTTGTTATGATGCTGGAAGCCGCCCCAGCAGAACCATGGCAACTCATGATGCTAATCCAGGGAAAACTGGGTAATTTGCTCAGGGTTCCACAAGACTCAAACAGCACCCAGGATGCCGGAGGACCCCAGTTGAAAAACACTGTTTTGAAACCTTTTGAATGATTCTAATAGCAGATGTTAATGGAAAGGGGTATGGGAGCTGAATGATGATGAGATCATAAAATAGTTTTTAGCTCAGGTAACATCCCTCTTTTTCTGCACATTCTTGATAAGTAGATTGTCAGTATAACAGAAAATCTATATATAAATGGTTCACATGCTGTTTTCATTCTAAGGTTTTAATTTTTCCTTCTACAGTATAATCATGTCATATGCAAATAAAGGACATGGATTCTGTACAAAGGGGCCTTACATTTTAATTGTGTCTAGGTTGTAGTAACTTCAAAGCTGAAATCCAGGTATGGTACCGTATTTAATGCATAGTTAAGCTGGTCAAGTTTTGACTAATGTAAATATACAGTACATATTAGATACCTATGGGCCTGTTGTGAAAGCAGAGCATCACCATAGTAGTCGCCACTACTACCGTGATCACTACGGTTTTCTGGGTCCTGCGCTGAGCAACTTCCCTCCTCCATAGTGAACACAAGCGGTTGCTTGGCACTGTTCACAGAAAGTCTTGTATTTTTAAATGAATACAATTAGTTCTTTGATTAAACAAGGTAAAAAATACAATGGCCCGGATTCACGTAGCACTTACGCCGACGTATCTCGAGATACGCTGCGTAAGTGTAAATGTGCGCCGTCGTATCTGTGCGCCATGCCCACAGAACTAGATACGCCTGAAAATAGGCTTCCTATGACCGACGTAAGTTTCCTATGCTGTCGTATCGTGGGCGCATATTTACGCTGGCCGCAAGAGGGGCTCCCATTGATTTACGATTCGAATATGCAAATGAGTGAGATACGCCGATTCACGAACGTACTTGCCCCCGGCACATTAATATACGCGGTTTACGTAAGGTTTACGTCCGGCGTATAGTTATTCCCCATCTATGAGGCGCAACTCATGCAAATGTATGGACCAGGTAACAGCCGTCGTATTTTACGTCGTTTACGTAGTAGTACGTGAATAGGGATGGGCGTAGGTTACTTTCACGTCGTAGGCAGTGATTCAACGTATCTTAGGCGTTCGTTCCGACATGATTCTGAGCATGCGCACTGGGATACGTCCATGAGCCGGCGCATGCGCCGTTCGTTATTCGTATCTTGATGGCGCTCGGTCCTTCATTTACATGGGGTCACGCCTCATTAGCATGGCTCACACCCACTGCCACTTACGACGAGTTACGCCGAGGGAACCCAGCGTACATTTGGGAGCAAGTGCTTTGTGAATACTGTGCTCGCCGCTCTGCACTACGTCAGCGTAGCGTATAATCGATACGCTACGCCGGCATAACTATGCGCCGCTCTCTGTGAATCCGGGCCAATGTGTTCTGTGAATTACAGCCATGCTGAGCGAGCAAACCTGCATTCACTATGCAGAAGGGCAGCCACTCGCCACAGGACCCTTGAGACATTGGCGATCACTGAGGTAGTGCGGAGTACATTCTCTGCTTCCACAGCTGTCCCACAGATATGGAATATGCATTCTTACTTTGGTCCAAGCTGGAATACTGTAACTATACAATAAAAACCATACCTGGAGTCAAACTGGCAACATAAGGACAATGATTATGGAGAAAATAAGTTACATTTTCTCTGATCTGCTCTCAAACTTCTATCCTTGTGCCTTTAACATCCTGAACTTGGAACACTTAAGCCCTGTAGACACGATCAGTTTGTCCGATAAAAACAGACCGATGGACTGTTTTCATTGGAAAAAACGATCGTGTGTGGGCCCCATCGGTTTGTTTTCCATTGGTAAAAAAAAAATAGAACATGTTTTAAATTTTTCCTATGAATAAAAAAAACGATCGTCTGTGTGGAAGTCCATCGGTCAAAAATCCACGCATGCTCAAAATCAAGTCGATGCATGCTCGGAAACATTGAACTTAATTTTTCTCAGCACGTCGTAGTGTTTTACGTCACCGCGTTTGGACACGGTCGGATTTTTGACTAATGGTGTGTAGGCAAGACTGATGAAAGTCAGCTTCATTGGATAGCCGATGAAAAAATCCATCGGATTATATTCAATCAGATATCCGATCGTGTGTACAGGGCTTTACTCGTAAAACACCAGATTCAAATAAATGAAACTGATGTTCTCAGTCTGTCAAGGTTTATCAGTACAGCAAGTTTCCTCCTGGTTTAATACTAATATAAATCATGTAATTCTGCAGTCTGTAAACGCATTAATGAATGGCTAGACAATTTAATGCACACTCTGAGAAAATTAAGAAGAAACGTACATCGTCTGTCCAGGAATAGACTGAGCTCCTCTCGGTGGACAGTCCCGTAGTGTAGCTCTGTATTCCTGACCATGAATTATTTAATTCTGTTGGGGTAGTTTGTCCACTGGATGGAAGAGAGTAAATCGATTCACTGAGGAGAGACATCAAAGCATTAGACTTTTATTTACAGTCATATGTCAAATGCAATAAGCAGAAAAAAAAAAGTAACACTAATGCAAAAATAAGTCCTTGACATATGCTTGATTGTGAGGTCATCACTGCACAAATATCAGTTTGTCAACTTACTGCAATAATTGTATATGTAGGAAACCATGAATTGGAAAGACTGGAAAACTGAATGTAACTTTTGTAAACAACAATCCCATAATAGGTTGGTAATCAGGGCCAGGCCAGAAATATGGGAGTTGACTCTGTATCCTTGCATAGTTATTTTGTTAGTCATTGACCTGTAAAAAGCATGCAGCCAGTAAAGTCTAACTGCATTACCTATATTGACCTGCACAGGCCAGGGCCTTAACAAGTAGTGAGGAGCGATAAGGAATAAGACAGCCCAAAGCTTGAAAAAGGACCTTTGTCCGACTACAGAACAGTGTTGGTCATATCATTAGAATAATATATTACCAAGTAATATTCTCCAGCTGGGGGGGCGACCCTTTTTATATATACATGGTATATTCCTCTTTCACACCATACTGAAATCAATCATGTGTTTAAAAGGGTGCTGCAACGACTTCCCACTGGTCAAAACCTGGTGTGCAACCTAGGTTAAATATGTCAGCAGCACACCAACAAATTTGTTTCAAAGTGCCAATTTCTTTATTCTTGTATGATCACACTAAAGAAGCAATGATTTGGAACCATGCAGCGACCATTCCTGTACTGTATATACTTCACAGTGGCCATCAAATGAGCATGGTCTGAGCACCCAGCAGAGAAGTGGAGAAGAGCAAAATACTAAGCGGATAAGCAGCTTCCTGCTTATCTACAGTCACAAATCAGCTTTAAAAATAATTTAGCAGTCCCATAGTTTTGTCCAGACAGGTTCTCTTGAAGCTTTAGTGATTTATATAAGACATATATTTACGGACTTGCAAATATTAATTTGCCTCAGTAAGACAACTAAATTAGGAAATAATTAAAAGAGAAGTACGAGAGTTAATATATATATACACACACATATTCACCTAGATGGCTGCAGCATCAATCAAAAGCTGTAGCTTTCCCCAACCGGCTCTCGACTGAGAACTGAGCGATCAAAGACTGCTTTCTGCTTTGCCCCTCCAGCACTCACTCACTTACCCCTACCGTTTTAATATTCTGGGGGTATTGGAGAAGGATGAAGTAATGTCCCTTGTATTTATTAAATGTTTTTTTGTTTTACGTAAGCTTAGGCTTTAACCATTTACTACTTTATGCAAAACTAAAGTGCCTTTCACATGGGCACTGTCAGGTGGCAAAAACAGGTGGTTGATGAGCATTTTTACCTTGCCTCAGCTGCCTTTTAATACTAGGCAATGGTCACTGGACAGTCCCATACACATTACCACAGGCGTGAAGCTATGCTTCATAGCAGGGCAAAGGAAAAGGGCATGATGCACTTGGCAGGCGACACCACCTGCCAGCACACCCCATAGATGTGAAAGGGCCCATGCTGCAACCACATCCAATGGATGGTGTTGCGTCACGGTGAAGAGGGATTTCAGTGTAAGTAAGCGTGTAGGAGGCGGCATATTTCCTCCCAAACACATCATATCCTGTGGATTACGAATAAGTACCTAAGCCCAGAAAGATGTTTAACAAAAACAGTTTTGGCTGTATGGGAAGGAGAACCCTCACCTTACCAAAATCCAAAAAGTAATGAAAAGAGGGGAGAAGCTAGATAAGCTTCTAAAAACACGGATTTTGTAGGCCCAGCATGAGGCAGCATGTATAAAAAGTAACACATTTTATTGGATATACATTAAAATACAACCAACATATAAAAAGAGGAAATTTAAAAACACCCTCCATCTACAAAGAGTTAACAGATATCCAATCCTGAGTAAGGAGACAGAAAAAGTCACAATGTATTTGTGGAGTATTTTGGAATCCACCAAAAAGGTTAACATTCAACGAGCTAGTCACGCATGGGTGCTCAACCTGTGGCTCTCCAGCTGTTGCGGAACTACAATTCCCATGAGGCATTGCAAGCCGCTGACAGGTACAAGCATGTCTCCCAAAGGCTGAGGCATTATGGGAATTGTAGTTTTGCAACAGCTGGAGAGCCACAGGTTGAGCACCCATGAGCTAGTGTGTTGCTCCATACTCAAACGTCAATGCGTTTCGCAAGATATACTTGCTTCCTTAGGACAGATTGGGTGTGTGCTGAATGACTTTGGATGCAGAAGAGAGGATGACGACGATCAGGAAAGAGGAGACACACATGGGGCATTAAACAGGGAAAGGAGACATGAGGAGAACAAAAAACTCCCAAGGAGTGGAGGAAGCCCCTAATGACATCCAAAGGAGCCAGCCAGATGTCGCACCCTCTACCATAGGTAGGTGCTAGAGGTGAGGTTTTTGGTGATAGCTGCCAGGCAGGTAAATTTAGGCAGGTCTATGCTGCATGCTAGGCCAGCTTGTTTTGATCTGGGGGGCAGGGAGTGGTTAGTGTAGCAGTGGGTGTGACCACCTGTCCTTTAGTTCTTGGGCACCTCTCCTGCTTCCAGGGAAAATGTTCTGGAAGAGGGGTAGGGCTGGGGACTTGAGTGACAGGGAGTCCACTAAAATTATAGACACTACATTTTTTGGTAAGGGGGCAAACTTCCAAAATCTGCAGGATTATTTTCTGCACTGTATACTTTTCGCTGACATCAGGGGAGCCAAATAAAAGAGTACTGAGTGTTGGATAATTTCTGAGTACCGTATATATTAAATAGAGATCTCTCTGTCACTTCTTGCTTAGCTCTGAATGTAATCAATTATTTCTCAGTACACACAAATATGTATTTTTTATGATTATTTTGCACTTAGCATTGACAGGCGTGCATACAGTACCATGTGTAGTTATGGATGGCCTCCTGCACAGGGAGAGTGAAATGAACTGGCAGAGGGTCCACCCAATGGTCTTTGCTTCCTCGAGACAATCCCTTTCTGAAAAACAACAGGAAAATGTTTCAATACAATCCAGTAATTACTTATTAGTATAAACAAAAAAATAATGACAAAGAAAACTTGTATGTGCTTACTGTTAGGCCCCTTTCACATGTACGGATCCCGTGAGGATCTGTACATGTCTATCCGCTTGCTTAGCGGGGATCGCTCCGTTGATCCCCGCTGAGCCGGCAGATGACAGGGCGGTCCCCGCACACTGTTCAGGGACCGCCCTGTTAGATCTCCACTCTCCCCTATGGGGGGGATCAGATGAACACGGACCGTTTGTCCGTGTTCACCCGATCCGATCCCCAGACGGATGGAAAAATAGGATTTCCCTCCGTCTGCAAAATCGGACCATAGCAGGGACCGATGAGATCGGTTGTCAGCGGATGTTCATCCGCTGACACCCGCTATCCCATAGGGATACATGTATGTCCGTATTTCATCCGAAAACGGATGGATGAAATACGGACATACTGTCCGCAGGTGTGAAAGGGGCATTAGGGTAAATTTTTTTGTACAGGTAAATGCCCAAATAACAAGAAGGTACAAATAATCTGCATATCGACTATTCTGACCAGGATGTATTCAAGTTGATTTTTAGGCAAAATTATTTTAATTTAAAGTGGTTGTAAACCCTTACATATACTCAGGGAAGTGACTATCCTCAGGTGATACAGAGATTAAACAAATCCTCCTACATACCTGTCTATATGCAGTCCTCTTCTCTACAGCTGTTCAAAGTGCTGAATTTACAAAGCTTGTCTGAGCGTTAAAAAAAAAAGTGGGTGGAGAGCTGAAATTACACTCTGCCAAGCTCAGCAGGAGAGCTCAGAGAGCCGATTAGAGGGAAGAGACACACCCCCTTCCCACACAGCTCACAGGAACAGACCTGAGGCTGTCAATCTGCTGGAGGTCCCTCCCCGTCACCATTTTTCTTGGTGTCAGGAAAACTTGTCATAAATGATTCATGCTGATAGCAGAGGAATAAAGCAACAGACAGAAATTACACTTAGCGCTCCTAATTGAGACATGTACACACTATAGAAGAATATGCTTTGTTCACATTTCATGTTTGAGGTTTACAACCATTTTAAATATATTCCTCAACAGCAACAAAGGATATACATCCCCTCTGTGTACACCAAAGGCCATATAGATGCTTGTAAAAAAAAACTCACAATGTTTAGGCTAAAGAGTGTGCTTTTACAGACATGTTGAGTGCTTTGCTTGCTTTGGAATTCATAAGCAAGAGAAGCCAATGAATAGAAAAAAGTAAAAGCCATGTGACTGGTAGTCATGAAGTGTTCCCTACTGCGTTATGCAAGGAACACTATGTGGGACACCATAGGCTCTATGCACCCGCCCGCATTTTATGAATCACTCAAACAAGTGTGGACCAAACAGTGGAATTTCAGCTCGACAGTATGAATAGGCTCCTGATTAGAGTGACCCTAACCTGGCCTAAACATTTCTACAGAAACTGCATTTAATTGTAGTGCCTACATATGCTGGTGTTGCTCTCCACATCAACCCATGTGTCCCTGTAAAGCTGGGTTGGATGCTAGGCCAATGATACACATGTCTAATTGAGGGTAAACCCCTCCCCCTGTGGAGGAACTCTAGCATGGGGCAATTGGAGGACCAGGTTGTAGATAAGCTTCAGGACAGCAAGGTTTATTGTTGACTTGGGCAGAAGTCCATTGTACATCCCAGACCAAGAGGACTCCACAGGGACACAGGAATTTATTTAAAGAAAAACCCAGGTACTTTCATGCAACACAAGTTGTCCACCTTCAAGGCTTTTACTCTTGCATCCATCATTTTTGATTTTGGGATTTTGAAACGATCGTGTTTACTACAGATGGATTGTTTTTCAATGCCTATGGCATTAAGTATATATCCTTTCCATAAGTTATTGGGCTTTAATCCGTATGTGGCCTATCAACAAACGCACCTAAGTCAAACAAGGATTTTTCAAAATCGCAGCCAAATGGAAACTGCAAAGTGCTATGCAGTTCCCAGCACAAAATACACACTGCAGTTTCCAATTTGTGGGAGATATTAAAGGGGTTGTAAAGGTACAATATTTTTTCCTAAATAGCTTCCTTTACCTTAGTGCAGTCCTCCTTCACTTACCTCATCCTTTGATTTTGCTTTTAAATGTCCTTATTTCTTCTGAGAAATCCTCACTTCCTGTTCTTCTGTCTGTAACTCCACACAATAATGCAAGGCTTTCTCCCTGGTGTGGAGTGTCGTGCTCGCCCCCTCCCTTGGACTACAGGAGAGCCAGGACGCCCACTAACACACAGCTCCTTTCTCTATCTGCAATGTAGAGAGCGTCCTGACTCTCCGGTAGTCCAAGGGAGGGGGCGAGCACGACACTCCACACCAGGGAGAAAGCCTTGCATTACTGTGTGGAGTTACAGACAGAAGAACAGGAAGTGAGGATTTCTCAGAAGAAATAAAGACGTTTAAAAGGTACAGTCCATACAGTGGACTTGGTGTTGAGTTATTCACTTTACGGTCAACACTGAGGACAAGGGGGCACTCTTTACGTCTAGAGGAAAAGAGATTTCACCTCCAAATACGGAAAGGTTTTTCCACAGTAAGAGCTGTGAAAATGTGGACCAGACTCCCTCCAGACGTGGTTCTGGCCAGCTCAGTAGATTGCTTTAAGAAAGGCCTGGATACTTTCCTAAATGTACATAAAATAACTGAGTTCTAAGATTTGTAGGTAAAGTTGATCCAGGGTAAATCCGATTGCCTCTCGGGGGATCAGGAAGGAATTTTTTCCCCTGCTGTAGCAAATTGGATCATGCTCTGCTGGGGTTTTTTGCCTTCCTCTGGATCAACTGTGGGTATGGAGTTGGGTGTATGGGATTGTACTGTGTTTTTTATTTTGTTTCTTTATTTTTTGTGGTTGAACTGGATGGACTTGTGTCTTTTTTCAACCTGACTAACTATGTAACTATGTAAGGTAAAGGAAGCTATTTAGGAAAAAAAAATTGCTCCTTTGCAACTCCTTAAGAGCCCATTCACACCTCCGCGACAAAACGCCCGACGCCGGACGCTCGTGCCGCTAGAGGGGAGAATTCCCATTGCTGTCTATGGAGATGGTTCACATCTCATAGACGCCGTACGCCTGCCGCCTGAAAAAAAGTCCCGGACCCTTTTTTTCAGGCGGCATTGGCGTTCGGCCATACAAAGCAATGGGAAGGCTTTGTTAAAAAAAAAAAAAAAGTTACACACTCGTGGCAAAATACGCCGCGTACGCGGCATATCTTGTCGCGGAGGTGTGAATGCAGCCTTAACTTACCATTTCAACTTCAAAATCTCTCTTATCTCAACCAAACATTGTGACCACTGGTGGACAGGGACCAACTGCTGAGAATCACTGTGCTCCGGCCATTTACTATTTTCTCTAAATCACTTTTAAATACAGTATGCACCATTCATGTCAGTTGGTTTGTTTGTTTTTGGCAGCAGCATGTTAATTATTGAAGTACACAGCTGCTCCAGAATTTTTATTATCCCCTCTGTTCATTCTGGGAAACTCTGCTATTATTTGCGCATAAATTGCAGAGCTGACCGCTGTGGCTCAATTATTAACAAAAAGCTTATCGATTTAGACAGGCTGTTCTAGGGAGTAATTATTAACTGCTCAAACAGGTGTGCTTGAAAAGCCCAACAACATGAATGTCCAAAGTCTTCAGAGTCCTTGTCAAGCTAACATTAAACATCCCTTGTGACAGTAATAGGCATGTGAGAGGTACTCTTTATGGAGAGATCAGGGGTCTATAAGACCCCAAACCCCTCCTCTGCACTTCAAAGTATTCAAAACGTCAAGATCAGCGTTTGTTATTGTTAAAACTGGTGGCTTTAAGATGCCAGTAATCCAGGAAGTGATGTCATGACATCACTTCCAGATTACTAGATCCGAGACCCGAACGAAGCATTGACTTTGTTCGGGTCTTCGGCCAGATGGCGGATGTGCCGGCTGGTTGCTGGGGCCTTCCGGTGGGACGGGAGAGCACGGGCGAGTGGTGGAAGGGGGAGGAATGTCCCCTCCCGCTGCTTGTAATAACAGCGGAGCGGCTGCTGAAGTCTGCTCTCTACTGATGTCATGGATGTCAGTCCAGACACTGCATCACCCGGCAATGGTAGTCTGGATCCACCAGGTGCCTGGACTTATATCCATCTCAGCAGCCTCTCATCGAGCCGCTGAGAGCCTGAGATGGCCCGCTCCACCCCCTCTAGAGCTCAGCGCTCCAATGAGACCAAAAGGAGATGAGCAGAGAGCTGTGACATTCTACAGCTCTATGCTCACAGAGCTGTGAAAACCGAGCGATCTGCGGTGTTTGATCGTTTGGTTTTCAGTGCAGAGGCGCCACTGGACAGATGTAGCATCGGATCGCAAAAGGTGGTTATTATTTTTTTGTATAGAGTAAAGAATGGTTAGAACCCCTTTTCCAAAATGTTTCCCTGCTCCAGAGAAGCAGCAGTAAGAGCAGATCTCGCCAAAGCGATGGGATATGCCCTATTATACAATTGTCACCAGAACAGCTTTACAGATTGAATGATTTCCCCTTATATTCTGATGCTATGACAACATTTTGGATTTCTCATTACATTTTGCACCAGAGACAACAGTCCAGTAGTGAGAGAAAACACAGATGATACTTAATACTAGGGATGAGCCGAACACCCCCCAGTTCGCAGCAGAACATGCGAACGGGGAACAAAATTTGTTCGAAACTGCGAACACTGTTAAAGTATATGGGATACAAATGTAAAAAATTAAACATACTAATTTTAAAGGTTAATATGCAAGTTATTGTCATAAAAAGTGTTTGGGGACCCGGGCCCTGCCCCAGGAGACATGTATCAATGCAAAAAAAGTTTTAAAAACAGTATTTTTTTCAGAAGCAGTGATTTTAATAATGCTTAAAGTGAAACAATAAAAGTGAAATATTCCTTTAAATTTCGTACCTGGGGGGGGGGGGGAGATCGGCGGCACATGGGGACACTGTGAATCGAGCGAGGACCCGCTCGCTCACACAGCGGGGATGCATCGCAGGATCCAGGGACAAGGTAAGTAAACCAAGCCTGTGGATGCTGCGAGAAGGTAAGCCGCGCCGCTGCATGCTCTGCACATCTACCCCGAGCGTGACTCGGGGATACCGATCCTAGCATGGAAAAAACACTCTGAGTCACGCTCGGGGATACCGCTAAGGAGGTTAAAACTACTTGCGCCTATTATGAATTGTCAGGTCCTGGCAATACCGATAAAAGTAATTGAAAAAAAACGGCATGGGTCCCCCCCAGTGGACAGCGGGAGACAGTAAACAAGGTGAGGCTGCAGATGGGCACAGTGAGGCTGCAGATGGGCACAATAAGGCTGTATATGGACATTGTTTACCATTTTTTGTGGTAAAATGAGGTGCCACAGCTTATATTCAGGACGGTTTATACTCGAGTATATACGGTGGTTAAACCCACAAGTGTTTTTTTTTTTTTTTTTTACCACCACAATTCCTTTATACTGGCTTTTTAAATTTACAAATGCAGCCATTTACAAATTGAATGAACGGTTTAGCACTGCAAAACACCTTTTGAAAGATAAAAAGTGCATTCTATATACAACTATATAGATCAGGCCAAAATGAGGGACAAATGAAGAGGAAAGAGGCACAGTCCCTCGAAATCAGGGACAGTTGGGAGCTATGCATACCCGACTCAGTACAATCTGATGTTGTAAGTACACTTAATAAATACACTTACTAAATGAAATTGTATTGAGTCAGGTATGTATAATATGCCCCTCTCCAAAAACCTTCCATTTCTTATTGTTCATAAGTGTGCAATGAGATGAGCTAGTTTAGTGAAGAGTTACTTACAGAAAGAAAGAGGCGTTTTGTGTTGTGGCTGAACATCATTATTGCTTTCAGACTCCCTGAAAGCTTCAATAATAGATGAAGTTTATATTAGGCAATTAATTAAGAAAGAATGAACAACCTCAAAGGTGACAACTGAAAGGACTTAAATTATCCAGATGTTCGTGTTTGAGCAGTACAATAAAAAAGTCGTATTAAATAACACCTTGAGGATGAAATGTAATATTCCTTAGTGATGTAAAATTCATGAGGGCCTATGATAAGTATGTGGGTTGGTATAATCATTTAATCAGCTTTTAGTGCCACACCTTCCAGAGATCTTTTAATCCGGTATTAAATATCCGGCATCTACATGTGTGTCTGTCCTAGTTAAATAACAATTAGGATATAAACGAACGTACACAAGTAGGGCCAAACTCGGAGGTTTTATAAATCATATTTTAGTCTTGGGTGGCAGATAGTGAGATTTATTATGCACTTGCTTCTAATATCTTCAAAGAGGGCATATGTCAAACCCAATTAGATCAAACAGCAATACGGATTTGAGTTTTTCCTCACTTCCTGTTCTAGTGAGAATGCTGTCATTAACGCTGTGGGTGTCAATCCAAAGTTAACGACACCCCAAAGGAATCGGAAACGCAGTGTGGTTTGCCCACACCAGATCACATGGTACAAAACGACCATGCGATGTGGTTGCGTTGCGGCTCCAATAGTAAAGGTTAGGGTTGCCACGATACCGATATTAGTATCGGTATCGGTGCCGATATCGAGCATTTTCATGAGTACTTGTCCTCGTTCAAAGTCGGGTTGTCCTGATACCACTTTTTTAAGACCGAGTATAAGGCCCCATACACACGGGAGGATTTATCCGCGGATACGGTCCAGCGGACCATTTCCACGGATAAATCCTCTCGAGGATTTCCGCGGATTTCTATGCGATGGCGTGTACACACCATCGCATTGAAATCCGCGCCGAAATCCTCTGGCGATCACGTGTCGCGCCGTCGCCGCGATTATGACGCGGCGACGTGCGCGACGCTGTCATATAAGGAATTCCACGCATGCGTCAAATCATTACGACGCATGCGGGGGATCCCTTCGGACGGATGGATCCGGTGAGTCTATACAGACCAGCGGATCCATCCGTTGGGATGGATTCCAGCAGATGGATATGTTCTGCATGTCAGCAAATATTCGATCTGCTGGAATCCATCCCAGGGGAGATATATCCGCGGATAAAGATCCGCTGGCGTGTACACACCATAGGATCTATCCGCTGAAACCCATTTGCTGGGATTTATCTGCGGATGGATTCTATGGTGTGTACGGGGCCTAAGAACCGATTCTTTTTTTCAAGTACTCACCGATTACCGATACTTTGTCTTTTTTTTCACTAATATGCATCACAGTCAGTAGCTTTTTATAACATTTTTAATTTTTTTTAAAAATTTTACTTTTGTATTATTTTTTATAAATATATATATATATATATATATATATATATATATATATATATATATATATATATATATATATATATATATATTAATATTATATATCTTTTTACAATGCTTTCTTTTGGGGGGGGGGGTGGACAGTCAGTGTCAATTTTATTGTATTCTTTTTACAATTTTACTTTAGAATATTTATTTATTATGTTTCGATTTTTTTTTTTTATTCAATCTTAGGATAGAGGGGCTTTGGGAAGATGTCAGGGGTCTAAACAAACCCCTGACATCTCCCCTTTGAGACTGGGAAAGGGACGGGAGTTAGAGATTCCCCAGTCCGTTTCTCAGCAGCCTCAGCTGCACTGAAGATGAATGAAGAGGAGACAGAGGCTCCTCTCCATTCATAAACTGAAGCATTGTTTACAATGCTCAGTTTTGAATGGACAGTCAGTAAATGACAGATTTACAAACACCTTCCTCTGCTCTCCACCCTGAAAGATCTGGGGGGGGGGGCGGAGAGCACATTGAGGGGGAGCAGAGGAGGGGGGCAGGATATTATTTGAATGGAGAAATCTGTCCCTGGACAAGTGACAAATGATATAAACGCATAATGCTGTTCTATAATTTAGACAGCAATTCAGTCTGGTGTGTGTGCACTTTTTCTATTGGTGGAGGCACATCACCTTGGAGATACTACACGGTGAAGGACTTTATACAGTTGCCATAAAAAGTTTGTGAACCCTTTTGGAATGATATGGATTTCTGCACAAATTGGTCATAACATGTGATCGGATCTCTGTGTCCATGTTCTGAGTGAATCTGTATGGGAGTTCTTTTATAATTATCAATCAGCTGCTGCACCTGCATGGCTCTAATGAGGAAACTTGAAGAGTCTGCATCCCTTTGGCTAGGTTCACACTTTCACATTTTACCGCGATTTCGCGGCTGCGGTTTTACTGTGATTTTGCCGCGATTTCGGCCGCGATTTAAGAAACAAATGTGCAGGGTTCAATGTAAATCGCGGCCCGAAATCACAAAAAGTAGTACAGGAACTACTTTTTGAAATCGGTGCAGCGCCGCAGATGCAGCGTCGCACCGATTAGGATGGTGCCATTGCCGCCGATTTGAGATGCGATTTGACATGTGAAATCGCATCTTAAATCGTACCAAATCGTACCCAGTGTGAACCTGGGCTTTAGGCCGGGTTCACACTGGTACAACACGACTGTCACTGTTATACGACTGTCATTCCTACTTTGCCTGGGACATTGGTCTGACTTGTCCTTTGACCAATCAAAAAAATCCCAGTGTGACATAAATTCCTTTTCCTGCTGCTGTAATCACCATGTTTGATGCCACAAGTTGGATGGTTAGGACGAGGATCTAACGTTGATCCCACTTCAATGATATTGAATGGGCTGAAAACATACCAAAGTCAGACCAAAGTAGTGGAGGAACCTTTTCTAAAGACTAACTTGTGTGGGACCAGTTAAGACGGCTCTCATAGGGAACTATTGATGTGTAGATGCCATGCGACATGTGCTCCTAAAGTCGGAGCGTATGTCACACCAGTGCGAACTGGGCCTTAGACGCGATTTCCCTTTGGGCGTATCTCACCAAAATGTACATTTTATGTTGCAGAGGATGCTCAAAATTTGACTTGTATCTTAGTGCAGACTTCTGGGAAAATCAGTAAGCCAATCACACAAGAAGGACATGATGTTTCTGGGGGGTCGTTCTGTACTTATTTTGTGTACAGGACACCTCCAGGTTACGTTGCATTTTACATTAAATCACAGCGCTGCAGATTGAAAAGGAAAGGTCATTTTTAATAACCTTCAATTACAAAAGGCCTTGTGTCACAATTGTATTTGCTATTTTTTTTTGTTTTTGCTATCCCCCCCCCCCCCACAAAGGTGGAGTTACCCTTTGACTCAAACCTGTTTAGGATCACTTTTATTTGCAAAAGGAGAAAAATACCATGACAGAAAATTTACTCCCAGTCCCAGCAAGGACAATACTAGACTTGGGCACCTGGCTAATATGCGGGGGGGGGGGGGGGGGTATGTTAGAGTTTAGGGCAGAAAAAAACAACAATATATTTTACTTTTTGCTTTAATAAAAAACCCAATTTTATTAAAAAAAGAAAACACATTTCTTCATCAGTTTAGGCCAATCTTTGCCCACACTATGGATATGCTATTTTTTGCATGCCATGCTACACTATGGATATACTAATCTCTGTATGCCAATGCCACACTATGGATATACTAATCTTTGTATGCCATGTCACACTATGGATGTACTAATCTTTGTATGCCATGTCACACTATGGATGTACTAATCTTTGTATGCCATGTCACACTATGGATATACTAATCTCTGTATGCCAATGCTCGCACTATGGATTACTAATCTTTGTATGTCATGTCACACTATGGATATACTAATCTCTGTATGCCATGTCACACTATGGATATACTAATCTTTGTATGCCATGTCACACTATGGATATACTAATCTTTGTATGTCATGTCACACTATGGATGTACTAATCTCTGTATGCCATGCCACACTATGGATATACTAATCTTTGTATGTCATGTCACACTATGGATGTACTAATCTTTGTATGCCATGCCACACTATGGATATACTAATCTCTGTATGCCATGTCACACTATGGATATACTAATCTTTGTATGCCATGTCACACTATGGATATACTAATCTTTGTATGCCATGTCACACTATGGATATACTAATCTTGGTATGCCATGTCACACTATGGATGTACTAATCTTTGTATGCCATGCCCGCACTATGGATATACTAATCTTTGTATGCTATGCCACACTATGGATACACTAATCTTTGTATGCCATGCCACATCATGGATATACTAATCTCTGCATGCCAATGCACGTACTATGGATATACTAATCTTTGTATGTCATGCCACACTATAGATGTACTAATCTCTGTATGCCAATGCCCACACTATGGATATACTAATCTTTGCATGCCATGCCCACACTATGGATGTAGTAATCTTGGTATGCCATGTCACACTATGAATATACTAATCTTTGTATGCCATGCCACACTATGGATATACTAATCTCTGTATGCCATGCCCACACTATGGATATACTAATCTCTGTATGCCATGCCCACACTATGGATATACTAATCTCTGTATGCCATGCCCACACTATGGATATACTAATCTCTGTATGCCATGCCCACACTATGGATGTGCTAATCTTTGTATGCCATGCCACACTATGGATATACTAATCTTTGTATGCCATGCCTGTACCATGGAAATACTAATTTTTGTATGCCATGCCCACATTATGGATTAGTAATCTCTGCATGCCATGCCCGCAATATGGATGTAGTAATCTATGTATGTTATGCCCGCATCCTGTATGCATGTCCGCCCAATGCCCACAATCTCAGTGCCCGGGCTGACAATGCGGTGCTGGCAGCAGGCAGTCTCAGATCTCAGCACACAGACCCTCCCCCAGTGCCCACCCCATGCCGCACTCACCCGATGACCACCAGCTCAGTGAGATTGCGGGGTTGCGGTTTGCTCCTCAGCGCTGCGGAGGAGGAGGAGGAGGATCGGGCGGCAGCTCTGGGCATTGAAGAGACAGGTGGTAGAACGGGCACAGCGGCCAGGATCGCTCATCTCCTAAAGCCGCCGTGCCATGAGGAGGAGGGAAGTGTGGTGACAGCTCGGCTCCCGGGAGGGTACGGGTTAATGGTGGGCGGTGGTGTGTAGTAGAGCTGTGATTGTAGGAGGGAGGAGACCCCATCTACTACCTGACACACTCCATGTGACTTCATCCCTGCTAATCCCACCCCATGTGATGACACTCTGCTCACCATGAGGGAGCACAAGGCGTGCTATGGAACCTGCAGACCATCCATCCATTATATAGGAGCCAGGGGATGGAATATATGAGGGAACCCTCCATCCATTATACAGGAGCCAGGGGATGGGATATATGAGGGAACCCTCCATCCATTATATAGGAGACATTGGGGTGGGATATATGAGGGAACCCTCCATCCATTATATAGAAGCCAGGGGATGGGATATATGAGGAAACCCTCCATCCATGATATAGAAGCCAGGGGATTGGATATATGAGGGAACCCTCCATCCATTATATAGGAGCCAGGGGATTGGATATATGAGGGAACCCTCCATCCATTATATAGGAGCCAGGGGATGGGATATATGAGGGAACTCTCCATCCATTATAAAGGAGCCAGGGGATGGGATATATGAGGGAACCCTCCATCCATTATATAGGAGCCAGGGGATGGGATATATGAGGGAACCCTCCATCCATTATATAGGAGCCAGGAGATGGGATATATGAGGGAACTCTCCATCCATTATAAAGGAGCCAGGGGATGGGATATATGAGGGAACCCTCCATCCATTATATAGGAGCCAGGGGATGGGATATATGAGGGAACCCTCCATCCATTATATATGAGCCAGGGGATGGGATATATGAGGGAACTCTCCATCCATTATACAGGAGACATTGGGATGGGATATATGAGGGAACCCTCCATCCATTATACAGGAGAGAGGGGATGGGATATATGAGGGAACCCTCCATCCATTATATAGGAGCCAGGGGATGGGATATATGAGGGAACCCTCCATCCATTATATAGGAGCCAGGGGATGGGATATATGAGGGAACTCTCCATCCATTATACAGGAGACATTGGGGTGGGATATATGAGGGAACCCTCCATCCATTATACAGGAGAGAGGGGGTGGGATATATGAGGGAACCCTCCATCCATTATATAGGGGACATTGGGATGGGATATATGAGGGAACCCTCCATCCATTATACAGGAGAGAGGAGATGGGATATATGAGAGAACCCTCCATCCATTATACAGGAGAGAGGGGGTGGGGTATATGAGGGAACCCTCCATCCATTATATAGGAGACATTGGGGTGGGATATATGAGGGAACCCTCCATCCATTATACAGGAGAGAGGGGATGGGATATATGAGAGAACCCTCCATCCATTATACAGGAGAGAGGTGGTGGGATATATGAGAGAGGAGGTGGGATATATGAGAGAACCCTCCCTCCATTATACAGGAGACATTGGGGTGGGATATATGAGGGAACCCTCCAAAACACCCATTATAAAACAAGGCCCAAGACTAATGCCGCCTACACACGATAATTTTTCAGCATGAAAAAAACGTCGTTTTTAAAAAATGTCACAAATGATCGTGTGTGGGCTGCACATCGTTTTTCAGGTTCTGAAAAACGATTTTTTTTGTCGAACATGCTGCATTTTTTAACGTCGTTTTAAACGTTGTTGTTTTTCAGGTTGTAAACAATTATCGTGTGTGGGCTAAAACGATGAAAAAAAACCCTTCATAATGGAGTAAGCACATTCATCACGCTGTAACAGACAAAAAAGCGCAAATTGTCTTTTAGCAACACGGAATCAGCTAAAGCAGCCCCAAAGGCAAATGGAACTTCCCCATTATAGTGCCGTCGTACGTGTTGTACGTCACCGAGCTTTGCTAGATCATTTTTTAAAAACGATGATGTGTGGGCAACGTTGTTTTAATAATGAAGTTGGGAAAACTTTTTTTTTTAGACATGCTGAAAAACTACGTTTTCTTTCATGCTGAAAAATGATCGTGTGTACGCGGCATCACTCCCCCAAAAAAGTGCAGAGGCTACTTTGGCACACTTGTGTAGGGCAGCTCATTTAGGCGTTCCCATAAACGTGGAAAGTACATATCACACTTGCAATGCCATTAGTTCCCAATGGCACCCAAACGCAGGTAGCAGATGGACATTGCAAAACGAAGTTGAATCAATTCCAAAAGAAAATATATGAGCTATTTTGGCAGTTTTGTCCCACATAAGGCAGCCCATTCAGACTAGGTTCACACCTGTGCGGCCTTGCGGTTTGCACGGGCAGGAGAGCCCATACAGGAATAAAGTCCCTGTACTATTTTTGAAATCTAAGCCTGCATGGGAACTTTGGCTCCCAGTACGGTTGTGATTTCCAGTGTGGGCAATTTGTGACAAACACACAAAAAAAGTGCATAAGCACATTGCACCCGTATGAATGGGGCATAGAGCTGGTTCACACCATACAAGTGCACCTGAAAACACAATTTTTTTCCACATTTCCATACGGCTCATTTGCTGCAGTTCATTCATTTCAATGGGCTGCTTAGTTTAAAAAGTACGGAGGCACACAAAAACTATGACAGGTGTGATTTTTTTAAATTGCGCTGTACCAAACCGCACGCTGCTGGGTACCATGCATTTTCATGCGTGCAAACACCTGTATTTGCAAGATGTGTGGGGTGCCATTAAAAATAAATACCAGCTACACATGTCTTTAGAGAACAGTGAGTTTCTGTACGATGCAGGAAAACACGTGCTCTCACCGCAAGTGGTGTGAACCAGTACAATGCATTTTCCAGAAATAGTGCATGCATTACTTTTTGTGCGATTTCAGCCTATTCAAGTCAATGGGCTATAATTGCACTTCATGAGAACACACAGGAATCAATTCTGTTGTGAATCAGCCCTACATGTTTTTTCTTTACACTGATATACTGTATCCGTTTATATTTTGATAGTTCCATGGATCTGCACACTGAATTTAAAGTGTGACAATTTCTACATACAGTAGTTACATTTACCCAGCCTGGATCAATGTAACAATGTATATACCAGGGGTCTCCAAACATTCTAACCAAGGGGCCGGTTTATTGTCCTTCAGACTCTAGGAGGGCCGGACTATGGCCAGCGGGAGTGGAAATTTTCCTGGCATCAGTGGGAGTAAGCATTGCCTCATTTGGTATTAGGGGCAGGAACAGTGCCCAGTCCTTGGTATCATAGGGAGGAATAGTACCCCATTTTTGGTGTCAGTGGGAGAAATGATGCCCCATTGTTGGTGGCAGAATAGTGCCTTGTATCAGTGGGAGGAATAGTGCCCAAAGGGCCGGAAGAAGGCAAGCAGAGGGCCACATTCGGCCCTCGGGCCACAGTTTGGAGACCACTGGTATATACCATACCTAACTGATCCTCCCAGAAGCTGGAAATCACTATATAGACACCGCTACTCTAGTGATCTTCACTTACTTGTGAGTCCCTTTCTCCCCTGCTGCATTGTGAACCCAGAAGGTGCCATTCAGAGAACACTTTGCATTTTCTGAATTAAAGGATCACTAAAGGAAAACATTTTTTTTGCTGAAAATTACTGTTTACAGGGTATAGAGACATAATAGTTAACTGAATCCTCTTAAAAATGGATAAAAAGCAATCATATAATGTGCCTCCTAGATGCAAAAACGAAACTGAAAGTAGTTTAGTCTTTGCATGTTATTTCAAGCCTCTGTGCTGGACAGTGCCATAGAGAGTCATGGCTAGGAAAACTAAACTAAAGTCTCCCATGACTTTTTTCATACGGAGCCAGACAACCAGGAAGTGTCCACAACAGAGCAGAATTACAGCAACATCAGAGCAAAAACGAGCAATGAGGACATGAAACCAGGACTGCAGTAAGGTAAAGGAAGCTATTTAGCTAAAAAAAAAAAAATTCCTTTCGTGACCCTTTAATGCAGTGTTCTCTGATTGGACGAGGTGGAGATCATGATGTCACCGCCCCTTTTCTCCACTTTTAGAATGCTTTAATTCCCAGAGGAAATGCATTGGGTTAGTTTATGTCCCGTGTTAGTTAAAGCGGAGTTCCGGCCACAATTTCACTTTTTAAATATAAATACCCCTGTAATACACAAGCTTAATGTATTCTAGTAAAGTTAGTCTGTAAACTAAGGTCCGTTTTGTTAGGTTGTTACAGCATTTAGACACTTTATAAAATAGAAATTGACTGGGGCCATCTTAAGTGTGGGCATCATGAAACCAGACTGTATGACTTCCTGGATTTAAGCCTGGCAGATCTCGCACATGCTCAGTGCTGCACAAGCAGTGTAATCGGTTTCAGATCAGGTTTCAGCACCTGTACTGTCCAAGTCACATGATTCTTCGAGACTGGGGAGTGCACAGACTCCTGGAAAGTTACACCCACTACATTCCCAGGAGTCTGTGCGGTGTAGGTTAAGCACCTAGGTGCAGGAAGAGGGAAGATTAACTATTCTGCCTAGCAACAACACTTTGAAGGCATCTAAAAAAAAAAAAAAAAAGGACTAATGACATTTTTTTAAAACTACTGATGTAATGTTCAATTTATGGGTGGAACTCCACTTTAATATTACAGTACTTTATAGTCTTATCTGTTGTCATCTCCACATTGTATTTCAATCAATCTGATTGATCTTGTAGTTTGTAAGCTAATGGCCCGTACACACGATCCGAATATCGTACGATGGATCGTACGACTTTTTTTGCTTAATAGGCGCAAGTAAAATGAAATGGGTTATTAAAGTCACGAAAATTCTCGTACGACAGAAAAAAAAAAATCGGCAGTGATGTCATGTGTTGTAATGTATTTGTATTGTATTTTCTGACGACAACTATACTGACTAAACGAAAATCGTACGATCTGACATCGTACGAGGAAAATTTTCGTGCTTGTCCGATCGAATAATATCGGATGAACTGTCATGATCGGCTCTCGAAAGTAGTGTACACACGATCCGAAAATCGTACGATTCTTCCTCGGACGAGCGTTTTCGTCCGATATTCAGATCGTGTGTATGGGCCACTCATAAAAAATGTAATACATTTCCTGACCAAACACACAGATTTCCCATCATGTCCAACTATTTTATCTATTTTTATGTTACCTAACCCTAACATAATAGAGCCATACTTTGGGCTTCTCAACTGCTTCCAGACCATAGCTAGTCCCAAAGTTCAGATCACATGCAGTATCTCACTATGCGTTGATAAATTGTCATTACTGGGAACATGGTTGTGAATTCATGTTTTAGTTTTAGTTTTTAAGTGAAGACATCATATTGTGATCTTCTTTGATGACCTAATTTTATATGCTGAGATTTGGCATCTTTCCTGAAATGCAAACCTTTGGTTATGTTAGTGACAATAGGTGCCAGGAGACAGAGCAGACAGGATGAACTAATTGCTGCAATATTTTGTAGCATCCCCAGGAGAAACAGCACAGATGTTCACAACAAACATAAAACAGTAATAACAAAATTCAACCAGGATATTGCACTTGCTCTTTTTTTCCTTTAAAATGTTTACAATACAATGGGGGTGATTCAATAAAACATGTGCAATACTTCTGGTGGTATGGTCCCTTTAAAACAGCCTGCGCCTAATTCACAATAAGATTTCTGACATGTGTGACAGATTCAGGTAGTTCCCAATGGTGTCACTTTAATAACCACTTCACTACAGGGCACTTTTACCCCCTTTCTGCCAAGGCCAATTTTTAGGTTTCAGCACTGTCGCATTTTGAATGATAATTGCGCAGTCATGCAACGCTGTACCCAACAAATGGACCTTTCTTTTGGTGTTTTTTGATCACCATTGTGTTATTTTTTGCGCTACAAATAAAAAAAACCTTTTGAAAAAAAATAGTTTTTCTTAATTTCTGTTATAAAACCTTGTAAATAAGTATATGTTTTCTCCTTCACTGATGAGGCTGCGCTGACGAGCACTGATGAGGCGGCACTGATGGGCACTGATTAGGAGGCACTGACAGGCATTACTAACGGGCACAGATTGGCATTTCTAATGGGCACTGATTAGCATCCCTGGTGGGCTCTAGTGAGCATCCCTGGTGGTCTCTATTTGGCATCCCTGGTGGGCTCCCTTGATGGGTCTGCACTGACAGGAGAGCAGCCGATTGTCTCTTCTCTGCTCACGCCTTGTCAGCGCGAGTAGATGAAAAGCTGATAAACGGCACTTCCTGGTTACCATGTGATCCGCTGTGATTGGACACAGCTGATCACATGGTAAAGCGCCTACGTTATAGGCTCTTTACCAGGATTCGAGATGTAGTGTGTCAGACTGACACACCACTGATCTCCACTCTATGCGCCTCTGCGGGCGCGCTAGTGGCTTATCCCGCTGGATGTCATATGATGCCCAGTCAGGATAATACAACCACTTTCTGGCCATCATTCTGCTATATGGCAGGCAGGAAATGGTTTGAATCTGCAATAAAGTAATTTAGTTCAACACATTGGCATACAGAGACACGTCAAGGCTCAGGTGGGGCATGTAAACTGTCATGCTGTCATGAATGCCCCATTCATTGTGGGGAAAGAAATGTGTCATAAATAGCAATGGTATTCAGTGTAGTTGCTCAGATCTATGCAGTGTGGTGTAGTTTGAAAAATAAAGCAAAACTTCACCCTGAAAGGGAAGTTCCGCTTTATGCCCCCTCCTCCTCTTCTTCTAATTTTGGCCATTTGGGGAGTTCTCTTCCTGCCCCCAACCTTTTGGGGCATGTTATAGGTCCCAGAAGGCTGCAGGACCATTCTGAAAGCGTGTGCGTGTGCTGCGCTCTCACTGCACATGTGCAGTCAGAGGCCGGCTGTAAAGCCAAAATAAGTCATAACTGTCTGACCATTGTAACCGCACCAGCGCCAAAACCAGAGGACTAAGGAATTAGAACTATACCCCTGGATGGTTGATTGTCATTTTTTTTGTATGTAAAAAGGCTGAAGAACTGATTAAACCTTAAGGTATGGATATTTTTCTGTGAATTTTCATTTACTGTGATCCCCAAAAAATGTAAGGGGAAAAAAGGACAAACATAGGTACGGATAAATGTGAACCTGGCCTATATGTACTTACAGACATAATGTAATTGTCACCCAGTCTGGCAAGTTTTGCCAGATGAGATGACAATCAGATTTTCCAACAGGAATTGTAAGTTGACAGCCTGTTGGCGGAAAATTCGACCAGTTGTACGCTCCACAGGACAATTGTTGTCGGATTTTCTGCAGACAAATGTTGGATGACAGGCTTTAAAATTTTCTGTGGCCAACGGACTGTTGTCGGGTTTTCTGATCGTGTGTACACAAGTCCGTCTGAAAAAAGTCCAAAGTACAGACACGCATGCTCAGAAGCAATGCTCACCAAACACAACATTAGCAGAAGGTGTCCAGAGGGTGGCGCTAAAGAGCTGAAAACCAAGTAGTACCTCACTACGTTTGTGTTTGTTGGACAACAATTCTTTGCCGTTTGTATGCACGACAAATTCCTGAACAAAAGTCTGATGCCGCATACACACGGCCGTTTTTCATGACAAGAAAAATGCCATTTTTTTTAATTGGTCATTAAAAACGACCATGCGGGTAGGCTCCAGAGAATTTTTCTCAACGTGAAAAATGGCCATGAAAAATTGCTCTAATTTTTCTCGTTGTTTTTCATGTCGTGAAAAACGGTCGTGTGTAGGGGAAAAAATGTGCATGCTCAGAAGCAGGTTATGAGACGGGGAAATTTGCATAATTAGCCCAAAGGGTGTCGCCAATCGAAGGAAACTTCCCCTTTATAGTGCCGTCGTACGTGTTGTACGTCACCGCGCTTTGCTCGAGCATTTTTTTTCATGATCGTGTGTAGGCAAGGCAGGCTTGACAAGAATCATGTCGAGAAAAACGTTTTTTTTCCATGACATGAAAAATGGTCGCGTGTACGCGACTTGAGGCTTTGTCTGTGGAAAATCTGATTGTGTGTACGAGGCTTAAAGCGGTAGTTCACCCTCCTTAAGAACATTGCAGCATAAAATCCGGCATAGTAGCGGGAGCTACACTATGCCGGTCTTAATTTTTTTATCCCGGTACTCACGGTTATATCGTGCATTGACGATTCCGTCTGCCGCGGGGAATGGGCGTTCCTAGCAAGAGGGAGGGTGATTGACGGCCGGCTCTGGCACGTCACGCTCCCCGAAGACAGCCGGAGTAGGTCTCGGCTCTTCACGGCGCCTGCGCACAGGCTATGCGCACGCGTCGTGAAGACCAAGCCTATTTCGGCTATTTCCGGAGAAGCGTGACGCGCCAGAGCCGGCCGTCAATCATCCTCCGTCTCCATAGGCACGCCCATTCCCCGGTATCTTCGATCTACGCGTACAAGGTGAGTACGGGGGTAAAAAATTCGGGACAGGCATACTGTAGCTCGCGCTACAATGCCTGATTTTATGGTAAAAGAAAAAAAAAAATATTTTTTTCGTCGATAGGGTGAACCCCCGCTTTAAGCCTGTGTCAGGGATGTCTTTCTGCTCTCCCCTTCTCCAGTCATAGTCATAAATATGCATGCTTAGACATGTTTATGGAACCAAATTTAAAAATCTGTCTATTGCTAGCTTAAAAACATGCCCGGAACATATAGTCACTCCTGGGAGTAATCATTGAATCTCTGTAGTATTCCCTGCCAGTACTGTACTGCTAATATCCCCAGGGGCCAACTACTAATCAGTTGGTAAGATGTAGTGAATTACTATCAGCTGTAGTGTTAAATTATAATGATGTCTGAACTGTCCATAGAAGAAAAATTGCAAATGTAGGTTTTTAACCACTTGCCCACCAGTGCACAACGATTTACGTCGGCACAATGGTATGGCTGCGCAAATGGGCGTACAGGTATGTCCCCTTTAAATGACCATGACCATGCCCGCGGGACCCGCAGACTCAATGTCCATCGGACTCAAGGTATTTCCCTGTTCTGCCTAGTGACATGACAGGGATCTACCGCTCCCTGTCATCGGGAGCAGTGATCCCTGCCGTGTCACTTGTAGCCCATCCCCCTACAGTTAGAATCACTCCCTAGGACACATTTAACCCCTTGATCGCCCCATAGAGTTTAACCCCTTCCCATGTCATTTACACAGTAATCAGTTCATTTTTATAGCACTGATCCCTGTATAAATGACAATGGTCCCAAAATTGTGTAAAAAGTGTCCGAAGTGTGCGCCATAATGTCGCAGTCATGATAAAAATTGCAGATCGCCGCCATAACTAATACAAATTAAATAAAAAAATTGTATAAATCTATCTCCTATTTTGTAGATGCTATAACTTTTGCGCAAACCAATTACTGTATTTATCGGCTTATAACGCGCACCCCAATTTTAAGAGGGAATTTTCTGGAATTTTTTTTTTTTAAGATAAGCAGCAATGTACAGTACAGCAATGCACCAAGTGAATATATGACAAGAGCTCCTCCACAACAATGAATAAAATAAAATAGGTCCAATCACATTCACAAATGAAAAAAAAGTACAGTACCTTAGGGCTTCTAAGCAGGCTTCAGCAGTCTGTGGTGAAGGGGAGGGTGAGGAAACCCTTAAACGCGGGCAGCACTGTAGCGCTGGCCGAGGCTGTAGCGCTGGCTGAGGCTGTAGCACTGGCTGAGACTGTAGCGTACCTATGGCATACCTCGGAGGGGAAGGAGGGGGACGAGCGCCCGCCGGAAATCACCGAGCCGTCATCTCCACTCGGCTGTCACGTCACACACGCACAGTCCCGCCATCGGCATTGGACCATCTCCTGTGACAGACAGAACACTGGTCCAATGCTGGTGGTGGAGGCGGGACTGTGCGTGTGTGATGTGACAGCCGAGTGAGAGCCGAGAGGAGATGATGGCTCGGTGTTTTCCGACGTGCGCTCGTTCCCCTCCGAGGTATGATATTGGCGTATAGCGCGCACCCGTGATTTTCCCCCTATTTTCAGGGGGGAAAAGTGCGCGGTATACGCCGATAAATACGGTAATATACATTTATTGCGATTTTTTTTACCAGAAATATGTAGAAGAATACATATTGGCCTAAACTGAGAAAGAAATTTGTTATTTTTTATATATTTTTTGGGGATATTTAATATAGCAAAAAGTAAAAAACATTGCTTTTTTTTTTTTTTCAAAATTGTCGCTATTTTTTTTTATAGCTCTAAAAGAAAAAACAGCAGAGGTGATCAAATACCGCCAAAAGAAAGCGCTATTTGTGGGAAAAAAGGACGTCAATTTTGTTTTGGTTCAACTATGCATGACCGCGCAATTGTCAGTTAAAGCGACGCAGTGCCGAATCGCAAAAAGTGCTCTGGCCAGGAAGGGGGTAAATTCTTCCGGGGCTGAAGTGGTTAAAGAGGATTTATAATGCAGACCAATGAAAATTGTCTGGTATTATTATCTATTAGAATCATATCATGGATGAGAGCCCATCCAATATTCTAGCAAGTGAAAAAGCAAGTATATAGAGACCGAGGAAGGATAAGCATTGTGAATGTCCTAGCTTGTGTTCTGGAAGCAGTGGTTGCACATGCATAGATTGGGCCAGATCCACGTACCTTGGCGCATCTATACGTCCGGCGAACTTACAGCGTATTTTCCGTATCCTCAAAGAATTTGCGCCGTAAGTTACGGCGGCGTAGTGTAACTGTGTCGGCGTAAGGGCGTGCAATTCAAATGGATTGACCCCACGTAATTGACGTTTTTTTTTAAACGGCGCCGCGCCGTCCGTGGGGGTATCCCAGTGTGCATGCTCCAAATTAACCCGCAGCAAGCCAATGCTTTCGACATGAACGTAATTCTACGCAAAGCCCTATTCGCGACTGTTTTACGCAAACTACGTAAACGTCGGAAAATTCGACGCTGGCCCGACGTACATACTTAACATTGCATACGCCTCATAGAGCAGGGGTAACTATACGGCGAAAAAAGCCTTACGGAAACGACATAAAAAAATGCGCCGGCCACTGCCAGACGTACGTTTGTGGATCGCCGTATCTAGCTCATTTGCATATTCTACGAGGAAATCAACGGAAGCGCCACCTAGCAGCCAGCGTAAATATGCACCTAAGATCCGACGGGGTACTATAACGTACGCCAGTCGGATCAAGCCCACATTCAGTCGTATCTTGTTTTGTGGATACAAAACAAAGATACGACGGGGGATCGTAGAAATTACGTGGCGTATCAATAGATACGCCGGCGTAATTTCTTTGTGGATCTGGGCCATTGTGTTCATATACCTCTCTTTCTAGTGCCATTTGGTAGGTGAGGTGTCAGCAAAGCATTGAAGGATTTCTTTCTTACATTGGAGTTTGGCCATATCTGCACCGAGTATCCACACTGAACACTCCTTACTCGGTGCACTCACTCCCACCCTCTCTCCCTGACCACTGCACTCGTCATCACAGAGTTCCCCATCAGGTCCACTTTACTTTTGAATGACAGCATATAACGGGACAGATCTATAGCTGCTATTCAGTCCAATAGTGGCATTCAAATCTTCCCACTGCCATGTGCTGTCAATCAAACATAAAGTGGACCTGTTGGGGAACTAGTCTCTCTCTCTTTTTCTCTAGTTCCCAATCAGGCTCCACCCACCCAATGACAAGTAATTTCCCAGATATGGTCAATGCAATATTTAGTTAATGACATTACCTTCCTTTGCTCACATTTAGCTAGATGAATAGGGCCAGGGATGCAGCAATGCAGCACTGCCCGCTTTAAATACTGGTGATCTTAATTACTGCCAGTTTCCTAATGTGAGAGCCAATGATAATTCTTTAAGAATTTGTCACTGTCATAGCAGCAGGTTCTTAAAGCGGAGTTCCAGTCACCTGTGGAAATAATATAAGTCATCATCTACAAAAACTGTAGCTGCTGACTTTTAAAAAACAGCCACTCACCTGTCCCACGATTAAGTGGTGTGCTCACCCCAGTCGGTCTCACCCGCTGCCTTCCGTCTCCGGGATCTTTACTATGGGCACCAAGCTGGCTTCACAGCCGGGTGCCCACTGCACATACGCGAGTCGCGCTGCATATCGTGAATGGTGGATGCAGTCTTCTGGGACCTGCCAGTGTCCCAGAAAACGGCTGGGAGGAGCGAGGAGAACTTCAGTTTCCCGAGCGCCACAAAGCTCAGAATGGAAGTGGGAAGCAGGTACCTGTCAAAATTGGACGCCGGTCCCCCTGCTCCTCAAAAGTGCAATTGTTCAAGAAGAGCGGCGAACAAGTCCTTAACCTCTTTCCGCCTATGCTATACCCGAAAAATGGCTACAGCAGGAGCCTAAATTGCCGGGAGGGCATCCATGTACATCCTCCTGTGCATGTGATGCCTGTGCGCCCCTTGCTTATTACGTGATGTAAACAGAGCCTGTAATCTGCTATTTTTTTTCTCACGCATAAAAGACGATTATCGGCAGGAGTAAACGTGTCATCATTCCCACACACTCCAGACCCACTGCTGCTAAGTAGTGCCCACCAGTGCCACCTACCGGTGCCCACCAGTGCCACCTACCAGTGCATATCAGCAGTGCCATCTATCAGTGCTGCCAATCAGTGCCTCTTTATTAGAGTCACTTATCACTTATCTGTGATGCCTATCAGTGTCACCTATCAGTGCCACCTTTCAGTGCCTGTAAGGTGCCCTTACAGGCACCTTACAGGTGCTGCCTATCCATGCGCTTAAATGCCACCCATTAGTGCCCATCAGTGCAGCCTCATCAGTGCCCACCATGGCCCCTTATCAGTGCCCATTAGTGCAGCCTCATCAGCGCATATCAATGAAGGAGAAAAATTATCTGTTAGCAAAATTTTATAACAAACTATGAAAAATGGGGGGTGGATTTTCAAGATTTTTAGTCTTTTTTTGTTTGTTTAACAAAAAATAAAACTCCAATAGTTAATAAATACCATCAAAAGAAAGCTCTATATGTGTGACAAAAATTCCATATGGTTACAGTGTAGCATGACCGCACAATTGTCATTCAAAGAGTGACAGCTCTGAAATCTGGAAATTGGCCTGGGCAAGAAGGGGGTTTAAGTGCCCAGTAAGCAAGTGTTTAAAGCGGAACTTCCCCTTTTGGGTGGATCTCCCCTTTAAATTGGCAATAGTGGGAACTACTTTAGTTTGAAGCACATGTCTGATATTGCAGACATGCTTGACTGAATTTGCAGGTGGTTCTTAGGGGAACTACTTCCAGAAAAGTGCCGTTAGGGATATTTAGAATTCCTCCGATATCTTTCCTAAAAATAACTGTAATTGAGGAAGGTAAGCAGGAAACATGTATTAGTGTGTGTGTAGATTATTATTATTTAGGTACTTATAGTGCCGTCAATTTACGCAGCGCTTTACATATACATTGTACATTCGCATCGGTCCCTACCCTCAAGGAGCTTACCATCTAAGGTCCCTAACTCAGATCAGCCATAAATGCAGACCCAGTTCTCAGTCAAGCAATTTGCACACGTTTACTGCCAATGTAGACAGCCCCTGGATCTTGTCTGATGTGAAACTTGTATTTTGTCATTTTAAAAGAACAATGCTTCAGTGATAAGTTTTTCTCTCATGGTCCAAGCATACAAAAAACACGTTAATTAATACAAGTGTAGTTCCCAATATCAACACAGGTTGTCACTGTTGCACAGTGAATGCACGGATACTTTGCAGATTATTGTCTTCATCAATTCATTTTCAAGTTTCATCCTATAAACCCAACGAGAGAGCTTGGATATTTTTCAGTGGAATTTTTGTTATCCCTGTTTGCATCCCCATTTTCAAATGTGCAAATGATACAGTTCAATACCTATTATCCTCAGTATTTTGTATATTTTCATGGGGCATTATAAGGTAGCATGTATAATTAAATAGTATTTCGAATAACAAGAAACTCATTTTTATTCCATGTTCAGTATATACAGTATATATCACAGTAAAGAATAAAGAAAAAGTAAGCCAAGACTATACAGTAAAAACTGTTTTGGCTTTGCATAAATTTCAAAGACTAAGGGCTTGCGCAACGCGTTTGGGGAATAGCCAGACCCTCTGATGATATCCTGCGGCTATTGCTGAAGCACGTTGGGATGGCTTTATCTGCCTTTTACACCAGCACGGTTGAGTACCATCTGTGTGAGTGTATTACTTATGTTTTATTCATTTTATTAAATTAGTATACAGAGAGCACTACGTAGTTACATAGTTTGTTTGAAAAAAGACACAAGTCCATCTAGTCCAACCAAAACAAAATACAATCCCATATAAACAATCATTCAACCACAGTTGATCCAGAGGAAGGCAAAAAACCCCAGCAAAGCATGATCAAATTTGCTACAGCAGTGGGAAAAAATCCTTCCTGATCCCCCGAGAGGCAATCGGATTTTCCCTGGATCAACTTTACCTATACATGTTAGTACCCAGTTATATTATGTACATATAGGAAATAATTCAGGCCTTTCTTAAAGCAATCTACTGAGCTGGCCAGAATCACCTCTGGAGGGAGTCTATTCCACAATGTCACTGCTCTTACTGTGAAGAAACCTTTCCGTATTTGGAGATAAAATCTTTTTTTCTCTAGATGTAAAGTGTGCCCTCTTGTCCTCTGTGATGACCTTAAAGTGAATAACTCAACACCAAGTTCCCTATATTGACCACTTATGTATTTGTACATGTTGATCATATCCCCCCCCCTTAATTTTTTATACTGCTGATTGAGATCATACATCTGTGAATGGAGGAGTTGGAGAGAGCGAGTGGAGCTTATATCTGGTGTCATCCCTATTAGGGAACTGCGTGTGTGGACCTGCTGGTAAAACATGGGTCTAGGCTTAAAGGGGTTGTAAAGGTAAAAAAAAAAAATCCCTAAATAGCTTCCTTTACCTTAGTGCAGTCCTCCTTCACTTACCTTATCCTTCCATTTTGCTTTTAAATGTCCTTATTTCTTCTGAGAAATCGTCACTTCCTGTTCTTCTGTCTGTAACTTCACACAGTAATGCAAGGCTTTCTCCCTGGTGTGGAGTGTCATGCTCGCCCCCTCCCTTGAGGGGGGAGGGGGCAAGCAGGAGAGTCAGGACGCCCACTAACACACAGCTCCTTTCTCTATCTGCAACGTAGAGAGCGTGGAGGGGGCGAGCATGACACTCCACACCAGGGAGAAAGCCTTGCATTACTGTGTGGAGTTACAGACAGAAGAACAGGAAGTAAGGATTTCTCAGAAGAAATAAGGACATTTAAAAGAAAAATGGAAGGATGAGGTAAGTGAAGGAGTACTGCACTAAGGTAAAGGAAGCTATTTAGGGAAACAATGGTACCTTTACAACCCCTTTAATGTGAACTGCCATCTCATCACTGTTTGAGTATTTATGAGCATCTTTTGAAAATATTATCTTTTATACACAGAGGTGGAAGATATAAGAAGCTTCAAAACATTGTATGTTGAAAGGAGCACATGAGTTTATTTGAAGCAGCCCAGTTTGTTTATTTATCATTTTTATTTTACTTTTGGAACACTAAGGCCGCGTACACACGGTCGATCCATCCGATGAGAATGGTTCGACAAACCGTTTTCATCGTTTCTCCGCTGAAGCGGCCTGATGGTCTGATGTTGCGTACACATCATCAGTTCAAAATCCGATTGGGTCAGAACGCGGTGACGTAAAACACACGACGTGCTCAAAAAAACGAAGTTCAATGCTTCCAAGCATGTGTCGACTTGATTCTGAGCATGTGCGGGTTTTGAACCGATGCTTTTGTGTACTAACCATCGGTTTGGACCTATCGGTCAGCGGTCCATCGGTTCGATTTTAAAGCAAGTTCTCTAAATTTTGTCCGAAGGACAAAAGACCGATGGGGCGTACACACGGACGGTTTCATCGGTTTGGACCGATGGTGTGCACGCGGCCTCAGAGCCGGTTCACACAGGGGCAACCCGACTTACAGCGCGACTTTGCAAGGCAACTTCAGCGTGACTTTAGCGCGACTTGGAGCAACTTACAACATGACTTAAAGTTGCCTCTAGGACAGGCGACTTTGGCTGTGGCCAATCACAGAATAATCAGCTCTGTGGGAGGGAGGGGTTTGCCTGAGTAAACTATTTTCTCTTCCTGTAAAGTTGCTTTAGTTAAGACAGTGATCCGACTTTGGAGGTAACTTCCATTGAAATCTATGGGTACACGTTGCCTAGAAGTCGCCTTGAAGTAGTACAGGAACCTTTTCTGAAGTCGGAGCGACTTCAGTAGTGTACATTAAGACGGCTCTCATTCACTTCTTATGTCGCGCGACTTGGGACGACACAAGTCGAATCCCAAGTCGCGGTAGTGTGAACTGGCACTTATACACTGACATACATTTTTCTTTTTATTGTTACATGCCTTGTTATGCTACTTTTTGTGGACACATACACAGGGTTGTGTCACTTTGTTGCCAGTTGCACTGCACTATATATTGTGACAGGAAGTCAGGTAAATCTGGGGGTGTTGTCACAGACGGGAGATACATTTCTGCCTTGTTTAGAAAATTCACCAATTACTATCAGGTGTCGTGTGCAGAGGTAGCCAGAAAGGTTTAAGAACGTTGGATAGCTTCAGCTGTTCAGAATGAGGCAATTAAGGCCTCTATAAGTTGTCCAGAGGACTACTACTGAATGCTGCATCCTGAGGCTTGTTGAATGGGTTCACTACACACTGAACTATACAGAGAGGCAGCCAAGGGTGGTTGAAAAAGAAGGGTTATGGTTTATTCTTCCATATTGCTGGAAACAAGTGCAAGCATCCAAACAGCATAAACAAAACAAAACATAAAATAAACACTGGCCACTTGGGCCGTCTACCTTCACAACACAGGAACCTACCTATGGAGTCTGGCACAGCCTACTGCTGGGCAGCCACTGCTGGTCTTCCAGCAGAAAACAATAGTATTTTTGATTTTTTTATTGTACACATCATACTCAGCAGGAAGAACATGTTACAAATTGCATAAGTAGTACCACTTATGACAACGATCGATGCAGAAACCACTGTACGTGGTCTTAGTTGTCACAAAGAGATAACAACTTCTAGTGAATAAAAATGTTTTGTAGATGTTGCAATGTCACCCAACATTTTAACCAGAAGCAAAAGGGACTTAACTGGGGAAGATTCCTTAGAAAAACAGGGGCAGTAAGAGAAAGAGTAAAGGGGAAAGAGAGGTCTATAATGGGAGCACGGCCTACCCTTCGGGGGGAATCAGCCTGCCAAAGTGGTTAATGGAAGAGATGGGATGAAGAAAAAAAGAGGAAAGGAGGAGAGGTATGGTAAAGGCATACAATTAATGACCAATGGGGGAAAGAGGTATATTGTAGGGGAGATGGAGGTCAAGATCTAGTGCCATCTCTAGGAAGGTGTGAATATGGGCCAACATATCTAAAAACACTTCCAGCAAATAAGTTCTTAAACTGTAGGCATAAGACTGTCACAGATACATTATTTCCAAACTACTTTCTATCCTGTCGATATCAACGGGATGCAATTGAGCAGAGAACTATAACTGTTAAAGCCCCTTTGTCACCAACTTAAATACAGAAAAAAATAAAGTAGGTTAATTGCTTACTTAGGCCCAGATTCACATACATATTTATGCCGCCGTAGCGTATCTCATATACGCTATGCCTACGTAGTGCTGAGAGGCAAGCACTGGATTCACAAAGCCAGTGCTGCCAAATCTGCACTGGGTTTCCTATGCGTAAGTCGTCGTAAGTGGAAGTGGGCGTGAGCCATGCAAATGAGGCGTGACCCCATGCAAATGATGGGCCGAGCGCCATAAAGATACGAATAACGAACGGCGCATGCGCCGTCCTGTGGATGCATCCCACTGCGCATGCTCAGAATCACGTCGTAACTACTCCCTAAGATACGACGGATCACTGCCTACGACATGAACGTAACCTACGCCTAGTCATATTCACCTACAACGTAAACGACATAAGATACGACGGCTTGTGTTCCCTGGTCCATACCTTTGCCATGTGAAAAATACATATCCTTTGAAAAGATTTTGCTGAAATTAATGGTTTGCTGACAGGGTCTATATTTAATCACCCTTCAGTTTCATTGCAGGAAGATAATACTGTATACTACAAACCAGGGGCGGATCCAGGGGGGGGGCAACGGGGAAATTGCCACCCCCGAGAAACTATTTGCGAGTGAGTACTCAGTGCCATGGGCGGGTGAGAGAGCGCTCGGCGGGCTAGGATGCACGGGCAGCTGGGCGGGCTGGTGACAGAGCGTGCAGAGCTCTGCCGTCGGGCAGCTAAAAGAGCTGGCGGCTCCGCTGACGGGTATCGGGTCAGAGAGCCTTGCGGACCAATCAGCTGTCCGGCTTGGTGTGTGTCTGGCCAATTAGCGAGCAGGTGAGCAGGGAGAGCAGAGAGATGACATCATCTCTCACCGCCCCCTCCTCATCTCTGCCATTTCTTCCCTCACTGTGTAGGCAGCCGCTGGCAGCAGAGAGATTACATAATCTCTCTGCTGCCTGACAACCCTGACTCTGGGACACAGCAAGGGACAACAATTGGAGCAGGCAAGACATGTGACAGCCAGGTGACGTGGCAAGTTTCAATCTGCAACATGTGGCAAGTGACAATCCGCAACGTGTGGCAGGTGATGTGGCAAGTGTCACTCCGCAACGTGTGACAGGTGACGTGGCAAGTTTCAATCCGCAACCTGTGACAGGTGACGTGGCAAGTTTCAATCCGCAATGTGTGACAGATGATGTGGCAAGTGTCAATCTGCAACGTGTGACAGGTGACGTGGCAAGTTTCAATCCGCAATGTGTGACAAGTGACGTGGCAAGTGTCAATCCGCAATGTGTGACAGGTGACGTGGCAAGTTTCAATGCACAACGTGTGGCAAGTGACAATCCGCAACGTGTGACAGGTGACGTGGCAAGTGACAATCCGCAACGTGTGACAGGTGACGTGGCAAGTGACTATCCGCAACGTGTGACAGATGACGTGGCAAGTTACAATTCGCAACGTGTGACAGGTAACGTGGCAAGTGACACACTCGGGGCTCCCACTGATTCTGCATTATGGTGAGTTAAATTATTTCATTTTATATAACAATGTAATGAAAGAAATAATGTGCTTTAATCCTCCTGACACCATAACAACCATGGTGCCGGGATGATTGAAGCTCCAACACCAGCCATTTCCCAAAAAAATTAACCGCAAAAAAACATATTTTCTGGCAGTGCCCCTCCCGAGACTAGACTCTGGATCCGCCTCTGTTACAAACTGCAATGGCTACGCCAAGGTATGATTACTTATATGATGGTTCCTGATTATAAAGGCAGTCCCTGTTGAGAACTAGCAACTGGACTGGTTAGATTGCTATTGTTTCCCTTGATAAGCAGGTTCAGACTAATCCATTATGCTGCCTACCCCTCTCATTTTACACTAACTAAATTACCTACCAAGGCCAACAGAGCCAGCCTTACAAGTTTATGGAGGCCTCTGCAGAACTTCATAGACAGCTTGCCCTAAGGGCTACAAGATATTCAATGCACAAATGACTGTCCTCTTAAAGCTATGGCAGAAAAATAGGATTCATTGGGCCAAATCCACAGCCCCGCAGCGCAACGTAACTTAAGTGATTTAAGTTACACTGCCGCAAATTTCCTAAGTTAGGTATCGATCCACAACACACTTACCTGGAAATTTGCAGCGGTGTAACTCAAATCCGTCCCGCGCCGGACGCACTGCGCATGCTCCGTCGGGTAACTAACCCGACGTGCATTGCGCTAACTGACCTCGCTCCGACGTCATTTGCTTAGACGTTAACGTAAATGGCGTCCAGCGCCATTCACGAACGTCTTACGCAAACGACGTAGAGTTTAAAATTTCGACGCGGGAACGACGGCCATACTTAATAGGGCTTAGTCAAATAGGACTCAGCCCTATTTTTATGCGGCGTAACTCGACGTAGATTTAGCGCGACGGGCCCGTCGGAACGTTCGTGGATCGCCGTAAGTGTTCATTTGCATATTCTAGGCCGGCCGCAATGGCCTCGCCACCTAGCGGCCGGCCTAGAATTGCATCCTTAAGATCCGACAGTGTAAGGGCTCTTTCACACGTCCCTTCAGTTTCTTTCGTCCGCTCCGTCGGCTCAGCGGGGATCCCCGCTGAGCTGTCGGCGGATAGGGCGGTCCCCGCACACAGTGCAGGGACCGCCCTGTCTGAGCTCCGCTCTGCCCTATGGGGAACCAGATGCAGACGGACCGTCTGTCCGTCTGCATCAGTTCTGTTCCACCGGACGGAAGAAAAATAGGATTTTCTTCCGTCCGAAAACCGGATCCCGACGGACGCGGACGCTAGAGGATGCTCCATCCGCTAACGGACGCGTTCCCATAGGGATTCATTACAAGTCTGTTAACGGACTTGTAATGAACGGACAGGCGGAACGGACGTCTGAAAGGGGCCTAATTCAATTACACATGTCGGATCTTCTGCCTATCTATGGTAAACTGATTCTGTGGATCAGTTCCATAGATAGAAACAGGGATACGACGGCGTATCAGTAGATACGCCGGCATATCCCTTTTGTAGATTACCCCCATTGTTCCTTCCTCCAAGCACAAGTTAGTT
Source organism: Rana temporaria (assembly GCF_905171775.1). Classification (NCBI taxonomy): domain Eukaryota; kingdom Metazoa; phylum Chordata; class Amphibia; order Anura; family Ranidae; genus Rana; species Rana temporaria. The sequence goes on along the minus strand of NC_053489.1, from coordinate 563,428,938 downwards.
ATGATAATGACAATGTTGCAGGGAGCTGTACCAATGTCTTTCTCTCATAACAAATCGCAGTCATGAAAACAAGTGTAACCTAATTTATCATGACAATAATCAATGTACTTTAAGGATATCAACTCTTCTTTAGTGGTCTCTTGGAGTGGTAAGTTTGGGTTTTGTGAAGGCATCAAACAAATATGGGCAGAATTTTCATAAAATAAAAAAAATGCTAACCTTCCTACAAAGTTCAAGTCTCTCTGGCCAGAAAGTGGCCCTTGTGTACTCTTTGTATAGATAGGGCTTCCATCGCTAGACACTGTGGTGCCAATAAGTAGTTTAATTAGGCTTAATTAGTCCAGATGGATGAGTGGACTAATCTTAGGAAGAAAAGACTCATCCCAACACTTTCCATCCGTCAATCCAGAGGCCCAAAATTTCAGTTTTAGAGAAAACCCTGTACTGCCAAAACTGGGCTTTCCTTGGATTTGTAAAGCACATTTGAAAAATTTGGGAGCAATGAAAACACCTTTCACTTGCATCTCAGTTATATATGTTAGTCTTCAGTGGCATATCTAGGGAGCAATCAGCTGTGAGGTGCTCTACAAGACTAGGGAGCAGGTGCCCCAGATCAGCCAGGTCGATGTTTGCGGGTCCCTGCAAAGCTACTGGTCTTCTTGCTCAGCATGAGCACTTGCATAGTGGTAATGTGTCTTCCCTGTGCAGAAGGCTCATGCCGCGTACACACGATCATTTTTTCAGGTTGTTTAAAACAACGTTTTTCAGGCTCTAGAAAAAACAACGTTTTTTTCAACTTCATCATTAAAACGGCCTTGCCTACACACGATCGTTTTAAATTACATTTTTTAAAAACTTATTTTTTTACAACCCGAAAAATGATCGTGTGTACGCGGCATCAGAGTGGAGGAATATTCCCTATGTAATTTTAAATCACTGTTTAGTGTTCCATATTTCTACAATCTGCAGGCCTGTTACTATGAAAGCATTCCGCTATTATACCCACGTTTTTTCCACACCGCACACTGTGTGATGTAAATGCTGCACCACTGAGGTTGTGGGGCATTTGTGGCGCAACCCTATTCACTTGAATGGGTCATTTTCAGTGGCAGTACTGCCTGCCAACAGTGACAGGGGGATCCTTTTTTCCACAGCATATGGGAAGTCCTTCTAGACCCTCTGGGACATGGGCACGTTGTGGGCAGATGTCACCTGTTAGAAGTTAATCCAAAGTCAAAACTTTTTTTTTTTAGTTTTGTACAGAGTAGCAAATGTCACTGGATAAAAATGCCTTATTTATCCCATTGGGGGATTTGCCTTTATCAAAAATACAAGAGAATGCCCACGTAAATGTCTCCAGCGGTCAGCTCGATTTTTGTCCCAGTGGCCATGGGCAGCATGACAAATAGAGGGGGTGAATCAAACTAACAGACACATGCAACAACAAACTCTGACAGAGGTTCTACTCACAATTTAAAAACATTTTTTGGCTGTAGACACACTGGCATTTTGGAGCATAGCACTCATTAAGCTCTCTGTTCCTCACAGCTGGGTCTCTTTTCTCCCCCTGCGGCTGAGCACTGCCTTTACACAGTCTTGGAATTTTGGATAAGGACTTCACACTGCTTATGTGGAGCCATATGTTTGATTCTCTCCAATTTTGGCTGAATAAATGTGGGTCCGTTTTGTCTTTGGAGCAATTGGTTCAGCACATGTCTATACCTATATGTAAAACTGTATCATATGTCAATTGTATATAATATTGCTTACATGTTGTCTTTTGCTTTTGATAGAACTGGTTGTCCTGCAACTATTAATGGTCAAAGTGTAATCCCTGATGAAGCCAATTTGGCAAAATATATAGGGAAACAACATCATACCTGACCATCACTGTACCTCAAGTTGGGAACTCCAGCGACCCAGACAACCCAATAAATGTGCAATAACATCATACATGCTAGGGGGAGTACAACTGGGGGTATCTGTAGTGGAGAAGGATCTGGGGGTTTTAGTTGATCATAAGCTCAATAATGGCATGCAATGCCAAGCTGCAGTTTCCAAAGCGAGCAAAGTCCTTTCTTGTATTAGGAGAGGTATGGACTCCAGAGAGAGAGATATAATTTTGCCCCTGTACAAATCATTAGTAAGACCTCATCTGGAATATGCAGTTCAGTTTTGGGCACCAGTTCTCAATAAGGATATCGGAGAACTGGAGAAAGTGCAGAGAAGGGCAACCAAACTGATAAGAGGCATGGAGGAGCTCAGCTATGAGGAAAGATTAGAGGAACTGAATATATTCACTCTTGAGAAGGAGTTAGGGGGGATATGATCAACATGTACACATATATAAGAGGTCCATACAGTGGACTTGGTGTTGAGTTATTCACTTTACGGTCAAACACTGAGGACAAGGGGGCACTCTTTACGTCTAGAGGAAAAGAGATTTCACCTCCAAATACGGAAAGGTTTTTTCACAGTAAGAGCTGTGAAAATGTGGAACAGACTCCCTCCAGAGGTGGTTCTGGCCAGCTCAGTAGATTGCTTTAAGAAAGGCCTGGATACTTTCTTAAATGTACATAAAATAACTGAGTACTAAGATTTGTAGGTAAAGTTGATCCAGGGTAAATCCGATTGCCTCTCGGGGGATCAGGAAGGATTTTTTTCCCTGCTGTAGCAAATTGGATCATGCTCTGCTGGGGTTTTTTGCCTTCCTCTGGATCAACTGTGGGTATGGAGTTGGGTGTATGGGATTGTACTGTGTTTTTTATTTTGTTTGTTTATTTTTTGTGGTTGAACTGGATGGATTTGTGTCTTTTTTCAACCTGACTAACTATGTAATGTATAATTTGTTTATCATGTGATATATACAACAATTTCATGATATTTTAATAAATAATTAAAAATTATTATGATTGCGATATTTTTAATAATTTAGCACCGTTATAATCCCACTGCCCTCTTTATCTACATACTATTTAATTGGGATGAGGTGCGCTTTTTTTCTGTTTGGTTCTTTTGAAACTACAAGGATCCTCCCCACCCTTTGAATTTATTACTTTTAAACATGTATCTAAAAACACTTCTTAAAAGAAGTTCTTAAAGCAGGGGTTCACCCAAAAAAAAAATTAACATTACATTCAGCATACTAAGCATACTAAGGACATTTACTGTATGCAGGTCATTTTGTTTTTCTCAGTACATACCATTATATTGTCATTTTGTCATTTTGTCCAGGGCTTACGGGTTCTGATGACTGCGGGACTGGGCGTTCCTATCCTTGGATTACATGATTGACAGCTTGTGAAACAGTTCCCCTGTCGCACAACGTGCGTCACCAGATTTCCGGAAATAGCCGAGCTGCGAGTCGGCACTATACAGCGCCTGCGCCCGCCGTGTAGAGCTGACTGCGCAGGGGCCGTATAGTGCCGACTCGCAGCTCGGCTATTTCCGGAAATCTGGTGACGCGCGTTGTGCGACAGGGGAACTGTTTCACAAGCCGTCAATCATGTAATCCAAGGATAGGACCGCCCAGTCCCGCAGTCATCAGAACCCTGAGGCAGGGATAGGAACGCCCAGTCCTGCAGTCATCAGAACCCGGAAGCCCTGGACAAAATCAGAATATAACGGTATGTAAGGAGAAAAAAAAAGACCTGCATACAGTAAATGTCCTTAGTATGCTGGCTCTAATGTTAGAAATTTGTTTTTAGGGTGAACCCCCGCTTTAAACTGTAGGCATAAGACTGGCAGAGATACATTTTTTCCAAACTACTTTCTATCCTGCCAATATCAACAGGATGCAATTAAGCAGTGAAATATAACTGTTAAAGCCCCTCTGTGACCAACTTAAAAACAGAAAAAAATCAAGTAGTTTAAATGCTTACTTAGTGTTTTCCCCTGGACTACTACAGAACTTTCACACACGTCATAGTGTTCTCCTCTCTGGGAGTGTCTAATTATTCTCTTTTCTGGCCCAACTACTCCACCACTCACTTCCTTACATAACTTTCTTGTAGTGACTGGGGTACTAGTAACGGGTGTTTACACTAGTCACTCTTTTACATAAATGACATAAATAAAATATGTGAAAAATACATATCCTTTGGGAACATTTTGCTGAAATTAATGTTTTTCTGACGGGGTCTATATTTAATCACCCTTCAATTTCATTGCAAGAAGAGAGAATACTGTATACTACACTGATACTGATCACTTATATGATGGTTCCTGATTATAAAGGCAGATCCCTATTGAGAACTAGCAACTGGACTGGTTAGATTGCTATTGTTTCCGTAGATAAGCAGGTTCAGACTAATCCTTTATGCTCCCTACCCCTCCCCTCTCTTTTTACACTAACTAAATTACCCACCAAGGCCAACAGAGCCAGCCTTACAAGTTTATGGAGGCCCTGCAGCACTTCATAGACAGCTTGCCCTAGGGGCTACAAGATCTTCAATGCACAAATGACTGTTCTCTGAAAGCTATGGCAGAAAAATAGGATTCATCATTCCTTCCTCCAGGCACAACAGCTAGTCATGATAATGACAATGTGACAGGGAGCTGTATCAATGTCTTTCTCTCATAACAAATTGCAGTCATGAAAACAAGTGTAACTTACCGGTACTTTAACATGACAATAATCAATGTACTTTAAGCTCTTCTTTAGTGATCTCTTGGGGTGGTAAGTTTGGGTTTTGTGAAGACTGTTTTTTATTGTATTTTCAGCATCAAACAAATATGGGCAGCATTTTTATAAGAGGAAAAAAATGCTAGCCTTCCTACCTTCCTACAAAGTTCAAGTCTCTCTGGCAAGAAAGTGGCCCTTGTGTACTCTTTGTATAGATAGGGCTTCCATCACTGTCTCTTTGCAGGATGACAAATCCTGATTGCTACAAGGATTGAGATACACAGTGGTGCCAATAAGTAGTTTAATTAGGCTTAATTAGTCCAGATGGACGAGTGAACTAATCTTAGGAAGAAAAGACTCATCCCAACGCTTTCCGTCCATCACTTCAGAGGCCCAAAATTTCAGTTTTAGAGAAAACCGTGTACTGCCAAAACGGTGCTTTCTTTAGATTGCTTTTTTTCAGGTGCATTGTGCTTGCGTTTTGAGATCATTTTTAACAGAATTTCACTCCCATGGGGAACTTTTCACTTGTCTGCCAGTATTTGTAGCTGCTGACTGTGGCGGGCCATTCAGTGCCCAGCCTGGGTTCTTCCGTAAAGGTACAGCTTCCTCCAGTCAGGGACCAGGAATCACTTATATTATAGCTGAGCACCCAAGAACTAGATGACACTAGCTTAGGTGCAAGCTTGAACTCACTTTATTGTAAAACTACACAGAATGTATATACCACACAAAATCAGATAAGAGCTTGATCATGTTATGCAAACAGTAACATAATTAACACAGCTACGGAAAAGCCAACATAAACATAAACATTAAGCTAATCAAACAGTATGCTATTTAACAACTAGTCACTTAAACAAGCCTAGGTGCCAAGACCGTTCGGCACCAGTTTCCCAGTAAGACCCAGTAAGTAAGACATAGGGCTGTCCAAATCTCTAAAAGAATTAGCAGACAGACAGAAACAATAGGTTACTCAACAATGGGAAGTCACACCTAGGAGGCATCCAACGGGGAAATGATACCATGTGAGAAAGACACCTTAGTAAACAGATTATAGAAGAAGACCCCAGCATCAGGTTGTTTTGAGCTGCTTATATTAACATCTGTAAAGTAATAAAGTGATTCAGCGCTGGAAAAAATATAATCTAAGACTAAACTAAAATAGATTGCAAGCCAGCACTGCAGATATAATCCAAAAAATATCTCAAAGTGAATAAATAAATAAATAGTGCAGCGCAAGTGAATATGCCTAAAAATTCAAATAATCAAAAATAGATACATAATAAAAAATAAATACATAGAGTCCATAAAGTGCAAAGTGATAAAGGTGCTCCAAAAAATATACAGTGGTGATATATAGTGCAGAAATCTTCATCAGATCTGTGACCCATAGGACAGGATAATCCTCCACCAAGGCTAATGGATGGCCTCTCACCTCAGCGATTCGACCTGTGACGACGTCACCCACGTTTGCCTCACAGAGACCTACACACGCTGTACACATTGATCCGGGCCTCTGAGCTGCGGTACAAGCTGCTATCTTTGCACTCGGACCAGAGTGCTTTACAATGTGAGTGGTTTTTAAACTTTTGTTGTGATTATTAAACCTTTTAAGCAGTGAACACTTAGAGTGTGTTTATTACTCTTTCTCGGTCCATTGAATGATAGATTATTTGTTTATTGCTTGCTGGTTCCATCTGGTGGACGTTTTTGGAGTTGAACCCTGAAAGCTGCTTGCCATTTACTGTGTGGAGGATATGATATTTGCTTTTTGACCTAGCCACAGGTCGAATCGCTGAGGTGAGAGGCCATCCATTAGCCTTGGTGGAGGATTATCCTGTCCTATGGGTCACAGATCTGATGAAGATTTCTGCACTATATATCACCACTGTATATTTTTTGGAGCACCTTTATCACTTTGCACTTTATGGACTCTATGTATTTATTTTTTATTATGTATCTATTTTTGATTATTTGAATTTTTAGGCATATTCACTTGCGCTGCACTATTTATTTATTTATATTAACATCTGCTCTGAGTCTCACAGTCTAAAGCAGTAATTTCTGGTTTGGGCACAAAGGCCCAAAATCTGTATTCAGGTCCTAGGTTCCCAGAGTATGTGTGTTTCGGGGAGACATGGACCAGAATCCGAAAAAAGACCACTTCAAGGGTCCCATAGGAACACACCTCTCAAGAATGGAGCCCCTCAAAAGCCAGGTCCCATAGTCCTTAGGCAGAAGGCCATTCTGCAGTCACCTCCAAGAGCCCCTGTCCTGGTTGGGTCTGTCACACTGACTTGATTTTTGTTTCTAGGGTGAAGAACCATTTTTACAGTGCACGAGCCAAACCCCAAATATACGTGAGTCCTTAAGGGTTTTTCTTTGTTTGTTTTACCAGTTGTTGAGAATTTAGCTCACTGCGGAATCTGATAGCGTGTAACAGGCGATCTGCCTTTTCTGCTGTAATGCGTTCCGCGCTGGAATGCATACAGCAACCACGCAATGACGTCATCGCCCAGCGCCACGTGCGTTCCACCATGGAACGCGGAAGTGCATCGTGGTAACCGCTGATTGCAAGGAACCTGTTAGCTGCCTATTAAGAGAACAGTGTTCAGACTGCACACTGTTCTATTATTGTCGGCCGTAGCCGGCCTGGCTGCAAACGAACTACAAGTATCATCAATCCCAGGCTGGAAACCATCCCACTCCTGCATCTGTGCTGTCAACCTCACATGAGCTGCTGTGGACACCGCAAGATATCCCCCACCAGGAGACCCTCCGTAGAAGAATCCCATTGCTGCTGCAATACGCCGGAAAATGCTCATCCCTGCAAAATGGATAAGTAGCAATTGTTTCACTTGTAGTGCTTTAGGATAACTTGCTACATATATTGCTTCTAAAAAATTGCTGTATTTAACTCTGGCTTGCTAAGTACTAACATACTGCATGGGACTACCTGTTGTGTTGTTGGCTGTTTGCTGTAGAGTATCTTAAAGGGACATACACTCTCAACTCAGCTCAGCAAAAATTGCCGCTCCTACGCAAATATTAATTGCATACAGTATACTTAATTGTTATGTGCCTGACATACGTTCTTAACCACTTCCTTACTGGGCACTTAAACCCCCTTCCTGACCAGAGGACTTTTTGCGATTCGGCACTGTGTCGCTTTAACTCACAATTGCGCGGTCGTGCGACGTGGCTCCCAAACAAAATTAACGTCCTTTTTCCCCCACAAATAGAGCTTTCTTTTGGTGGTATTTGATCACCTCTGCGGTTTTTATTTTTTGCGCTATAAACAAAAATAGAGCGACAATTTAAAAAAAAAACAACAATTTTTACTTGTTGCTATAATAAATAGCTCAATTTGTTTTTTACGTTTTTTTTTATCCTCAGTCTAGGCCGATACGTATTCTACATATTTTTAGTAAAAAAAAAAAAATCGCAATAAGCGACTGGTTTGCGCAAAAGTTATAGCGCCTACAAAATAAGGGACAGAATTATTTTTTTTTATTATTTTTTTTTTACTAGTAATGGTGGCGATCTGCGATTTTTATTGCGACTGCGACATTATGGCGGACACATCGGACACTTTTGACACATTTTTGGCGCCATTCACATTTATGCTGCAATCAGTGCTGCAATATGCACTAATTACTGTATAAATGTGACTGGCAGGGAAGGGGTTAACACTAGGGGGTGAGGAAGGGGTTAAATGTGTACCCTAATATTAGTGTTCTAACTGTGGGGGAAGGGGGGTGACTGGGGGGGTGACCGATCTGTGTCTCTATGTACAAGAGACACAGATCCGTCTCCTCTCTCCCCTGACAGCACCGCTGTCTGCGAGAGCCGGGAATGAGAAATGATCTCATATGTAAACATATGAGATCATCTCTCATTGGCCGCACAGATCGCCTAGGAAACGGCCACTCCGATTGGCCTTTCACGGCGATCTGTGATTGGCTATGTCCAAGGGACACGGCCAGCACAGCAGTTCCCCGCTGCGCGCTCGGGAGCGCGCGCGCAGGGAACGAGCAAAGGGGCGGCCGTAAAAAGACGGCCTGTTAGAGATTGGGAGCCGCGCTGCGGCCGTACAAAGTCGTACGGCCGTCAGCTAGTGGTTAAATATATATGCACTTCTTCCCTAAAATGCTGAACATGTTCGCTCTAACTTTTTCATGCTAAGGCTTAAAGGTATCTCATACCTGCTCCCTTAGTAGCCCAATGCATTCCTTTATGTTCAAGTGATATGATGTAGAGCAGCCCTCAAAATTTCCACTCGCCTACTAGCATTTGGCGAGTGGATTTAAGCTGGGGGCGAGTGATGACAGGGCTACATGACCAATCTCCCTCCAATCTGTGCCTACACTTAGAGTCCCGATGAGGTTGGCGGTCGAAGAGGAAAGGTGCATGCTCGGGAAAAGTAGACTGGTGAGCCACGCACAGGCAGAGCAGTACACAGGTGCTCTCCTTACAATTCTCATTAAGCCATGGGACCTAACAGTATGACCTCTCTGAGCCTGCCCCCCCTCCCCCGACCAATGTAGCTGGAGAGCAGAAAGTAATGAGTGAGGTGGAGGATTGCGAAAATTACCACTCCGGTGCAGCGCTCACTGAAAGTTGCCCTGACATGACAGCGGCAGCCTTCCAGTTTGTACAGTTTTCTTCTCCTTGTGCTCGATGTAAGTGTCCAGCAGTTCAGCCTGAGCACTGTGAACAGACTGGTCTCAATGTGTGCTGTGCGGTGTCAATGTGCGCTGTGCTATGGTGTCAATGGCTGTGCAGTTGTGTGGATCTCAGCGCTGGATTGTACTCCCTCCAGCTGTGCTGCACCTCGTCTCCTCAATGCCAGCCTGAATAAAAGGGGGAAGTGGGAACATGCAAGCGTGGAGCCGCACACACAGTCTCCTGATGATGAGATGAATGGGAGAGAGAGAGAGAGGATGGATGGGAGTTGCAGAGGAGACAGCAAGAGAATAGGGAAGAGACCCAGTTCTAGTGCCCTGTCCCTCTGATCTTCCCCCAGTGCCCTGTCCCTCTGGTCTGACCCCAGTGCCCTGTCCCTCTGGTCTGACCCCAGTGCCCTGTCCCTCTGGTCTGACCCCAGTGCCCTGTCTCTCTGGTCTGACCCCAGTGCCCTGTCCCTCTGGTCTGACCCCAGTGCCCTGTCCCTCTGGTCTGACCCCAGTGCCCTGTCCCTCTGGTCTGACCCCAGTGCCCTGTCCCTCTGGTCTGACCCCAGTGCCCTGTCCCTCTGGTCTGACCCCAGTGCCCTGTCCCATTTTGTTAAAGTTGTTGTTGATAATATTTAATTTTGTAACTTGATTCTGCATAAAACATTTAACAGTGTCATTCCATGAGATAATCTACGAGGGCGTGTTTACGGGTGCAATTAGGCGCAGGGCAGTGTATGAATTAGGTGGGGCAACTGGTGGCAAGTAACTCTTGAGGCCTGGCTAGTAGTTCAGGGCTTGAAATTTTGAGCCCTGATGTAGAGAACTCCCAAACTCCTGTTCTCAGATTGGAGTGACGCCTGGGGTCCCGAACTGATAATCACTTGCATAAGAGATGTGCATTGGAATCTCTTGTGCTCGTTGATTTTTATTGTAATCTTTTTATGCTAGAGGTTGGAGGCATGTTGTAATACCTCCGCCCTTAGTAGCTCAACGCATTCCTATATGTAAGAGTGATGATGTAGTGACCCCCCAAATTTATGTGCTCCGATTGGAGTGATGCCTGGGGCCTAGTACTGAAATCTCACATAACATAGGGAGGTGCATTGAATTCTTTCCTTAACTGCAGTTGTGGTTCACTCCCGTTCACCGTAGTTTGTGACATAGCGGCTGCAATAATATCAGCGTTTAACAAATGCTTCCGACAGAAAACTAGAAAAAAAATCATCAAACACAAGACATTTTTAAAATGATTTATCATTAGGAAGATTATTGTGTTGCGTGTTCCCTTACCAACAAAACATTTGTTGTAGGGCATTTGATATGACAATGTTAACACACATACACTGAAGCATAATCAGTGGGTCTTCTACTCTCTCTGAGATACATGACTATTCAGTATTACACTCCCTCCAAGGGAACGAGATAACACTGTTTGTAGAAGCTTTATACAACAAAACAGCCCTGATTCTTCCTATTGGTAAAGGGATTGCACAAACCACTTGGTAAACAACATCTTCTGCTTGGACAATGGCGATATTATACTCTGGAATGTGAGTGCAGCACTATACATCAGTGTGGAAGGCCTGATATTCCCTGCGATTAATTGAGCATCAACTGCTTGTTCTATGATGGCTTCACAATACAGTACAGAATATAGTTAGTGCTTCTAAGTATACAGCTGAGGCCTTGTACACACGGGCAAACATGTCCGCTGAAAACGGTCCGCCGTACCGTTTTCAGCGGACATGCCCACCCGGAGATTTCTGTATGATGGCTGTACACACCATCATACAGAAATGAGAGACAATCCGCGCGGACAGACAGTGCGGTGACGTGTTTGCGCCGTCGCCGCGACGATGACACGCCGACGTGCACGACGCTGAAAGGTCAATGCTTTCACGCATGCGTCAAAGTCATTCGTCGCATGCGAGGGATGGCGGCCGCTCGGACATGTACGGTAAGTCTGTACAGACGACCGAACATGTCCGACGGACAGGATTCCAGCGGGCATGTTTCTAAGCAAGTTTAGAAAAGGGTCCGCTCGAAAAGGGTCTGGCGGGCAAATGTACGCTGGAATTCTGTCCGATCGGCCGTACACACGACCGAACATGTCTGCTGAAACTGGTCCGTGGACCAGTTTCAGCAGACATGTTCGGTCGTGTGTACGGGGCCTAAAAGTCATCTACATTCACTTCTCTACATCCTACTGCTAGAGCAATATAGAATGTAGCTATAATCCAGATGCACATAGGGTGCCCATGTGTCCTGGATTGCCCAGGACAGTCCCACAATTAGCAGATCTTTCCCGGGTCCCAGGCACCTTCATTCCAGGACAATACAGTGTTCCGGAATGAAATTGACAGAGCAAACAAACCACGCCATAGCACTGGCTCTCGTACTTGCTTCACCTCCAGCTCCACCTGAGACTCTGGCCACTGGTTGCCATCTAGCAACCAGTGACGTCACAGTCATGACTCCTGCTCAGCATGCAAAGCGGAGGAGGAGTTAACTTCCTCCGCGCCTAGTGCTCTCCACCATGCCGGACAACCTGTCAGCATGTGCGACACCAAAGACACTGATGCGCCGGCACTGCAGTCTGGGTCACGACGATCTCCACCCCCAGCTGTCTCCCTGCCTCTATCAGCAGAGCGGACCAAAGCCACCTCCCCCTCCTCGGCTGTTTACATGTACACAGGAGCCGGAGGAGGGACACCACTGTGCTTTTCCCACGCTGATCTAAAGGTCTGTTCTAAGCTTATTTTATTGTATGTAGATGGACAGTGACCAGGAAAAAGTTAAAAAGTCCCCCCCTCTGCAAATATCCGACCCCCCACCTCCCTACTAGCAAAAGTGCAGAGGGGGGTCTGTGCTGATGGAGGGGGTCTGTACTTAGTGTGGGGGGTCTGTACTGGGGGGGTCTGTACTTAATGGGGTATATACTGAGGTAGGGGGGGTCTATACTGAGGGTGGGGGGTCTGTTCTGAGTGTCGGGGTGTCTATACTGAGAGAGGGAGGCCTGTACTGGGAGGGGGGTCTGTACTTAGTGGGGTCTATACTGAGGGAGGGGGTCTATACTTAGTAGAGGGGGTCTGTACTGAGGGGCGACTATACTTGGTGGAGGGGGGTGACACCATGTTTTACCACACCAATGGGATGACACAGACCCTAGTGGCGCAACTGCCACTCACCTCCTCTATCTTCTCTGGGCATGCTCTAAAGTGACACTGCATCTAGTGGCAGGCTATAGGTGGCAAGTGACACTGCATCTACTGGCAGGCTAAGGGTGGCAAGTGGCACACTTAATCTGATAGCAGGCTATGGGTGGCAAGTGGCACACTTCATCTGGTGGTAGGCTATGGGTGGCAAGTGGCACACTGCATCTGCTGGCAGGCTATGGGTGGCAAGTGGCACACTACATCTGGTAGTAGGCTATGGGTGGCAAGTGGCAAGCAGCATCTGGTGGCAGGCTATGGGTGGCAAGATTCAGATTTAAGGACCTGAATGAACCACCTAATATTAGGAGTCTGAGAACTTGCTATGCATGCCCCATGATTTGGATGCATCCCTGCATGTCTGGAACCCTGCATTTTCAGTACATAGGCGGTTAAATCAACACAAGTGCTTTTTCAAAATACCAATATCACCAAAATTCCACACTTATCTAGCAGCACGTTATTGACTATTTTTTTTTTGCGGTGCCTTACAGATTACAGTACTGTATGTAAAAAATACACACACCCTTTGTCCCTAGTGGTCTGCCCAGTGTTCTGCATGTACTTTTATAAAATAAAAACTGTCTGCCTGCAAACTGTAGATTGTCCATAGCAACCAAAAGTGTCCCTTTATGTCAAAAGTGATTTTAGATCAGCTAGAAAACAGCGATAATAAATTATAATCACTTGCAAAAGTGAGTGATAGCGATTTGTGGGGAAATTCGTCATAAAAAAAAGAATAATGACAGCGACAATTCTGCAACTGAGCACATTTCAGTGATTTTGAGTTGATTACATTATTGAATAATTTTTATTATAATTATATTATTATTTGTTATAATTATTTATTATATTATAATTTATGATTTTGTTTTTCAAACTTTTTCATACCCGAGATGTCTGCTAGACTCTTGTTCGGACAGATTTAAGTGAGTTATTCCTAAGAATTACAGGCCTACAATATAAAACGCCAAATTTCCTTGCAAAATAATTGTACTGCTTTCAGCACCTAAAATCTGAAATAATCATACCGCCAGGGAGGTTAAGTGAAAGGATGCTCCTTAGTACCAAGCAACAATTACTGTTCACAATCTTTATTTCCCACCATACCAGTTTTTCCATTCTTCCCCACTAGGCTACCAATGTACAGAACAATTTAATATCTCAACTCTTGCATATTACAAGCTTCATTTAACAGTATGTCTGATATACAAATTAGAAGAGGTGAAGCTGATGGGTTTAAAATCATGTCATCATTGTCAATCAAAATTACTTTCTGAGCCCACAAAAACTTGAGGCTCCCCAGGATACCCTGATAAAGTAAATATCTTGGATGACCTGGCCTAAACTCTTCATAGCTATTATTGGCACCAGAGAGGCGTGTAACATTAGCTATGAGCTAATCTCTATTTTTAGCTATCAGTGTCAGGGCAGCCATCACCGTCAATGTCATCTTTTCCAGTGTCAAAAGCAGTACATGTCAGCATATGTTAAAGTCATGGTCTGCAGTCTTGCTATTGGGACTAAGCCGGTATAGCCTTACATCTTAGAAGAGGTCATGGTTACCCAGATTTTAATTGGTAATGTTCCACCATCACAATCGTGCGGTTCATATTTCGAAGTAAAGTCTTGCACGTTATGTGCACAAGCTACCTAAATTGTGCCTGGTATACTGTATATGTCAGGTGTACATGCCAATGCTATTCCATATTTATACTATGTTGTGAATCTCTATCCCACACATACCAAGAGACATAAGACCTTCACTGCATACTTCGGCTCCTTGGGAAACTCAGAAAAAAATCTTAGTGTCACATACTGTAAACATCATCTTTGCCATGGTTCAAGCCGCCATTTTTTAATAAAAAACAAGTTTCTTTTAAACATAGAAAACCTGTAACTTTTCTTTTTTGTCTTACTTTTGCCAGATCATTAGCGTGTACTAATTTTCTTTTTGTATAGCCCCTGCCAGACCGATATTTTATTCATGCTGCAAATGCCTGTATTGTGTTCCCAGAAAAGTAAAAGACACTGACAAAGGAACAAGATACTATGCCCCTGAAGGAAAGGTTACACCACTTCTTTAACTTATTTTTAATTAGCTTAGTTATTTCTATTTCTAAGAAGACAAATAATAAAATATTCAAGTCAATTGCCTTTTCTTTGGTCTTGTCCTAATATATTCCTAGACAAGATCCATTTCACTCTTTAAAATCTTCTTTTGTGACAACCAGGAAAGTTAGATCTTCTTCTGAAAATGCAGTTTGGAAGCCCTTGCAGGGCAAAGGGCATTGGGGGTTATTTACGAAAAGGCAAATCCACTTTGCACTACAAGTGCAAACTACAAGTGCAATGTGCACTTGAAATTGCACTTAAAGTGCACTTGAAAGTGCAGTCGCTGTAGATCCGAGGGGCACATGCAAGGAAAATAAAAAACAGCATTTAGCTTGCACATGATTGGATAATAAAATTAGCAGAGCTTCCCCTCATTTCAGATCTACCCCTCAGATTTACAGCGACTGCACTTCCAAGTGCACTTTCAGTGCAATTTCAAATGCACTTTTCCTGTGTCGTTTGCACTTGTAGTGCAAAGTGGATTTGCCTTTAGTAAATAACCCCCATTGAGTTCAATTTTGCTCTTTGTGATTTTACTTCTAAAGAAAGCAATGTTCGCAGGCTTGTGAGATTTTGTTTCTACTGAGGTGTTGGATGACTTCTTTGCCATTTCTTGCTTACTGTAACTGGTGATCCTCATTTATTTACTAACACCCAAAGCAATATGTTGTTCATCTCTGTTGTGTAGCACCCTCCTATTTAGGCTGTTAGGTACATTTAGTTTTTGGCTCCTACTATAATCAAGGGAGCAATGATTGTTTGGTCTGGTATGTTCAGGGTTTGAGTGCTTCCCCCTACCTCTGGGAGAAATAAAATAGCCAGCCTGAATATTGATCAAGGCCTAGTTGGAGAGGTGTGCCCAGATGGTGGCTGGGAAGCTGATAAATAGTCTGGAGCCCTGGATAAGTCATCTTTCCTTAGAAAGGAGAGTTCCCAGCTTCAGTGGGGGACTTTTTCCCCTGAGACAGCCTATGGACTGGGTTGCTGTTCTGTGAGTTCTACATAGTGCAGAGAATTGACCTGGTACTGACTGCAGTACTTCTCCAAAGGGATCTGGTCTAGAGAAGGACTGTCTCGCTCACTGGATTGTGTCCAGAGTAATCTGAAAGGTTCACAGCTGCCTGGGGACTTGTGAGTTAATACCTTGAACTGATGCCTGTGACTGTTCTGTTCTACAGTGTTTCTCAACCCAGGGTGCCGGTTGAGAAAAGAGGCTGCAAAGAGGCCCCAGGGGTGCCGTGAGAAAAGGACAAAAATCTGGCATGTATTCCAGTATACAGAGAGAGAGAGAGAGAGAGAGAGAGAGAGAGAGAGAGAGCTCAATTCCTCCTCCTGGCTCTCTTTTCCTTCCTGCAGCTATCTTTACTCCCAATACAGAACGTAGTCCAGGCCACCCACCTGTGTCCTGCCAACTAATGACATCAATGGTTGCTAAGGAGTAGTCGGCCGGCCCGCAAAGCTTTCTGTATTGCCAACAGGAATATAGATAGTGGCAGGAGAAAAGCCAGGAGAAGGAGTTGCAGGCTGTGCTCTCTCTCTCTCTCTCTCTCTCTCTCTCTCCCTCTCTCACTCACTCTGTATACTGAAGTGAGAAACACTGCCTTATGCCCCGTACACACCATCACTTTATGTGATGAAAAAAAACGACACTTTCTGTGAAGTAAAAAATGACGTTTTTGAAACTTCAATTTTCAAAGACGAAGTTGCCTACACACCATCGTTTTTCTCACAATGTTCTTGCAAAGTGAGGTTACGTTCCACCACGTTTTACCATTGAAGCTTGCTTCATAAGTTGCTTCTGGGCATGCGTGGATGAAAAAACGTCTTAGAAAACGACGTTTTTTGCTACACACGGTCAATTTCTGTGAAGTAAAAAGTGCACTTTTGAAAAACGACACATAAAATTGAAGCATGCTTCAATTTTTTTTGGTCGTTTTTTACAAGACATAAAACGACGTTTTCCCCCACACACAGTCAATTAAAGTGACGTTTTTAAAAACGTCATTTTTTTTCATCACATAAAGTGATGGTGTGTACGCGGCATTAGACTCATTGGGCCATCTAATATGCTGTCCACTCTGAGCAGGAACAATATAGAGCCAAATGACTGGAGGCAAGTTTGCAAAGCTGCAAAATAAAGCAGCTGGAAAATATGCAGAGCCTGCAAAGATCAAACTATATAGAATTTGATCACAGGCCCCTGTCTCCTACCCAGATTGCTAAGGGGATAAAGCTCAAAACTTCTCACTGCTGTCTCTCACTCCTTCTGTAGTGATAAGAGGGATGAGTTGGGATGAGAGCTTTTGTGTTGGGAGGGGGCATTTGGAGAGGGAAGGAGGATCATATTTTGTGCTGGGGGGGAATGTGTGCAAAAGAGGGGATTGGTGGGGGTTGTGCTAGGATGGTAAATTAAATTAGTCAGTATTTGCAGTAAAGCATACTTGTTATACTCTCTGTGAAACCCAAGGGGTTAATCCTCTGCATTTTTGAATAGAGAGAGCAGACTGCGCAAAGGACAAAACAATAACAAAGCTGCTGAACACTGAGGGTCAATAAGTCCTTGGTCAGAGTATGTAAAAAAAGCAGTGCAGCGCTACTAACAAAATGATGAAAGTCCAAAAAAAAAAAAAAAAAAAAAAAAATTAATCAAAATGAAGAGAGGATAAGGGTGACTTCTGGAACCTCAATAGGTGATCGGATGAAGACTCCTTATAAAACAGTCAAGTATCCTTAGATAAAAGTACAAGCCGCTCACCTTAGCAGATGGACCTGTGGGTGAGCAGCAGGTCGAATGCGCTGTCCCTCTTAATAAGGGGGTATTATAAGATGATAACGGTGCCTCCTCGGTCGATCCTTTTCTCCAAACCGACTTTCAGTGGCGGATGGTCATCTGGTATACTCTCATGTAGTTGAATGGCATGAAAAAGTATAAAGTAGACACATAGTGCTCTCCGTATAGTAACCAAAATACAATAAGTTTATTTAAAATAAAAGTACTCACAAAAGAGGCACTATATCCTAGTGCGTAGAATATGAGCATATATCGATAAAATACCAAGTAGGTGGCTGTCCTGACATCAAAATTGGAAGCCCCCCGCACGCGTATCGTCCCAAGGTACAGGACTTCTTCAGCGGATAAGGGGCTATGGTGTCAGGATTCAATATATACCACCAGGACCTAATTTGGCCAATTGGACAAAACCCCGCCCCTCAAGGTAAGGAAACACCCATGGACATGCATTTAAAAGACAACAACAGACAAAATAAAGAACAACAGATAAGCAGAAAAACTTATGCTACCGGGATGTGCAGGCAAACAAATTAGCCACCATAACCCATCATATGGCTGTAAACAGACAACACGGATCTAATGTACATAAGCAATACTTAAATGAAATAAAATAAATAACCAGTACCTACTAGAATCACAAGATCACGCTGTGCAGCTAAGATAGGCATACATACACAGATGACCAGTACCTACTTGCATAGCGATGACATATTGTGTGGCTCAGATAACACGGATCTAATATACATAAGCAGTACTTAAATGAAATAAAATAAAATAGATAACCAGTACCTACTTGCATCACAAGATCACGCCGTGCAGCTAAGATAGGCATACATACACAGATGACCAGTACCTACTTGCATAGCGATGACATATTGTGTGGCTCAGGTAGACAGACAAACCAAAGGATGTGTCCATAAACAAACAGTGTCCACCATAGGTCACATGACCGCAACCAGTCACATGACACACCAAAGGCAGGAAGTGCCTATTGGCTGAGAACAGGGCTAGACCAGCCACCCAACATGGGCGGTACCCAAGCGTCATGACAGGACAACGTGGGCGGTGACGAGCAGACACAAGGCTCATAGGGGCTGGCTAGATAACTAAAAGGACGCCCATATAAGCAGCAGTCTAGTGCTAATTAGAACGGGCTAGCAAAGCCAAGCATATGCAGCAATGATAAAAAACCATGCCATAAAATATCCTTAACCAACCTAATGGTACAGAAAAAAGGCTCACAAAACCTAAACAAGGCAAATGTCTATAATGCAGAATATCAAAAATGAGGGGGAGGGCAAAAGACAAAATTACAATTGTCCCCGAACTGACCACTTGTCATAGACAAGAACAGAGATACAAAAAATTCATAACTAAATAACCGTGGTCAGCGTGAATACAAGGACACATCACATAAAAACCAAGGATAAAAAGTACAATGAGTGTTTTATACCGTATAGAATTAATCTCCAAACATAGGGAGCCAAAAAGACACGGGCTTCACTCTATGATAGGTGGAGATAATGCGAGATGAAAAAACAAATTTAAAATGAAATAAAATAAAAAAGAGACATCAGCACAGCCACCTACCAGGCACATAACATAATAAAATGCAATATACAAATACAAAAATATTAGCTCACAATCAACACAAGCAAGCACAGAATAAAAAACTGAATAAAAAGACTAACGATCTGAAATAAAACAATTCAGGTCAAATTCTACATTTAACCCCAACGGTACACCTACTTTCAATTCATAAACCCAAAACGACTCTCGCTGGCTGAGATGCCTGATGAAGTTACCACCTCGCCAGTGATTTGCCACCTTTTCTATAGCCCAGAACTGCAATCCAGCCGGATTGCGGTTATGGTGCAGTCTAAAATGTTTGGACACACTGTGGTTGACAAATCCCTTTTTAATATTAGTTACATGTTCACCAATCCTCACATGTAGAGGTCTGGAAGTTCTTCCCACATACTGGAGGCCACAATCACATTGTAGTGCATAGACTACCCCTATAGTGTCACAAGTGATGAGGTCCTTAATTTTGTAATTTTTTCCAGTAACTGAGGATGTAAACTCTTTACGCTTCTTGATATTCTTCTTGGCCTTCCTGCAGGGTCGGCACCTGCCACATGCATGGAAGCCAGTAAGAAAATTGAAGATCCTATTTTCAGTATACACAGGTGGATCTATTACTCCTGGGGCCAGTTTGTCCCTGAGTGAAGGCGCTCTCTTGTAAACAAATTGTGGGCGGTCAGGCAATAACGGGCCCAGTAACCTATCATGTTTAAGAATTGGCCAGTGTTTTTTGACAATATTTTCAAATTTACGGTATTGGATATTAAAGTCTAAGACCATACGGATGCCTGAAGAATCCTTTAGGTCCTTTTTTGGTCTATCTGCAACCAGGGTTTTTCTGTCAAGGTTACGGACTGCTTCCATTTCTCTATCCAACAAATCCCTATCATAACCTTTCTCAAGGAACCGTTTAGACAGAGCCTGTGATTGTGAGACAAAGTCACTTTCTTGGGTGCAATTGCGTCTGAGGCGCACAAATTGCCCCTTGGGTATATTCAATAACCATTTATTATGGTGACAGCTCTCTGTAGAGATATAGGAATTACGGTCCGTCGCCTTAAAATATGTCTTCAGAATCACCTGGTTGCCATCCTTACTAAGGTCTAGATCCAAAAAGACCAAATGATCCTGGCTGATGTTCCACGTAAGTATAATATTTTTGTCATTAGCATTCAATGAAGATGCAAATTCATCAAAACTAGTTCTATCTCCATCCCAGATCATGATCAAATCATCTATATATCGCTGGTAACAGATAAGTTGCGGGGGTTTATGTTTGTAAATCGCCTGTTCCTCCCAGTGTGCCATGAATAGATTGGCTACGCTGGGCGCGAAACGTGCCCCCATTGCAACTCCTCTGGTTTGGAGATAGAACTGTTTATCATACCAAAAATAATTTTTCGATAAACAAAAAATCAAACAATCAATCAAAAAGTTCTGGTGTCTCTTTGATAGTTCAGAGGACTCAAATGCCCATTTTACAGATGTCAGAGCATCCTCATGACTGATGATTGTATATAATGAACTGACATCTGCAGTAATCAATAGGCAAGTAGAGGAAATCGTCAGAGTCTCTAATATTTGAATTATATGTTTGGTATCCTTAAGGAACGCTTTAGTATTAACGACCAGCGGCTGTAAAAAAGAGTCAATATATTGACCTAAACGTGAAGAGACCGAATCGATCCCGTTTACTATTGGTCTGCCGGGTGGGTTGGTGCTATCCTTATGAATTTTAGGGAGAAAATAAATAATCGGAGTACGGCAAAACAGGGGGTCTAGATATAATGCCTCCTTGGGGTCTTAGACTTTAATATCCAATACCGTAAATTTGAAAATATTGTCAAAAAACACTGGCCAATTCTTAAACATGATAGGTTACTGGGCCCGTTATTGCCTGACCGCCCACAATTTGTTTACAAGAGAGCGCCTTCACTCAGGGACAAACTGGCCCCAGGAGTAATAGATCCACCTGTGTATACTGAAAATAGGATCTTCAATTTTCTTACTGGCTTCCATGCATGTGGCAGGTGCCGACCCTGCAGGAAGGCCAAGAAGAATATCAAGAAGCGTAAAGAGTTTACATCCTCAGTTACTGGAAAAAATTACAAAATTAAGGACCTCATCACTTGTGACACTATAGGGGTAGTCTATGCACTACAATGTGATTGTGGCCTCCAGTATGTGGGAAGAACTTCCAGACCTCTACATGTGAGGATTGGTGAACATGTAACTAATATTAAAAAGGGATTTGTCAACCACAGTGTGTCCAAACATTTTAGACTGCACCATAACCGCAATCCGGCTGGATTGCAGTTCTGGGCTATAGAAAAGGTGGCAAATCACTGGCGAGGTGGTAACTTCATCAGGCATCTCAGCCAGCGAGAGTCGTTTTGGGTTTATGAATTGAAAGTAGGTGTACCGTTGGGGTTAAATGTAGAATTTGACCTGAATTGTTTTATTTCAGATCGTTAGTCTTTTTATTCAGTTTTTTATTCTGTGCTTGCTTGTGTTGATTGTGAGCTAATATTTTTGTATTTGTATATTGCATTTTATTATGTTATGTGCCTGGTAGGTGGCTGTGCTGATGTCTCTTTTTTATTTTATTTCATTTTAAATTTGTTTTTTCATCTCGCATTATCTCCACCTATCATAGAGTGAAGCCCGTGTCTTTTTGGCTCCCTATGTTTGGAGATTAATTCTATACGGTATAAAACACTCATTGTACTTTTTATCCTTGGTTTTTATGTGATGTGTCCTTGTATTCACGCTGACCACGGTTATTTAGTTATGAATTTTTTGTATCTCTGTTCTTGTCTATGACAAGTGGTCAGTTCGGGGACAATTGTAATTTTGTCTTTTGCCCTCCCCCTCATTTTTGATATTCTGCATTATAGACATTTGCCTTGTTTAGGTTTTGTGAGCCTTTTTTCTGTACCATTAGGTTGGTTAAGGATATTTTATGGCATGGTTTTTTATCATTGCTGCATATGCTTGGCTTTGCTAGCCCGTTCTAATTAGCACTAGACTGCTGCTTATATGGGCGTCCTTTTAGTTATCTAGCCAGCCCCTATGAGCCTTGTGTCTGCTCGTCACCGCCCACGTTGTCCTGTCATGACGCTTGGGTACCGCCCATGTTGGGTGGCTGGTCTAGCCCTGTTCTCAGCCAATAGGCACTTCCTGCCTTTGGTGTGTCATGTGACTGGTTGCGGTCATGTGACCTATGGTGGACACTGTTTGTTTATGGACACATCCTTTGGTTTGTCTGTCTACCTGAGCCACACAATATGTCATCGCTATGCAAGTAGGTACTGGTCATCTGTGTATGTATGCCTATCTTAGCTGCACGGCGTGATCTTGTGATGCAAGTAGGTACTGGTTATCTATTTTATTTTATTTCATTTAAGTACTGCTTATGTATATTAGATCCGTGTTATCTGAGCCACACAATATGTCATCGCTATGCAAGTAGGTACTGGTCATCTGTGTATGTATGCCTATCTTAGCTGCACAGCGTGATCTTGTGATTCTAGTAGGTACTGGTTATTTATTTTATTTCATTTAAGTATTGCTTATGTACATTAGATCCGTGTTGTCTGTTTACAGCCATATGATGGGTTATGGTGGCTAATTTGTTTGCCTGCACATCCCGGTAGCATAAGTTTTTCTGCTTATCTGTTGTTCTTTATTTTGTCTGTTGTTGTCTTTTAAATGCATGTCCATGGGTGTTTCCTTACCTTGAGGGGCGGGGTTTTGTCCAATTGGCCAAATTAGGTCCTGGTGGTATATATTGAATCCTGACACCATAGCCCCTTATCCGCTGAAGAAGTCCTGTACCTTGGGACGATACGCGTGCGGGGGGCTTCCAATTTTGATGTCAGGACAGCCACCTACTTGGTATTTTATCGATATATGCTCATATTCTACGCACTAGGATATAGTGCCTCTTTTGTGAGTACTTTTATTTTAAATAAACTTATTGTATTTTGGTTACTATACGGAGAGCACTATGTGTCTACTTTATACTTTTTCATGCCATTCAACTACATGAGAGTATACCAGATGACCATCCGCCACTGAAAGTCGGTTTGGAGAAAAGGATCGACCGAGGAGGCACCGTTATCATCTTATAATACCCCCTTATTAAGAGGGACAGCGCATTCGACCTGCTGCTCACCCACAGGTCCATCTGCTAAGGTGAGCGGCTTGTACTTTTATCTAAGGATACTTGACTGTTTTATAAGGAGTCTTCATCCGATCACCTATTGAGGTTCCAGAAGTCACCCTTATCCTCTCTTCATTTTGATTAATTTTTTTTTTTTTTTTTTTTTTTTTTTTTTTTTTTTGGACTTTCATCATTTTGTTAGTAGCGCTGCACTGCTTTTTTTACAATCCTCTGCATTGTGTAAAAAGTCTGTTTGATCCTGTCTTCTCTGATCCTCTCCCTCTTCCACTGTCCCCAAACCATCCCCTGACAGAACAGAGGCTTGGGGGCACTCTGCAATGCTCAGTTTGGTGTATATTGTTAGAGAGTTTTTCTTTTCTTTTCTTGGTATTTCTTGCATGTGATCAGCACAGGGCCAATCAGCACTGTCCAGATAGAGGGTCAGGGGTCCTGCAGCCTCATAGGGCAATCAGGGGAGATTGAAAACTCCTCCAACAAGCTTTAACCAGTGCTCTACTGGATATGATTGAAGTCACAAGATTGCTATATAATGCTGATGAGAAAAGGTATTTAACAGTTTATATTTACTAAACTATTGCATTTCAACGTTCTGTGTATTGTGGGAGACCAGCTTTAGTGAATGCAGGATCCTGGGTTTTGTAGCACTTTATGCAAAGACTAGAGTCTTGTATTCCTCCACCTGTTAGCAGTTGCAGTACTACACACCAGTGCCGGCCCGTCCATAGGGGCGCCCGGGCGCCGCCCCCCATCACACAGTCAGTAAAAAAAAAAAAAAAAATTTTTTTTAAATCTGTCCCTTTAAGAAAAAAATTTTCCCCAAAAAAGGGCCTTATGTCCGCGCGCCGGACGCCGGGAACAGTCCTTTAGGAGTAGCGCCACGTCTGTGCAATCACGGGATTGCAGACGCGGCGCTACATTGGCACCAAAAATATGCCTTTGTGGCGCTCTCCATCGCGCCACTTGCTTCTGGCGCGATGGAGTGTATTGTTATGGCCGGGCGGGTGCATACACTGTCTGTGTGCACCCGCCCGTCTCTGTGCTCGTTCCGACGTCACTGGAAAAACCGGAAGTGACGTCGGGTCAGCTCGAGCTCACTGCGCCCGACCGAGGAACAGGTAAGCCTGCCTGTCTCACAGCAGCATTCAACCCCTCCCGTGATTTCCATTATCGTATGTCCACATTCGTATTTGTATTTGGTGGCCGCCCGACACCCCCCCTCCCCCGCGTATTCAAAGTTTTTTTTCTATTTAATACTCGGCGGCCCCCCCCCCCCGCTTATTCATAGTCTTTTTTTGCATTTACTATTTGTCGGCCCACCCCCCCCCCCCCCGCTTATTAAAACTCTTTTTTTTTTTATTATTCGGCGGCCCCCCCCACCCCCCGCTTATTCAGCGGCTGGCATCCACCCTCCACCCCCCCTGATTAATCCAATTTCTTTTTTATATATTTTTTTATATATTTTTTAATATTTAATATTCAGCGAAAATAATGCCAGGCAACAACCCCCCCCCCCCCCCCCATCAATGTTTTTTTTTTATTTAATATTAGTTAAATATATTAAGATTATTAACAGTTTATTTTTTATATTTGATTCAATTTAGCATTAAGTATAAAAAAAGTTTTTTTTTAAATAACTGGGGGGGGGGGGTGGTCTGGTGGGGTAGTGTTACCGCCCGCTGTAGTGTTACTTGTGCTGTAATGAATTTTTACATAGAAAATAAATGTTGTTAATAAATGGGTAAATGAATTATAAAAAAAAGATTTTTCCAATAACGGTTATTAAAAAAATCTTTTTTTTATAATTCATTTACCCATTTATTAACAACATTTCTTTTCTATGTAAAAATTCATTACAGCACAAATAGCGGGCGGTAACACTACCCCACCAGACCACCCCACCCCCCCCCCCCAGTTATTAAAAAAAAAACTTTTTTTATACTTAATGTGCAGGGAAAATATCGGCCGTCAACACCACCCCACCCCCCGCTTGCAAATTGTCCTGCGACTTGGGACTGGAAAGTTGCAGGATAAGTTGGACCCGATGATTTCCAATGAGAACTGTTCATATCTGTGCAACTTTGAAGTAGTCCCTGCATTACTTTTGTCCCACTTTGATGTGACTTGAGGTCCATAGACCTCCAGAATACATAGGCATTGCTTCAAATCGCTGCAAAATCGCACCAAAAAATTGTGGCAGAATCTTGCGACTTTCAGGCTAATGCAGTCTGAAAGTTGCACAATTCTACTGCAATTCTGATGTGACTTAAAGCAATGCCTGTGTATTCTGGAGGTCTATGGGACCTCAAGTTGCATCAATGTGGGACCAAAGTAATGCAGGGACTACTTTGAAGTCGCACAGATATGAACGGTTCTCATTGGAAATCATGGGGTACGACTTGTCATGCAACATTTAAGTCCCAAGTCGCAGGACAAGTAATTCCTGCAGTCTCTGGTAATCTTGTGCAGTATGTCCGCAGTCTCTGGTAATCTTGTGTAGTATGTCCGCAGTCTCTGGTAATCTCCTGCAGTATGTCCGCAGTCTCTGGTAATCTTGTGCAGTATGTCTGCAGTCTCTGGTAATCTTGTGCAGTATGTCCGCAGTCTCTGGTAATCTTGTGCAGTATGTCCGCAGTCTCTGGTAATCTCCTGCAGTATGTCCGCAGTCTCTGGTAATCTCCTGCTGTATGTCCGCAGTCTCTGGTAATCTTTTGCAGTATGTCCGCAGTCTCTGGTAATCTCCTGCAGTATGTCCGCAGTCTCTGGTAATCTCCTGCAGTATGTCCGCAGTCTCTGGTAATCTTCTGCAGTATGTCCGCAGTCTCTGGTACTCTTGTGCAGTATGTCCGCAGTCTCTGGTAATCTTGTGCAGTATGTCCGCAGTCTCTGGTAATCTTGTGCAGTATGTCCGCAGTCTCTGGTAATCCTGTGCAGTATGTCCGCAGTCTCTGGTAATCCTGTGCAGTATGTCCGCAGTCTCTGGTAATCTTGTGCAGTATGTCCGCAGTCTAATCTCCTGCCCATTTCGAGTCCTTCATTACTAACAGTGTCATATTTTAGTTTGTTTGCACCGATCTGTAAGGCTGCGCTATATACCATGATTTGTGATGCTGGGGCTATATACTCTGTGCTGTGACGCTGAGCTGTATACTCCTGACATTGAGTGGAAGCAAGTGGAATACAGGGGACGGAGTGGTGGATTCTATAAGGGGTGTGGCTTATGAGAAATGGGAGGGACCAAATGTGGAAGGGCGGGGTATTGCGCCCCCCTATCATAAAACTTCACCAGCCGCCACTGCTACACACACTGGATGAGTCTCCAGACTTCCTACTATATTTAAAGTATAACTAAAGGCAATTTTTGTTGAGTTGTGTATAGAGTGGAATTAGAACACTTGTCAGTTTTTATTGCTGTCTGTGCCCCCCTTAGGGAGATTCATCCTCTCTATTTGTCCTGTCCTGAAAGTGAAAGTAAAAGAAAATCCAAAATTTTCAGTTGTCCGCAGAAAAGTAATAGAGGGACTATTTTGCAATGGGGACACTAATTCTGGTGACCCAGGGGGGCCCAAGGGATTCCCTTTATTTGCAGGGTTTTCCTCTCACTTCCTGTTTTAGCTATGGGACAGGAAGTGAAATCTCCCCAATGGAATACAAATGGCGAAAAAATTTAAAATGAAAAAAATAAAAGTTTTGTCTATAGTTCTACATTAAGCATTCACAAAGCTCCTCAGAACTCTCCCATCCAGGCAAAGCTCCTCCCTAATACTTCAGTCCAGAATTCAGCTTCACTTTGCATGGGCAACTTCTCTGGCCAGACAGTGAAAGCTTTAGTCCTCAGGCTTGGGCCTACCCTTCTCCAGGCACATGTGTCCTCCCCTGGCAGCAGGCCTGGCAGGTCAGGAACAACAACACACACCCTCCCCAGGCAGAACATGGGAGGTAAGAGAGCTTCTAGAAGGTTCCCTACATTGTTTTACCTCTCCGGAGCATGCACTACTAGCAATAAACCTCTGAGTGGTTAGCCAGGTAGATAAAAATATGCATATCCCTGGCTATTTGCACCTCTAACACTCTAATCAGGGACACTCCCCAGCAGAAGGCAGAAGCAAAACAATAACCAGGGATTATGGAACAACCAAAATAAATCAGAACTATAATTTCAACACAAGCTAATAACAGCCCAGCCAATCACATTCATTCCCTTCTGCTTAGGGCAACGTGGCTACAAAGGATCGCTATGTTGGCATTTTTGTCCATTATAAAACCACTTGGCCTAAGAAATGGTTTAATTTTGTCAACAAAATGGAAATAAGACAAACCCCCTACATCTAGGCATACCATTGTAGCAAGATGTTCTGCATAAGGATGCCCTACTCTCTTTAGTTCCTCAATTGAAATTGTTTTGCTGGAGAAGTACATGTGCTTTGTCTTCCAGAGAGAGAAGTTTGGCATGATGTCAGTGCGTCCTCTGTCATGGAAGCCATTTTCTTTCCTCAAACCCACAGTGGAAGGAAAGACTATTGAGTCAACTATGGCCTGCTTAGGTAAGGATGGAAACATGCTTGTGAGGAAAAGATAGGCTGAGCTTAGGAACAGGTTCTTGTGGAGAAGGGGCAGACTAGGAATATTCCATATACAGTACCTCCGGTGTGTACCCAGTGATGGGAAGAAGGTGTTTCTTGGCATACCTGTCTGACTCAAGCCTGTACAGCAGTTGGATTGTGGAGCATCCCTCTTGACAGGTCACAGTAATTTGCCACAAGCAAATCTACTTAAAAGAGAAATGTGGGATTTAAAAAAAATAAACACTTATACACACCTAGGTGGATACAGCATTGATCCAATGCTACGTCTATCTTCCACTGGCTCCCCACTGAGAACTGAGTGATCAAAGGCTGCTCATCATTCAGTTCTTGGGTCCGCTCTGAGCAGTGAGCTGTGACTGTAAGTCGCCACTCTCTGCTCTGCCCCTCCAGTGGGTATTGCTCACCCGGATAGACCCCTCTCACCTGGCCTAGCAGCCGGAATGATGCACAAACTCGATAACAGTCGCTGCCACAGATTGATTGAGAGCAAATTGAACAGTCCGGAATCCTCTGCCACAGGAAGTAACACTTGAACTTCCAGCCGTACAGTTAAAGAACCTTTAAGCTGAACCGGTGAACTGTAGGACAACTGTAGGAGTTGTGGATCCCTCTTTAATAAGGTCATCAGGCCTATCCCAAGGGCTCCTCCAGGGCAGGTCCTCCCCTGGTTTCCTTTATTAAGTATAGCTTCCTGCACTTAGATGGACAGCTTGGGATCCCTCTTGATTCGTAGGCCCCAGTCAGAATAACTGGGCCTACTGGTAGGGGTGCAGCCTCGGGCCAACGTGGTCCCAGGGCTGAAAATCACACAACACATACCTCGCGCCAGGAGGGCCACGAGGCGAGGAACCCCAAAATATGGCATCTGCCTCTTAAGTATACCTTCCCGGCATGCACAACGGGGCACCACTCCCACTGGGCCGTTCTCCGAGGAAAGGTACTCAATAATCTATGGCTTGCCCGTGTTCCAACACTGGCATGTCAGAAGAGAGGCTAATTTAGTATAAATCATACAGTCTGAGCCAGGAGTCAAGTCCTGGGAAAAAAAGTGTGGGAACTCCCACCCAAGATCCACTCCCCCACCAAAAAAATTATACGCTCATATGCATAATTACTAAACCGCATGTTTTTTCGATCCACTGTACCCTAGTAATCCTTTATGTTACTGGCCGCTTTCTGTATATGGATTCATCGGGTAGTGTGCGGGTATTCCGTCACTTCCTCGATACCGCCAATGCTTTTGTCATTGTTCCCAGGAGACATTGCGGAGGTCTGCCGCGAGTTATCGCGGGATTTAGAAAGAAAGTTCTTTCATAAAGGATTACTAAGGTTTTTTGCCTGACAGTGACTCGAGCTGGGCATCGCCGCTTAGTGAAGGATTGGCTCGGATGGCTCGGCTGCTCTAGTCCTGCAAAGGGAACTGCGTTCCTGCTGTGAAAAAAGTGCAGGAACTCCGTTCCCACGCATTCCCGCAGGACTTGAGCCCTGGTCTGAGCCATGTTATCGGCTCAGACACCCACTAAATTTAACATAGCGCCCAGTATTTGGGAGCAGGGCACTACATATATATACTGTGTGTGTGTATATATATATATATATATATATATATATATATATATATATACACACACAGTGTATTTATATCAACATAATCACCAAAAATACAAAAGAACGCAATAAAACGTTAAAATATAGAAAGTCGATTGTAGATGTTCCCTGTCTTTGCAGCCCCAGCTGTAAATATAACATTTTTGAAAGCCAGCATTCCTTGGGGTTTGTGAGACAAAGCATGAAGACTGCATGCTTGGATATGGAACAAGCAGAGATCAGAAAAAGTTTTCAAAAGGAAAACAGCTAGAAGGCCAAAGTCTTGCACAGAACTACTGTGTATTTCATGCGTTGGGCTAAGAAATCATTATCTACTCAATGCTAGGAGTTTTCACAGATACGAGTTCTGTGTTGAAGCCACCGAGGATCTCGGCGGGCCAACTTTCCTCATTGAACAACGAGGAAATAGAGAACATGTTCTCTATTTGGCCCGACGAGTTCCTCGTCGGCTTCCTCGGTGAAAAGTGTACACACGACCGAGTTTCTCGGCAGAATCCAGCTCCGATCGAGTTTCTGGCTGAATTCTGCCGAGAAACTCGGTCGTGTGTACGGGGCCTCACATGTACCAACAATTTTAGCCACTTCAGCTCTTAAATTTCTACACTCTTCTTAGCCCAGAGTAATTTTACATTTTCACTATGGGCCTACTGATTCAGAAAAAATGTTGTCTATACCTAAAGCTTAAAGGGTAACTCTACTTTTGTTGACAAAAAAATATTCCTCTCTGGGTGATCTATTTACATTGCAAGGATTTAAAAAAAAAATGTTGCAGAGTTCTACCCTTTTGTTCATCTGAAGAAATCCCTGTGTGTGTCCATGTGGTAAGTGAGTCTAATGGGAGCAGTTTCATAATTATCAACCAACGACTGCACCTGCAAGGCTCTAATGAGAAAAATTGCAGGGTCTGTATCCCTTTAGACGTGATTTCCTATTGGGAATAAACATTTTTTCTACTTTGCTATTTTTTTCCAATGAAAGTAAAGTTCTTTTTTAAAATGACCAAAAAAAAAAAAAGAAAAGATAAGCACAAGTGACATTACTTACTTTCAGTGTGGTGTGTCTCTTTTGGCAGGCAGTCTGCATCCAGGGCCAATCCCTTACATGTGATCACTGCATGCAGTAAGCTGCGAGAGCCAGCAGCCCCCCATTGCTTTCAATAGCTGCCAGCAATGGCTGCCTACTTACAGCTAATTGCAGGAACCCCCACTGCCATTCTTGCATGTAATGACAGGTAGGGTGTATTCGCAAGTATGAATGCACATTTGTGGTGCCCTCTGAAGAGCGATCTGTGTCGGGATTGCTGTTCAGAGAACATTTGAGAGGTAGTGAGGAGACCTTACACAAAAAAAATTATATATATAGCGCTATCACTTACATGCAAGCATGTATGGTATCAGCCAAGGCTGCAACTGGGCTCCAGAATAAATCCTCTTTAAAAGAGAAGTATGTTTTGTTTTTTGTTTTTTTTAGATTTATACTGACCTAGGTGGATGCAGAATCAGAACGATGCTGCAGCTGTCCCCCAGAATCTTTGCACTGAGAACCGATCCACCAAAAACAGCAGATGGCCCGGTTCTCTCTTCTCCCCGAGCAGAGAGCTGCTGACTGTCAGTCAGCATCTTTCCTCTGCTCCTCTACACTCACTGGAGTGCTGGGCTGTGGAGGGACGGGTCTCTATATACTACTGTGCTCCTTCTCATAATTCTGACTCATACCCCCTTCCTGTAATGGAGCACGGAAGCCATACTATGTGTACACAGCTTCATCTTATAATACATATGAATGGGGTGGCCATCTTGCTACACGCGCAGTGTAATAAATGGAGTACAAATACCTGTTGTGTTGCTCATTTTGATAGTATATAGTTTTATAGAGTGAAGTGACAAAATATTACCGGTATGTGAAAACAATAAAGTGAAATTAAATGAGAAATCACAAAAAAGTAATTTACTATGAAACTCAGGTGAATATGTAAGAAATCGTCCCTTTAGGAGCAAATGTCATATAATGTAATATAATAAAGTATGCGTATTTCTTTTGGTGCTTTACCCTATAAAAGTATATTATTTAAGAGGTTTATGTATAATGACCTGAGTTGCTAGCTGCCAACATTATTCACTCTAGTGCTGATTTCTACTGTAGCACTCTTGTCCTAAACAGGGCTGCTAGTAAATTTAGTTGTGCTAGGTGGTAACTAGCCCGGCTAATTTGTAGTTTGAACAATGGATTTCTCCTAAGCTAGAGTGGAACTGTAATTCTCTCTTTTGTCAATAGGTGGCACTGTTACCTTTGGCAATAGTATGATAATTCAGGTAATCTGGCTTCTTTCCCCCAAGGTTGTGGCCTGGGTTGGTGTTTGTGGATCAGCAGCCGAGGAGCAGGCCTGAAGCCTGAGGCCTAGCCACGTGTAAAGGGGCTCAGCCACGAGGGGAGCCTGATTAATGCCAGGAGGCATAGGAGATAAATTTGCCAGAGAGTCAACCACTCTTGTTGCCAGAGGCAGATGTCAAAGGGATGGAGTTTTGAAGGAGTACCAGAGCAGGCTCTTCATTAGCCGGGGACTGTGAAATGTTGGGAAAGCTTCAGGAGAGAGCTCATCCAAGACATACAGATGGTAACTATGAGTAAAGCCTGAAGGAGTACAGCGGATAGCTTTAAGTAAAGCTTGAAGAGAAGTACAGTGGGTAGCTGTGAGTAAAGCTTGAGCCATCCAGCGGGTAGCTGTGAGCCTGAGAAACCCAGCGGGTAGCTGTGGGTAAAGCTTAAAGAATACAGCGGGTAGCTGTTGGTGCAGTTTGAGAGGTCCAGCAGGAAGCTGGGAGCTAAGCTTGAGGATCTAGTGTGGGATACTGTAAGTGAAATTGTTGCTATAGGAGTAGTGGCTACAAGATACAGATCGCTGCATTCAGCTTAAAGGCCATTTTTCTGTATTGCTGTTTGTCTAGTTCTATTTTTGTCCAAGGAGTCTGACAATTTGCTATTGCATTTGCCTAACGGTGTCCTGTGCCCTATCCCTCTCTCCCCCTGTTCTTGTTAAGAGAAATACAACTCTTTGTTAATTTTTAAAAGTGACTAGCGCCCATCTTTCCACCTTGCACTACACCCACCATGCCTAGTAACCCTAAGAAGTAACCCTAAAGAGGAATGTCAGCCCTCCCTGACTCTGGGGGTCACCACTAGGCCCCTTTAGATCGGGGAGATCACTACACTACTTTGCATACAATTTTGATAGTATGCAATGAAGATTATGGTCTCTATCTAGGCAAAGTAATTTGTGTATGCGCTCTCCACTCTCGCAGATTCGCTGTAGGGTACAAATTCTGTCTTAAAGCGGAGTTCCGGACACAATTTCACTTTTTAAATATAAATACCCCTGTAATACACAAGCTTAATGTATTCTAGTAAAGTTAGTCTGTAAACTAAGGTCCGTTTTGTTAGGTTGTTACAGCATTTAGACACTTTATAAAATAGAAATTGACTGGGGCCATCTTAAGTGTGGGCATCATGAAGCCAGACTGTATGACTTCCTGGATTTCAGCCTTGCAGATCTCGCACATGCTCAGTGCTGCACAAGCAGTGTAATAGGTTTCAGATCAGGTTTCAGCACCTGTACTGTCCAAGTCACATGATTCTTCGAGACTGGGGAGTGCACAGACTCCTGGAAAGTTACACCCACTACATTCCCAGGAGTCTGTGCGGTGTAGGTTAGGAAGCTTAAGCACTTAGGTGCAGGAAGAGGGAAGATTAACTATTCTGCCTAGCAACAACACTTTGAAGGCATCTAAAAAAAAAAAAAATTTCTTAAAGGACTAATGACATTTTTTAAAACTACTGATGTAATGTTATATTTATGGGTGGAACTCCACTTTAAATACTAAATGTTGTTTAAAGAGGTAAAAGACACAAAATGAAGCCCTGAATATGATGTAAACCTAAAAAATTTGAGTTAGGACTGCAGATAATACTCGGGTGCCTTGTCGTGGATTCTGCAGCTTACACGTTTATTTGCAATTGTGTGCAAACTAAACCCCTGTTTTTAACGTGAACTGTTAGACAGGACAATTCGGTTTGTTGCAGGATGGTTGGTGAGTTTATCTGAGTATTGTTCTTTGTTTTTGTTTGACATGCGTCACTCTTCCATGTGCTCCCTGCTATTAGGCCAGTTATAGGTGGGGGCAGTTGCCGTTTGTTTGTACTGATAATTATGGCTCCCCTATATGTATACGTAAGTCCTAAAAAAAAAATGGTGATACTAAAAAACAGAGTACTCCTACTGCGCTATTAAAAATGAAAAATAAATAAATAAAAAATAAAGTAAATATAAAAATAAGATATATATATATATATATATATATATATATATATATATATATATATATATATATTAAATAAAGATGGACAAGAAAAAACCCTATATAGGGAGACACACAAGATGAATTTATAATTTAACATTTATTAATTAATCAGATTATAGTATATCAATCCTGTGTGTCTCCCTTCATTTTTATTCTTTATTTTCCATTTTTTCATTTTAATAGCTCAGTAGGAGTGTAACCATTTTGTTTGGTGATATTTCACTTTGCAAAGTTTGCCCAAACCAATCACCCCCAACTTGCCCAATTACTTTCAAGAACAATGGAAAAAATCCAAAAAAAATCTGCATATTTGATTACAAATTATTGAATTATGAAAGTCAACCTTATTCACTAAGCTCTGGGGAAGTCCCATGAAAAGGTCAACTTCCCTTGCAAAATAAACAGTCTTTTTTTGCCTTTAGTAAATCAACCTGGCTACTGTATTTGCATGTTATAAGAGATAGAACAAGACCAGGGATCATATGACCCCTGTTTATTTTAGTATCCAATACCTTATCACATGGAGCTGACTCGCTCTCTCAGTGAGGAATATGTCTGTTGATTCCCGTCGAGCAGGCAGATAGCTGGTCCATGTCCACTCCTCCTATGCAGAGCGGACACAGACACAGCCCGCTCTCCTCTGTGGGCGGTCAGATATAAATGGATCATATAAATAAAAATGCACTGCGCTTGAGTTTTAGTAACAAAAAGATAGCAGCTAGCATGTATTGCGGGTAACAATCAAAAAGAATAAAAAGGAAAATGCAGTGTATATAAAGTTCATTAACAAAAAAAAAGTCCACAGCTCCCGGGGAGCACCCGAGGTGTATTATGCACATGACTTGCAGGTGAAATATTGATCCTCCACCACAGCAAAACAAGCCTCTTACTCTTAGGGGTAGACTACTAAATTATAGGTGGTCTGTAGCGCTCAAGCACCCATCATCACTTAATACTGCTCACCGAGGATTGCACAAGCATGCATCAAATCCTGTTGTCCCTTCTGAGAGTGTTGCTCCTCAGGTTTAAATGTGCTTTGAAGCAGTCCTGGCTCTCAAGCTCTGCAGGGCATCCAACTTCATCAGCTTTAGGACCGCCTGTCCGTTTACACTTGACTGCCATCCGATCTGATCTGCCAGATCCCCATCTGTCTGTTTTTAGCAGACGGGTTCAGATCGGATGTTGATGGGTGCAAGGCTGTATCCTGGCCTAGGCCAACAAGGCCCAGGCCTAGGGCAGCACTTTGCAGGGGGGCAGCACGGAAAGAGTCTCTGCCGGCTTGCACTACACTGTTAGTGTAACACAAGCTGCTTCTAATTTTGACTGTCCTATCATCCTGGACCACAAACCTTCCTCACTGTGCTATATGTTTTCTGCTGCACCATTGGCATGGTTATATCTTCTTAGTCCTCTCCATAAAAGTATCAGAAATTTGTACTTAAAGTAAAACTATAGGCAACACTTTTTTTTTAAATTTTGGATAGAGTAAGGAAGGGTTATAGCCCCTGTCAGTTTATTTTTTACCATCTCCGTCCCATTGCAGAGATTTCCCTTCATTTCCTGCCCCATAGCCAAACAAGAAGTGAGAGGAAATCTATGCAAATTAAGGGAATCCACCCCCCCCCCCCCAGGCCCTAAGAACTAGTGTCCCCACTCAAAAATTTCAGGACAGGTCTTAAACAGAAAGGGGCGTGGCCTTGACAGGAAGGGGTGGCTCATATTTAAATTAGGGGATGCACGAGCTTAGTCAGGCCTAGGGCAGCACGAAACCTAAATACACCACTGGGTGGGTGTCAACTGACACATGTCTATCAATAAGCCTGTTCATACAGTATATGAGCATATTCTGCTCCAGTTTACAAGTAGATCCAGATTTGTGCAGAGACTAACAAATGGCGGTAAAGAATCAATGTAGCATGGTGGGACGCAAGCAGACTCTTCTATTATCCTAACACGTGGCACTGCTGTATGTATACTGTAAGTATGCACACGGATCATAGACGTGTTGTACATTTCATATACTGTATGTGTTTTTACACTTCTTTATCTTTTTATCTTGTACCAGGTGTTGGGACCATGATACACAGTCAAAGAAAGAACAATAATTAAAATAGGTGTCTACTGAAATTTGACCTTGGTTCTGACAAATGTTAACCACTTCAGCTCCGGAAGAGTTTACTTTACTTTAACTGACAAGTGCGATCCCACAAATAGAGCTTTCTTTTGGTGGTATTTGATCATCTCTGCGTTTTCAATTATTAGCGCTATAAACAAAAACTACCGACAATTTTGAAAAGAAAAAAAGCTAATTTCTTCATCAATTTAGGCCAATATGTATTCCGCTTCATATTTTTTGGTAAAAAAAATCCCAATAAGCCTATGTTGATTGATTTACAAACTATTGGATATATTTATGAAATTTAGATTTTTTTTTACTAGTAATGGCGGTGATCTGCGACTTATATCGGGATTGCCATATTGCGGCGGACAAATTGGACACTAACTGACACTTTTGACACTTTTTTGGGGACCAGTGACACTAACACTGTGATCGGTGCTAAAAAAATGCAATGTCACTGTACTAATGACACTGGCTGGGAAGGGGTTAACAGGGGCGATCAAAGGGTTATCTGTGTGCCTAGCCAGTGTTTTACTGTAGTGTGGGAGGTGCTTTTACTAGGCGAAGGCATAGATTTGTGTCCCTGCTTTGCAGGAACACAGGATCCATCCCTTCCTTACTGATAGAATGGCAATCTGCCTTGCTTGCGTAGGTAGATCGCCGTTCTCTCTGTGCACCGAAACAATTAGCTGATCATCTCCTGCAGTGTAGAATCACAGCGGGAACGCGCCGTCGGCAGAGTGCACTCGCACCTGATACCCAGAAGTACATGATCACGTATATATACGTGATCCTGCACAGCGTGACCACCTTGTAGCAGTAAAACTCCTATAGGGCAGTCGAAAACTGATTTAGAATTTGGAATCGAGACCCTAAAGGGACCTGCTGCTTTCCTTCTGATATTATTTCTACCTTGCTGTTATTCTGAGTCATTTGCTTCATACTTTCCCAGTCATTGATGTGGGACCTATTTGCATATTATGCAAATATAAGATTTATAAAAACTAATATAAGAATTTTTTACATTTTTTTATTTTATTTTATCAATGATATGCACTCTCAGACAACCTAATTATTTTATTGTGAAACTAGAATTAGGCACAGCAGCCACAAACATTACATAGTATACCGACATATTTACATTATATTTTTATTTAGTGTTGTCGGCATTTGTCAGCCATCCATTGTGTCCTGTCAAAATCAAGTCCTGGGTAAGGTGAAGAGACGGCATACAAGGTATTTTCATACTCGTGCCTGGTAGCCATTAACCTTCATGCTTACCACCATAATAAAATTACTGATCATAAACATAAGATCTTGCTGGTGGAAAGATGCAAGTATGATCTGTAAGGTATACATACAGTATATATGCACATACTGTACATACGTGTAAATTACTGACCTCAGATTTTTCTTTTTGGATTCTACAGATCTGAATGCAGCATAGTTTTACTGGTCTTTATGCACCTTATGCATGGGCCCATAAAAACAATAAAGTTGCATTCAGAGCCGCCATAAAAAAAAATAAAAAAAAGTCTGTACTGATGAAAGCGAGATTTTATTTATGATTGTGTGCATGAGCTCTTAGAAAACTTACATAATATATATTTGTACACACATGTGGACAAGGTGGACTGCTGTTGATTAATGGAGTGGCTTTGCTATACTTGCCATCTGTGTTTTTATATTATCCCATATTTAATTTCCTGTTTCATCTATTGGGTAGTATTGCGGTAAATAGATCGCATCATGTTATGCCATGTATTTAATGTTTCTCCGGGATTTCAAAATGAAAAATAACATACAGATATTGGCCCGTATTCACAAAGCACTTGCGCCGACATATCTCGAGATATGCCGCGTAAGTGCAAATATGCGCCGTCGTATCTGTGCGCCGTGCCCACAAAACTAAGATACGCCAGAAAATAGGCTTCATCCAACCGACGTAACTTGCCTACGCCGGCGTAGAGTGGGCGCATATTTACGCTGGACGTAGTTGGCGCTCCCATTGATTTTCTATTCACATATGCAAATGAGGGAGATACGCCGATTCACGAACGTACGTCCGACGCAGTGCGCGTAAAGTCATACGTCCGGCGTAAAGTTATGTCCCATAAAGGAGGTGTAACTCAGCAGCATCCATGCAAAGGGCTGCACCGGGGAACTCAAGCCGAGCTATTTTACGTAGTTTACGTAGGACGTGAATATGACTAGGCGTAGGTTACGTTCACGCCGTAGGCAGTGATCCGACGTATCTTATGCAGTTGTTCCGACGTGATTGTGAGCATGCGCACTGAGATGCGCCCATGGGAAGGCGCATGCGCAGTTGGCGATACGTATCTGTCTGTCGCTCAGCCCATCATTTGCATGGGGTCACGCCTCATTAGCATGGGTCACGCCCACTTCCACTTACCCTGACTTATGCCTTGGAAACCCAGCGCAGATTTAGAGGCACTGGCTTTGTGAATTCAGTGCTTGCCTCTCTGCGCTGCGTCGGCGTAGTGTAAAGGAGATACGCTACGGCGGCATAAATATGCGCCAGTGACTGTGAATCCAGGCCATTGTGTCTAGCTTTTTGTGACCTTTACACATTTGTCATCAATAATGGGTAGAGTATGGCCCCAGTACACTACTGTAGGAGTTTAATAAAATAACACAAAGAAAAGTATGCAGCAGGCTGTGATCCATGTAATGCAATCAACAACCATTGTTAGAAACAAATGAAAATGTGATTGTTTGCTCTGGACTAATACACTTGTCATGTTATAATTTCTCTCTTTTGGTAACACTGAATCTGCAATGTTTTCTGTGTTTTTATTTTCCCTTGTGAACTGGTAGGCAAACATCCTCGTTATGAATGAATGAATGACTAAATCGCCTCAAAGGCTTCTGCTTGAATATTTATTTGTCTCTTTTTCTTGTATGTCACGATAACTATATTTATCTTCTTGGGACTTTAGCTTTCTCATATTTTATTCATTTATCTTTCCTCACACGTGCCCCTCCCATCCACAGTTTGAACCCATTAGGGGTGGATGGGTGGTCCGGAGGTGGTCACGCATGTTCACTTCATAAAATCTGTCTCTCTTTGAAAAAAGTTTGGACACCCCTGCAATAGAATTTCAGACTGAGTGGGAAGGTACAATATAACAAGTATTTTAAATGCTAGAAGTCTCATGGTACCAGCAAAAATAGCAAAATTTCTCCCTACTTATCCAGATACTTGTTTTCGTGGCTGCACATCTCCAGGTACTCACTTACACATCTGGTGGGAATGTCGAATAGCTCAAAAGTTTTGGATCAAAATATTCAATATGGCCTCTACTGCCCTGGAAATCTCAATATCGCCCGACCCTGCCGTAGCACTGTTAAACCTTAAGCCCCCTGAACTCACTCGGACTCAATTCCAGCTACTTGTTTATCTGACAACTTCGGCTAAACAAACCATAGCTAAGGCATGGAAATCTCAAACGCTCGTTGTGGCTGAGGCTAAACACTGAATGAATAGAGCCCCTGTCTTTCACAAAATTTCGGCTATTGAGAATGATACTATTAAAAATTTCTATAAAATTTGGTAACCGTGGGTTAATCATTACCTACCTTCCAATTTTGATCAATCTTTGTTGATGCCTTGCTAATGATTTCTTAATTTTTCCTTTTTTTTTGCGCCATTTTTTTTATTTTTCTTAGTGTGTTTTTTTTTGTTTTTTTTTCTTGAGGCTGGGGTCGGATCACCTTCGGGAGAGAATCCTACTCTTATCTTCCCTTCTTCTTTCCTCTTCTTCTTTCTCACTTCTTCCTTTGCTTCTTTTCTTAGCAATTTCCTTTTTTTTTCTGCTTATTATTCATCAACAAATACATTTGGGATTTTTTCTCTCTTGTTTTTTCTACAGTTGTCTGCATATATAATTTAGAGTTTGGACTATTGACCTAATAGATTCCTTTATTAATACGACCCATGTTTTTAGGGTCAGTTCAGGTATTTCAGAAACAACGCACAGGAGATGTATGCTCTTTTTCTTGTATGTCACAATAACTATATTTATCTTCTTGGGACTTTAGCTTTCTCATATTTTATTCATTTATCTTTCCTCACACCTGCCCCCTCCCATCCACAGTTTGAACCCATTAGGGGTGGATGGGTGGTCCGGAGGTGGTCATGCATGTTCACTTCATAAAATCTGTCCCTCTTTGAAAAAAGTTTGGACACCCCTGCAATAGCATTTCAGACTAAGGCCCCTGTACACACGACCGAGTTTCTTGGCAGAATTCAGCCAGAAACTCGATGGGAGCCGTATTCTGCCGAGGAAACCGGTCGTGTGTACACTTTTGGCCGAGGAAACCGACGAGGAACTCGTCGAGCCAAATAGAGAACATGTTCTCTATTTCCTCGTTAGTCAATGGGGAAACTTTGCTCGCCGAGATCCTCGGTGGCTTCACAAGGAACTCGACGAGCAAAACGATGTGTTTTGCCCGTCGAGTTTCTCGGACGTGTGTACGGGGCCTGAGTGGGAAGGTAACAAGTATTTTAAATGCTAGAAGTCTCATAATTGCACTCTCTTTCAGCTTGTAATTACATGTCTCTAGTGCTGTAGAGTACGCAGAGAAGATCCTTCTAATAGTATAAGGCTACCCCTTCCCATTTCCCTTTTCGTCTTGGCCATTTTTCAGAGAATATGAATAATAACACACAAACATTTCTTTCACCCATGGTTAGTGTCTGGCTGAAGCCATTTATTATCAATCAACTGTGTTTACTCTTTTTAAATCATAATGGCAACAGAAACTACCCAAATGACCCTTATCAAAAGTTCACATACCCCATTTCTTTATACCGTGTATTGCCCCCTTTAACATCAATGACAGCTTGAAGTCTTTTGTGGTATTTGTGGATGAGGCTCTTCATCTTCTCAGATGTTAAAGCTGCCCATTCCTCTTGGCAAAAAGCCTCCAGTTCCTGTAAATTATTGGGCTGTCTTGCATGAACTGCAAGTTTTGAGATCTCCCCAGAGTGGCTCAATGAGTGGCTCAAGCCAAACACTAACCATGAGTGAAAGAAAAGTTTTTGTGTTATCATTCATAGTCTCTGAAAAATGGCCAATAAATCATAAATTCTGCCAGGGTATGTAAACTTATGAGCACAACTCATATATCTATCTATAAATATATATATATATATATATATATATATATATATATATATATATATATATATATATATATATATATATATATATACTGTATATATTATAAATGTTAAAAAAAGTATTTGTTTTTATATTGTCTTTTTTTACATTTGAAATATTCTCGTGAAATTGCCTTGTTCTATAATTGGCATAATTTCACATAAGATCAGAATACATTTTTTGGTTTTGCACATGAGAGCACATTGCACATAACATTGTAAAATTGTTTAGATAAAAACAAAATAGAATTTGGTATACTGTAAATTGCTTCAGATCTACAAGACAATGGTTGAGTT
The DNA here is from genome assembly GCF_905171775.1 of Rana temporaria. NCBI lineage: Eukaryota > Metazoa > Chordata > Amphibia > Anura > Ranidae > Rana > Rana temporaria. Next base: position 563,387,600 of record NC_053489.1, on the reverse strand, counting down.
AAAGAACGGCCTGTTCAAACTAAGAAAATACTTTTGTTCCCTTTACCATTGCCAAACTATTCAAGGGAGCTTAGATTATGTCATCAATTGCAGCCTCAAGAGAGACCAACTGCTCCTTCTATATACAAGTTTATAATGGTTTGTTGTCCTTAGTCCAGATATTCATTGACAATATATAGTTATAGTCTGTCACCATTTAAAATACAGAACATATAACTAACATTTACCTTTATTTTTGTCTTTTATGGTTATATAACATTATATTTTATAACTCAAGGTTTACTGTATAATATGATTCATATGCTATTCACAACATTGTACATGTTGAAATGTATCATGTCTGTTATCAATAAAACATATTGATACAAAACTAAGAAAATAGTTGTGACGGACAGTTATGCTTAAAAAAAAATAATTGAAAAATGCCCTGCTCAACTTACTGACCAGCCTGCAACCAACCAAATTATCCTATCCAACAGTTTGCGTTAAAAACTTGGGTTTAGTCTGCACACATTTGCAAATACAAAAGGCTGGCCGTTAAATTGAGCAGGGAATTTCTTTGGTTTTGTTTTGCATGTGTCGCCCTTCCATGTGCTCCTTTCTGCAAAGGCCAGTTATAGGTGGGGACAGGGGCCATTTGTTTGTATAGTTATGCTTTAGCAGGATGATTCTGAATTGCTCTGAGAATCAAATATATTTGGAAGCATAGCTTCTGTACAAATAAAACCATTCAATGAACAAAGATCAGCCTTGGTGGAGTGTGAGATCATCTGTCAACAGATGTTTGGGATCTATTGTACAAGTTACTTGTAACAGCAGGTGCTGCTGAAAGATACAGAATAGTGTGCACCATCTGAACCTGGGGGCATGCATGAATACTCAGTAATTCACAGAGGTCTGACATAGTGCATCCTGAATGAGGAATAATACATTCGTGTCACAATAAATATTCAAGCATGACAAGCTTGGTAGCTCACTAACTTACACCTTCTAAGCTTCCAATGGTTCCTTGTGAACCTTCTATCCCATTGTCCAGTGATGGTGATTATTATATGTTTGGATAATAATCAAATAGTGAATGGGCTACAAGTGTCACAACAGACAACACTGAGACCCCAAAGTTATCAAATTCTTAATATTCTAGTTGGCAATCTTATTCTTGATACCCAATGCATATAAATATCTTGAGGAACGGTTTTATAATTCTTAGTGCACTGTAAAGTTTATGTATTATAGGTACTTAAGTCTCCAGATGCCATCTACCCAAACTGATTTTTTGCTTTCAAGTTGATGGGGACAGCCTGTGCCTAAAATTCTACACACATTTTCTGCACTTTCAGCACTGCAAGTTTTTTTGCATTTTTTTGCCAATTGTTGTTTATTGCTTTTTGCATCAAGATGGACTCTCACAATCAGCAATAGCTTGTTTGGGAAGAAACAATCATTAAAGTGATAGATGCTAGATCTTGAAATTATAAAGTCACAAAGGTATCATAGTATATGCAGACTACATCCTATACCAATAACAATATGAGTTGTTCTGGGTACATTCCATCTTTCATATCTTAGCTATTTGCACATACAGTACTCACCCTTGACTGTGATGGCTGTCCTCATACTCAGTGCCCTCTTCACCAATATCAGGCAGGGTAAACAGCATGGACTTGGTGTTCCAACCAGAAACTGAAGACTCCGGAATATGCCTTGGTGATCGATTAGAGTGGTTAGATTGACTTGTGGTTATTACTGGATTGCTAGCTGGGCGAACCAGGATAGTAGTCAGCATTGTTGGAGATGAAGTGGTCGTCTGGGGCCCTGTCCATTGTTCCTCTTGAACTTGTTGTAATGGTGGTAACACGCTAGCAGCAGCTGAGTTTAAAGTTTGGGGTTTTGTTGAATGAGATGGGCTACTTGGTGCAGATATCCCATTTGTATGAATGGTGGACTTTCCGGAGGGAACTCGAGAAAGGGAAGAAGCTGAAGTACTAAGAATATGCAATGGAGAAGGTGGTGCAGAAAGTAAAAGGAAAGGCGTTTTTGGAGCCAAAGAAGTGACAGTGTTGGAACCTTGAGAAAATGGGTTGCTGCTTGGCCCAGAATTTAAAGGAGAAACTGATGATTTGAAAAATTTAGCAAATACAGTTCCCAGATCCAAAACTGCCACCTTCATGTCTTTTCAGCTGACAATAAAAATATAAAAGTCTGCAAATACAGGTAAGTAAATTAGGAGAAACAGTATTAAAGTTCTGTAAAGTCCTGCTCATCCCCACCAGCAAAACGTAACTGCCAGAGATGGAATACAAAGGGAAATATCTGAAAGTAAATACTGTTACGAAAAAGACTAATTTCTTTCAAATGCAATTAAGCCAGTGCATTCACTACATCTACAAAGTCTCTAGTCCACAGATGTACAGCTAAACTTACTACAAAGCTTGTACTATAAGAAGGAAAACTGCATATGTGAAATCCCGACAGAAAGGAGAAAGCTGCGTGTTTATGTCTTGATTCAGTGGCTTGGAGCAGCTGACATAAGAGTAGAAGGGGCGGGAGGTTGCTATGATAAACAAAAAAGGGAGAGACCTGTGACTGGGCCTTTTCAGCTCGGAGGCTTGGAAGCTTTCACCCTGAGAGACAAGGAAGAAAACAGATTAGTCACAGTATTGTACTCACAGAGCCAACCAGAGCGCAGACAAAGACAGGGGCGATGGACAGATTTACCTGGCTGCTTTAAATTTCAAAAGGAAGTTGCTTATTGTATTGTATAGTGCAAAGAACAGCAATGATATGCAAATATGAACTAACTGTAATCATTATTCTTTCACCGATCATACAAGAGTATGCTAAAAGAAGATTGTTTGCAATGGGCTATTGCATTCTTCTCATTGTCAATCCCCAAATTAGGACCAATTTAGAACAGAAACTGCATTTTTGACTGCATGTTTACATGCATTTAAAGCGCGTTTGACACATGCTTGCTGCACACTTGATGTGCACTTGGATGCATTTGGTATGCGTTTTGAGCTGCGTTTGCAGTGCATTTTTCTATAAGTTTTTGGGCCCGGCATTCTTGGCTTAAAGTGGCATTGTGTGGTGCATTTAAAGCGCGTTTGTAGCGCGCAAAAAAGCAGCATGCTCTACTTTTTTTTATCTGCACTCAACTGCACTGCAATGATGTGAACTATGCCCATAGGATTACCTTGATTTTGGGCTGCCTATGCATTTGGAGTGCAGTTCAAAATGCATCCAACTTCATTTGGTGTGAAAGGGCCCTTACTGTATAAGGTGCAATTGCTTCTTGAATGTGTCTTTGCCATAGGATGGAGGTAAGCAGTTAAGCAGTCTGTGGTTTCCCTGCTGTATGGGAATCAAGGGCCAGATTCACAGCCAGGCGGCGCAGCGTAACGTAACCAATTTAGGTTACACTGCCGCAAATTTTCTGGCTAAGTGTCCGATCCGCAAAGCACTTACCTGGAAATTTGCGGCGGTGTATCCTAAATCCGTCCAGCGCAAGGCGGGCCCAATCGAATGGGGCGAGTCCCATTTAAATTAGGCGCGCTCCCGACGTGCTTTGCGCGAAGTTACGACGCGCCGACGTTTTGTGAATCGCGACGGGTAAAAAAAAAAATCGAAAGCGACGCGGGAAAGACGGGTATACTTTTACATGGTGTACTAAGTTTACACTTTGTAAAAGGTACCCTATCTTTGCGACGGCAAACTAATACTTGCGGCGACGTAACGACGGGAACAAATTTCGTGGATCGCCCTAACTGCTAATTTGCATACCCGACGCTGGTTTACGACGCGAAATCCCCCCAGCGGCGGCCGTGGTACTGCATCCTAAGATCCGACAGTGTAAAACTATTACACCTGTCGGATCTTAGGGATATCTATGCGTAACTGGTTCTATGAATCAGTCGCATAGATAGAAACAGGGATACGACGGCGTATCAGCAGATACGCCGTCGTATCCCTTTTGTGAATCTGGCCCTAAATACCTACCCAAATAGAAATAAGGAAGCTGCCATTACTGAAATGTTTATGCATGCTCCAGGGCTGTCATCCTGATCCTTACTTCACTAGTTTGTAAGTCACTGACCTGGAACAAGCAACTATCCAGTGCAGTGTCAGGACACCAGATATGCACATACTGCTTTGTTACAAGACAGAAAAATCACCAACCAATAAAGGAAAGAAAATAACGGGCTGGATTCACGTAGATCGGCGCATTGTTATGGCGGCGTAGCGTATCGTATTTACGCTACGCCACCTTAAGTCAGAGAGGCAAGTGCTGTATTCACAAAGTACTTGCCTCCTAACTTACGGCGGCGTAGCGTAAATGGGGCCGGCGTAAGCGCGCCTAATTCAAATGAGGATGATGGGGGGTTGGGGTTTTATGTAAATGATTGGTGACCCGACGTGATTGACGTTTTTTACGAACGGCGCATGCGCCGTACGTGTACATATCCCAGTGTGCATTGCTCCAAAGTACGCCGCAAGGATGTATTGGTTTCGACGTGAACGTAAATTATGTCCAGCCCCATTCACGGACGACTTACGCAAACGACGTAAAATTTTCAAATTTCGACGCCGGAACGACGGCCATACTTAACATTGGCTACGCCACCTAGGGGGCAGCTTTATCTTTATAGCGGCGTATCTCTTACCGAAGCGGCGTATCTTTACTGCGACGGGCAAGCGTACGTTCGTAAATCAGCGTATCTAGTCATTTACATATTCTACACCAAAATCAACAGAAGCGCCACCTAGCGGCCAGCGGAAAAATTGCACCCTAAGATAGGACGGCGCAGGCCGTCGTATCTTAGCTAGGTTTAAGTGTATCTCAGTTTGAGAATACACTTAAACTTACGACAAGGCTTAGATTCTGAGTTACGTCCGCGTATCTACTGATACGCCGGCGTAACTCTTTGTGAATCCAGCCCATAGTTTTTAACAACTATTTCTATCTGGGATGCTCCTTTTCAAAACCGAATTAAAGTGATATTAACCACTTGACAACTGGGCACTTAAACCCCCTTAATACCAAGACAAATTTTCTGCTTTCGGTGCTCTCACATTTTGAATGACAATTACTCAGTCATACAACATTGTACCCAAATGAAATTTTGTCCGTTTTTTTTTTACACAAATAGAGCTTTCTTTTGGTGGTATTTAATCACCGTTGGGTTTTTTATTTTTTGCGCTATAAAATAAAAAATACTGAAAATTCTGGAAAAAAATATGTTTTCTTTGTTTCTGTTATACAATTTAGCAAATTTTCTTCATAAATTTGGGCCAAAATTTGGGCCAAAATGTATACTGCTACATGTCTTAGATAAAAATTGGTGTTTATTGGTGTTTATTGGTGTTTATTATTTGGTCTTTGTGAAAGTTATAGAGTCCACAAGCTATGGTGCCAATATCTGAAAATGTATCACACCTGAAGTACTCATTTCTTGAGACCCTAACATGCCAGAAAAGTACAAATACCCCCGAAATGACCCCTTTTTGGAAAGACGACACTCCAAGGTATTTAGAAAGAGGCATGATGAGTTTTTTGAAGTTGTCATTTTTTCCCACAATTCTTTGCAAAATCAAGATTTTTTATTTTTTTCACAAAATTGTCATATTAGCAGGTTATTTCTCACACACAGCATATGCATACCACAAAATACACCCCAAAACACATTTTGCTATTACTCCCGAGTATGGCGATACCACATGTGTGAGACTTTTACACAGCATGGCCACATAGAGAGGCCCAACATGCAGGGAGCACCTTCAGGCGTTCTGGAGCACCCAGGCCAATTCTGAAATTTCTCTCCTACATGTAAAAATCATAATTTATTTGCTAGAAAATTAAATAGAACCCCAAAACATTATATATATAAATATATATATATATATACTGTATTTATCGCGGTATAACGCGCTCCCGCGTATACTGCGCACCCCTAAAGTTGCCCCGAATCCTGTGGAAAAAAAGTATTTTTTGTACTTACAGTTTTGGTGTCTTGCGTGGCGTCCATCGGCGGCCTCGTCGGGTCCGGCGTCCGTCTGCGGCTTCGGGTGTCCTCTTCGTCAGGTCCGGCGTCCTTCTGCGGCTTGGGGTGTCCTCTTCGTCGGGTCCGGCGTCCGTCTGTGGCTTCGGGTGTCCTCTTCGTCGGGTCCGGCGTCCTTCTGCGGTGTCCTCGCGTCCTCCCCGCTCGTTTCCCGTGCCGAGTTAGAATACTGCGCCGACATATACAGAGCGCAGTACACTCGTGTATTGTCGGGCAGGCTTGGCAACTCTCGCGCTGACGTCCTGTACGTCCAGGACGTGAGCGCGGAAGGAGCCGAGACTGCCCGACTATACCCGAGTGTACTGCGCTCGGTATATGTCGGCGCAGTATTCAAACTCGGCGCGGGAAAGCGGGTATCGGTACCGCGCACCCACGATTTTGCCCTGATTTTCAGGGCAAAAAAGTGCGCGGTATACGCTGATAAATACGGTATATATATATATTTTTTTTTTAGCAAAGACCCTAGAGAATACAATGGCGGTAGTTGCAACTTTTTATCGCGCACGGTATTTGCACAGCAATTTCTCGAACGTGTTTTTTTGGGAAATAAAACTGTTTTGTGCTTTTAAAAAAAAAACACTAAAGTTAGCCCAATGTTTTTGCATAATGTGAAAGATGAAGTTACGCCGAGTAAGTAGATACTTAACATGTCACCCTTCAAAATTCCACATGCTCGTGGAATGGCGCCAAACTTCGCTACTTAGAAATCCCCATAGATGAGGCTTTAAATATTTTTACTGGTTACATGTTTTTAGTTAAGAGGAGGTCTAGGGCCAAAAGTATTGCTCTCGCTCTAACGTTTCACATGTGTGTTTTGAACACCGTTTTTATATGTGGGCGGGAATTACATATGTGTTCGCTTCTGTTTACGAGCACACGGGGACAGGGGTACTTTATAAAAAAATATATTTTTTGTTCATTTTACTTTATTTATTTTAGTTTGACACGTTTTTCCCCAAAAATAAATGTTTTTGATCACTTTTATTCCTATTACAAGGAATGTAAACATCCCTTGTAATTGGAATATGGCATGGCAGGTCCTCTTTACATTGAGATATGGGGTCAATAAGACCCCACATCTCACCACTAGGCTGGGAAGCCTGAAATAAAAAAAAACTATCCTGGCTTTGATCGTAGCGGTGAGTCGGTAGAAGCACCAGAGGGCGACAGGGGGGGGGATGTCCCCTCTCGCCTCCCGTAAGAATGATCAAGAGGCGGAACAGCTGCTATGATGTAGAGCAGGGGTCTTCAAACTACGGCCCTCCAGTTGTTTAGGAACTACAATTCCCATCATGCCTAGTCATGTCTGTGAATGTCAGTGTGTTACAATGCCTCATGGGATGTGTAGTTCTGCAACAGCTGGAGGGCCGTAGTTTGAGGATCCCTGATGTAGAGAATCGACGGCTGAAAAAGCTGATATCTGAATGATGCCTGTAACTGCACCCATCATTCAGATACCCCAGCACAAATTCAAGGACGTCATATGATGGCCGGCGAGCGGGAAGTGGTTAAAACGCATTTTTTTTTGTATTTTCCGGGTATTGCAGAGTATTGGCAGGATATTACAGAGTGTTTTCTGGGTATTTCAGAGTATGGGCAGGGTATTTCAGAGTATGGGCAGGGTATTTCAGAGTATGGGCAGGGTATTGCACAGTATGAGCAGGGTATTGCAGAGTATGGGCAGGGTATTGCAGAGTATGGGCAGGGTATTGCAGAGTATGGGCAGGTATTGCAGAGTATTTTCCGGGTATTGCAGAGTATTTTCTGGGTATTGCAGACTATTGGCGGGGTATTGCAGAGTATTGGCAGAGTATTGGCGGGGTATTGCAGAGTATTGGCGGGGTATTGCAGAGTATTGGCGGGGTATTGCAGAGTATTGGCGGCGTTCTGCAGAGTATTGGCAGGGTATTGCAGAGTATTGGCAGGGTATTGCAGAGTATTTTAGAGTATTGGCGGAGTATTGCAGAGTATTGGCGGGGTATTGCAGAGTATTGGCGGGGTATTGCAGAGTATTGGCGGGGTATTGCAGAGTATTGACAGGGTATTGCAGAGTATTGGTGGGGTATTGCAGAGTATTGGCGGGGTATTGCAGAGTATTTTCCGGGTATTTTTAGGGTACTGTAGAGTATTGGCAGGGATGGCTGAGCATTGATGGATGGATGGCTGGATCTGTGACTGCAATTGTCACAGATCCAGCCCACAGCGCTGCTGCTGCCATCCGATCACTCCCCCTCTCCTCTCACACTGTACCGATCGGTACAGAGAGGGGAGGGAGGAATCGGCATCATCACATGACGGTTTGTTTACAAGTGATCGCTCCATCACTTGACCGGGCGATCACGTGGTAAACGGCCACTATCAGCGGCTATTTACCACGATCCGTGATGCGCCGGGTCCTCCCAGAATCGCGGGAACGCGATTCTGGGAGAACGTCCATAGACGACCTCCCAGATTTACCGAACCGCTCTGTAGACGTCTTTTGTCTATGGGCGGGTCGTTAAGTGGTTAAAGGTTTTTTGTTTTCTTTTTAAATAACAAACGTGTTATACTTACCAGCTCTGTGAAATGGTTTTCCACAGAGCTGCCCCGATCCTCTTCTTCTCGGGGTCCCTCACTGGTGCTCCTGGCTCCTCCCCCTTGACTGGTGCCCCCAATAGCAATCCACATTGCTGTGTGTGGGGGCACTGGTGCATGCTCACTCCAAGGCCATAGGACACATAGAGCCATGGTCCAACCCCACCCCTGCCCTCTCCACATTGGCTCCCACTTCTGTCTCAGCCAATGAGAAGAGCGAGATCCTGCATGCATTGCATGTCCTATGCATAGCATTCGTATGTACTGCAAATTTTTCTCAATAAACTGTTCAGCCTTTACATCAGCTCTGCACTGTTTTGACTGGAGGCTCCACATCCTCATTGAGTTTTGGATAGCGCTGTCTGCATCGCTCCTACCCTATTCACTCACTCCATGTGTTTTCAAGACGGCTGCATCGGATAGGCTCTGGGGCAGTGGACAGCACCTGGAACATTGTGTTGTTTTAGTCTTCTCATCCTAGTTACACTTTGATAATTAAAGGCTGAGCTTAACGTGTTTTATCTTCTTCTGACATTTCACTTATTTATTGCTCAGCACTTATATTGGGCGTGTCCGTATTAGCACTGTCTACAATTATCATTTATAAACCTAGTAGGTGTCAAACTTGAATTTCAAGTTTGAATACATATCATAACTGGACACGTTTTTGAAACACATCAAACACCTACAGCATGCACAAGTAACCCCTGGTCAAGCTCGTCCACACAGGAGATTTTTTTGTTGCTATTGTATTTCTGATGGACACATGGATGAAAAATACAATTGTAGCGCCTGGCTACTTTCATAGCCGGTGCTGTTGTTAAATTAATAGGGTGGTCAAAGAATTAGTTGCCTCTGACCGTGTTTATTTTGCTAAATTCAGAGCTTCTGTTCCAGCTTTGGCTGTACTGTGTGTGTACACTGTCGTTGTCTGGGGAGTTGGTCCCACCCCCAGACCGACAGGTGGCAGCAGTAGAGTCAGGGTAGTGTGGATATTTCTCCTCGGCAGCCAATCAGAAAGGTTGATCGCCTCGCTGTGCATGCTGGGAGGCGTATTTAGGGGGCGGACTCCATGAGTTCGGGGTCGTCTTCGCCACCATCTGCCTAGGCAGTCGTCTCCCCACCCCATATGTGGCCCTCATGGCCGGGGTGTGTGCTTCAGTGTTCCTGGCTCCGGGACCACGTTGGTCCGGAGCAAAGAATCTACCTGGCAGGCTCAGTGTGTAGACTGAGTCTGCGGCTGCAGAGTCCTGTGCTGTCCGCCCCGAGGGAGGAAGCCGACCGATGGAGAACCTGTCTGGGAAATACTGAGCATGAGGCTGGTATCTCAAGAGAGGCCCACTGCTTCATCAAAGGACACTTTGTTTCTGAGAGGCTGGACGATGGTCGCCTATCAGTACCGAGATTACTAAACGCTGTTCAAGGGAGATCCAGGTGCTTAATCCAGTGTTGAGAAGGATTTTGTACCGAGAATGTCTCCACCTTTAGGAAGGTCTGTGGCAGAGACCTTGCTAAAGTTCTGAGTGACACTCTGGCTGCTAGTCCGGTGAGAGCGGCCTATCCAGATGCACTATATCCACTCTGGCTAGAGTGGAAGCAGGACTGCTTCTGAAACCCTGTTATACGCCCGAATCCATTATCTACCACTTCTTCCATCATCTCACCTACTACTACTTTTACCATTTTTACCCTGTTGGGTAATAAAGCAGAGAAAAAAACACCTACAGTGTGGACATTGACTTTCTTACAGCTGTCATCCAGTACCCTAGACGGCGGAGAAAATAGAGGTAACATGCCACCCAAATTAAACCAGCAGCTCCTTCGGGGGTAGTGCTACACAATATTGTCTAAAAAGGTGCTAATGTGCAGCCATGCATATAAGGGTTTCAAAGAGAACCATTGTATCTGTGTAGTTCTTCACCATTGCCCCATATCATCAGCAGGCAGCTCAGTATGTGAAATGTGTAGCTGCATTTTCTGATCCTTTGAGCTTGAGTTACAAAGGAAAAAACTATTTCCTTTTTACCTGAAATTTTACTTTAACATTTCTATTTTATGCATAAAGATGAGGTATGCAGCCCAGCATATCCAGGGAAGTTCAAGTACTGGAACATTTATGGTGAAATTCGCCAATACCAGATTATTTTTTTTTTTTTTTACTGTGGGCTAGAGAGTTAAAATGTCCAACAATCGAGGCTTTGGTATGTGCCAGCCCCATCACTATAAAAAGGAGCGTTCCCAGAAACAATTTGTAATTGTGTTTTTGAGTACTGTAGGGAGAGCTGACAGTCTATGTAGGTGGAATTGAGGTGCTTTTATGTGTGTGTCAGCAACAACTGTATTTACTGTTTAGCTACTGGGCCCCCCTTTGCAAATTAGTTTTTGTTTTTTTGTTTATTTTTACTTTTACATTTTCCGCTAGGTTAAAATGGGTTGGGATGAACATTTCAGTTTATTTTTTGGGGAGAGGTATATTTTATTTTCTGTTGCTATGGCCTGTACTTCTGTTTCAAGGTGCACTATGTATACTTGTTGCTGACACAGGCAAAGCTTGACACTGTTTGCAACATGTCTTTACATACTTGTGCATTAAAGGTTTGTTTTTTATTTTCTAAATAGGTCCTTTTAACCACTTAAGACCCAGACCAAAATGCAGCTAAAGGACCCGGCCAGGTTTTGTGATTCGGCACTGCGTCGGTTTAACAGACAATTGCGCAGTCGTGCGACGTTGCTCCCAAACAAAATTGGCGTCCTTTTTTTCCCACAAAAAGAACTTTCTTTTGGTGGTATTTGATCACCTCTGCGTTTTTTATTTTTTGCGCTATAAACAAAAATAGAGCGACAATTTTGAAAGAATTCAATATTTTTTACTTTTTGCTATAATAAATATCCCCCAAAAATATATAAAAACCTATTTTTGGTAAAAAAAAATCGGAATAAGCGTTTATCGGTTGGTTTGCGCAAAATTTATAGCGTTTACAAAATAGGGGATAGTTTTATTGCATTTTTATTAATATTTTTTTTTTTTACTACTAATGGTGGCGATCAGCGATTTTTTTCTTGACTGCAACATTATGGCGGACACTTCGGACAATTTTGACACATTTTTGGGACCATTGTCATTTTCACAGCAAAAAATGCATTTAAAATGCATTGTTTACTGTGAAAATGACAATTGCAGTTTGGGAGTTAACCACAAGGGGGCGCTGAAGGGGTTATGTATGACCTAATATGTGTTTCTAACTGTAGGGGGTGTGGCTATAGGTGTGACATCATCGATTGTGTATCCCTATAAAAGGGATCATACGATCGATGATGCCGCCACATTGAAGAACGGGGAAGCTGTGTTTACACACAGCTCTCCCCGTTCTTCAGCTCCGGGGAATGATCGCGGGACTCCAGCGGTGATCGGGTCCCGCGGTCCCGGTCACGGAGACCAACGGCTGGGTACTAGCACAGGACGTACCTGTACGTGCATGTGCCCAGCCGTGCCATTCTGCCAACGTAAATGTGCAGGAGAACGTCCTTAACCACTTCAATACCGGGCTTTAAAACCCACCTCCTTCCCGGGCCTATTCTGGCACTTCTCTCTTACATGTACAAATCGTCATTCTTTTGCTAGAAAATTACTCAGAACCCCCAAACATTATATATTTTTTTTAGCAGACACCCTAGGGAATAAAATGGCGGTCATTGCAACTTTTTATCTTGCACCGTATTTGCGCAATCATTTTTCAAACGGCTTTTTTTTGTAAAAAAAATTGTTTCATAAATTAAAAAATAACAATAACAGTAACGTTAGCCCAATTTTTTGGTAAAATATGAAAGATGATGTTACGCCGAGTAACTAGATACCTACCATGTCACGCTTTAAAATTGCGTACACTCATGGAATGGCGCCAAACTTCACTACTTAAAAATCTCCATAGGCGACACTTTAAAATGTTTACAAGTTGCCAGTTTAGAGTTACAGAGGAGGTCTAGTGCTAGAATTGTTGCACACGCTCTAACGCACGCGGCGACACCTCACATGTGTGGTTTGAACGACGTTTACATACGTGGGCGGGACTTACGTGTGCATACGCTTCTGAGCGCGAGCTACCGGGGACAGGGGCATTTAAATTTTTTTATTATTATTTTTTATTTTACTTATTTCTTTATTTTTTACACTTTTTTTTACACTTTTTTTTTTTCAATCGCTTTTATTCCTATTACAAGGAATGTAAACATCCCTTGTAATAGGAATGTGTGTGACAGGTCCTCTTTAAGGAGAGATGCGGGGTCAATAAGACCCCACATCTCTCCTCCAGGCTGGAAAGAATGAGATCGTGAAAAAAAATTCACAGATCTCATTCAAACTAGCCACAATTGCGGTTTGTTTACTTACGGGGACCCGGGCGTGACGTCATCACATCGCGCCCGGGCCTCCGACGGTCATAGAGATGACTGGTGACCATCTGGTCACCAGTCATCTCTATGGCAAACATCCGGCGGACGGCGATCATCTCTCCAGGCCCCCGGTGGGACGGGAGAGCCCGGAGAAGCACCGGATGGCGGCGGGAGGGGGGATGTCCCCTCCCGCCGCCTGTAAGAACGATCTAGCGGTGGAACCGCCGTTATGATCGTTCTTACGGTGCGCAGGATCGCCGCCACTAAAAAATTATATCTCAATGATGCCTCCGGGTGCAGGCATCATTGAGATATCCCCCCGCAAAGCCCAGGACGTCATATGACGTCCACCCGGGATAACAGGTCCCCGTTTGGACGTCATATGACGGCGTGCGGGTGTCAAGTGGTTAAGTGGTTAAGCTAGTACATCTAGTGCTAGTGCTAGTTGGTTCACTTACCTTTTCCTTCTAAATGTTTTTTTCTTTGAATTTCTCACTTTATGTTCCTCCTCCGTAAGCTTGCCCTCATCATCTGAGCCGTTCTGGCTGGGGGTTAGTCAGCGTGCTCTCCCTCTCCCTTGGGACTACATCCCTGCGGGAAGATGCCATGAAAACAGCATCTCCCCACAGGGATGTCGTCTCAAGGGAGGGGGCGAGCACGCTGACTAAACCCCAGCCAGAACGGCTCGGATGATGGGGGCAAGCTTACTGAGGAGGAACAGGAAGTGAGAAATTCAGACAAAGAAAGAAAACATTTAGAAGGGAAATCGAAGGAAAAGGTAAGTGAACCAACAATGCACTAGCTTAACGGAACCTATTTAGCAAATAAAAAAACTAACTTTTACAACCCCTTTAATGTATTGTGCAGCAGAGCACCACATTGTCACCCCCCTTTTACTATAGTTGCCATTGAATTCCAGTAATTCTCTATTTTAAAATAGAATGTCATGCAGGGGCACCAAAGGGGATGTAACCAATTTTACATTTTAAAATTAACCTCTTGCATGCTGCAGTACACCCTTACATATTCATAGCACTGCCCCACATGTACAAGCCACTGCTATTTCTAATAGGCATGTGCATTTCGTTTCGTTCCGAATCGAAATTCTGACAATTTTTTCATTATTCGGACATTCGGATGCATACGAATTCCCGAATTGCAATATTAATGAATCTACCGAATCCGAACGAACGTTTTCGATTCCGGATCGAAAACCCGCGGACGAAATTCGATCGGAATTCGATTTTTTTTTTTCGAATTCCGATCGAATTTCGAAATTATATTCGAAAAGAGACTATTTGTTGTCGAATCCGGTCGAAATACTTTCGAAATCGACCGGATTTTTCGAAATTCGGTCGAAAACGAACGAATTCCGAAAACGGTCGAAATATTTTCGAATTCGACCGGATTTTTTCGAAATTCGGTCGAAAACGAACGAGTTCCGAAAACAAATTTAACACATGTAACGAACCTAACTTAACAAAATTAATTAAATAACGAATTAAAACGAAACAAAACAAAATTTTCCCTTTTGCACATGCCTAATTTCTAAGGTCAGTCCACAGTCCTCTGCAGTATGGGCCTCTTTTAACGTATCTCCTGCTGACAGCACCATTGTGGTACAGAGCTTCTGCTGAAATGTATCAGCCATTGTAAAAACACCAGCTATGTGGGTACTAAATGTGTGAGGAAACACATGACTCTGCATCACAGAGTTTGGTGGGATTAACACTTCAAAGAGACAAGTCAGAAGTAGGGATGAGCCGAACACCCTCCGGTTCGGTTAACACCAGAAAAAATGAGTTTGAACACGCAAACACTGTTAAAGTCTATGGGACACGAACATGAAAAATCAAAAGTGATAATTTTAAAGGTTAATATACAAGTTATTGTCATAAAAAGTGTTTGGGGACCTGGGTCCTGCCCCAGGGGACATGTATCAATGTAAAAAAAAGTTTTAAAACCAGCGGTTTGTTCGGGAGCAGTGATTTTATTAATGCTTAAAGTGAAACAATAAAAGTGAAATATTCCTTTAAATTTTGTACCTGGGGGGGGTGTATAGTATGCCTGTAAAGTAGCGCATGTTTCCCGTGTTTAGAATTGTCCCTGCACAAAATGTAATTTCTAAAGGAAAAAAATGGCAGGGGTTCCCCCCCCCCCGTCACGGGGCGGCGTCACCTGTCCACGTCACTGGGTAACCCCCGACTTTCTCCTTACGCAAGGAGAAAGCCGTGGGTTACCCAATGACGTGGACGGGTGACCCCGCCCCCTCTTACATGTAATGGGGGTTTTGTGTGGAGTGGAGACTGGAGCATTGCTAGAGAATGGATCACCGCGGGACAACGAGAATGGATTACAACACTGGACAGACTAGATTACATCGCTGGAATGTTTTTTTTATTTTTTATTTTTTTATTTTTAATAAAGGACATTTTTGCCACTTTCTTTTGTGAAATGGTAGGGGTACAATGTACCATGTTACCAACTCACATAGGGGGGCGGAATCTGGGGGTCCCCTTTATTAAAGGGGGCTTCCAGATTCCAATAAGCCCCCCGCCCGCAGACCCCCACAACCACCGGGCAAGAGTTGTGGGGATGAGGCCCTTGTCCCCATCAACATGGGGACATCCTTCCCATGTTGAGGGCATGTGGCCTGGTATGGTTCAGGAGGAGGGGGGCCGCTTTCTCGTCCCCCCCTCTTTTCCTGTGGCCTGCCAGGTTGCGTGCTCGGATAAGGGTCTGGTATGGATTTTTGGGGGGACCCCATGCCATTTTTTTTTTGGTGCAGGTGCTATTTTTTCAATGACTTTGATCTATTTTTAAATGGCATGGGGTTCCCCTTTATATCCATACCAGACCTGAAGGGCCTGATATGGAATTTGGAGGGGACCCCCACATATTTTTTTTGGTTCAGGGTTCCCCTTAATATCCCCTTAATATTCATACCAGACCCAAAGGGCCTGGTAATGAACTGGGGGGAACCCCTGCCATTTTTTCAATGACTTTGATCTGTATTGCTGGGACCCGACAATTCATAAATAGCCGCGAGTTGTTTTAAATTATTTTTTTTCCTTTAGAAATTACATTTTGTGCAGGGACAGTTCTAAACACGGGAAACATGCGCTACTTTACACGCATACTATACACCCCCCCCCCCCCAGGTATGAAATTTTAAGGAATATTTCACTTTTATTGTTTCACTTTAAGCATTGACCCGGGTCCCCAAACACTTTTTATGACAATAACTTGCATATTAACCTTTAAAATTAGCACTTTTGATTTCTCACATAGACTTTTAAAGGGTGTTCCGCGGCTTTTCGAACTTGCCGCAAACACCCCAAATTGTTCGCTGTTCGCCGAACAGGCAACTCATGTTCGACTCGAACATAAAGCTCATCTCTAGTGAGAAGTAAAAAGACCTCACTTCTCCTCTAGTTATGCACTTTCAACATCTCCCCTTCTCCACAACATTCTTCTGCGACATCTGTGGCCCCTAGTGACAGGAAGGGGACTCTCACAAAGGGAATAAAAATCCTCAAGTATAATTTAAGGCAAAACGTTTTTCTCGTTTTGGATAGAGTAAAGAGGGATTAGAACCCCTGTCCGTTTTTAAAGCTGTCTGTGCCCCCGGTAAGGAGATTTACCGTCTTTATTTGTTCCGTTAACCATTATCATTGGAAGTACAGAAAATATGAAATTTTGGGTTGTCCCCAGAAAAGTAATAGAGGGGAAATCTTCCAATAGGGACACTAGTTCTGGTGACCTGGTGGTCCCCAAAGGATTCCCTTAATTTGCAGGGATTTCCACTTCCTGTCTGGCTAAGGGATGAGACGCAGGAGGGAAATCTCCAAAATAGGAAACAGCAAAAAAAATCTGACGAAAAACAGGTTTTGCCTATAGTTCTACTTTAAAGTGACTGTAAAGCTTCTGTTTTTTTCACCTTAATGCATCCAAATAATCATAATTTGAGCCCAAAAAATGTGATATGTGTACCAACATCAGAAATCAAAACGTAATTCCCAAAAATTTGAGGGTAATATCACTATTCTACACTCCACAAAGAACCACCAAATATCACAGAATAAATTAAAGGATAACTATTGAGTAATGTAATTCCATCACCTCTATGTCCAAAGAAATGCAGTATTTATGTGTAGGAGGTTCTCACATGTGGCAGATCTGTGGCTTAGAGGTTAGAACTTCTGCTGAGCATCTGGGTTTGAATTCCAAACACGCCGCTTCATGTAGAGAAGTTGTCTCATCTCCTAGGTCATAAAACTATGTCTAAATGTAGTATTTATGTGTAGGAGGATTTCACCACCATTGTAAATCTTGCCAGATACACTATATAGCCAAAAGTATTGGGACACCTGTCTTTACACAATGGCAGCCCAGTCTTAGTTCGTAGGGTTACAATTTGATTTGGCCCACCCTTTCCAGTTAGAACAGCTTCTGGGAAGGCTGTGCACAAGGTGTCTATGGAATGTAGTGTGTCTATGGGAATGTTTATCCATTCTTTTAGAAGTGCATTTGTGAGGCCAGGCACTGATGTTGGAAGAGAAGGCCTGGCTCGCAGTCTCTGCTCTAATTCAGCCCAAAGGTGTTCTATCAGGTTTAGGTCAGGACTCTGTGCAGGCCAGTCAATTTCTTCCACCCCAAACTCGCTCACCCATGTCTTTATGGACCTTGCTTTGTGCACTGGTGTGCAGTCATGTTGGAACAGGAAGGAGCCATCCCCAAACCCCCATGAAATTTCCAAAATGTCTTGGTATGCTGATGCCTTGAGAGTTCCCTTCACTGGAACTAAGAGGCCAAGCCCAACCCCACATCATAATTCCCCCTACACCAAATGATGTGGACCAGTGCACAAAGCAAGGTCCATAAAGACATGGGTGAGTGAGTTTGGGGTGGATGAACTTGACTGGCCTGGATAGAGTCCTGACCTCAACACAACAGAACACCTTGGGAATGAATTTGAGCAGAGACACCACAGAGATGCAGACAACATGTGTGAGGCTGCCTGCTGGCTAAGAGGGTAGCCATTCTGTCTAGCAACCCTGGGGTCACTGGTTCAATTCCCCAACGTGCTAATGCTTGTGTTGAAGTTTATACAGCTGTATGTTCTACCTGTGTGGTGTTTCTCACCACAATCCAGGCGCCTCTAAGTGCAGAAATATAAAACTTTTAATATCCCCTAAAGGGGTTAAAAACACTTACAAGATGGTGGATGAAGCAGGCATGTAGAAGGTAGGTGTGTCCAGAAGATGTTCCAGTGGCAGGGCAGTCCCAGTCTGATGATAAAGCTTCCAGGGAAGTCCACAAGAGAACAGCCAACTTGTGCTGTGAGTGTTTAGGGAACACAATGTTAAATGTTTTATATTTCTGCACTTAGAGGCGCCTTGTTTGTTTTTCTGTTCCCATTAGAGATTGCTTGTCTCCCTGAGTGCTGCCTAAAGTGTGTGAAGATCTGCTACCCTCTCCAACACAGACTTTATCTGTCAGGATTCAAATTCTTGGAGCGCCCTGGATATACACATTTTTATCTTCTTCTCACCACAATCCAAATAGTCTCTAATTTAAGAAAGTTAGTTTTGGACTTTATATTTATATTGAAAGCTCAATGCAGCCAGGGACAATTGCCACACACAATTTTAAATAAAAAATTTTCCTTTAGAAATGAAATTTTGCTGTAATAAACACGGGAAAGGTGCGCTACTTTACAGGCACACTAGAGACACCCCCCAGGCACGATATTTAAAGGAATTTTAATTTGTATTGTTTAACTTTAAGCATTATTAAAATCACTGCTCCTAAAAAAAATGCTGTTTAAAAAACGTTTTTTCCAATTGATACATGTCCCCTGGGACAGGACTCAGGTTCCTCATACACTTTTTATGGCAAAGAACTAAGTCTTAATTGCCCTTAATTGACGCTATTTTCTGGGACTGCAGGATCATTTATTGGCGCTATAGTAAATGACCCCCTTTGTATCGTATGTATTATTGGTACCCTGGCCCCCCACCCACAGTCCCGCCCCAGCCAGCATAAAAGCTTTTTGACTGGCTCTGTAGCCACAGTTATAAAGAAGGAGCAAACCTATATGCTCCGAAACGCATCACCACCCCCTCTGACATCACATCCAGGTACCTGCGTTCCAATATGGTCCCGGCAGCATGGCTGCTCTTCCTGGATTCCAATACACAGCTCTCCACCGCTGGCCGGTTGGAATACATCTTACACCTGCTACATCTTAAAGGAAATCTCCTGTATCTTGTAAAGCCTCGTACACACGATCAGTCCATCCGATGAGAACGGTCTGAAGGACCGTTGTCATAGGTTAACCTCCCTGGCGGTATGATTCTTTCTGAAAAAACATGCTGAAAGCGGTACAATTATTTGCAAGGAAATTTGGTGTTTTATACTGTAGGCCTGTGATTTTTAGGAATAACTCACTTAAATCTGACCAAACAAGAATCTAATAGGCATCCCGGGTATGACATTTTTTTAAAAACAAAATTTTTAATTATAATATAATAAATAATTATAAATAATTATAGCAAGTAATAATATAATTAAAATAAAAATTATTCAATAATGTAATCAACTCAAAATCACTGAAATTTGCTCAGTTGCAGAATTGTTGCTGTCATTATTTTTTTTTTTTATGATGAATTTCCCCGCAAATCGCTATCGCACAATTCTGCAAGTGATTATAATTTATTATCGCTGTTTTCTAGCTGATCTAAAACCATTTTTGACATAAAAAGACACTTTTGGTTGCTATGGACAATCTACAGTTTTCAGGCAGAAAGAAAGGTTTTTATTATATAAAATGACATGTAGGACACTGGGCAGACCACTAGGGACAAGGGGTGTGTGTTTTTTTTTTTTACATACAGTACTGTAATCTATAAGATTACAGTATACTGTATGTATAGTGTTTGTTTACTTTTTTGAATTTGGCGCCGATCTCCGCTCCCGTGCGTCGGCACAGGAGGACGCTGTGTGAATCGAGCGAGTTCCCGCTCGCTCACACAGCGCGGTGACATCGCTGGATCCAGGAGAAGGTAAGCCAGCGCGCTCTGCAGGCTCTGCATGTCTACCCCGAGCGTGACTCGGGGTTACCGATTTTGGTAGAAAAAATCAACCCCGAGTCACGCTCGGGGATACCGCCAGGAGGGTTAACCGATGATGGTCCGTCGTGCCTACACACCATCAGTTAAAAAAAACGACCGTGTCAGAACTCGGTGACGTAAAACACAACGACGTGCTGAAAAAAACGAAGTTCAATGCTTCCAAGCATGCGTCGACTTGATTCTGAGCATGCCAGGGTTTTTAGCTGATGCTTTTGCATACTAACGATCGGTTTTGACCTATCGGTTAGGTGTCAATCGGTTAAATTTTAAAGCAAGTTCCTAGGTTAAATAACCTATGGGGCCCACACACGATTGGTTTTGACCGATCAAAACAGTCCTTCAGACCGTTGTCCTCTGGCTATCCTATCGTGTGTACGAGGCCTAATTGTTTTTAATCTTACTTTGGCAATTAAAAGGCTTGGTTTTATTGCACTTGGAAGCACCCTCTTTTCTTTTTATGTTCATACTTGCAGTCTGTATTCCCCATTTTTTTTTTATATAGCTCCTATTATGAAATAAATGACCCATGGCTTCTGTACTGTTTTGTTCAATACAGAACAATCTCACTAAAAACCGTTATTAAAGCAAGCCCACGTTGTTTACTTCGATCAGAACTATCAATAAAGGCAAAGAAGATGGCTAGTAAGGTGGATAAACAGATGTGTTACTTTTATGAGACTTTAGGAACCAATCCTATTACCCATAAGGAACTGATATCTAGTTATTTCTCGTTTCTCTTCCATCTGGCTCCAGGGTGTACTCACACCCTGATGTAAGAGGCACAAAAATTCCCTAATGTGTTTCCTTTTATTCATATCACACTGCAGGCTCTAATAGGTAGAGTGGATTCCATATACAATATTCTACCCATAGTGTTTGTTATTATTTGTAAGGTGTAAGTTTTGATGTGTTGCATCCACAATGAAGGGGTTGTGAGTATATAAAGCAAAAACGGAAATATCAATCATCTATTGCAAATGGAAATTGCAACTTCTTTTTACCTGGGCCCCTGGAGAGAAAGCTTCAGAATTTCTACATACACCAGTATATTTACCAATACCTCTGATACTTTTTTTTTTAACAGAAAGCAGATACAGTAGCAAGTGCTAAGAAGCAAATATATTAGTACAGCTCTAGCACTGAACAACAGAAGGAGAATTTACGAGTCACACTGCAAACGCTCAACACATTTGGATGAAAAAGAAAAACTTTTAACTGCTCTTCAATGCTGCCTATGTCATTCAATGACGTATCTTGTCCAGTCCAGTGTAAAATAATACAATAATCATTTAAAAAGGGAGATGATAATAAAACAGGAGTTCTAAGGAAAATATGAAAAACACATAAACAAAAAAGAATCTAAAAGTATAAACTCTTCTCGCTAGTGACACATTTTTTTTATTATAATTTTTGTATTTATTTCTATTGGTTGAACTAGGTTGACTTGTGTCTTGTTTTAACCTATGTGACAACATTTGAAAGATGCAATTCTTTTTTTCTTTCTGGGTATGGGTTCCTTTAATTTAGTCATAATTCGGTGGCATCACTATTGTTGTAAGAGTCCCTGGTGAGCAATTGTCACATCTGTTGCTCACAGGAAACGTTTTTTTTACCAAACGGTGTATGACATGCATGCTAGAAAGATGCAGATCACACGTGTACTGAGCATGTGTGCTCCGAGAGCAAGAAAGAACATTCCACTAAGATATAAAGGGGAATATGAGCTGGCGGTATCATGTAAAGGTTAATCCAATCCCTCTAATTAGAAAACCATCACATATTAACTAGTAATTAAAACCAGTGTCATCACAGATAATCTGTAATCAAATACAGTGAAACCTTGGACTGCGAGCATAATTCGTTCCAGAAGCATGCTTGTAATCCAAAGCACTTGTATATCAAAGCGAATTTCCCCATAAGAAATAATGGAAACTCAAATGATGTGTTCCACAACCATTTATTCATAGGTCCTTCAGCTAATAGTCCATATACAAAGATTTTAGCAAGGTTATGTTAACATCCACAAATTTCAGCCTCCACAAGGGAATTAGAAGCAAAATCCAGCAGGAGCTACAGAGTATAAAAGAGAAGAGAGGCCCCTCTAAGTGTAGCAATATGTTGCTAAATGTTGTACCTTCATTAAATGTAACCATGTTGCTACACTTATAGGCGCCTCTCTTCTCTTTTCCTTGTGAAAGTATTTTATTGAATAAATATGATAATCCAAGTACAAATCTTGTGTTATACATGTTGTAATAAGTTATCCAACTTACAACAGGTTTGAAAACAAAACTTCATGATCCACTATATATGTACAGATAAGTAAATTATGTAAACTCAACAGAAAATAGAAAAGTAAATAAAACATTACATCAAGATATTCATGACTGTAGCTGGAAATACTATTTATCATATAAATTGTTTTATTTGGACCTGGAATATTGAAGTATAATTATGTAAAGCAGAACTTTATTACTGTTTAAATAAAATGAGTTATAAAATAAAAATAAATAAAAAATAAAAGGATAGACAAAAAAACAAAAATAAAAATGGATAGAATAGGATAGTAGGAAATTAGAGAAGGAAGTGTAGAAGTCCACTGAGATGGTTCGGATAAGTTGGCCTACAGCCTGAGTGTTTGAACAGAACACTATAATGTTCACGATAATGAGTAGGGTAACACCCAAGCTCTAGAAATTAGTTTTTTAAGTCATTTATTACCAAATTAATCTTTCAGCTACCATGGCATAAGAACTGAGCTGTCACGCAAGGCTGTGGCGGGGTCTGGTTGCACAGTGAGACCAAATATTCTGGAAGCAGTTTCAAATAACTTTTCCCAATATATTTGTACTAACGGGCAGGACCACCAAATATGTAAGTGGGTGCCTGGATCAGGACAGCCCCGGAAGCATTGGGCTGTTTGGTTTTGCGTAAATTTTTTCCAACCTGGAGGGAACAAGGTAGCAACGAGTTAAAACTTTGTAGTTGGTTTCTACCATCAGGATATTTGGTGAGGAAGATTTTGTTGCAGACCAGATTTTGGACCAATCAGCCATATCAAATGTTCTTTCCAGGTCCTCCTCCCATTTACGTGCATAAGGTGGTTTATCTAAACCAGGGTACATAGAAATGTGGGAATATATAGAAGATATTATACCTCTTAAATGAGGGTCTTTCAGGCATGCTGATTCAAAAATCGTAATTTGGGATAGAGAGATATCAGTGTTTAACAAAGGTGTGTAACATTTTTTGATTTGGAGGTATCTAAAAAGTTCAGAATTTGGTAAGTTATAGGTGTCACAAAGGGTAGGAAATGTGTGAAAGGATGTTGAAGAAGTTAGGTTACTAAGACCCATGCTGGGTAGAAAGCAGGGTTTTTGAGAAATGACAAAAGAGGGTTGTGAGAAGATTGTAGCTGATGCTTAAATCTAAGTTTGTCCCATAAAGATAACAAATATTTAGTGATGGGGTTACACGTAGGGTTTTGCGTTCCTTGGGGAGGAGCCATAACAGATTGGAAATAGAAAGAGGGTCACATTCTACCGCTTCTATTATTACCCATAGGGGTTTTTTATGTGTGATGTTTAGAGAGGCTAGCAATGTGTGCAGCTCTATAATAGTTAGCAAAATTTGGAAATCCAAGACCTCCTTTGAGTTTTGGTAAATGCAGCATATGTAATGATACACAGGGTTTAATGGAGCCCCAGACATATGTTAATGTTCTTCTATGGAGTAATCTAAGGTAGTAAGATGGGATCGGCAAAACTCGAAATAAATAAAGTCGTTTTGGGAGAATTGTCATTCTAATTGCATTAATTTTACCTATACATGAGATCGGGAGATGTGTCCATTGTTGTAAAAGTATTGTAATTTGTTTGAGGAGTGGGGGATAGTTTGCTACAAAAAGATCTGAATATGAGGCTGTTAGGTGAACCCCTAAATAGGGGATTGACCTCTCAGTCCATATAAAAGGGAGTGCATTTTTGGCCGAGTCTGATTCTACTTTGGAGAGGGATATATCTAGGGCTCTGGATTTTTTGGGATTTATTGTAAATTTCCGAAATCATTGCAAATTTGTCTAGAATGGACAGGAGGTTATGTCCAGAAACTTGTGGGGATGACAGAAATAGGGTATGACATCTGCAAATAGACATCATTTATGATGGTATCCAGCAGTTTCAATACCTGTGATTGTTGGGTCTGTGCGGATTCGTTGGGCTAAAGGTTCTATTAGGAGGGCGAATAGGAGGGGGGAGAGTGGGCATCCCTGGCGAGTTCCTCTTTCTATATTAAATGGATGAGATTTATAGCCTGCATATTTAATGTATGCAATTGGTTTGTTATAAAACGCTTCGATCCATGTTAAGAAGTGGGGGCCAAAACCCCATCTTTGCAATGTGTAGTGAAGGTAAGGCCATGATATGGAGTCAAAAGCCTTTTTTATATCAAGGGATAGGAAACAAGAGGGAATTCGACGGGTTTTAGCTATTTGAGCTAGCAATACTGCCCTACGGACATTGTCACACAACTGGCGCATTGGCATGAAACCTACCTACATTATTTAGTCTTTTGGCTAATATTTTGGCTAAAATTTTGATATCGAAGTTCAGGAGTGAGGTGTCGTCGGTGAGAGGTTTGGGGATCATGCAAACGATGGCCGTCAAAGTTTCTTGTCTAAAGGATTTTACTTCTAATAATACAGTAAAAGCTTCCGCTAAGATTGGTGATAACATGACTGTATACGTTTTGTAATATAAGTCAGAGTAGCCATCTGGGCCTGGTCTCTTGTTGAATTTGAGGTCTTTGATAGCCTCGGAGACATCATCAGGTGTAATGTTGCCTTCTAATAAATTCTTTTGGTCAAGGAAAAGTTCTGATAAGTTTATATCGGAGAAAAATGTATCTGCCGTTTTCGGGTTTAAATTATTAGATGATGTATATAATGAGGTCAGATGGGAATGAAATTTCTGAACTATTTTGGTAGGGTTGCTCGTGTAAACATCTTTTGCCAGTTTTAAGCGGATTGGTTTTAAAGGGTTTGTTCAAGGAATTAAGCGTACGTGCAAGGTAGGTACCCGATTTATTGGATTTCATTAAATAGTTATGTCTTGATCGTTTGTAGGATTTTTCCACTGCTTCAGTTAGAAATAAGTCATATGCAACACAAGTTTTGTCTAAACGGGATAATGTTAATGGTGATGGATTGTCCTGATGGGATATAAAGGCAGTATTAAACTCCATTTCCAGTTTACGCGCAAGGGTTTTCCGTTCGCGTTTGAATATGGCTGATTGTTTCTGAATTGTATTGAGTGAGATATAATCTTTAATGGCTTGTTTAATGGTTTTCTGATAAGCCTCTCTTCTCTTTTATACTCAGTTGTGACATGACGCTACTCTTATATCAAGACATCGCTTGTATATCAAGTCAAAATGTATTAAAAAATGTTACTTGTCTTGCAAAACGCTCTCAAACCAAGTTACTCTCAAACCAAGGTTTTACTGTATACAAGAAAAAATTAAAAACATTTCTAACACACCTGAGATTTAGGATGCTGAATAAAGTGAATTAAAACAAACGTTGAATTTTCAGGTTTTCCGTCTACTTTTTGAAACCAGGAGCATAACAATTTAAAGCGGTTCTCCACCCTAAAGTGGAGTCCCGCTGATCGGAACCCTCCCCCCCCTCCGGTGTCACATTTGACACCTTTCAGGGGGGAGGGGGGTGCAGATACCTGTCTGAAGACAGGTATTCGCACCCACTTCCGGCCAGACGCTATGGGCAAAAGACGGGCATTCCGTCACATCCCGTCTGTCGCCCGTTGTGTGCTGGGAACACTCGGCTCCCAGCACACAGCGGGAGCCAATCGGCTGGCGCGGCGCGACTCGCGCATGCGCCGTAGGGAACCGGGCAGTGAAGCTGCAGCGCTTCACTTCCTGGTTCCCTGAGCATGGATGGCGGGGGGAGCAGCAGAGAGACGAGCGATCGCTCGTGCTCTGCTGCGATCGGCGCTGGACTCCAGGACAGGTAAGTGTCCTAATATTAAAAGTCAGCAGCTGCAGTATTTGTAGCTGCTGGCTTTTAATATTATTTTCCCGTGGCACATCCGCTTTAAGAGAAGCAGATGTTGTTTGCAGAAATGCAAAAAGCCTTCCAAAGTGTAGTGCTATATTTTTGTTTTAGTGTAGAATGGATCGCTGGGTATTCATGACCCCTACACATCCTCAATATGATTTTATAGCACCAAACATTTGTTCTTCTGCTTGAGCCCTGATACTGTCATTCAGCAGACACCATGTGATCTAGGACAATTTAATAAATGGGTAACATTTTGAAAGTCGCTGTTATTTAGTAGCCCCCCTCTCTGCATTTACACACTTAGTAAAACCTACAAAGAAAAAATAAATAAATACAAATTTAAACGTACCTCCTCTTCCTCCTTCAGCATCCCACCTGATAAAACTATTCTGCCAATTTTTGTGATTGTGGAAAATATCAAAATCTCATGAAACTGGCACAGGATTTGTCAGATTTGGGACCTTACGCTTCAGCCTGATGAGGTTGAGTGCTATCAATGGCAAGTGGACCAGAAGACGAGTTGGGTGTTCTTTAGATTCTCTAATACTTAGCATGGTCAAATAGACATTTGTTTTTCACCAGAATGACAAGAAAATTCATGGAGCAGGATAAAAAATAAATATTTAACCACTTAAGCCCCGGACCAATATGCAGCCTAAAGACCCAAGGTGTTTTTACAGTTCGGGACTGCGTCGCTTTAACAGACAATTGCGCGGTCGTGCGACGTGGCTCCCAAACAAAATTGGCGTCCTTTTTTCCCCACAAATAGAGCTTTCTTTTGGTGGTATTTGATCACATCTGCGGTTTTTAGTTTTTGCGCTATAAACAAAAATAGAGCGACAATTTTGAAAAAAAAGCAATATTTTTTACTTTTTGCTGTAATAAATATCCCCCAAAAACATATATAAAAACATTTTTTTTCCTCAGTTTAGGCCGATACATATTCTTCTACCTATTTTTAGTAAAAAAAATCGCAATAAGCGTTTATCGATTGGTTTGCGCAAAATTTATAGTGTTTACAAAATAGGGGAAATTTTTTTTGCATTTTTATTTTTTATTTTTTTTTACTACTAATGGCGGCGATCAGCAATTTTTTTCGTGACTGCGACATTATGGCGGACAATTTTGACACATTTTTGGGACCATTGTCATTTTCACAGCAAAAAATGCATTTAAATTGCATTCTTTATTGTGAAAATGACAGTTGCAGTTTGGGAGTTAACCACAGGTGGCGCTGTAGGAGTTAGGGTGCACCTAGTATGTGTTTACAACTGTTTGGGGGTGTGGCTGTAGGAATGACGTCATCGATCGTGTCTTCCCTATAAAGGGAATGACGCGATCGATGCGCCGCCATAGTGAAGGACGGGGAAGCCGTGTTTACACACGGCTCTCCCCGTTCTTCAGCTCCGGGGAGCGATCGCGACGGAGCGGCTATAAACAAATAGCCGCGCCGTGGTCCCGGATCGCTCCCCGAGCGGACCCGACCTCCGCATGTAGCGGGGGGGGGTCCCGATCGGACCCCCCACCCGCTAATAGGCGAGGACGTACGTGTACGCCCATGTGCCTGTACGTGCCATATTGTGGACGTATATGTACATGCGGGGGTCGGGAACTGGTTAATAATTGAAATTCTAACTGTGAATGTGGTTTTTGCTTGGGAAAAATTTTACTTATTATATGAAACCTAAGTCTGGGTACATAGGTCTGAGATACGTCTGGGATTCAATTCAAATAGCATGTTTGGTGGTAATTGTAAGTTTTTTTATTTTAACAAAATTAATTGTTGTAGATTTCAAAATGTTAGGAGCTGTGTTTGGAAAGCAAAGGATTGGACAAACAAAAGGGTTATTCTAGGTGTTTGGTATAGAAGTTGAGTTAATGTGCATATTATTAATAAAATTACTGAAATAGTGAATCTGCACATTGCTATTAGTAGATGTAATAGATGTAAGAGTGAATAGGGTGTGGAGTACACTTCCAGACTCCTTTAAAGAACTGGAGGTTTTTCTTCTCCGCAAATGGTGCAGACTGTTCAGAACTTGCATGACGGCATTCTAAAAAGGACTGAACCTAGTCTAAATGCAAAGGGTGGATCTATTTCCTCTAAGATCACTGATATTTTGCTATTGTTAGATATTTTTACCCCCTGCATATTCTCGTTTGGTGAAATGATATATGTAAATAACTTAGATAAGTGTTGCTTTATACAACATACAGTATAAGAACGCTCTATATACACAAAAACAGAGAGATATGTGTATACACTGATGTCAAGAACTACTGATATGTTTTTTTGAACTTTCTGACATGGCATTGACATTTTTGTCAGTGCAGATTAAAGAGAATATGGATTTTTTTTAAATGTCTTTATTGATTTTGCTAATTGAACCCAACAAATGCTAGAATACCACCTTTTTACAGCTGAACTTTGAAAAAAAAGGGAAGATCAGATTCCACAGACTGTCATTTGAGTTGCATAAGATACATAGATAACTCTTGCATCTCCTTAAAATAATTAAATGTCTGTATCACTTGCTGCCATATCCGGACAGTAGTTTATAGCAGCTCTTTACAGTAACAAGTTCTTTCGTTTCTAATTAAAGCATTCAGAGATTCAGCTTATCGATTTTGATGAAAAGAAAAAAAAAATAATGCAGGAAATATTTACAGAAAATATATTACATAATTAACAGTAAAATAAAAGTTATAAAATGTAAAAATACTTAGGCCTCATGTACACTGATGCTGGTAAATGGATGTTTAGGAGCAGTTGGGCATTTTTTTCAACTGCTCCTGAACTTTACTCTGTGTTATCTTATCAGTACATGTACACAGGTTCATTTATAGTCGTTTCTAGGCAGTTGCGTTTAGAGGCTTTTTCTTGAACCCCAAAAAATTTGTTCAGAAGCTGTTTTTAGAGGCAGTTGAAGCGCCAAACTCAACTTGCTTTTAGCAGTGTATCGTTTACAGACGTTTTTCATTTTATAAAAAAAAATGTGGCTTGTAAACGTGGCTAAACGTCTGTTTTTACACACTGGTTTCTAGCTGTCAAGTTAAATTGTTCAGGAGAGGTTGAACGTGAAGCCTTAGTATTAACCACTTAAGCCCCGGACCATTTTGTAGCTAAAGGACCAGGCCACTTTTTGCGATTCGGCACTGCGTCGCTTTAACTGACAATTGCACGTTCGCGCGACGTGGCTCCCAAACAAAATTGGAGTCCTTTTTTTCCCCACAAATATAGCTTTCTTTTGTTGGTATTTGATCACCTCTGCGTTTTTTTTTTTTTGCGCTATAAACAAAAATGCTATAATAAATATCCCCAAATAATATATAAAAAATTTTTTTGGTAAAAAATGCAACTAAACCTCTGTTTTTAATTACATACAGTTAGACAGATTAATTTGGTTTAGTGCTTTTTTGGTTGGTAACTTTGAGCCTGGCTATTATGGAAACATTTTTTATATTCCATATATATACTTAATCGCATACTGCTAAAAACGCATCTCATTCAAAGTCCCAACTCTCCCCCCTTTTTATACATTTACAGGGATGGAGGCCTGTGGTAGTGTCTATCACATGCCTCATTCAAAGTCCCAACCCTATTCCCCCCTTTTAAAAAAAAATCACAATAAGCGTTTATTGATTGGTTTGCGCAAAAGTTATAGCGTCTACAAAATAGGGGATAGTTTTATGGCATTTTTATTAATATTTATTTTTTACTAGTAATGACAGCGTTCAGCGATTTTTATCGTTACTGCGACATTATGGCGGACAGATCGGACACTTTTGACACTATTTTGGGACCATTGTAATTTTTACAGCGATCAGTGCTATAAAAATGCACTGATTACTGTAAAAATTACACTGGCAGTGAAGGGGTTAACCTGTAGGGGTTAAGTGTTCCCTAGGAAGTGATCCTTACTGTAGAGGGGCATGGCTGGGCGTGTGACGTCACTGATCGTCGTTCCCTATGACAGGGAACAGACGATCAGTGACACTCTCACTAGGAAGCACAGGGAGAGGTTAGTTTACACTTGCCTCTCCCCGTTCTTTAGCTCTGTGACCCGATCGTGGGACACCGGCGGGGATCAGGTCTGCGGGCGCGGTCACAGAGCACAGGACCAGGTCGCGAGTGGAACCTTAAAGGGGACGTACCTGTACGTCCTTGTGCCCAGCCGTGCCATTCTGGCGACGTACATTGGCGTGCGGCGGTCCTTAAGTGGTTAAACCCAAAAAAGCTGAAATGTATTATATTGCAGATTGCCAATCATTAGTGGCTGCTTTTGTTTCCTTTTTAGGGCTCCAACCTTTATTTTCACCCATTCATCTGGTTGGTAAGTCTGTTATTTTTCAACTTCCTTTAACAAACCAAGCTCTCCAGCAAAATTGGCAGTAAGGGCTCATTTACACTTGCTTCGATTTCAACACACATTAAAGAGCCTACTGCTTCAACATGCTTTTTTTATGTGTCTTTGATGCTTCGTGATGTTTTGATGATGCTTCAGTGATGCTTTTTTTTAAGCTTTAATGGAGCTTGGCAAATGCCCTGTGTGTGTGTATTGATTTTCTATTTGTTTTAAAGGGGCCCAGTAGAACCCCAGCTCAGTGGTACCCCCACTCAGCAGACCCCCAGCTCATTAGTAACCCTATTCAGCAGATCCTCAGCTCATTGTTACCCTTATTCATAAGATTCCCAGCTTATTAATACCCTTCAGTAGATCCTGCTCACTAGTACTCCTAGCTCTGCTGATGCCCCAATCAGTAGTATCATCAGTACCCTGCTCAGAAATAAGCTCCAGCTCTGCTAATCCCTCACTCAGTAGTAACATCCGGCTCTGCTAATCGCCCACTCAGTAGTAACCCCCAGCTCTGCTGATCCTCTGGTTTGCTGACCCTCCTCTCTCTCCAGTTGCCGCTCACTTCCGGCTATATTGTTCCCATGCTGCACACCATGTGTGACATTGCTAGTTCCCCCAGCTCTGCTGATCCTCTGCTGCTCTGTCCTCACTGTTTCCATGTTGTACACTACATGTGATGGCTGCTAGTTGCTCCGCTCCAGTCTAGACCCTGCTCATCTTCCTGCTGCTACACGCTGCACACCAGATGTGACATTTGCACCAGACACTTCCAGAATATATACACATGAACCAGAAGTGACTGCTAATGAAGTCTTTCCGGTTTGCTTGTTGGTTTGCCAGTGCATCCTGGGATTTCTCATACCTGTAATACTTCCAAAGCAAAGCTAAAGCTGAATAAAAGCCCCTCAAAAGCTGCAGGTGCTGCTAGCGAGTTTGTCATAGACTTCTATGGAGGCTTTGGAGATACCTTAAAGAATCAAGAAACAGACATGTGGTATAATTTTTGATGTGAAGCAAAGCAAACACAACATGTGAACAGGACTGTAAGCTTACTTTTTTATTTAGAGACAGGGGCTTTGATTGGCATTCAGAGCGCTTTAAAAAAGTGTGTCCAATGCCACATTTTGAATTAAGTATAAGCAAGCCCTTAGAGTGCAGGGACAAAATATGCACCACTGACAGGGGTGCTTACAATATTTAGCTTTATGTAAACCCTTTATCTCAATAGGGAAAAAAAGCTGTAACTGCTTATAAAGTGTAAGCTGGAGTTTGGGCTGTAGGTTGTTAATCAAGTTCATCTAAGGGTCCTTTCACACGAGCGGACCATTCGTCCGTTCATTACAAGTCCGTTAACGGACTAGTAATGAATCCCTATCTGTTAGCAGATGGAGCATCCGCTAGCATCCGCGTCAGTCGGGATCCGGTTTTCCGAACGGAAGAAACCCTATTTTTCTTCCGTTCGGCGGAACGGACCGGATGCAGATGGACAGACGGTCCGTCTGCATCCGGTCCCCCATAGGGGACAGCGGAGCAGAGACAGGGCAGTCCCTGCACTGTGTGCGGGGACCGCCCTATCCGCCGACAGCTCAGCGGGGATCCCCGCTGAGCTTTGGCGGACACACGGAGCGGACCCAGAAACCGTCCGCTCCGTGTGAAAGAGCCCTAAATCTGTTAGTCCATCTGACAATACTCTCTCTTCAGGTTGACAATGCTGCTGTCCAAAGGTGTTTCTGTTGCTCTTGCATCCAGAGTGGAGATGTTTTACAACATGCCATGCGTTACTGACCTGGTGAAAAAGGAAAACGAATGCAGCCTCCACATCCATTTTATATCCACAATCAAGTTATGATTTAGGATTACAGCTGAACTTCAAGCAAACAGCTAGATACATAAATAAAATCCATATATGGGTTTTGTTTACACCTGCCAAAAGATTTGTATTTCTTTCCATCCATTTCAGAGATTTACACAGCTCTGCCACCCTGCAAAGTCCTGCCTTGGAGGTCATCTGATCTTTCTCTGCTGTAGTTACACTTAAGGTTCCTAGACGAGAAACCAGGCAGTAGAGGTGCACACCTTTATCTTTGGTGTTTGTCCCCCCCCCCCCAAAAAAGATCATTAAATTTTTTTTACCCCTATCTATGCAAATACTTTCTAGCACCAAAGTTCCCTTGTCCTTTATAAATCTGTCCAGTCAACAGATTAGTTAAGGTATGTACACACAATTACTAAAATATATTTTAGCTTTAACATAATGTAATTTTAAAAGATATTTGTGATGTTTTTAACAGCTGATGCACACAGACATAAATACAGGCAGACAGCATTAAATATGGCTGTATTTGCGATGCCCAGGAGCCCCAGCTGATGCGTAATTCTGCCCATAGGCCTGTATGTACAGAATACGCTGTACATGGGTATACGTCTGTAAACATCAGTACCTGTGTTTACATATGCACATTTATGAACATCATTTCCTGAACAAGCACATTTATAGAGCACAGTGGTGCTCTATAAATGGGAAAAAGAAGACATGCTCTCTTTTTGGCTCGACGAGATCCTCGACAGTTTCCTCGTCGAAAAGTGTACACACGACCGGTTTCCTCTGCAAAAAGTTTCTTGCTGGTTTTTGCCGAGAAACTCGGTCGTGTGTACGAGGCCTAAGAGAAGGCTAATTGAAAAGGGGTTACCTTGAGCAACAGATAATGATCTAGTCGAAATAATACAAAAATTATTTTATTTCGATATCAATGATATAATTTTAAAAATGCAGTTTTAAAACAAAAACTTAAATAAGATCTAGTCATATGGTAATTAATTGCCATGGACATAAATGATGAACAGGACTCACAAATTACAACATAAACACAGCACTAGTCCGGACGTGATAGATCCAGTAGCAAGTTATATACACTCCATCCAATTGGATACCTTAATTTTATGCACAGGGGGGAATTGTTATATTAACAATTCAAGCATATGGGTACTAAATTGTCCCTCCCCTGACAAGGCCAATGAGTGTGTTTACAAAAGACTGGATTTAGTGAGTGGAGAGAGAGAGAGAGGAAGAAGGGAAGGAGCAAAGAAAATTTAACCAAGAGGCATCCTAATTGGTATAAAAAAATCATCAATTGCGGAAAAATTCATGTGTGCACACTATTACACTATTTTAAAAATGTTATTGATCAGCAGTCCCAATGTTAGCTAACAAGGAGGGGGTGAATTGAAGATTAATCATATAGTGATGATGAAGTTATCACAGATGTTGTTAGTAAAATGATTCCAGTTATTAATTCCTCATTATATCTGTAGGCAATGGCATCCAATAGATCAAAATATGATTAGTCCCTCTGTTAATTGCCTTAATCATGAATATATTGATCTATCACAAGATGGTATAGAAAATATTTCTAATTAGTGGTGATCAAAAATAGAGAAGCATGGCAGGCTTGAAACTAGAAACAGCAGCGGTGACAAATATCTGGTAACTGTAACTTGTAAATGGTTTCAATACGTTACCAATATGTTGCTAGTTGTCACACTGATTCTTGCTGATTTAGTTGCTGAAGCGGCAGCTGGTGCTAAATAGGTATAAGGATCACATGGTAGTGATCTTTTTGGCCGGAGATCTGGGTGAGAGAGTAGCAAATGTGTCCCGAGATTCGATCAATTCAAATGGTACATTCAGGTATCGCTTCCTCACGATCTCGTAATGCCGTGTAGAGGTGTTGCTGGCGTGTGTGTCCGCCAGGTATAGCCAGAGTGCCTAGTTAGCTCGTGTGCCGCTGCTCCGTAGCTCCTTTGCTTGATCCGCCCGCCCAACACTCACAGGACGCCAGATGACTGCGGGGGGTGATGACGTCAACGTGTTTCGCCGTGCTTAATAGTGTAGCTTCATCTCAGACGTAATGTACAATGAGCCTTGCATGCACAGCTCAGAGTACATTTATGGCACCTGCTCTATGCTGTGAAAAGTGACTCCCATGCACAAGCACGGTAGCGATGTCATCACAGCTTATTCATTCAAGGGACCAAACAGATCAAACCCAGAAGGAAGACTGAGAGAAGATAGAAGCACCTGACCACTGACGGCGCAGCGCTGGAGGGCATCTATTGACAGGCAAGTCTGTCATAATGTGTTAGAATGCAGTGTAAACTAGCACATTATGGCAAAAACCTGCAAGGGACCCATTCATTAAAGAATTTGGGGGGGAATTTAATTATTTTAAGAGGATTATTTCTAGCAGAAAGTCTTCTGTTGTTTAAGCCCATGGTTCTCAATCTTGGTCCTCAAGTACCCCCAACAGGCAATGTTTTTGGAACTTCTCTTAGATAAAATAGCTTTCCAAATACGAAACCGTTGACTCTGATTTAAAGTACCTGTGCAAAATAAAGGAAAACCTGAAAACATGGCCTGTTGGGGGTACTTGAGGACTAAGGTTGAGAACCATTGGTTTAAATGACTGTTATTACTGGGAGCTGCGGTGGCTGCGGTGGCTCAACGCGATTGGCACTGCGCTGACAAGCCATTCACCTCTGCAGCTAGGGGTTCGGATCCCGGTCTCGGCTACATGTGAATTGAGTTTGGTGGTCTCAGCCCGGCTCCCGGTGGGTGTGCTATGCGAGGTAAGCCTGCGCTTAGTACGCCCACCCCCCTCCCACAAAAACCACCACACTTACACACACTCGAATTGGGTTAACATGCACGCACTTTGACCACACGGTCTCTAAAAAGAGAGGCGAAGGACTAATGGGGCTGGTTGAGCGGGCTAGATCCTCTCACTCCCTTATAGGGAGTCCATCTGCCCCGTTGGGCTTCAAAGCGGAGCAGGTAGGGCGGGCTGTGTGGGAGGACCCCCTCACACACCTGCCAATGCCACCCGGGGCATGGAGAAAGGTGGCAGATTGCCTCTGGGGAGGTCTGCCTACTCCGAACTCCTGCAGTCCGGCTCCTCTCTCGAGTACACGCACAAAATACACTTT
This sequence comes from Rana temporaria, assembly GCF_905171775.1. NCBI lineage: Eukaryota > Metazoa > Chordata > Amphibia > Anura > Ranidae > Rana > Rana temporaria. The sequence goes on along the minus strand of NC_053489.1, from coordinate 563,352,025 downwards.
AAAAAAAAAATTACTACTACTACTGCCTATTATTATATCTGCAGCACAAAGTTTTGTTTCCTTGGCTCTTATGCTTTAATCCTAAACTTTCTAATTTAAGTCTCTTAAAAAGGCACAAGTGACATACGATAAGCACATGACATTTGTCATATGCTTGCTATTTAGGGAACTGCTGTCTGGCTGGTATCATGCTTCCACTTTGCCTCCTTTTTGTAAGATGTAGTAAGCTTGTACACATTTTACAATGTTATCAATTGAATATTTTTTTACACAGTGACTAAAACAAATCTAAAAGTATGTAAAAAGCATTGTTTTTAAAAGGTCAGTTATTTAAATAATGCATACAAAAATGTTTTTGTATTTTGTTAGACAGTAACAATTAAAAAAATCTATATTTAAAAAACAAAAATATTCTTATTTTCAAGTTTGACACATTTTGTACCAAAAACATACCACTAGACCAAGGGTCTCCAAACTTTTCAAACAAAGGGCCAGTTTATTGTCCATCAGACTTTAGGGGGGCCGGATTGTGGCCAGTGGGGGCAGAAAATGTCCAAAATCAGTGAGAATAAATATGGCCTCAGGGTTGGTGGTCAGTTTTTAGAAATGTTCTATTTTTGCAATTTCTTCTTGTGTAATTAAAGTTTAGTCAAAAACGAACTCTAATGCTACGCTATGCCACATTCTAGGACTAATGTATCTTGCCACAAATAATGGGCCACAATTGAGTGATAAGGCCCCTTAAGCCCAACTCCAGCTAACAACGTTTGTAAAACGTTTAAACAGAGTTATGCACTTGGGGGCTAAGAATATGCATGCATCATACATACTAGGGGGAGTACAACTAGGGGAATCCATAGTGGTGAAGGATCTGGGGGTTTTGGTAGATCATAAACTCGATAATAACATGCAATGCCAAGCTGTGGTTTCCAAAGCGAGAAAAGACCTTTCTTGTATGAAGAGAGGTATGGACTCCAGAGAGAGATATAATTTTGCCCCTGTACAAATCATTAGTAAGACCTCATCTGGAATATGCAGTTTTGGGCAACAGTTCTCAAAAAGGATACCGGGGAACTGGAGAAAGTGCAGAGAAGGGCAACCAAACTGATAAGAGGCATGGAGGAGCTCAGCTATGAGGAAAGATTAGAGGAACTGAATTTATTCCCTCTTGAGAAGTGATTAAGTGGTGGATATGATCAACATGTACAAATACATAAGTGGTCCATATAGTGAACTTGGTGTTGAGTTTTTCACTTTAAGGTCATCATAGAAGACAAGGGGGCACTCTTTTTACGTCTAAAGAAAAAGAGATTTCATCTCCAAATACGGAAAGGTTTCTTCACAATAAGAGCTGTGAAAATGTGGAATAGACTCCCTCCAGAAGTGGTTCTGACACGCTCAGTAAATGGTTTTAAGAAAGGCCTGGATTCTTTCCTAATATACATAATATAACTGGATACTAACATTTATATGTAAAGTTGATCCAGGGAAAATCTGATTGCCTCTTCTGGGATCAGGAAGTATTTTTTTCCCCTGCTGTAGCAAATTGGTCCATGCTTTGCCTTCCTCTGGATTAACTGTGGGTATAGGATTGTATACATAGGACTGTGTTTTTTGTTTTTTTTAATTGGTTTAACTAGATGGACTTGTGTCTTTTTTCGACCTGACTTACTCTGTACCTATATAAGAGTAAGGAAAGGATAAGATTTTTGTTTTGTTTATTTTCGCATTCAGTTTTTCCTATTTCGGGAGATTTTTGTTTAGGAAATCTCCCCAATCGGGACATAGACTGAAAATATTTTCATTTAAATCAGAAACTCTGTCAAATTATTGACAGAGACTTTTCTGTATCTTTCGGTCCAAGTGACAACTAGTCCCCTCAGGCCGATCCGCCCTATAGGCTCCATATGCAAGCCGCTTAGGGCCCCGCAAAAGCTGTGGAGGGCCTGATGAGAAGTAATTTTTGGCCCCTCAACCCCCTTCTCAACTCGCTGGCTGCATGGGAGACGAGGTAAGAAGTTACACCCCCCCCCTCGCTTCTCAACTTAATTTAATGTGATATGTCATTTTGCTTAGGGCCCCAGGGAGGACAAGTCCCCTTGACCTGTTGCTACAAGGAGAGGACATTTCCAAAATGTACCCAGCATTGTTTCAAGAACAGCAATAAAAACTTGATAAACGCATTAACTCTTATGTCCATCAAGAAGAAAAAAGAAAAGGTAAACATTAAATTAAGGAACAAGCTTAATTTCTTGGCCTAATTGGAACACGTAGACCTTTTGAAGTAGTTAAAGTCCTGCAAATCTACAAGGTTGTCCTCCATATTGTAGACAACTTAGGCTGATCTTCAATTTACCACGTTAGTTGATCCTAAAGCAATCTTAAGTTTCTGTTTAAAAGCATTCAGTCTTTCGTTGTGAGCAGGCCATTCTAGAATACAGCGTGACTTGAACATCCCTCTTCTCAGGTGTATGCTGTGATTTAATTGGTAATCTGGAATATCTTCAATAAACAAGAGAATGATAGAATCACGACTTTGCTCAATGGCTTGCTGGACAGCCTGATATATCTTGAACCTTGTTGAAACAAAAGTTACAACAGAAAAAAGTTACAAACGTACATTTAGGGTATAAACAAGTAATGTTAAAACATATGTTAAAGTACTGTAGTATTAAATACTCAGCGTTTTTATTTTAACACATTGAGTAAAATAATACAAACATTTCCCAGTAAACTAGTTGCTAAAACTCTTACCCAGGCACTTGCAGTTTACAGCTTTCAATGCTGCTGACTCCTGCTCTATCAGTGCTGCTGCCCTTAACTTTCATTCTTCACAGGAAAAAGTAAATGGTGGACAGAACATGTAGATTTTGACTAGAGACTAGTAATTTTGGACTTTAAAGGCACACAGTAAATATAGTAAAAAACTAGCGTGGCGATCCCTCCCCCTAACACCGGTGGGCAGGGTTAATTTGTTGAAAATGTTCTACCTTCAAAAGTCCTTATACTTTTTCCGTAATACCCCTTTGCATATACCTAGGACGTTCTTTAAACGCTTGGAGAGTCTGTTGTTATCTTTTGTGTGGGCTGGGCGAACCCCCCCCCCCCCGGGTTGCGAGGCAGATCCTCTACCTCCCTTTATCTGGAGGGGGGCTAGCCCTTCAGAATTTTTTGATCTAATACTGGGCGGCAGTGCTGGTTACGGTTCGGTGGTGGTTCTCCCAGCCCAGGCAGAAACCGGCAGTCACGCTGGAGGCGGCTATTCTGGGCTCATATGCGGCCCTGAGTAATTTGCCATTCCGGGGTCTCCGGGCGAATCCCTCTATGACGACCCTCATGCGGACCACAGTTAAGGGTCTGGCAGGAGGCTCGGCTTATCTATAGGAAGCCCGCCCATGTGTCCCCGCATATGCCCCTGTGGAGCAATCCTATGCTGCCCCATCTGAACAGCATCCCGGACCCCTCCCTCTGGGCTAAGAAGGGTATTATTAAGTTGAGTCAGATAGTTCATGAGGGCAGGCTTATGCCCTTTAGGGAGATGCGGCGTGTTCATTCATTCCCGATCTTTTTTCAATTTAGGTACTGGCAGCATGCGCATGCATTCAAGGCCCAATACTCTGACCCCCTGACCTTGGAGTCAGACTCTGTTGAGTGTCTCCTGACCTCCAGTGTGATGGTGCACCCCCTATCATCCTTATACCTGCGTCTAACGGTGGCGTTTGGTATCAAGCTTACTAGGTCCTGGGAAAAGTGGAAGGCTTATATGCCGTCCTTGGATGAGGAGGGCTGGGAGGACTGCATTTCCTCATATATCCCCTCTTTGATCGCCGCGAAGGACAGATTCATACAATTCAAATTCCTTCACAGAGCTTATTACACCCCACAGAGGTTAGCTCGTATCTACCCTTTGAGGGACCCTAACTGCCAGAGGTGTAAAGTAGAACTGGGAACATTCTGGCACATGGTCTGGGCATGTCCCAAGCTCCAGCCGTTTTGGGCGGCAGTGGCCTCTAGACTGATTGATGTGAGTGGGACGGTTATTCCGGTTGACCCGACAATCCTGTTACTCAGCCATTTAGAAGATGTTATGGGGGATAGGTACTGTAAATTGCGACTGACCTTTGCACTCTTTTATGCTAGACGTGAGATACTGTTGAAGTGGAAATCAGAGGATCCTCCTAATTGTGCCTCTTGGCAACGCACAGTAAATTCGGTCCTACCCCTATATCAGCTGACCTACGAAAATAGACAGTGCCTGGACAAATTTGACAAGATCTGGTCCAGTTGGACAGGAACTCAGGTTTCCCTTGACCCCCCTCTCCTGACTGAGGGGGGGTGTTCACGGCGGCCCCATAGGACAGTTAATGTTCGAGGTCCCTCCCCTCCCTCTCTCCCTTCCTGTTCCACTCCTGTATTAATTCTGTTTTGAAGTTTGGGTGGGTTGGCTGCACAGTGTTTGCTGGGACTCACTAATTTGCCATCCCCTCTGAATGTCTATTCTTTAAAGAGACTGTGCCTGGGGTCCTACCCTTGTCCGGACAGCAATGTATGCTCCTGATATTGGATTTGTACATCATTGTATTTACTGTAGTGCACCTGTAATGTAATGCTGATTTGGCTAATAAACTCTTAAAAAAACTGTTAAAAAAAAAAATATAGTAAAAAAACTAGAGGTATTTTATTTATAAAGATGTCATAAAAAACAGTTGAGCGAGCCCTCCTTTCCTCCTTTCTAACTATAATGAGTCTCCTATGATAAAACTGTACTATGTTAATATGATTGTGATAACCTGTGTGGACCAGTTATTGATTTGATTTTATATTTATAACTGTTTTTTATGACATCGTTATAAATAAAATACCTCTAGTTTTTTACTATATATACTGTGTGCCTTTAACCCCTTCCATACTGGGCATTTTCACCCCCTTCCTGCCCAGACCAATTTTTAGTTTTCAGCACTGTTGCAGTTTGAATGACAATTGCGTGGTCATGCAACACTGTACCCAAACTAAATCTTTATGTTTTATTAACCCCACAATTATAGCTTTCGTTTGGTGGTATTTGATCATCTCTGCGTTTTTTATTTTTTGCGCTATAAACAAAAGAAGAGCGACAATTTTTTTTAAAAACACAATATTTTTTACTTTTTTATTTAATAAATATCACAATATTTTTTAAAAAAATAATTTTTTTCCTCAGTTTAGGCCGAAAATTATTCTTCTACATATTTTTGGTAAAAACAAATCGCAATAATCGTATATTGATTGGTTTGCGCAAAAGTTATAGCGTCTACAAAATAGGTGATAGATTTATGGCATTTTTATTTTTTTACTAGTAATGGCGGCGATCTGCGATTTTTTTTATTGTGACCGTGACATTGTGGCGAACACATCAGACACTTTTGACACATTTTTGGGACCATTCACATTTATACAGCGATTAGTGCTATAAATATGCACTGATTACTGTGTAAATGTGACTGGCAGGGAAGGGGTTAACCACTAGGGGGTGCTGACGGGGTTAAAATGTTCCCTAAAGTGTGTTCTAACTGTAGGGGGGAGGGGACTAACAAGGGGAGGAGACCGATGTGTGTTCCTCTGTACTGGGAACACAGCATTGGTCTCCTCACCTCTGACAGGAGGTGGATCTGTGTGTTTACACACACAGATCCACACTCCTGCCGTGATCACCAGCAATCGCGGGAGCCCTGTGGAAATCGCAGCCGCCGGGCACGCGCGCCAGGTCACGAGCGGTGTCGCGGGCACGCGCACCTTAGATCGCCGTGAACAAAGGACGTCATATGACGTCCACCCGGATCGAGGGAGGGTTCCTGCCGGCGTCATTTTACAATGTGCCGGTAAGGAAGGGGTTAAAGTCCAAAATTACTAGTCTCTAGTCAAAATCTACATATTATTGGGACGTTTGCACATTATTACTAGTATATTCACAGTATCACCCTGTGGGGATATACGTTAAACCCAGCTTTTTTCATAGGTGGACAGTACATACCTCCCAACATTTTAAGATGGGAATGAGGGACACCTACTAGAAAACGTATGTAGGCATAGGACACGCCCCCTGCCACACTCCCTTAACCCCTTAACGCCCGCCGCACGACTATTTACGTCCGCAGAATGGCACGGACAGGCAGAAGGAAGTATATATACGTCCTTGCCTTCTAGCGGGTGGGGGGTCCGATCGGGACCCCCTCCGCTGCGTGCGGCGGGCGGGTTCCCTCGGGGAGCGATCCGGGACGACGGCGCGGCTATTCGTTTATAGCTGCTCCGTTGCGATCGCTCCCCGAGGCTGAAGCACGGGGAGAGCTGTATGTAAACACGGCTTCCCCGTGCTTCACTGTGGCGGCGTATCGATCGAGTGATCCCTTTTATAAGGGAGACTCGATCGATGATGTCAGTCCTACAGTCACACCCCCCTACAGTTGTAAACACACACTAAGTGAACACTAACCCCTACAGCGCCCCCTGTGGTTAACTCCCAAACTGCAACTGTCATTTTTACAATAAACAATGCAATTTAAATGCATTTTTTTCTGTGAAAATGACAATGGTCCCAAAAATGTGTCAAAATTGTCCGAAGTGTCCGCCATAATGTCGCAGTCACGAAAAAAATCGCTGATCGCCGCCAATAGTAGTAAAAAAAAAAAAATTAATAAAAATGCAATAAAACTATCACCTATTTTGTAAACGCTATAAATTTTGCGCAAACCAATCGATAAACGCTTATTGCGATTTTTTTTTACCCAAAATAGGTAGAAGAATACGTATCGGCCTAAACTGAGGAAAAAATAAATTTTATATATGTTTTTGGGGGATATTTATTATAGCAAAAAGTAAAAAATATTGCATTTTTTTCAAAATTGACGCTTTATTTTTGTTTATAGCACAAAAAATAAAAACCGCAGGGGTGATCAAATACCACCAAAAGAAAGCTCTATTTGTGGGAAAAAAAGGAGCCACCCTGAAACAGGAAACCTGGGTCAGCGATCATCAGCTTAAACAGGATAATAGACAAGGAATAAAATGTAAAGAAATATAAATAAGCAGCATGCTCATGAAGTGAATAAATCAGGTGCTAAAAGTGCTTAAAAACTGAGGTTATATCACTTTAACAAGAATATACATCAATATTTTGCCTAGCTTGCAGGTGGTCACATATCCCTCACCCTCAGTGGTTAGGACTGCAGCTTTGGATTAGCAGAAACAGTGTCTCATTTAATGATTTCGATCTCAGAAGAAGAAACCAGTGGGAACTGAAGGGAACCAAGGAGAACGGCATTCCTGGAAGACTTCCTCAGAGTCTAACTGATTGGACTTCGTTCCCTATCTCTGAGGAAGTCCAGTCAGGACACAGCACATCAGATTGGTGTGTCCATGACCTTATCACACTAGGCAGAGAGCTGAGGCAGACTTTGGATAAACTCAGAGACGTAGACAATGTTAAGAGCTGTGCTTTTACTGGTGTATACAGTATGTAAGTGTTTTAATCTATATTGGGTGTAAATAAATGCATATATAGAGAGCACTATGGTTTACTTTAATCTCTCTGCATGAGAGATGCTGTGGCAATATTTTCTGAGAAGTTGATAAGCCATTTAGTGAAGAGAGAAATTAAGGCAGTTTATACTTGATTGATCTCCTATGATGTAGAGGTCAATCTTACCAAATGAGAACATTACCAAGAGCATGTGGTGTGGTATTTTAAATAAGGGCATCGTGGAAGAAGAGTTTACAAATACACCAGATGATTACATTTTAATGACTGGTTGCACTTTTCTGGACTTTTTTGGGGGTTTTATCACTCCTTACATATCCTTATTGTGATATTTTTGTGCAAGATTTTTATAGGGAATATTTGTATGATATTATTTATATTTTTTTCACATATTATTCACTGGAATTCTGTTAAAGATTTTTATATACACTATGGGCCAGACTCAGAGACAGCGGCGTATTTTTGTGCGGGCGAAGCGCATCTTATATGCGCTACGCCGACGTAACATAGAGAGGCAAGAGCAGTATTCACAAAGCACTTGCTCCCTAAGTTACGTCGGCGTAGCGTAAATGGGCCGGCGTAAGCCCGCCTAATTCAAATTAGGAAGGTAGTGGGCGTGTTGTATTAAAATTAGCCATGACCCAATGTAAATGAATTCCCGAACGAACGGCGCATGCGCACGCATGCTCAGAATCACGTCGCATATACTCCCTGATACGTCGGCTCAATGCTTTCGACGTGAACGTAACCTACGCCCAGCCCCATTTACGTACGACTTACGCAAACGACGTAAAATCCAACGGCTGTTCCGACGTCCATACCCTAACATGACTTACCCCTGCTTTATGAGGGATAACTATACGCCGGAAGTACGCCTTACGTAAACGGCATAGCTTACTGTGACAGGCGCAAGTACGTTCGTGAATCGGCGTATCTAGGTCATTTACATATTCAACGCGTAAATCAATGGAAGCGCCCCTAGCGGCCAGCGTAAATATGCACCCAAGATACGACGGCGTAGGAGACTTACGTCGGTCGGATGGAGCCAGAATTCAGGCGTATCTGGTTTCAAAAATACGGCGTATAGAAACGACGGCGCATCCTAGAACTTAAGCTGCGTATCAACAGATACGTCGGCGTAAGTTCTCTCTGAATCTGGCCCTATATTGTCAAAAGTATTGTGACACCTGCCTTTACACCCACATGAACTTTAATGGCATCTTCTACTTAGTCCATAGGGTTCAATATTGAGTTGGCCCACCCTTTGCAGCTATAACAGTTTCATCTCTTCTGGGAAGGCTGTCTACAAGGTTTAGGAGTGTGTCTGTGGGAATGTTTGACCATTCTTCCAGAAGCACATTTGTGAGGTCAGGCACGGATGTTGGATGAGAAGGCCTGGCTCGCAGTCTCCGCTATAATTCATCTTAAAGGTGTTTTTTTGGGTTAAGGTCAGGACACTGTGCAAGCCAGTCAAGTTCCTCCACCCCAAACTCGCTTATTTATGTCTTTATGGACCTTGCTTTGTGCACTGGTGCACAGCCTTTTTTTGGAACAGAAAGGGGCCATCCCCAAACTGTTCCGACAAAGTTGGGAGCATGAAATTGTTCAAAATGTCTTGTTACGCTTACACCTTAAGAGTTCCCTTCACTGGATCTAAGCAGCCAAGCCCAACCCCTGAAAAACAACCCCATACCATAACCCTCCCTCCACCAAATGATTTGGACCAGTGCACAAAGCCAGGTCCATAAGACATGGATGAGTGAGTCCTGACCTCAACCCGATAGAACACCTTTGGGATGAATTAGAGCAGAGACTGCGAGCCAGGCCTTCTCGTCCTGACCTCACAAATGCGCTTCTGGAAGAATGATAAAACATTCCCATAGACAAACTCCTAAACCTTGTGGACAGCCTTCCCAGTAGAGATGAAGCTGTTATAGCTGCAAAGGGTGGGCCAACTCAATATTGAACCCTACGGACTAAGCCTGGGATGCCGTTCAAGTTAATGTGCGTGTAAACGCAGATGTCCCAATACTTTTGATAATATAGTGTATGTATACTGTATATATATCAGTTTATTTCTATATCTATTTATTGATTTTATTTGTTTGTGTGAAGCACAATTTAGTTAGAAGATAGAAGTTAGAAGATAATAGGAGAAGAACATATCCCAGCTCAGGCATTTGTGGAGTTTTTTTTTTTTTTTTTTATTTAGTGGAAAACATTTGGCAAACTTGATCTAAAATATAAAGCGAATATAAACACTGTCAAAATTAATTTTGTATGGCACTTTTACCTATTAGGTACTAAATATGTGAATTTACAGTTTGCCAAACCTACCTTCTACACCATTTGTCATTCAAAAAATAATGGGATATTACAAAAATAATCTTCCTGCTTCTTCTGATGCTGTTGACTGTTAAAGTTGGAATCGGTAATCCAGCGTCAAAGTCTCTTTCCTCATAGCAGAATCTAAGCTGAGAAGTAGCATCTTCTTCTTCAAGTGGAAGCAGATATTTGTAAACCCACTCCATGTCTTTGTCAGCATGAATGATGTAAGCATCATATTCAAAGTTTTGGTTGCCTGGATCAATTACTCTAAAACCAAGAATCTTGTTAACCACAACATTCCAGTAAAACTGTATTCTCCAGCCTTGGAAATGTAAGAACAATACCAGAAATAGAAAACAGCACGTGATAGTGAAGGTGAACATAAAAAATGCTTTGAAAGGAGCAGTGTCCTTGCAGGGAGAGCTATCGAAATTTTCCACATAAATGCCATGGTATTTATTAGGTGTATTGCACACATACTGTTTGTTCCGTCCTACCACACTTGTATTTGTTGTATTAAGCCAGTTAGAAAACCATGCTATGCTTTCACAGGTACAGTCAAAAGGGTTTTGACCCATATTTAACATTTTAAGGCCATTAAAAACGTTCTTTAATGTATTTGGCTCAACGGATGTTATCAGATTTTTATGAAGATCTAGTGAGTCAAGTGAGCTTTGATCTTCGAATAGGGATGGTGGCAGTAAATACACATTATTTTCCCCTAAATTCAGTATGTTTAAATTGAAAAGTCCTTTGAAAGCATTGGTGGGAATCTCATCCAACCCATTAGACAGTAGGTCAAGTATTTCCAAATTCTGAAGACCTTTCAGAAATAAAACCGGTCCTCCAGGATTAGCTTTTTTCCACAGTCGAGCAAGGTTGTTATGCTGTAGATTGAGTATTCTAAGGCTACTAAGACCAAAAAAGACATTCTCAACCATGTTAGCAATATTGTTGTTCCCAAGGTCCAAAACTGTGAGGTTCTTCAGACAAGCGAAGGGAGATGTGCTCTCAGCGTTAAATGTCAATGCTGTTTTTCTAAGGTTCAGCTTTTCCAGGGTTGGAATAAAACGAAATGAAGTGCTCGTTAAGGTCAAATGTTTATTGTAAGAAAGATAAATCATTTTAATGCTGAGAAGACCTTTAAACTCATATCCACTTAAGGTTTGCTCAATCCAGTTTAGGCCTAAATCAAGTATTTGAAGATATTCCATGGAAGAAAACATCCCATATTCCAGCTTGGCTAGGTTAGTTTTTGTGAGATTCAGAAACAATAATGGAGATTTTGAGAGTGATGAAAATGTCCTATTAGTAAATGACTTAAAAGAGCATTCAGTCAAGCTTAAATTCTTCAAACTTGTCAATCCTGTAAAAGTGAGCTGTGTAAAGTCAAGATTTCTATTTCTTTCCATATTCAGGTTCTCAAGGTTTTTGAGCCACTGGAATGATGTGTCGTCAATTTTAGGGTCTTTAGCACCGTTAAAAAACTTTTGTAAATTCAAGGATTTAACACTTGACAAGCCTTTAAATGCTCCTGCGCTTAAATGACTGACTTGATTTTCTTCCAGATTGAGAACCGTTAAAGACTCTAGATAAATAAATGAGTCATTATCAATTTCGGTCAAGCTGTTTTTTGATATATCCAGAAACGCAAGGGTTGTATTTTGAAGGCCTTTAAACGTTTTATTGTGTATCTTTGTTAGTTGAGAATTGAGTAGAATGAGGACTTTAATCTGAGTAACGGACAGTTCTGTGCAAAGCTGTTCTATCAAAGTAGGTCCAAGCGTCAGGTTAGCCATTATAAGTGTATTGAGGTATTTAAATGGTTCAAAACACCTTGGATTTATCTGCAAAATAGAAACAAGCATATATTAACTTGTTAATGTTCTCTTAAAGTAAATGAGCTTGTAAAGTGATTTATGGTTTACAAGAAAACTCCCAGCTCAACTCACCAGCCAATCTGCAACCAATCAAATTATCCTGTCTTTAATGCCGCATACACATGATCGGAAATTCCGACAAGAAAACCGTGGATTTTTTCTGAATGTTGGCTCAAACTTGTGTTGCATACACACGGTCACACAAATCTTGTAGGAAATTCCGACCGTCAAGAACGCGGTGACGTACAAGTCGTACGACGAGCCGAGATCAATGACGTTCAATAGGCAGTTCGGCTCTTCTGCTTGATTCTGAGCATGTGTTTTGGAATTGCATTCAGACGAGCAGATTTTCCGATAGGAACTTTTTCAGACGGAAAAATAGAGAACCTGCTCTCAATCTTTTGTTGGCAGGAAATTCCGACAGCAAAAGTCCGGTGGAGCATACACACAGTCAGAATTTCTGACCAAAAGCCCACATCAGACTTTTCTTGTCGTAATTTCTGATCGTGTGCATGCAGCATTAGTTTGCATTAAAAACCGGGGTTTAGTTAGCACACATTTTCAAATACATATATGTAAGCTACAGAGCTGCTCCAAAGAACCCCAGTATCATCTGCAGTCCTAACTCTTGTAAATTTAAGAGAGCCTCCATAGTAAACGAGAGCAGCGGGAGGTTACGTGACTGATGCATAATTTTTATAAAACAATGACACTGTGCAACATACAGTAGCTTCATATAACAAAGGATATTCTAGTAATTAGGTACAGTGACTTTACACAGAATAGCAGCAGGAGGGGAGTGGCAACGTGCAGATCGGCGCTCACTCAATAGCTGACAGGATGGGAGGACAGAGGGGGAGAGGGAGAGACTATGGGCTGACAGAGGCACGTAAACTGACTGCGGTATTATGGATCAGCAGCCCAGGAACAGGCATAGAGAGAGACAAATTACTCAGCACAAGCATTATACTGCAGCAGGTCGGCACAATCCCGTGAGCCATCGTAGCTGTACGTTGGCTCCTTTAAACGGGATAGCAGGCGCGCTGCACTGTGGGGGTGCAAATGCTTGTGGCCTGTGGTCGCGATGACCACAGGCCACGATGACCACGTGCGATAGCGGGCATGAGAGGCAGAACAGGGACGTGTGTGTAAACACACACATTCCAGTTCTGTGAGGAGAGGAGAGAGAGATCGCGAGTTCCTACTAGCAGTGAACCACAATCTGTCATTTCCTATAGTCTTCTCCCCCCACAGTTAGAACACACACTAGGGAACACACCCCTAGTGTTAACTTATTCCCTGCCAGTGACATTTACACAGTAAACAGTGCTTTTTTATAACACTGAACACTGTATAATTGTCAGTGGTCCAACAAATGTGTCAAAAGTGTCCGATCTGTCCGCCATTATGTCGCAGTCCTGATAAAAATCACTGCCATTATTAATAAAACAATATTAATAAAAATGCCATAAATCTATCACCTATTTTGTAAACGCTATAACTTCTGCGCAAACCAATCAATATACGCTTATATATTGTAGAAGAATACATATCGGCCTAAAGTGAGAAAAAAATGTACTTTTTAAAAAAAAAATTGGGGATATTTATTATAGCAAAAAGTACACAATATTGTGTTTTTTCAAAATTGTCGCTCTTTTTTCACACAGAGCATGGTCATGAGTATGTTTGTTTATTGGTATCTCTCATAATTCTCATTTAAATTTTAAATATTCCCAAGAATTCTTTCATTCTTAACTCTTAAGCCCTGTACACACAGGCAAGAATCTTGTCAGGGAAAAAAACGTTGTTTTTTCCAACGAGATCTTGGCAAGAATCTCTTGCCACCCGAGTGTACAGACTCTCCTTTCAAAAGAACCGCGGTTCTCTTGAAAGGCAAGAACGCGGTGACATCATTGCGTACGACGAGCATGCGCTAGTCACATTCGATGCCATCGCCGCCATCTTGCTGCACCCTACCTATGCCTAGGAAGCTACCGCGCATGCGTCAGTCATTTCGAGCATGTGCAGGTTTCCACGGCGACCAGGTAAGTATACACACTCTCGGGTTTCTCGGCAGGAAAACTGCAGAGAATTTCACGACGAGAAAATCGAGAACATGTGCTCTATTTTTCTCGTCTAGATTCTGGGCAGTTTTCTTGTCGAGAAACCTGAAAACCTCGTACACACACTCAGTTTACTCGGCAAGAAAGCTCTGCCAGCAGTTTTCTTGCTGGTTCTTGCCGAGTAAACCGAGCGTGTGTACAAGGCTTCAGAACAAATGGATATGAGAATGATAAATTTGCATGATAGACTTGGGATTGCATGAACAATCTGCACATATGATGTGAACGAGGCCTTAAAGTGGAGGTTCACCCAAAAACCTTTTTTTTTAACATTAGATTGAGGCTCGTTTTGTCAAGGGGAATCGGGTGTTTTTTTTACAATCGAAGCAGTACTTACCGTTTTAGAGATGCATCTTCTCCGCCGCTTCCGGGTATGGGCTGCGGGACTGGGCGTTCCTACTTGATTGACAGTCTTCCGACGGTCGCATACATCGCGTCACGATTTTCCGAAAGTAGCCGAACGTCGGTGCGCAGGCGCCGTATAGAGCCGCACCGACGTTTGGCTTCTTTCGGCTACTCGTGACGCGGATGTATGCGACCGTCGGAAGCCTGTCGGAAGCCTGTCAATCAAATAGGAACGCCCAGTCCCGAAGACCATACCCGGAAGCGGCGGAGAAGATCGTTCTCTAAAACGGTAAGTACTGCTCGGATTTTAAAAAAACTACCCGATTCCCCTTGACAAAATGAGCATCAATCTAATCTTAAAAAAAAAAATTTGGGTGAACTCCCGCTTTAAAGAACAGCAATTGAATAATGTAAGAATGTGCTTATTTGTCTGCTAATATATAATTTTCATCTGGTTCGTTTTAACTTCTCAATTTCAGTCTTTGCTTCCTTTAGAAAACCTAATATGTGGGTAAGATCAAGTATGATGTAAATACCAAATAATACATTTGTATATTGTATCCCTGCCAGGAAGTAATCATGACATAAAAAGTGGAAGTAAATCTTACATACAGACATTGTGATGTTGCCAGTTGACAAAAGAAAGCAGATTTCAAGTCTTCTTCTAAAAATACTATATAATCAGGAGCAGAGGTTTCAGTTGCATACATTTGCAAGTAAATGTGGAAGTAATGTAACATCTGCTTCCGCTAAGTGAGCATCCCATATCAACAAGTAGCAGTAATGGGACATGTATATGAAAATGCATTTTACTTGGGTGATTGAACTCTCCAGCATCTATCAAGAACGAATATAAAAGATGTACTAGTTGAAGATGTATTTTAAATATGAAACGGTTGGCTCTTATTTCTCCTCAGTAGGAAACATCCCACATGCTCACAAAAAATTAAATATTAAAATCACCATCATTTCATGGAAAGGAATGTGCTGTTTTTTTTTACCAAGAATGCTTAAAGAGGTATTAAAGTGACTGCAAAGTCAAATTTTTTTGCTCTAAAAAAAACAAACATGTTATACTTACCTGCTCTGTTGCAGCCCGGATCCTCCTCTTCTTGGGTGCCTCCTCTGTGCACCTGGCTCCTTTCTCCTGTTGAGTGCCCCCAGATTAAGCAGCTTGATATGGGGGCACCCGAGCCAAGCTGCAGCTCTGTGTGTCCATTCAGAAACAGAGCTGCAGTTCGGCCCCGCCCCTCTTTCTCCTGATTGGCTAACTGATGTTTATTGAGAGCAGTAGGAGTCAATGGCGCAGATCCTGTGTCTCAGCCAATCAGGAGGGAGAATCTCGGATGGACGAGACACTCGTGGACATCGCTGGACAGAGATGGCGCTCCGGTAAATATTAGGGGGGTGCTACACACAGAAGATTCTATATATTTATGCATAGAGTGCATTAATATAAAAAAACTTCTGACTTTACAACCCCTTTAACCACTTCAGCCGAGGAGGATTTGGCTGCCCAATGACCAGGCTATTTTTTGCGATTCAGCATTGCGTCGCTTTAACTGATAATTGCGCGGTCGTGCGACGTGGCTCCCAAACAAAATTGACGTCCTTTTTTCCCCCACAAATAGAGCTTTCATTTGGTGGTATTTGATTACCTCTGCGGTTTTTATTTTTTTGCGCTATAAACCAAAAAAGAGCGACAATTTAAAAAAAAAAGCAATATTTTTTACATTTTGCTATAATAAATATCCCCAAAAAATATATAAAAAACTAATTTCTTTCTCAGTTTAGGCCGATATGTATACTTCTACATATTTTTGGGGGAAAAAATTGCAATAAGCGTATATTGATTGGTTTGCACAAAAGTTATAGTGTCTATAAAATAGGGAATAGATTTATGGCATTTTTATTAATATTTTTTTTTTTACTAGTAATGGCGGCAATCTGCAATTTTTATGGCGGACACATCGGACACTTTTGACGCTATTTTGCGACCATTTTCATTTGTGCTATAAAAATACACTGATTACTGTGTAAATGACACTGGCAGGGAAGGGGTTAACCACTAGGGGGGTGAGGAAGGGGTTAAGTGTGTCCTAGGGAGTGATTCTAACTGTAGGGGGGGTAGGCTACCAGTGGTACAACATTGATCACTGCTCTCAATGACAGGGAGCAGTAGACAGGGAGCAGTAGATCAGTGTCCTGTCACAAGGCAAAACACAGGCATCCCCCTGTTCTGCAGCTCCGTGACACATCAAGTTCGTGTGTCGCGCAGGCACGGCCGCGGAGCTTGACGGCAAATTCAAAGCAACGTACCTGTAGAAGCGGAAGCGGCATGCTAAAGGTGTGTACGCACCCCCTGCAGGTGAAAGTGCAAGATCATAAATATATATACCTGATCCTGCCCACAGCTGCCCCCCGGTAGCAGTAAAACTGGCAAGGGCACACATCATATTTCTTATTTTATTTTCAATCAGACTGCTGCCCCCCCTTTTCTAGCTCAGGGAGGGCAAGATATGGGGCCTGGGCACATATGAAATTGACTGCCCCAGTGTCAGTAACAGTCTCCACTACAGACAGCGCCCCCCCCCTTCTCCCCTCAGGGATTGGACTTGGGCAGACACACACATAAAATTGAGTCTCACAGTGACACAGACAGCAGTGTGCAACAGCACAGATTATAATGATGACACCTCACTGACAGGACACGTCCCCTCCTGAGTCACAGTGACAGTCTTTCTCCACACCAGGTGGTCCTTTCAGCCCACTTCAATGAAAACACCACTGACAGTCCCACTCCCGGCCTTGCTCTTGCCTGTGGCTGGCGGTGGCGGCAGTAAGTGCTTCATGAATTCATAGACTCACGCTCAGGCACCGCCTCTGCCAGACCCTCCCCCCGCCAGCGTCGCCTGAACACACTGTAGCAGGCACTCCGATGGTCCGGAGCTGAGCATTACAGTCATGTTTTTAACTGGCAACCTTTTCCTGTCATGGGCATTTAAGGGCAGGAGAAAAGTGCCCGGTTTTTACTGGCTGCCTTTAAAAATACTGATGTTGGCCTAACACTACCTTCCCCCCCCAGACTGACAAAGCTGCTGTCCAAAGGTGTCTCTGCTGCTCTTACATATAGAGTGTAGCCACTCTAATACAGTTTTTGGGTTACTGGCCAAATCACAAAGAGAATAAAGAAGGAAAAAGTACAAAAAGGAAAACTAATGCAGTCACCACATCTAAAGATTGGTAAGCTGCAATAAATACAATTTTTGATTTTAGGTTTTATAAAGCTTTAAAGGGGTTGTAAACCTTTGTTTTTTTTTTCACTTTGATGCATCCGATGCATTAGGGTGAAAAAACACCTTGCACTGTCCGGCCCCCCAGCCCCCCCCCCCCCCCCCGTTTTACTTACCTGAGCCCTGGATTTCAGTGGGCGCGATCCCGCGCCGCTCTCTCCACTGGAGAACAATAATGCTGAGGCACAGAGGGTCAAATCAAGACACCACATCCCATAAATATACTGTAAACAAAAAGAAATGGGGAGGGTAACAAACCCTGGGATTTTAAAGGTGTCAAAATCAAAAAATCAAATAGGTATAGTAAAAAACTAATTTATTGTTTACACATACAGTATATCAGCTTTATAAATTGAACAGACCTATAATTATCCCAAAGGACATAAAAGGCTAAACAGAGAGCATAGAGAAACCTGTATCCAATTCGCCCAATTGGATACAGGTGTGAATTGGATACAGGTTTCTCTATGCTCTCTGTTGAGCCTTTTATGTCCTTTGGGATAATTATAGGTCTGTTCAATTTATAAAGTTGATATACTGTATGTGTAAACAATAAATTAGTTTTTTACTATACCTATTTGATTTATTGATTTATTGATTTTGACACCTTTAAAATCCCAGGGTTTGTTACCCTCCCCATTTCTTTTTGTTATGCTCTCTCCACTGCTTCTTGTTTCTTCATTGGATAGATTGATAGCAGTTTAGTCATTTGCTCCCGCTGATGTCAATCAAATCCAATTTCGTGGCAGGTCCAGGATGTGTTAGTCTCAAAGGAAGTGGGGTGAATGATGTTAGACATGATACTGGACATTACGCTGAGGACATCTTGTGGTGCAAAAGAAGTACTGTGGGGGAGATCTCTAGATTCAAGCTGAATATTGCAGCAACAACTGCAATGTTTAAATATGAATGGGCTGTTTATCTGTATATATGTTTTTCCTATTTAGCTTTAGTTTTGTTTTAATATGATAACACAACTATAGAAGAGGAAGCTTGTACTAATATGCAAGTCAAGTCAAATAATTAAACGGAACCGTTACAAAAACACCTCAACTGTGCTCCTTGAAAATACCTATATTTCTGCTTTAAGACAAAATAAAGTCTTGACGCTGTAAGAGGAAATTAGCTTCCAAAGGTTGTTCTGCAGAAATACCAGCAACTATGTGCAGGGGAACTTACACCCCTACAATGATTTATTTATATTATATTTACTATACTAAACATACCCTTTTACATTATCAATCCTAATGTTTTATGTTACTGCCCTTTAACTGACATCGTGAATGAACCTAACTGCTTGACAAGTCTCTGATGGAAGCACATTTTTCAGCTCTATAATTTTTTTTTAAGAATTACTAAACCCACCACAGTAAAATCAGTCTGTATATGCAGTAAAGAATGCTTGTTATACTCACTGTGGAACCTAAGACGTTAATCCTCTGCATTGTATTAAAATACTGTTTGATCCTGTCTTCTCTAACCCCCCCTCCCCCTTCTTCTGCCCTGTACACACGACTGGTTTTCCTGACATGCCAAAATCCGACGTTTTTACCAATGTGATTCCTCTCAAGCCTGCCTTGCATACACACGTTCAGTAAAAAAAAAAAACGCTTGACCAAAGCGCGGTGACGTCCAACATGTATGACGGCACTATAAAGGGGAAGTTCCATTCAAATGGCGCCACCCTTTGGGCTGCTTTTGCTAATCCTTGTGTTAGTAAAAGTTTGGTGAGAGACGATTCGCGCTTTTCAGGCTTCGTGCTTATCAGTCCGTTACAGCGTGATGAATGTGCTATCTCCATTATGTACCAGAAGGAGCGCTCCCCTCTCATACTTGATTCTGAGCATGCACATTTTTCCCCTCAGAAAAGCCTACACACGAGCGGTTTTCGCGACGAGAAAAAGACAGACAGGAAACACGACGGGAAGAAATAGAACAGGTTAGATTTTTTTTTGCGGGCAGTTTTCTCGTTGGGAAAACTGCTATGGAGCATACACACGACCGGTTTCCCCGACCAATCTAAAAAATAGCAGTTTCCTCGTCGGAAAAACCCGTTGTGTGTACAAGGCATTCCATAGTCCCCAATCTATCTGCTGATTGAACAGAGCCTTGGGGGCACTCTGCACATGCTTAGTTTTGGTGTGTATTGCTAGAGAGTTTTTTTTCTTGTGAGAGTGCATGTAATCAGCACAGGGCCAATCACCACTTTCCAGACAGAGGGTCAGGGGGCCTGCAGCCTCATAGGACAATCAGGGGAAATTGAAAACTCCTCCTACATGCTTTAACCAGACACTTATAGAAGTCACAAGACTGCTATATACTGCTGATTATAAAAGGTATTTAGCCGTTTATATCTACTAAAATAATTGCATGTCCATGTTCTGTGTACCGTTGGAGACCCGATCTAGTGAATGCAGGTCCTGGGTTTAGTAACACTTTAATACAATCACCTCGTTCACAGATTTAGCATGCAGTCTCAGCCTCTTTTCAGACAGCTGTATTAATCTTTGTGACAGATCCCCTTTAATGCTAATTAAAAATACCTTAGTATGGCATAGACATATAAATGTATACATCTCAATGATGTAGGACTGATGGTTACCCCCAAATTACAAACAAATTGTGTCTCACATTGTGGACAGGATTGGATGATAGATCCAGCTTCTGAACGGAGTTGTTTCCAAGAAATGCCAAAGCTTCTTTTTTTAGGTCATTGATCAGATTATGAGAAAAGGAAAGTTCTTCAAGATTTGATAACTGTTCTGTATCCCCCAAGGCCATAGATGTCATCTTGTTGTGAGACATATCAAGAATTTTCAAACTCTGCATACAAAACGAAAAACATAAATTAGTCTAGTCACAGTATGAGCATTCAAGTTTTCTTGTAACCAAAATATGTCTAAAGCTATTTTTTGGGCCCATTCATGCTGTGTTGTGGTGCATTAACAAACTTAAATTTTCAATGGACTGCCAACACAACACAACACATGGAAAAACAAACATCGACCATTTTCCCCAACACCACTGTGCGTTATGGTATGGTGCAGCGCGAGCGTGTTTAGTGGATGCATTAGGGTGCTATTCTAATTGCTGTGTGTTGACGTGACAAAGTGTGGAATTACAGCAACTTAGCAATGTGAATATGTACTTAAAGTGGAAAATATTTGGTATTTATGCCCCCCTATTTCCTATTGCATCTTGTCTCTTAAAGGAGTTGTAAAGGAACATTTTTTTTTTGTTCCTGAAATGACTGTTTACAGGGTATAGAGACATAATAGTTAACTGATTCCTTTTAAAAATGATTAAAAATAGATAAAAATCAATCATATAATGTATCTGCAGTTTCTAGTTTCGTTTTTGCATGTTGTTTCCTGCTTCTGTGATGTACAGAGCCACAGAGCCAATACAGGGCAGTGATGGTTTGGAAAACGAAACTGATTAGTGCTGAGGGGTTTTAGACACACAGTACTCACACCTCCTTGATTAGTGACCACAGAGAGAAAGCTCCCAGTACTGTGGTTATCAGGAAACAGACAACCAGGAAGTGTGGAGATCAGAGAAGAATTACAGCAACTTGAGAGCAAAAACGAACAATGAGGACATGAAAACAGCACTGCATTAAGGTAAAGGAAGCTATTAAGATAAAAAAAAAAATCCTTTACAAACCCTTTAACTACTTGACCTCTGGAAGATTTACCCCCTTAATGATCAGGCCACTTTTTTTGATATGGCACTGCATTCATTTAACTGAAAAATGAGCAGTCATGTAATGCTGTACCCAAATAAAATTTGACACTTTTCCCAACAAATATAGTTTTCCTTTGGTGCTATTTAACTTTAACCCCCACTGCATTTTCTATTTTTTGTGCGATAAACAAAAAAAAACTGTCAATTTTGGGAAATAAAACACTTCCGGTCCATCATTTCCAGTTTTCTCTTAGCTCTGAGTGATAGGTTCACATCTTAGACATGTCACTTCCTGTTCAGGAGTAGGGCGAAAGTGCCCACCAGGTAGGCACCAAGCAGGGAGGAAGAGGATATGATGTCATGTGACACAACATCCAGTGTCACCCATGATGATCCCCCTCAGCTGAGTGTACAGGTGTCCGTATTTGTGTGATGATTGATGATAAGGTAGAAGTTTATTTATTCCTCTAATTTCTGACGGCGCCTCACCTGCTGAAGAAGCTCATTAGAGAGCGCAACGTGTACAGGTGCTTCCATTCAGGACGTTTCTTTCCGTTCTCATCATTATTGATGATATGCATGCTTTTCACATTTGTACAGTATGTGAGTATTTTATCCCTGAGTTAAGTTTTATTAAATGTTATTAGCAGAGAGCACTATGGTTTGCCTTTGTTTTATATGGCTACACATGACTGAATGAGATCCCGGAAGGAGGTCTGAGCTGTCTAGGTGCACTGTGATGAGGATTTGTGTTCCCAAAAAATCCTGAGAGATATTTCACCAGGTGTGTGTGACTCTGTAGTGGGGTCCATATGGTGAGAACCCGGGAGGAGGTCGGTTATGTCCAGGAACACCAGGAGGAGGAAGGGTTTCCCTGAGAGATATTACTACAGGTGTGGTGGTCACTAAAGTCACTAGATATCAATGAACTGTCACTGAAAGTTGCACAACGGTGGAATTTTGTCAATATTTAGACTTGATTTATGAGTTTTTGGTTGTGCTACACTATATATATTATACAGTATATTGTAATTGAATGTTACTAAAAATTACCTTTCCTTTTCAATCTGCAGCCAATATAATTTTCTGTAAAATGCAATGCAATATGACAATCTGAATGTGTTGTGTACACAGATGGTGTACAGACCACCCCCTATATATGTAATTTCCTGCTTGTGTGATTGGCTTACTGATTTTCCAAGACGTCTACACTAAGATACAGGTCAGATTTGTGGCATCCCCTGCAACAAAAATTTCATTTTTGGTGAAATGCTCCCAAAGGGAAATCAGATCTAAAGGAATGCAGACACTGTCACTTTCCTCATTAGAGCCCTGGAGGTGCAGCAGCTGACTGATAATTATGAAATCACTCTTATACAGGTTCACTGACACATGGACACAGACAAACAAACAGCTATTTATTCAGAATAATAAAAGGTACGAATCTGCCACAAAGTTTGCTAAAATTCTTGCATTTTACATAGATCACCCAGAGGGGAATGTTTTTTTCTCAACAAAAGTTACTCTTTAACCACTTGTCAACCACAGGAAGACCCTGTTGTTCTGGGCAGACGTCATATGACATTGCGCTTTTAAAAGTCAATGGGGACCCGATGCGCGTGCCCGGCGGCCGCGATGTTCGCCGGGCACCCGTGATTGCCCAGTAACTGAGCAGGGCAGTGGATCTGTGTGTGTAAACACACAGATCCACGTCCTGTCAGGGACAGAGGACTGATGGTGTGTCCCTTGTAGATAGGGACAACCATCGGTCACCTCCCCCAGTCACTCCCCTCCCCCCACAGTAAGAATCACTCCCTAGGGAATACATTTACCCCTTGATCGCCCCCATAGTGTTAACCCCTTCCCTGCCAGTCACATTTATACAGTAATCAATGCATTTTTATAGCAGGGATTGCTGTATAAATATGAATCCCCAAAAATGTGTCAAAAGTGTCCGATGTGTCCGCCGCAATATCGCAGTCACGATAAAAATCTCTGATCGCCGCAATTACTAGTAAAAAAAATAATAATAATAAAAATGCTATAAATCTATCCCCTATTTTGTAGACCCTATAACTTTTACGCAAACCAATCAATATACGCTTATTGCGATTTTTTTTTTACCAAAAATATGTAGAAGAATACGCATCGGCCTAAACTGAGGAAAAAAATTGTTTTAAAAAAATGGATATTTATTATAGCAAAAAGTAAAAAATATTGTGTTTTTTTTTTAAAAACTTGTCCCTCTTCTTTTGTTTATAGTGCAAGAAATAAAAACCGTAGAGGTGATCAAATACCACCAAAAGAAAGCTATTTGTGGGAAAAAATTATAAAAATTTCATTTGGGTACAGTGTTGCATGACCGCGCAATTGTAGTACAAAGTGTCACAGCGCTGAAAGCTGAAAATTGGTCTGAGCAGGAAGGGGGTGAAAGTGCCCTGTAGGCAAGTGGTTAAAGAGTTCAAAACAAAAGTAGAAGTTCCATTTTAACCACTAGCCGACCAGCTGCCGCAGTTATACAGTGGCAGGTCGGCTCGGCTGCGCGAAATATACGTCTGTATACGTCATTTCGCATTCCAGCCATTAGGGGGACGTGCGCGCTGCCGGTGCCGACGCGTGTGCCCGGCATTCTGGGCTAGATTACCGACGGGCACCCGCGATCGCTCGTTACAGAGCGAGAACTTGGAGCTGTGTGTGTAAACACAGCTCCCGGTCCTGTCAGGGGGAGAAATAACCATTCGTCTGTTCATACAATGTATGAACAGCGATCAGTCATTTCCCCTAGTCAGTCCCAACCCCCTTCAGTTAGAACACACCTAGGGAACATAATTAACCCCTTCCTCGCCCCCTAGAGTTAACCCCTTCCCTGTCAGTGACATTTTTACAGTAATCAATGCATTTTTATAGCACTGATCGCTATAAAAATACCAATGGTCCCAAAAATGTGTCAAAAGAAGAAAGAAAGATTTCCTTTTCAAGTGACAACTGTTATGCCTCGTACACACGATCAGTTTTCCTGACAGGAAAAGTGCGATGTGAGGTTTTTGTCAGGAAACCCCGACCGTGTGAATGCCCATCACACTTTTTCTGTCAGTTTTCCTGCCAAGAAATGATTGGGAGCAGGATCTCAATTTTCGTGACAGGAAAAATTCCTATCGCGATCGTCTGTATGCAGTTACGACGTGCAAAAAAAACCTGCATGCTCAGGCCTCGTACACACGACCGAGTTTCTCGGCAAAAACCAGAAAGAAACTTGCTGGGAGATATTTTTTTGCCGAGGAAACCAGTCGTGTGTACATTTTCGCCGAGGAAACTGTAGAGAAACTCGACGAGCCAAAAAGAAAGCATGTTCTCTATTTCCTTGACGGGAATGGAGAAAATTGGCTTGTCGAGTTTCTCGACGGCTTCACAAGGAACTCGAGGAGCAAAACGATGTGTTTCGCCCATCGAGTTTCTCGGTCGTGTGTACGAGGCCTCAGAATCAAGCAGAAGAGCTGAACTGCCCATTGAACTTCATTGATCTCGGTTTGTCGTATGTGTTGTATGTCACCGCGTTCTCGTCGTTCGAAATTTCAGCCAAGATTTGAGTGACCGTGTGTATCCTGTCGGAAAAACTGATTGTGTGTACGAGGCATTAGGCTTTGGAGTTCCCATCTCTAGACATATCTCTCAATAGCAAAGAGAGAGCAATAAACAGCTGATGGGGTTCTATGCTTATTAAAGTAAAAAAGTGTGGGTTTTAGATATACGGTACATACATCATAACAAAATGTACCTGCAGGCTTTTAAAAGGGTTTCCAGTGATTTCTTTCACTCCATTAGAAGTCAGTTGTAGTTCAGTAAGGTTTGTGCAGGACAAGAAGGCCTTTTCTAAAATCTTGGCAAACTCGTTATGTTGTAGATTCAGTATCCTCAATAAAGGCAGCCGTTCACATAATTCTGGCTCAAGAATATGGAGAGTGTTAAAGCCAACATCTAGATGTTCAAGCTGGTCATATCTGGAGAGATTGGCTGTAGGTAATTGTTTTAGGCGATTGTGGGACAAATCTAGAACTTTGATGTTAACAGGGAGGTCAGAAGGTATGGTGAACAGTTCCAGATGGCTGCAGTCAGCTTTGTCTTGGAAGAGTTTGCAGCGATTTGCAGCACAGACAGGGGAAAGACTTATTGTGTTCAATGTCCATAATATAAATACCAAGGCGAAATACGGCATTTTCATTTTATTTCTGTAAAACAAATAATGTCAGTTAATTGTTATAATCTTATAAACAAGAATGTTTCAAAGACCAAATATTTGCTGGTGAATGGCTTTGGCTTTAAAGAGCAACCCTAGGAAAGAAGTAGAATCGATCAGTAAATCCGTGCCCAAGGCTGTTTTTATAGTACAATATTGATGCCAAGTACTTATCTCTTGTTGGATAACCTTACAATCAAGCCTCCAGAAAGAGGTCACATGACCAATTGCAAAACGTTGGTCAGGTGGTATTTGCTAGCACAAAGGTTATATGTTTCATCATTCACAATACCTCTTGTTGGATAACTAGAAATCAGTTCTCAGGTCCCATGACCAGCAGGGAATGCAGTTCCGGCACCTCCAGCAATATAATGGCAAGGAGTTCTGGGGTGTGCTGGATAGTCTATTGATGCTGGCTACTGTAACATCTATTGTTGCTGAGGGGGATCTATTGTTGCTGGGGAGTATTTTGTTGGCAGGGGACCATTGTTGCTGGGACGATCTACTGTTGTTGAGGTATCTATATGTAGTGCCTTGCTCCCATTGAGGATTCGCTATGTGTTAAATTATAGTTGTCTGAGCAGTAGTTTGGCTCAGAAGGATTATGTTAAATTTACGGTTATGTTTTAGTTCAGCTGGGTTGCATGATTTTCCACTTGACTGTGGGTGTCGCTGTCACCGCAGGTCAAGGCTGGAAAGGCAACAGGCTGGATGCATTGGGTACCTCTTTCCAGAAGCGGCTCAGGGGGTTTGGTCAACCAGTTGTGCATTCTGGGAGAGGGTACTTAAGGAACGGACACCGGTTTGGCGGGGTCTTCCGATCCTGACCTGATGCCCCTCCTGGCCTTAGGTAAGGCGTGAGCTGTCTTATGGTCTTGGGGCCGGCTGGCCCGAGGCTTTGAAACTGAGAGTGGGCCCGGAGGTTGCTTGGGCCTACTAGTCCAGGGATGGTCCTTCACTATCTCGCCTACTTCAAGGGAGTTGAACCACTGGGATTCAATTGAAGGACTTATCCTGTCAGTTTTACCTCACTGTGCTGCCGGGTTGGCTGAAAGATCCTTGGCACCGTGAGTCATGTATTCTATTGAAATTTCTACAAAGTGTGTGAGTAGTCACACGATCTTGTGGCAGAAGATTGTGGTATGGCCGACGAACTTACCGAGTCTGTGGCAGAGACTTTAGCGAGATTCGGCCAGTGAGCTGCTAGGCCAGTGAGAGTAGGCCTATCTGGTGGAACCAAGTTAATCCTCTGGATCTAAGTTCGTACCCGTGATCCGCAGAGCGAAGGTACCTGAGTCTCCCCTTCCCTCTACCCCTCTGTTGGAGAACTTTGTTCAATAAAAACCATGGAAGAGACTTTGTGTTGGTGCAGACATTTCTTATGGTCAACTCTTCAAGGAGAACCCCTGAGACGAACGTATGGAACAGTAAGGTAACGGCAGGCCCAAATCTAAACCAGCAGCTCCTTCGGGGGTAGTGCTACATATAGTTGCTGAGAGGGATCTATTGTTGCTAGAAATATTTATTGTTCCTGGGAGGGGTATATTTTTGTTGCTGGCTGCATGGGACCTATTTTACTGCCTGGTATTGACAAATTCCATACAAACTACAAAGCAGCAACAATTATACTTGGTTCTGTATTTAATAAAAGGGTCAGTACTAGGAGATGGGTAGGGGGTGGAACCAAGGGATGGTGTTCAGAGGTGGGTAGGGAGCAGAGATAAAGAGTGACTTTGAAGGGGTTAGTACCTGCACATTCTCCTGAGAAAAAAAGTTCTGCCCATGACCAATGCTACAACACTGGTCAGGTAGTTTTTGCTCATGGAGATGGTAAATGTTAAACCAGAGTTACTAACATCTACAGCAGGGGTGTCCAAACTTTCTAATAAAAGGGCCAGTTTACTGTCCTTCAAAACATAGGGTGGCCAAACTGTAGCCAGCAGGAGGAATAGTGCCCAATCGTTGGTGTCAGTGGGAAAAATAATGCCCCATCGCTGGTGCCAGTGGGAGGAATAGTGTCCTATTGTTGGTGTCAATGGGAAGAATAATGCCCCATTGTCGGTGTCAGTGGCAGGAACTATGCACCACTGCAGCTTATAGTGGGGGAAAAATGCTTCAAAGGTGGATAAAAGCAAGCAAAGGCCCACATGTGGGCCCAGGGCAGCAGTTTGGAGAACACTGATCTAATGACTTGCGTAGTGGTCCAAGATCTACTGGTATTGGTGCATTGGCCAGCCTTGATTTTCTGTCTTTAATTCTTTCTGTTTTTTTTTTTTTTTATATATCAGTAGAATACATCTATGTACAGTATTGTCTGGATATTTTTTTTTTAGTTTAGGTCCATTTAAACCCAGTTATTAAAATCTCATATAATATTAAAAATGTAAATGTAATTTCAAATGAAATTTTCAAGATTTTACAACTGCAGCTTTTAAATAATACTTGGTAATCCTACTTGTTATAAGGTGACAACGCTCTGTGCCAGTCTCCTGTTCTCCTGCATTGCCAACCTGTCACAGACATACTGGGGTAGATTCAGGAACAATTTCCGCCGGTGTAGACTGAGATGCGCGGCGTAAATGCCAATTTGCGCCGGCGTATCTCCGCGCCGTATTCAGCAAACAATATTACGCCGTAACGTAGATTTTTTTTTTTTCGTTTGGACCTTTCCACGCCGGTGCGGCGTGGGCGCCCATTTACGCTGGTCTGAACTAGCGCGGCCCTGGTTTTTCTATTTTAAATATGCAAATGAGGGAGTTGGTCCGATTCAGCAAATTACGAATTGCCGGCGCAGGCTACTCCCGGTGCGTGTAACTCTGGTTTGCAGCGGAAAGTTACCCTTTATAAAGCAGGGGTAACTTTACACCAAACTTGCAGAGGTCAGCTGGAGAGCAGCTAAAGCAGCAGCGTTACAAATGACCTGAGCAACAACACTTGCTGGACAACACATAGAGGCGGTCCCCATGTTGGGAGAGGCCCTCAATAATTACAGCCCTCTCCTCTGGGCTGAAATTGGTCATCCGCCCACCTGAGGATTCCTCATCAGCCATAACTGCCCCACCACAATGCAAACCACCTAGCTTGGAAAAAAAAAGCTTCAGTACATTTGCACCTGCAGGGCGGAAGTCTGGGCTGATTCATGGACTGGGCTTTGGTAGTGGGTCGGCGGAGCTCAGGGATCACGCCGGGGCGCAGTTCTGAGCATGTGCAGATTGGGGCATTTACCCCTGGATGTCACTGAGCATGTGCGGTCTAAGATGCGCCCCGGCGTGACCCCTGCGCCACGCTCCCCGCTTCATTAGCATAGGGAGCCACCCATTTTATTCTACCCCGCCTTACGCCGCGCTACGCCGCCTTACGCCGTGTAAAATCCGCCACGCCGGGGCAAGAGACAGGAAAAAAGTTTCCTGAATCACTAGCATGCCTCTCTGCGCTGCTCCGGCGCAGTGTAAAAAAGATGCACTGCGCCGGACCAAAGATCCGCTGATGTTCCTGAATCTGGCCCACTGATGTGCATTTTGATGTCTAATGCAAGCATGCTCTACTGTTGTCACCATCAGGAAGCCCTTTCTGAGCCATTACATACAGCTTATGATAGAAGCATGTAGACATAAATAGCCGGATTCACGTAGATCGGTGTATCTTTGTGCCGGCGTAGCGCATCTCATATGCGCTACGCCGACGTAACTCTGAGAGGCAAGTGCAGTATTCACAAAGCACTCGCTCCCAAACTTGCGCCGGCGTAACGTAAATTGGCCGGCGTAAGCCCGCCTAATTCAAAGTAGGTTGAAGGTGGGCGTGATCTATTCAATTAAAGCGTGACCCCATGTAAATGACGGGCCGAACGAACGGCGCATGCGCGCGCATGCTCAGAATCACGTTGCATATACTCCCTAAGATACGACGGATCAATGCCTACGACGTGAACGTAACCTACGCCCAGCCCCATTCACGTACGATTTACGTAAACGACGTAAAATACGACGGCTGTTCCCTGGTCCATACCCTAACATGACTTACACATGCTTTAGGTGGAATAACTTTACGCCGGACGTACAGTACGCATTACGTAAACGGCGTAGATTACAGCGACGGGCGCAAGTACGTTCGTGAATCGGCGTATCTCGGTCATTTGCATATTCGACACGTAAATCAATGGATGCGCCCCTTGCGGCCAGCGTAAATATGTGCCCAAGATACGACGGCGTAGGAGACTTACATCGGTCATGTGAAGCCAAAATTCAGGCGTATCTTGTTTGCTGAATAAGGCGCATAGATACGACGGCGCATTCGTGGACTTACGCGGCCTATCAGAAGATACGTCGGCGTAAGTCCTTTCTGAATCCGGACCAAAGTGGCTGCAAAACGAGTCCGGGAGAGCAAAAGCACTGAGATGCAAAGACTGTTTTCTTAAATAAAAAAAAATAAGAAAATTGTTCAAAGTACTTAAAAAACAAAATGTCATACAGTTAGGGCTTACATTTACCCGTCATCAAATCCTTGAAGCAGTAGTTGACTAATCTCTTACCTACAATCACACATAACACAAAGAACCAATATAAAGCGTCACTTCTGCATTGATCACTAATGTTAATGGGGTCTCTTTCTAATACATTTTCACAGCTATTCTTCCAGCAAAACAACATGTACGTTTGTGTTGTAGAAACTATCCAAGCATCGTGAGAATGAGGTAAAATTGATTGTTCTTAAACAATTTTCTTTTCTAGTCGATTGGTTTTTAAATATTATGAGCAGTAGTAATGATAGGTTCATTCACAATGAGCATAGAATGAATCATGAAAATAGTGAATTATGGTCACTAGATGGAGCTGAGGAGCATAGGAAATAAATATTTATTGGCAAGAAGAGATACAATGTAACAATTCCAGAGAAAATTGGAAGGAGTTATCAAATACATGGGAATCCCCTAGTAGCAATGTTTACATTTAGGACCGATTCACACCAGAACACGGCAGGTTCTATTCCCACGCCACGCACAAAATGCACATTATGAAAAGTACATTTTTGAAAAGTAATGCATGCACTACTTTTTGTGCGAGCCAGTGCAAATGAATGGGCTAAAATTGCACCTCCCTGAATTGCACAGGTACGCAGACAATCCTGTGCAATTCAGGTGAGAACCAGCCCTTATGCCGCGTACACACGATCATTTTTCGGCATGAAAAAAAATTAAAAAATGTAATTTAAAATGATCGTGTGTGGGCTTCACATAATTTTTCGGGTTCTGAAAAACGACAAAAAAAAAATTCGAACATGCTACATTTTTTAACGACGTTTTAAACAATGTCGTTTTTCGGGTTGTAAAAAATGTGTGTGTGGGCTAAAACGACGTTAAAAACCCACGCATGCTCAGAAGCAAGTTATGAGACGGGAGCGCTCGTTTTGGTAAAACTACCATTCGTAATGGAGTAAGCACATTCATCACGCTGTAACAGACAGAAAAGCGCAAATCGTCTTTTACTAACACGGAATCAGCTAAAGCAGCCCCAAGGGTAGCGTCATCCGCATGGAACTTCCCCTTTATAGTGCCGTCGTACGTGTTAGGGCTCTTTCACACGGAGCGGACCGTTTCTGGGTCCGCTCCGTGTGTCCGCCAAAGCTCAGCGGGGATCCCCGCTGAGCTGTCGGCATATAGGGCGGTCCCCGCACACAGTGCAGGGACCGCCCTGTCTCTGCTCCGCTCTCCCCTATGGGGGACCGGATGCAGACGGTCCGTCTGTCCGTCTGCATCCGGTCCGTTCCGCCGAACGGAAGAAAAATAGGGTTTCTTCCGTTCGGAAAAGCGGAACCCGACTGACGCGGACGCTAGCCGATGCTCCATCCGCTAACGGACGCGTCCCCATAGGGATTCATTACAAGTCCGTTAACGGACTTGTAATGAACGGACAGACGGAGCGGACGTCTGAAAGGGGCCTAAGGCACGTCACCGCGCTTTGCTAGAGCATTGTAATGAACGGACAGACGGAGCGGACGTCTGAAAGGGGCCTAAGGCGCGTCACCGCGCTTTGCTAGAGCATTTTTTAAAAACGATGGTGTGTGGGCAACGTCGTTTTAATGATGAAGTTGGAAAAACTTTGTTTTTTCTACATGCCGAAAAACATTGTTCTTTTTTCATGCTGAAAAATGATCGTGTGTACGCGGCATTAGGGCGAATTCACACCTGCAAAAGCACCCTGCTGGCGATTATATGTGGGGTTCCCACGCTTAGCGTTGAATAGGCAGCCCCATTGAAAGTAATGAGAAGCTGCCAGCTCTTGCAGCTAATCACAACCCACTTGCATGTGCAGTAATCTCCAAATTGTCTGTATTTTTTCATTTATATAGTAAAAAATAAAAAACTCAGTGATGATCAAATACCACCAAAAGAAAGCTCTATTTGTGTGGAAAAAAATTATATCAATTTAATTTAGGTAAAGTGTTGCATGACTCCAAAGGTGCAGAGTGTCTCCAAAGGCTCTGTCTTATCAGGAGATGGATTGGGGACAGTGGAAGAAGGTGAGGATCAGAGAAGGCTGGATCAAACAGCTTTTTTGACACAATGCGGAGGATTAACCCCATAGGTTCCACAGTGAGTATAACAAACAAGCTTTACTGCATATACAAACTGATTTTACTGTTGGTGGGTTTAGTAACACTTTAAGTGGTTAAAGCTGAATTTCATGTCTGTTTTTGAACCATGCATGTATACATATTCCATATCTGGCTGATCCTTGTAGAAGTGTGGAATCACTGTAGTAGTAGCTGTTACTACAGTGATCCTCGCTGTCTTCTGGGTACTGTACCAAGCGGCTACTGTGCTGCATAGTAAACACAGGGGTTACTCGCTCATCATGGGCGCTATTCAGAGAACACCTTATAGGTTTTTCATTGAATACAAGGCATTCTCTGATTAGAAAAGGTGGAGATAGTGATGTCACTGTCCCATCTCTCCGTCTCCTCCAGTCAGAGAATCGTTTTCATTAAAATAATTGTAAAGGCAAAAGTTTTTTTTTATCTTAATGCATTCTATGCATTAAAGTGATTGTAAAGGCTTGTTTAAAAAAAATAAATGTTACTTACCATCTCTGTGAAATGGTTTTGCACAGAGCAGCCTGGATCCTTCTCTTCTCGGGTCCCTCTTTGTTGCTCCTAGTCTCTCCCTCCTTTGAGTGCCCCCATAGTTAGCAGTTTGCTACAGGGGTCACCCAAGCCAAGTCAAAGCTCTGTGCGTCCATTCAGGCAACAGAGCCCCGACCTGGCCCCTCCCCCTCTCTCCCCTGAATGGCTGACTGACTTTGATTGACAGCCACGGGAGCCAATAGAGCTGCTTCTCTATCTCAGCCAATCAGGGGGAGTGTACTGGATGGCGGGGAATCGTGGACATCGCTGGAGAGAGAAGGAGCCCAGGTAGGTAATTATGGGGTGCTGGGGGAGGTAGCTAAACACAGAAGTTTTTTTTATCTTAATGCATAGAATGCATTAAGATCAAAAACCCTCTGTCTTTACAACTCCTTTAAGATAAAAAAAAAAACTTTTGTGTATATCAGGCTCCCCAGCACCCCCTAATTATTTACCTCAGCCCCATCTCTCTCCAGGGATGTCCATGAATGTCTAATGCCGCATACACACCATCACTTTATGTGATGAAAAAAAACGACACTTTCTGTGAAGTAAAAAATGACGTTTTTGAAACTTCAATTTTCAAAGACGAAGTTGCCTACACACCATCGTTTTTCTCACAATGTTCTTGCAAAGTGAGGTTACGTTCCACCACGTTTTACCATTGAAGCTTGCTTCATAAGTAGCTTCTGGGCATGCGTGGATGAAAAAACGTCTTAGAAAACGAAGTTTTTTGCTACACACGGTCAATTTCTGTGAAGTAAAAAGTGCACTTTTGAAAAACGACACATAAAATTGAAGCATGCTTCAATTTTTTTTGGTCGTTTTTTACAAGACATAAAACGACGTTTTCCCCCACACACAGTCAATTAAAGTGACGTTTTTAAAAACGTCATTTTTTTTCATCACATAAAGTGATGGTGTGTACGCGGCATAAGCCATTCTGAACACTCCTCCTGCCATTGGCTCCTGCAGCTGTCAATAAAAGTCAGTCAGTCAATCAGTTGAGAGAGGACACACAGAGCTGTGACTCGGCTCGGGTGCCCCTATAGGAAGCCGCTGGCTGCGGGGGGCACTCAATAGGAGGGAGGGGCTAGGAGAAGCAAAGAGGGACCAGAGAAGAGGATCCGGGCTGCTCTGTGCAAAACCAACTGCACAGAGGAAATAAGTATAACATGTTTGTTATTTAAAAAGAAAAAAAATGAGCCTTTACAATCACTTTAATTGAGAAACATGCAAGTTGTTTTCTGAAAGTCACCTATGCCAAGCGAATGGCCCACTATGTGCACTATGCAGCAAGGCAGCTTCTTGGCATGAACAGAGAGGTTCGCTGTAGTAGCAGCAGTTGCTACAGTTATCTTCCATTTCTATGGTGATTGTCCAGGCACGGAATATGTATACTCACTGGTTCAAGCTGGACCAATGTAACTATGCAAAGAAAATAAGAAAATAAAACCTGGGATTCACCTTAAAGAACATTCAATTTTGCCCCATTCTCATAACAGCTGGTTAGTTTGCGCACCCTTGTGGTTTCAAGGACAAATAGTTTTGCAATTTGTTTTTCAGAAATAAACCCCTTTGTTTTCCTCTTTTCTGCAGTTATTATTATTCAGTTCAAGATTATTTCTTGCAAAAAAAAATCATCAGGTAGATATAAAAAAAAATATGCCACATTCTTTTATTTAAAGCTGAAGTTTAGTGACTTTTTCATTACATTTAAATCAACACCAGGGAGGGGGGTTACATGAATGATAGGAATCCCATGTGCTGGTGACTGCTGTGCTCCTTGAAATCTTCAGTCCTCTGCCCCCCAAATACCCCCAGTGTTGTGATCTTCCTGTGCTGAGTGGGTGTATATAAGCGGCTCCACTCGTCAAAAGTGCTGACCCTGCTCCATTCATAGAAGCGGTACCATCAGTTCCCACAATGAAAAGCTCTCTATGAATGGAGGATGGGTGAATGAATGAAAAGTCAGTCTCCTCCATTCATAGAGTGCTTTTCATTTTGGAAAGTGATGGTACGGCTTCTATAAAAGGAGCAGATGGGTAGAAAGGGCGCATATAGTCCGCACTTTTGGCGATTGCCTGTAATAGGTTCAGCCCCTCGTAATAACCTCTGCTGCACCGGAAGATCACAGCTGCAGAGGTATGCAGGGGACAGAGGAATGCAGATTTCAAGGAACAGAGCAGCCAGCAGCCAGCAGCACACAGGACACTTGTCATTCATCTAAGTATTGCCCTGTGTGCCAATTAAAAAAAAAAAACACTAAATATCTCCTTGAGGCTCAGTTCACATTTGTGCGATGCAGGAACCCTGCAAATCCACTGCGAGTTACGGCATCGCACCCGACTCGCACAGCAGTTCACACTGCCATATGCGAAGTGCTGGGAGCGTCAATACATTGTTAATGACACCCCAATTTCAGCTTGCATATTGCACTGCGAGCTGACAGTTCAGACATTAATTGGATCGCATGGGTGTGAACACCCATGCAATCCGATTCTGGTGCAGAGCAAAAAAAGGGTCCTGTGCGAGTTTGGTCCGAATGCAGTATAAGCCGTACTATCTGTATGGCTGAAATCGCATTGCACGGATATCGCATGTGATTTGCGCTGCAGTGCGGTGCGAATCACATGCAATCTCGCTGAGCGCGCTGGTGTGAAGCGGCACTTAAGCCTAGGTTCACATGTTTGCGAACACAGACATTGCATTGGATTCGCACAAAAATGGTGCAGGGACTTTTCTCCCCCGCACTGGAATCGGATCGCATGGGAGTTCTCACCTAGGCGATCCGATTCCTGTGCGAGTTGACAGTTCGCACTGCGTTCTGACAACCGATCTGGGGGTGCCATTAACAATGTATTGACACCCGCAGCAGTGTGAACCGTCTGTGGGAGAGATGCGATGTGGAAACCGGCGCTGTAATCGCGTTGGTTCCCACATCACATATGTGTGAACCTAGGCTAAAACTTTCGACAACTTACTTGTCATACTGCAAGCTGTAGATTTCATACATTTTAACATGAGGTCCTCTAAAACCTGAACTATTTCAAGGATCCCTCCAGGGAAAAAAGATTGAGAACAGCTGCTCGAAGCAATTTACAACATGCTTTCTCTAACAGTGTGACTAATGCTAAATATTAGAACACCCCAACCTTATCCAACTCATACAACAAATACAGACCTAGCAGTTTTTACAGACAAGGTTATGCTGTTTATTTCATCATCTATACAAGTGCTTGAGTGCTGTGTGGACTCCCATAGATGAAGTCAGTGAACTGCACTTGACAAATCTGTATAAACAAGAAAAGCAACTGGCTACAGTAGTTCATAGAATTCAAAGTGCATGTCATTTACAACATACTGTAGAAAGAAAGCCTCAAGCTACAATAAACTGTTCAGATGGTAAAATGCAGACTTACAGACAGGTCCTGGTACCTTAATGTTGGAGCGGGGTATTGTTAAAGCAATCTTCCTCGTGGATAAAGCGTGCAATTTAAAAAAAATAAAATAAAATAACACAAAGAGCCGAGCATGAAGAGAATAGTGTAGGTGGAGCTGCAGAATGGTTTGATGTCTCAGCTGACTAAGGTTCCTGCCCTAGTTCATGCTCAGGGAGTGGTTATGCACATTACTGTCTCTGTACAGAATACATTGCAGCTGCTTGGCAACTAATAGGAGTCAGAGGAAAGTTTATTTTGTCTAGTAAAGACCGTCATAAAGATTACAGAGCGCAGCTGCAAAGAAAAAAAATAAAGCACAAAAAGGTTTATTCAGTAAAATAGTACAAAGAGCAACTGAACAATCTATCCACATAATATTCTTTAAAACAGAGACAAAAACATAATTTTGTTTCCACAATATTCCATAATATGGTTAGATTCACACTAGTCTCCTGCATTTAGTTTACATGTGTTGTAAGGTTCAGATATTATTTAAAAAAAAACAACAACAAAAAACATGTCATACTTACCTCCACTGTGCAGTTCATTTTTTATTTTTATTTTTTATTTAGTGCAGTTCATTTTACACAGAGTGGCCCCGATCCTCCTGTTCTGGGGCTGGGGTCCCACGGAGGCTCCTTCCCGCAATAGCCGACCCCCTCTGGGAAGCTCTCTCCCAAGGGGTTACCTTGCGGGCGCACTCCCGTGTCATACGCTCTGCATCCATACACACAGAGTGTATGTCTTGGTCCCGCCCCCTGGCTGCCGCGTCTTTGGATTTGATTGACAGCAGCGGGAGCCAATGGCTGTTCTGCTTTCAATCTGTCCAATCAACACTATGCATTAACCTCCCTGGCGGTATGATTCTGTCTGGAATTACGTACCAAAAGCGGTACAATTATTTTGCAAGGAAATTTGGCGTTTTATACTGTAGGCCTGTAATTTTTAGAAATAACTCACTTAAATCTGACCAAGCAAGAGTCTTGTAGGCATCCCGGGTATGATTTTTTTTTTAAAACAAAATTATAAATTATAATATAATAAATAATTATAAATAATTATAACAAATAATAATATAATTATAATAAAAATTATTCAATAATGTAACCAACTCAAAATCACTGAAATTTGCTCAGTTGCAGAATTTTTTTATGATGAATTTCCCCACAAATCGCTATCGCACAATTCTGCAAGTGATTATAATTTATTATCGCTGTTTTCTAGCTGATCTAAAACCATTTTTGACATAAAGGGACACTTTTGGACAATCTACAGTTTTTAGGCAGAAAGAACATTTTTTATTATATAAAAGTACATGTAGGGCACTGGGCAGACCACTAGGGACAAGGGGTGTGTGTATTTTTTACATACAGTACTGTAATCTATAAGATTACAGTATACTGTATGTAAAGTGTTTGTTTACTTTTTTGAATTTGGCGCCGATCTCCGCTCCCGTGCGTCGTAACGTCGCAGGGAACGGAGATCGGCGGCACACGGGCACACTGTGAATCGAGCGAGGAGGACCCGCTCGCTCACACAGCGGGGTGGCATCGCTGGATCCAGGGACAATGTGAGTAACTTGCCTGTGGATCCAGCGAGAAGGTAAGCCGCGCCGCTGCACACTCTGCACGTCCACCCCGAGCGTGACTCGGGGATACCGATCCTAACATTGGAAACCTACCCCGAGTCACGCTCGGGTTTACCGCCAAGGGGGTTAAGGTGAAAAAACAGGAACCTTTACAACCACTCTAAGTAAAGACAGGAGAAATTCTCTGGGAAGGCCTCATTCACATTAGCAATGACATATGTAGTGCACCCCCTAAGGAACTACAAGTAACTGGGATCCCCCACCCTGCACAGCAAGGCACACCAAATTTCTACAGTCACTCCAAAGTCAGAGAACAGTCTGCGACATCGTTTTTTTTGGTTCGTTGAGGAATATAACTTGGATAGGGATGGGAGACTATGGGATGCCCACTTGACTTCAAAACACACTTAAGGGACAAATACTCCTATATACATTCTCTGGCCCGGATTCACGTAGAATGGCGTATCTTTGTGCGGGTGTAACATATCCTATTTACGTTACGCCTCCAAAACTTTTACAGGCAAGTGCCGTATTCTCAAACGAAAGTTGCGGCGGCGTAGCGTAAATAGGCCGGCGTAAGCCCGCCTAATTCAAATGTGGTAGATGTGGGCTAGTGTTATGTTAATTTTATGTGACCCCACGTAAATGACGCTTTTTACGAACGGCGCAAGCGCCGTCCGTGAAAGTATCCCAGTGCACATGCTCCAAATTAACCCGCAAGAAGCCAATGCTTTCGACGTGAACGTAAATGACAGCCAGCCCTATTAGCGAACGACTTACGCAAACTACGTAAAATTTTCAAAATTCGACGCGGGAACGACGTCCATACTTAACATTGGTACGCCGCATGTACGCCTCCATATAGCAGGTGTAACTTTACGCCGGGAAAAGCCTAACGTAAACGGCGTATCTGTAATGCGTCAGCCGGGCGTACGTTCGTGAATGCGCGTATCTAGCTGATTTACATATTTCTAGGTGTAAATCAGCATACACGCCCCTAGCGGCCAGCGTAAATATGCAGTTAAGATCCGACGGTGTAAGAGACTTACACCGGTCGGATCTAATACAAATCTATGCGTAACTGATTCTAAGAATCAGGCGCATAGATACAACGGCTCAGACTCAGAGATACGACGGCGTATCTGGAGATACGCCGTCGTATCTCCTTTGAGAATCTGGGCCTGAATATACAACTCCTCTTCTTCCTCCAGCACACACTTGCTTGCAGAACCCAGATACAGCATGTCACAGTGTTGTAATTCTGTAGCAAAGGCCCATGCAGGCCTATACTTGAAGAACAGAGTGGGTGACACATAGGGTTGCCACCTTTTCTGCTAGCCAAACCCAAACACTTTTGCGGCGCACGGCAATGTTTTTGTAGTACACGCTATAGGATTGTAAAATACCTGGGACACCTTGTGGGTTACTCAAAGAGAGTAAAGGGGAAGCAACAACTACAGGTAGATATTGATGGTCAGACTTTCAGGCCAAGGAAGTATATTAAAAAATAAAAGTTTAATTTACAAAAAGATACATAATAATACAAAATAATTTACAACAATTGACCACTGTAAGCACAATCCTCAGAAGTCGTCAACGCGCGTTTGGCCGTGGGGCTTCTTCAGGACGATAACGAGGATTTCGTGAATGACAGAGAACAAATAGTTATCTGAAATGATACAGGGTAATGGATTAATGGCATAAAATTGTGTATATATACAAATAGAAAAACGTTGCAATATATATTTACATGACAGATGGTCCTTCAGTGGATGCATCCATAAGGCATATGTAGCAAATGATGTCACAAGATCATAAAAGAGCTTGTCCACAAGGTTTCAAGAAAAGGATCTAGTCAATAGAAAATGATGAAAATTGCCATTAGAATTATTTTGTGGTGTAAGTTGCTGCCAGGGTTCAGGAGAAGAACAAAAAGTTAAAAAAAAATATATAAGGGGAAAAGAAAGAAAGAAAACACAAAAGAATTGGGGGGATAAAAAGAAAGAGAGAGGAAGAAAAAAGAAAAAAAGGGAAAAGAAAGGGAGAAAAAAGGAAAAAGAAAAAGGGGCAAGCAGTGAGCCCGAGAAAGCGTATATATGGGAAATATATATGTAGCAAGCAATTCCCCAGCTTAACAACCATGTTGTAAAGTCTCTAGGAAATGTCTGTCAGAGAGATAATAAAAAATACAATTACTAGAATAAAGGAATCCCCAAGACATGGAGGCAAAAAAGTCAGACAAGTGTCAAGGTACAGAGACAGACATTTCCTAAAGACTTTACAACATGGTTGTTAAGCTGGGGAATTGCTCTACTGAGTACTCACTGTGCAAGGTGTATATTCCTGCTGGATGGTTGTTGTGATATCTGTTGTCCCAGTGGGCCCCAGGACCACCTATTCTAGGTAATTATGTGCTTCATTTTTTACTGTATATTGGTTTAGCCCCATTTGCTGTTTTTCAACAATATGATATTTTTTTTCATGTACATTTCCAAAGTGGAGCACAGCTGATGTGCGATTTCTCCTGTGATGCCTTATTCAAGTCTGCGATTTATATTTTGACCTTATGGTCAGTACAAGGTGATTACTTTGTCGTTTAAGGACAGGTTCCTTGCTACATATATATTTCCCATATATACGCTTTCTCGGGCTCACTGCTTGCCCCTTTTTCTTTTTCCTTTTTTCTCCCTTTCTTTTCCCTTTTTTTCTTTTTTCTTCCCCTCTTTCTTTTTATCCCCCCAATTC
Organism: Rana temporaria; assembly: GCF_905171775.1. NCBI lineage: Eukaryota > Metazoa > Chordata > Amphibia > Anura > Ranidae > Rana > Rana temporaria. Next base: position 563,311,727 of record NC_053489.1, on the reverse strand, counting down.
TTTTGTGCTTTCTTTCTTTCTTTTCCTCTTATATATTTTTTTTTTTTACTTTTTGTTCTTCTCCTGAACCCTGGCAGCAACTTACACCACAAAATAAGTCTAATGGCAATTTTCATCATTTTCTATTGACTAGATCCTTTTCTTGAAACCTTGTGGACAAGCTCTTTTATGATCTTGTGACATCATTTGCTACATATGCCTTATGGATGCATCCACTGAAGGACCATCTGTCATGTAAATATACATTGCAACGTTTTTCTATTTGTATATATATACGCAATTTTATGCCATTAATCCATTACCCTGTATCATTTCAGATAACTATTTGTTCTCTGTCATTCACAAAATCCTCGTTATCGTCCTGAAGAAGCCCCACGGCGAAACGTGCGTTGGCGACTTCTGAGGATTGTGCTTACAGTGATCAATTGTTGTAAATTATTTTGTATTATTATGTATCTTTTTGTAAATTAAACTTTATTTTTTAATATACTTCCTTGGCCTGAAAGTCTGACCATCAATATCTACTTGTAGTTGTTGCTTCCCCTTTACTATATATACAGATGTGGCCTATGTGAGTGCTATCCTTTTGTGTCATTCATCCCTCTAAACCCCCCCCCCCCTTATTTTTCTTGTCTAGCTCCCTTCTTCCGTTTTCTATCCCCAACTCTTTCTTTTATTATATTGTATACCAGGTGGTAGACACCAATCGTCTTTTCGCACTCTGGGGTGTATTAAGACCTCTGGTACAGAGGCTATCACCCCATATATAAACACAAAATAATTATTGTCTTTTTGTGTGAGTTTATACAATTTGGTTACTTTTTGAACATCAATTCACGGTTACTTACTTCCCTATATTGCTTTTTAGTTTTACGTCACAAGGTGGTATTGATGGCTAACTTCACGGGTAACAATTGGGAGGGTTTTATGCTGGACATACAGAAAACATGCTCTGCCAGCACCAACTCGGGGGTTGAATTTGAGATTGTGTACCACAAACTCCTTCAGACCTTTGAGAGAAAATCCAGTTTATTTTGGCATATCAGATATTTTGAACAATATATTGCAGAAAATATGAACCACAAAGGTTTGAGAGTACAGGTATTTCCCAATATTTGGTCTATTGACCTAGATTTTAAGACCCGATGGGAACAAAATCTGTTGGGATGCTCCAAAAAAATGATGGAACTAATGGGGGAATATTACATGAAGGAATTGAGATTGGTAGACTGTGAAATTAAGAGAATTTATGATGAAAATGAGACTACTCTCAATAAGGTGGGCTTTGCGGTCTATGATACACGACTCAAAGAAAGCATTCAGAGCTTTTCAAGCGACCTTTTGGTAAAAAAAATTTGAGAAATTGGCGCGGGATAAATTAGCATTTGCTGGCCAATATGCTTATTCATTGTCAGCAACTAATGGTCCAAGGTTGGGACGTAAAAACCCTGGCCAGTCTAGGGAAAATAGAAGAGGAGCTAATAATAGAGATAAGAATGACTCTGACTCTTCCACCAATTCTTATACTTCACAGCACTCCAAAACTGGTGAGAGAGGACAACGGAAAGGACGCAACAGTAGAAAACGACCTCAACAAGGTGGTGGGTATCAAAATGGCACACACAATAAAAAACGTATCACAGACAATAGTGACATACAAACTGTGAATACCCCGTTAGAGGGATCCATTTCGAACCACACACCCTCCACACCGAGACCGACGTCTATGTTTTCTACCCCCTCACTGGGTGTCTCAACTGAGATCTCTACCTGCTCTTCTTCTACCTTTCCTAGGACAGACCTAAATCTGCGCCAGAACATTCTGGAATCAGCCCAAACATTAGCCAAAACACAAAACATCAACTTATCTGGGGCTGTTCCCAAAGACACCAAAAAATGACAGATTGACCATTTCTTTATGCCTATAGCGAGAAATGTCAATGTTAATGAGGCTACTCATGCTTCAGATTCACAGAGACCATCTCGACTTACTCTCTGGAGACCGCCTGTCGTTACCAATGACACGCTCAAACTAGAAATCATCAATTTATCCACACACGCTCTAGACCAATCTGAGGAGGAACTTCTCGGGTTGGGTCTGAATTTTTGCCCAAACCAGGTCACTAATAAATTCAACCTTATCAAGGATCTCTACCTCTTTGCCAGAAATTAACCCTTAAATTTACAGTATGTACGATAAGGAAAGAAGAGATAAACAGACCGAAATCACCAACCAAGAAATTTGGAAAAATTTCTCGGTTGCAGATTTTCGTGCCCTAAAAACCCTCATCTCCCTTTTAGATGAAAACGAGTATTCTTCGGAAAAAGACACCATACCCGAAACATTTGAAATGAGGGGGGAAAGAGTACAAATGTCTATGTACAAACAAGACTTGGAAATATTAGAAAAAGCTGTCAAAAAGAAATCACTTAATTTCCCTTCACTCCACACCAATTCAAACGTTTGAGCATTTCTTATCCAAACAATCAAGGAGGTGGAATCCCTTTCGCTTGTCAAGTGTGAAAATCAAAAATTCAACTCCATGCACGCCCAGGCCCTGGATGCACTAAGTAAGAACCTAGAGTTTATTATTAAACCATCCGACAAGGGTGGGAATGTAGTAATTAGGGTTGTCCCGATACCACTTTTTTAGGACTGAGTACAAGTACCGATACTTTTTTTCAAGTAGTCGCCGATACCGAATACCGATACTTTTTTAAAAATGTGTCCCCAAATGCAGCGATGTCCCCCCACAGATGCAGCCATGTATCCCCCCATCCAGCCATTGTCACCCCCCATGCAGCCATTGTCTCCCCCCATGCAGCCATGTATCCCCCCATCCAGCCATTGTCTCCCCCCATGCAGCAATGTATCCCCCATCCAGCCATTGTCACCCCCCATCCAGCAATGTATTCCCCCAGCCATTGTCTCCCCCCATCCAGCCATTGTCACCCCCCATGCAGCCATTGTCACCCCCCATCCAGCCATTGTCTCCCCCCATCCAGCCATTGTCACCCCCCATGCAGCCATTGTCACCCCCATCCAGCCATTGTCACCCCCCCATGCAGCCATTGTCACCCCCCATGCAGCCATTGTCACCCCCCATCCAGCCATTGTCTCCCCCCATCCAGCCATTGTCACCCCCCATGCAGCCATTGTCACCCCCCATCCAGCCATTGTCACCCCCCATCCAGCCATTGTCACCCCCCATGCAGCCATTGTCACCCCCCATGCAGCCATTGTCTCCCCCCATCCAGCCATTGTCACCCCCCATGCAGCCATTGTCTCCCCCATGCAGCCATTGTCACCCCCCATCCAGCCATTGTCACCCCCCATGCAGCCATTGTCACCCCCATCCAGCGTCTCCCCCCATCCAGCCATTGTCTCCCCCCATCCAGCATCTCCCCCCATCCAGCATCTCCCCCCATGCAGCCATGTCCTGCTTACCTGCATCCCTGCTGCCGCCGACTGTGTAATACGCCGGGAACATTACAACTTTGAATCGCTGTAATGATTGGCGCCGCGCTGCGTATAGACACTCCCCCTCGCTCGGGATTGGACAGTTCACCCGAGCGAGGGGGAGTGTCTATGCGCGGTGCGAATCATTACAGCTATTCAAAGCTGTAATGTTCCCGGCGTATTACACAGTCGGCGGCAGCGGGGATGCGGCGAATGGCGGCGGGATGCGGCGTCACGGCGACGGCGGCTGCGGCGGGGCGGGGGGGAAGTATTCTAGATTGGTATCGGTGGTATTTGCGGGAGTACGAGTACTCCCGCAAATACTCGGAATCGGTCCCGATACCGATACTAGTATCGGTATCGGGACAACCCTAGTAGTAATTATGAACGATTTGGAATATCGTAATATGTGCTGGGACATACTAAAAAATAGAACTTGGTACTTACCAATTAATGAAGAAGTCATCATTAAATTTAATCAACAGTTTAATGATTTACTACAATTAGCACTGTTCGATGGTTCCATCACCAAATCCATTTTTGATGGCATCCAAGTCCCACATCCTAGAACCCCTACGTTCTATGCCCTACCCAAAACGCACAAAAATCTACTGCATCCCCCCGGCCGCCCCATAGTGTCTGGAATTGGCTCGAAGACTGAACGAGCAAGTAAATTTATTGACCACTACCTCAGGCCTCATGTAATGTCTCTACCTTCCTATACACCTGACTTACTTAGAACCCTTGATGGACTTATTGTACCATCTGGCTGTCTTTTAGTATCGATAGATGTAGAGGCCATTTATTCATCAATACCTCACACTAAGGGTCTTCAAGTGATTTCCACCTTCTTGGCAGAAAAGGGACCTAAGATGGACAAGCTCAACGGGTTCGTGCTAAAATCCCTTTCTCACATTCTTACTAAGAATGTTTTTTCTTTTGATGGGTCCCACCTCCTCCAGGTACAGGGGGTCGCTATGGGCACTTCTTGTGCCCCGTCCTATGCAAACCTGTACCTGGGGGGGGTGGGAACGGGAGCTGTTTTCCTCTGACTCCAATACCTTTTTTCTTTCGTCCATATTGGGCTGGTTTCGTTATATTGACGATGTATTGATGCTCTGGACAGGTACAGTGGAGGGTCTTAATGCATTCATGCAAGTTTTGGACTTAAACAATTTCAATCTTAAGTTTACTATGAATTTTAGCGACTCAGCTATTGCTTTCCTCGACATCCTTATTTATGTCGACGAAACCAATAACATACAAACTTCACTATATCGTAAACCGACTGCGGGAAACACTCTCCTGCACGCAGCTAGTGCCCACCCTGCCCCACTATTACGGAGTATACCATACAGTCAGTATCTCCGATTACGACGCAACTGCTCGGACAACAAGAAGTTCAAGACTGATTCTGATATGTTGTATACCAGACTACTTGTGAGAGGATACAGCAGATCCTGTCTTAAGAAAGCATACAACTGCGCTGCGGGACGGGAACGAGCCACCACACTGCTAAAAAGTAATACGAATAAGAGGAAATCTGAGAATGACGTGACACGGTTCATTACTACATACTCGGACCAGCACGTCCAAATTCGAATGTTTATGCAAAAACACTGGCATCTAATCACAGCTGATTCAACCCTTTCTAAATATGTCGCAAAAAGTCCTAGCATTACTTTTAGACGCTCCACCTCCATTAGAGATCGCCTAGTTAAGAGCAACTATCGCAAACCCACAACAGATATGGTAGAGGCACCTGGTCTTTTCAGATGTGGTCATTGCAACTTCTGCCACCTAATAATGGAGGGTCCTACTGTTCACCTCCCGAATGGCCAGAGACACAAGCTACATAAACATATCACATGTCAAACGCAAGGTGTGATATATATCATCTTTTGCCCATGTGGCAGTTTCTACGTCGGCAAAACCATCCGCCCACTGTGGAAACGGATGAAGGACCATATGTACTACATCACAAATGGGTTACTTAATAAGACCATGGGTCACCATGTGGCTTTTGTACATAAGTATGAAACCCCTTCTTTAAAGTTTGCGGTTCTGGACTGTGTCTATGAGGACACAAGAGGTGGAAACTTTGACCAGAGGGTTCTGCAACGAGAAACCCAGTGGATCTATTGTTTAAAGGCGAATGTATTGCCAGGGCTCAACGAGTCAATAAGCTTTAAACCATTCCTTAACGTATGATCCATATACGACGGTCCATGGGTCTAATCTTCTCTTTTTGTTTATGTATGGTCCTACTGATTACCTTGTTATGTTTATGTTTCCAATCTCACTCCAAGGTTGGTCTATTCTGTCATCTAGGCATAAAACTATTTGCAATTCCCTATACCAACAAGTTGTGAAGGGTAAGCCGGTATCTCTTGTACACCCTGGGACACAGACGACACTCCTGTTCAGCCGCCTGGTAAGTTATTCGAGGCTGTACCTTGACACTTGTCTGACTTTTTTGCCTCCATGTCTTGGGGATTCCTTTATTCTAGTAATTGTATTTTTTATTATCTCTCTGACAGACATTTCCTAGAGACTTTACAACACGGTTGTTAAGCTGGGGAATTGCTCTACTGAGTACTCACTGTGCAAGGTGTATATTCCTGCTGGCTGGTTGTTGTGATATCTGTTGTCCCAGTGGGCCCCAGGACCACCTATTCTAGGTAATTCTGTGCTTCATTTTTTACTGTATATTGGTTTAGCCCCATTTGCTGTTTTTCAACAATATGATATTTTTTTTCATGTACATTTCCATAGTGGAGCACAGCTGATGTGCGATTTCTCCTGTGATGCCTTATTCAAGTCTGCGATTTATATTTTGACCTTATGGTCAGTACCAGGTGATTACTTTGTCGTTTAAGGACAGGTTCCTTGCTACATATATATTTCCCATATATACGCTTTCTCGGGCTCACTGCTTGCCCCTTTTTCTTTTTCCTTTTTTCTCCCTTTCTTTTCCCTTTTTTTCTTTTTTCTTCCTCTCTCTTTCTTTTTATCCCCCCAATTCTTTTGTGTTTTCTTTCTTTCTTTTCCTCTTTTATATATATTTTTTTACTTTTTGTTCTTCTCCTGAACCCTGGCAGCAACTTACACCACAAAATAATTCTAATGGCAATTTTCATCATTTTCTATTGACTAGATCCTTTTCTTGAAACCTTGTGGACAAGCTCTTTTATGATCTTGTGACATCATTTGCTACATATGCCTTATGGATGCATCCACTGAAGGACCATCTGTCATGTAAATATACATTGCAACGTTTTTCTATTCGTATATATACACAATTTTATGCCATTAATCCATTACCCTGTATCATTTCAGAAAACTATTTGTTCTCTGTCATTCACGAAATCCTCGTTATCGTCCTGAAGAAGCCCCACGGCGAAACGTGCGTTGGCGGCTTCTGAGGATTGTGCTTACAGTGGTCAATTGTTGTAAATTATTTAGTATTATTATGTATCTTTTTGTAAATTAAACTTTATTTTTTAATCTACTTCCTTGGCCTGAAAGTCTGACCATCAATATCTACTTGTAGTTGTTGCTTCCCCTTTACTATATATACAGATGTGGCCTATGTGAGTGCTATCCTTTTGTGTCATTCATCCCTCTAAACCCCCCCTTCTTTTTCTTGTCTAGCTCCCTACTTCCGTTTTCTATCCCCAACTCTTTCTTTTATTATACTCAAAGAGAGTAGTAATCAGAATGGATGGTGACCAAAAAAGCCCCAAAAAAATTAAAAGCAATCCACAGGCACCCCACAAATAGAGAAGAAAATAACAGATTAAATATCAGACAGTGCCTGTGCCCCCCCCCCAATAGAAACCTCCATTACAGCGAGACAAAAAAAACCTTACCTTCCAGGAGCCACTTCAAAGATGTGTGTGAACCTGTTAGGGGGCGCAGTCTGTAATATCATGCTTTCTCCTGCAAAAGCATCCCAGTCCCGTGGCCCTCCATTCACTGTCTCTGGTGGCGCCGGCGGCTGGGTGGGAGAGAGAGAGAGAGCACAGACAGTGCTGAATGACCCAGCTGCAGGACATTAGCCCCACTGGAGCGGGGGAAGAAGGGGGGTGAGCGTTGTTTGGGGGTAGCTGACAGAGAGGGGGAGTGGGGGTGACAGAGAGGAGGAGTGGGGGTGACAGAGAGATGGAGGGGGTGACAGAGAGGAGGAGGGGGGTGACAGAGAGGAGGAGGGGTGACAGAGAGGAGGAGGGATGACAGAGAGGAGGAGGGGTGAAAGAGAGGTGTGGGGGTGACAGAGAGGTGTGTGGGGTGACAGAGAGGAGGAGGGGGTGACAGAGAGGAGGAGGGGGGTGACAGAGAGGAGGAGGAGGTGACAGAGAGGAGGAGGAGGGGGTGACAGAGAGGAGCTGTGGGGGTGACAGAGAGGAGCTGTGGGGGTGACAGGAGAAGGGGGTGACAGAGGAGGAGGGGGTGACAGAGAGGAGGTGTGGGGGTGACAGAGAGGAAGAGGGGGTGAAAGAGAGGTGTGGGGGTGACAGAGAGGAGAAGGGGGTGAAAGAGAGGTGTGTGGGGTGACAGAGAGGAGGAGGGGGGTGACAGAGCTGTGGTGGTGATGGAGAGGAGGAGGGGGTGACAGAGAAGAGAAGGGGTAAAAGAGAGGAGGAGGGGGGTGACAGAGAGGAGGAGGGGGGTGACAGAGAGGAGGAGGGGGCTGACAGAGAGGAGGAGGGGGCTGACACAGAGGAGGAGGGGGGTGACACAGAGGTGTAGGGGTGACACAGAGGAGGAGGGGGTGAAGAGAGGAGGGGGGTGAAAGGGAGGAGGAGGGGGTGACAGAGAGGAGGTGTGGGGGTGACAGAGAGGAGGAGGGAGGTGACAGGGAGGGGGTGACAGAGAGGAGGAGGGGTGACAGGGAGGGGGTGACAGAGAGGAGGAGGGGGTGACAGAGAGGGGGAGGGGGTGACAGAGGAGGAGGGGGTTACAGAGAGGGGGGTGACAGAGAGGAGGAGGGGGTGACAGAGAGGAGGAGGGGGGTTACAGAGAGGGGGGTGACAGAGAGGAGGAGGGGGGTTACAGAGAGGGGGGTGACAGAGAGGAGAAGGGGAGTGACAGAGAGGAGGAGGGGGGTTACAGAGAGGGGGGGTGACAGCGAGGAGGAGGGGGTTACAGTGAGGGGGTGACAGAGGAGGAGGGGGGGTTACAGAGAGGGGGGTGACAGAGAGAAGGAGGGGTGATTGACAGGAAGGTGGCTGACAGAGCAGATGAGAGCGATGAGACTCACAGCGTGTGGCAGGACTCGGGAACAAGCAGGCGCAATTACCACAGTCCAGCCCCGTCTCCACATGTAACCAGCAGCCTTTGTCTGGGCCAATCAGACCCCCATGTCAATCAGGGTACCCCCTGGGCTCAGAGAGCGCGGAGCGCGCCGATGTACACACCGTACACAAATGACACCGACACTGTGTGACGGTGATAGCGGGCACGGGATGCGCGGCGCCTCTCTCTATATGTTGCGGGCCTGACGGTGGAATTTGTGCCCGGGTTTTCGGCGGGTGGAAACCGGGCACATTTCTCAAAACCCGGACAGGTGGCAACCCTAGTGACACAGCTCGCACTTTCCCAGCACTTCCTCTCTGTGGTGCCTGATCCCAGAACCACCTATTAAGGCAGTGCCAACCTGCCTGGCTGCATCTGCCCCTTTCACTAGCCCCCCCATGCTAACTTTCCACAGTCCTGCAGACTGACTGACACTCACCAGCCCATCCAGCAGACTCTCAGGAGATCTCACAGATGTGCTGACCTTCTCCTACTGTCCTCTCACTTGCTCCCATGCCTCAAGGAAGGGTTCCCTCCCTGTGTTGTAGGGGGAATCTTCCAGCACCCGAGCCTCAGGCCCGAGGTCACCCACCCCAGACTAGGGGGCACCCTCAAGGGCCAACAACAGCCTCCTCAGCACTCCATCTTCCACCCAACTGCCCCTGCTGGCATGACTCATGCCTATTTATGAGTAGGCCTGCCCCCTGCCAGTCCTTTACTGGGAATTGACTGAGGTCCTCATAAATATTCTTTAACAGCCCCTCCTAGTTTCCATCCACTACAGTATGTCAAGAACATTCTCCAATGTTCCAGCGAACAGTGGGAGGCACCAGAGCTGTCAGGATGAGTCATCCAGCCCCTGAGTCACTAATCCCTGACCGAGATTTACAACACAAGCCTGACTCTCAGACAAGCTAATTTACCTACATTAACCCCCCTGGCGGTATTCCCGAGTCTGGCTCGGGGTGCAATTTCAGAACCAAAAGCGGTAACCCCGAGTCAGACTCGGGATCGCCTTGCAGCATCCACAGGCAGGGAATTACTTACCTTGTCCCTAGATCTTGCGATGCCTCTCTGCTGTGTGATCAAGTGGTGTCATCGCTCGATTCACACAGTGCCCGTGTGCCGCCCAGCTCCGTTCCCTGCGACGTAACGACGCACGGGGGCAGAGATTGGCGCCAAATTCAAAAAAGTAAATAAACACATGCAGTATACTGTAATCTTATAGATTACAGTACTGTATGCAAACAATACACCTCCCCTTTGTCCCTAGTGGTCTGCCCAGTGCCCTGCATGCACTTTTATATAATAAAAACTGTTCTTTCTGCCTGGAAACTGGAGATTGTCCATAGCAACCACAAAGTGTCCCTTTATGTCAAAAGTGGTTTTAGAGCAGCTAGAAAACAGCGATAATAAATTATAATCACTTGCAGAATTGAGCGATAGCGATTTGTGGGGAAATGCGCCATCAAAAAATAAAAGTAATGACAGCGACAATTCTGCAACTGAGCAAATTTCAATGTTTTTGATTTGATTACTAGTGTTGCTCACGAATATTCGCATTGCGAATATTCGACTCGAATATAGCATATTCGAGAAATCGCGCTATATTTCGAAATTCGCGGTGAATATTCGTAATTCCGAATATTCGATTTTTTACAATTTTTTTTTTGAACCAGATCACATCCTAGATATCTCCATCGACGTCTAAAAGCATTGCTGGTATCATTAGAGACCCTGGGCCGAGTAGCTGAAGCGTTCATTGAATTTTCCAGAAAGATCGCAATGCGATTATTCGGCAAACGCAATATCGCGCGATTACTTTCCTCGCCCCGATCTTCCGCATCAGAGCGATTTTTACAGTTTCATTTTTAAAACAGATCACATCCTAGTGATCTCCATAGACGTCTGAAAGCATTGCTGGTATGATTAGAGCCATTGGGCCGAGTAGCTGAAGCGATCATTTTATATTGCCGAATATTCGCAATGCGAATATTCGGCAATAGGAATATTGCGCGATTATTTGCTCCGCCCTTTTGCATCAGAGCCAATCAGAGTTCTCCTTCCACACTCGTCACAGGTTAGCAACCAATAGGAACCTGCCTGCATGGACATTATATAAGCTCACTCCCAGCACCATTTCATTGCAGATTCAGAAGCTGGCTATAGAGTGTGGAGGCTGTTTCTGTGTTCCTGGTTTCCTGTGTCTTTGTTCTTGATTGATTTAGATCATCACCAGCATTGCTATTTAGTGATTCCAGTGGATCTTTTCCAGTATATCAACTGCTTTTTTCAAAGCAATAGACCCAAGAGCTTTTTTCAAAGCTACGTTTTGTGCTGTTTTGTGCTGTTTTTTTCATTTGTGTTACTGTTTGATCCTGCAATCCTCGCTGTTCAGTGATATTTGCAAGAGATTTCAGAACACATTTTGCTGAGCTTTATAAAAGAGCTTTTCTAAAAGCTAAGTTTTGTTCATCTTGTGTTACTGTTAGATCTTGCAGGTTCGCTGTTCAGTGATATTTGATAGGCATCTCAGTTCACATTTTGTTTAGTTTTTCCTAAAGAGCTTTTATAAAAGCTAAGTTTTGTGTTCAGTTTAGTTAAATTTTGTGTAGTAAGTGTACACACTGTTAGTGTACATTTATTTCATCTAGCTTAGCTTAGTGTGTCTGTGTTTTGTGTTTAAAAAAAAAAAAAGTTAGTGTTTGTTTAGTGCTTTTTTTTTTTTCTTTAATTTTGTAGTCCTTGTCTGGTGTACTACTTTTCTTATAGTTTAGTAGCTGTCTGTGTACGTCTTTGTCTGCGTGCCTGTCTTGTAAAAAATACACAAAAACACATTTTGTTCACATTTTCCCCCCCCAATAAAGTTTACCCCCCCCACACACATATCAGCAATAATGAGCGGCATCCGTGGCCGTGGCAGCAGGGGTAGGGGAGTTACTCCCAGTGCTGGATCGCTGCCAGCACGGGGTACCTCTCGTGCCCCTACTAGTGGTAGAGGATCGGGTGCAAGGGGAGTACGCCTGATCCGGGAGTTCTTCCCATCGGGCAGCCGCCCGATATTGCCATCTCAGGCTCAAGTAGTGGTGGACTACATGGGGCACAGCAGTGCCACTGAGTCGTCGGTCCCGACTCACAGTAGTACCACCATTACACCGGTGCCTGTACTACCCCCCCCCCCCCCCGCCCCCAAGAGTCCAGCATCTTACTGTTCGACAGCGACAGTGAGAGGGATCTCTTGGGGGAGGCCATGCATCAGGCAGACCTCCAGCTCTGTCCTGATGGTCAGGACCTTTTTGAAGGGATGGATGAGGAGGATGGGATACCTGCTGGCAGTATCCCAGAGACATCCCTTCAAACTGGTGCTGCTGTTTTGGTGCAGGAAACAGCAGCACCTAGTCAGACCCAGGCGTGGGTGAGGGGACAGCGGAGCCAGGCTAGAGGCTCCATGTCAGGTGGTTCCCTCAGACCAACACATTTCAGCCCTTGGTCTGACATCTCTGGGGGCGAAGAGGGTGACCCATCATGGTTGCCATCTGACGCGTCGGCTCACTACGTCAGTGACGACGGGGAAGGTAGGCACCCTGGTGAAACGGTGCGCCAGGTCACCACCAGGGAGACCATCGTCAGGGTCTCCACTGGTGATGGCAGCAGGAGGTGTCAGGAGGAGGAGCAGCAGCAGCAGCAGCAGCAGAAGCAGGCAGCTCCACCTGTGCGCACCGAGTCCCAGCAGGTGCAAGTAAGCGTCACCCCATCTGACAGGAGGGCGGTGCTGAAGTCACCTGTCTGGAATTACTTTACCCTGGTGGCAGACAACCCTACCGTGGCCATCTGCCGGATTTGTAAAGTGAGGGTGAAGAGAGGGAAGTGTTTGGCTCGGGTGGGTACCACAGCCCTGAACCAGCACCTGAGGATAAACCACTGGGCGTTGTATGACGAGATGAAGCGTGGTGGTGGTAGCAGCGCCACCACCACAAGTGAGCAGGGTACAGCAGCCCCTGCCACATCTTCATCTCTTTCCAGCAGGTCATGCCCCCCCGCTCCCTCTAGTAGAGGTACTGGTACCGGCAGCCAGACCTCTACTTCCACAGCACCCTCCACGTCTGTGTCCCGCACTGCCGTCCGGCGCCAGGCGTCGATTTCAGACGCCTTTGACCGCACCACTCCCTTCCCCCCTGGAGACCGACGTGTGCGTTCCCTCAATGGGCTCCTGGCAAGGGTTATTGCCCAACATCTGCTGCCCTTCAACATAGTTGACAGCAACCCCTTCAGGCAGATGTTGGAGCAGGCCCAACCCCAATGGCGTGTCCCCAGCCGCCATTTCTTTGCCAGGACTGGTGTCCCTGCCCTACACCAGCACATTGTGCAGAATGTAACCCTGTCGCTGGATCACGCTGTCAGCGACAGGGTTCATCTGACAATGGATGGCTGGACCAGCAGGCATGGGCAGGGACGCTACATCAGCTTCACGGCCCATTGGGTTTCCCTCCGAGGCGTCGGTGAGGGATCGGCGGCAACCGATCTTGTGGTGCCGCCCCGGGGTGTCCAGGGGAGAACTGCTGGTCTCCCTCAAGCCACTGTCTCCGCAGCTGCTGAGCCTCCCAGCAAGCGCCCCCGTAGCTACTCAAGTGTGGGGCACGTGCGCTGTCAGGCCGTGCTCCAGCTTGTTAGTTTAGGGGACCGGAGACACACTGGAGAAGAAGTGCTGAAAGCACTTCAGGCTCAGGTCCAGAAGTGGCTGACACCCCGAAGGCTCTAGGCAGGTATGGTTGTCTGCGATAACGGCAGCAACCTACTCGCCGCCCTTAGTGCTGGCAGTCTGACCCACGTGCCCTGTCTGGCACATGTCCTCAACCTGGTGGTGCAGAAGTTCCTGCGCACTTATCCAGGGTTGAGTGACATTGTGGCAAAGGCGCGTAGGATTGCCAGCCACTTCAGGCGCTCCCCAACCGCTACCGCGTCCCTGTCCAAATTGCAGCGGAAGTACAATCTGCCCCTTCACAGGCTGATTGTGGACAGTGTGACGCGGTGGAACTCCACCCTCCACATGCTGAAGAGGTTGTGGGAGCAGCAAAGGGCGGTGAGGGAGTACCTGATGGAACTAGGCACTGAGAGGGCTTCACCACAACTCCCTTTCATCGCCTGTGCGCAGTGGGGGCAGATAAACCAGGTCTGCCAAGTGTTGTCCTCCTTCGAGCAGGCGACCAAGATGGTCAGCAGTGAGCAAATTGGCCTCAATAGCGTGCTGCCAATACTGTTCATGCTGGAGAGGACACTAGATCGCCTGCTCGAGGCTGGGGAGAGTGCCTTGGTGGAGCAGGAGGAGTCAGCAATGCTCCACCGAGACCAGGGCCAGGACGAGGAGGAGGAGGAGGATGATGATGAAGAGGAGGAGGAGGTGGTTGCTGGTGTCGTCCCGGAGTCAGGGCCTGGTCAGGAGGGAGAGCCGGTGTTGGGGGCACTGATAGTCCGGGGGTTGGGCATGTCTGAGTTTGACCAGCAGCGCCTCAGGGATGAAGAGTCGCACCTCATTCACCTGGCCAGCATTGAGGAGTCACAGCGGGCTGTGCTCTTCCCCATGGCTGCCCACATGCTGAGATGCCTCAGGAGGGACCCCCGGGTTAAGACCATCAAGACGAGGGATGATTTCTGGATGGCCACCCTTTTGGATCCCAGGTGCAAGGGGAAACTGGAGCAGTTCATCCCAGCCAGCCGGAGGCAGCACCGGATGGAGGAACTGCAGGCAGCCATTGTCAGACGGTTGGAGCAGGCAACTCCCCGGCCTCCAGTTGTCCCCCCTCATCTCACCCAGCAGGTGGCTGCACCCAGCTGCAGCCGAGCAGGGGACCTAATGGAAGAGATGAGGATGTTCTTCCAAACCGAGCGACCCAGTACCACCACCAGCAGCAGCAGCAGCAGTCACCACCAGCGGCTGGCCCACATGGTGGCAGACTACATGGCGTCCGTCGGTGCTTCTGACAGTATGAGCACCGACGACCCCATGGAGTACTGGGTTGCCAGATTGGACACCTGCCGCGAGCTCGCTCAGTATGCGCTGGAGTTATTGTCTTGCCCCCCCTCCAGCGTACTATCTGAGCGGACATTCAGCGCGGCAGGTGGGGTGGTCACGGACAAGAGGACCCGTCTGTCCACAGACTCCGTGGACAGACTCACATTCATAAAGATGAATGAGTCCTGGATCGGCGGTGACTTTCTGGCACCCGTCGTCGGTTCAGGGCGCTGAAGGGTCCCTTGCCATGCATTCCCTGATGAAGCCCCGGACCTGATGTATTTACAGTGCTGAATATAACTATTTCAACATCAGAGAAAATCAATGTTAATATTTGGTACAGTAGGCTTTCTTTGCAATTACAGCGGTCAAACATTTCTTGTAGTTTTACACCAGCTTTGCACACACTGGAGGAGGGATTTTGGCCCACTCCTCCACACAGATCTTCTCTACATCAGTCATGTTTCTGGGCTATCGCTGAGAAACACGGAGTTTGAGCTCCCTCCAAAGATTCTCTATTGGGTTTAGGTCTGGAGACTGGCTAGGCCACGCCAGAACCTTGATATGCTCCTTACAGAGCCAATCCTTGGTTATCCTGGCTGTGTGCTTTGGGTCATTCTCATGTTGGAAGACCCAGCCTCGACCCATCTTCAAAGCTCTAACTCAGGGAAGGAGGTTGTTGCCCAAAATCTTGCAATACATGGCCCCGGTCATCCTCTCCTTAATACAGTGCAGTCACCCTGTCCCATGTGCAGAAAAACACCACCAAAGCATGATGCTACCACCCCCATGCTTCACATTAGGGATGGCGTTCTTGGCATGGTACTCATCATTATTCTTCCTCCGAACACGGTTAGTGAAATTATGATCAAAAAATTATATTATAGTCTCATCTGACCACATGATTTTCTCCCATGACTCCTTTGGATCAGTCAAGACAATTATGTCAGCAGTTATTTCACACCCTATATACTCTTATTAAGACTGCTGTACATCATGGCAACTCCTGCCCATGTGATATGACTCTGTATCAACTACTACTGTTAATACTACTACTGCTGCTTCAGCTGCTGCTGCCGCCCAGTCAATACACCTATGTCAGCAGTTGTTTAACACTCTATATACTCTTATTCCTACTGCTGTTCATCATGGCACCTCCTGCCCATGTGATATGACTCTGTATCAACTACTACTGTTAATACTACTACTGCTGCTTCTGCTGCTGCTGCCGCCCAGTCAATACACCTATGTCAGCAGTTATTTCACACTCTATATACTCTTATTAAGACTGCTGTACATCATGGCAACTCCTGCCCATGTGATATGACTCTGTATCAACTACTACTGTTAATACTACTACTGCTGCTTCAGCTGCTGCTGCCGCCCAGTCAATACACCTATGTCAGCAGTTGTTTAACACTCTATATACTCTTATTCCTACTGCTGTTCATCATGGCAACTCCTGCCCATGTGATATGACTCTGTATCAACTACTACTGTTAATACTACTACTGCTGCTTCTGCTGCTGCTGCCGCCCAGTCAATACACCTATGTCAGCAGTTATTTCACACTCTATATACTCTTATTAAGACTGCTGTACATCATGGCAACTCCTGCCCATGTGATATGACTCTGTATCAACTACTACTGTTAATACTACTACTGCTGCTTCTGCTGCTGCTGCCGCCCAGTCAATACACCTATGTCAGCAGTTATTTCACACTCTATATACTCTTATTAAGACTGCTGTACATCATGGCAACTCCTGCCCATGTGATATGACTCTGTATCAACTACTACTGTTAATACTACTACTGCTGCTTCTGCTGCTGCTGCCGCCCAGTCAATACACCTATGTCAGCAGTTATTTCACACTCTATATACTCTTATTAAGACTGCTGTACATCATGGCAACTCCTGCCCATGTGATATGACTCTGTATCAACTACTACTGTTAATACTACTACTGCTGCTTCTGCTGCTGCTGCCGCCCAGTCAATACACCTATGTCAGCAGTTATTTCACACTCTATATACTCTTATTAAGACTGCTGTACATCATGGCAACTCCTGCCCATGTGATATGACTCTGTATCAACTACTACTGTTAATACTACTACTGCTGCTTCTGCTGCTGCTGCCGCCCAGTCAATACACCTATGTCAGCAGTTATTTCACACTCTATATACTCTTATTAAGACTGCTGTACATCATGGCAACTCCTGCCCATGTGATATGACTCTGTATCAACTACTACTGTTAATACTACTACTGCTGCTTCTGCTGCTGCTGCCGCCCAGTCAATACACCTATGTCAGCAGTTATTTCACACTCTATATACTCTTATTAAGACTGCTGTACATCATGGCAACTCCTGCCCATGTGATATGACTCTGTATCAACTACTACTGTTAATACTACTACTGCTGCTTCTGCTGCTGCTGCCGCCCAGTCAATACACCTATGTCAGCAGTTATTTCACACTCTATATACTCTTATTAAGACTGCTGTACATCATGGCAACTCCTGCCCATGTGATATGACTCTGTATCAACTACTACTGTTAATACTACTACTGCTGCTTCAGCTGCTGCTGCCGCCCAGTCAATACACCTATGTCAGCAGTTATTTCACACTCTATATACTCTTATTAAGACTGCTGTACATCATGGCAACTCCTGCCCATGTGATATGACTCTGTATCAACTACTACTGTTAATACTACTACTGCTGCTTCTGCTGCTGCTGCCGCCCAGTCAATACACCTATGTCAGCAGTTATTTCACACTCTATATACTCTTATTAAGACTGCTGTACATCATGGCAACTCCTGCCCATGTGATATGACTCTGTATCAACTACTACTGTTAATACTACTACTGCTGCTTCTGCTGCTGCTGCCGCCCAGTCAATACACCTATGTCAGCAGTTATTTCACACTCTATATACTCTTATTAAGACTGCTGTACATCATGGCAACTCCTGCCCATGTGATATGACTCTGTATCAACTACTACTGTTAATACTACTACTGCTGCTTCTGCTGTTGCTGCTGCCGCCCAGTCAATACACCTATGTCAGCAGTTGTTTCACACTCTATATACTCTTATTCCTACTGCTGTTCATCATGGCAACTCCTGCCCAAGTGATATGACTCTGTATCAACTACTACTGCTAATACTACTACTGCTGCTGCTGCTGCTGCTGCTGCTCAGTCAAGACAACTATGTCAAAAGTAATTTCCCACTCTATATACTCCTATTACCACTGCTGTTCATCATGGCACCTCCTGCCCAAGTGATATGACTCTGTATCTACTACTACTACTACTACTGCTGCTGCTGCTCAGTCAAGACACCTATGTAAAAAGTTAATTCCCACTCTATATATACTCCTATTACCACTGCTGTTCACTGATACCACTGATAGTTAATTTATCCCTTAACTACCCCCATTTGTGAGGGTCGGGGTTTTCCTTTAAAGTCCCATGCAAATCAATGGAAAATGTATGTTCCCACATAACTTCTGTACGCCTGGAGATATTTCAATAATACCCGCTATACATATTACTTATATGCCAAATAAAAATATATAACAGTTAAATTAACCCTTACCAACACCCTTATATAAAAGATGGGTATATTTATATTACTATGATTTTCCTCCCCAAAAGGTTAAGATAGGAAGACCGGGCAACGCCGGGTATTCAGCTAGTAATAGTATAAAATGTTTTCGGTTATTATTAAGCTAGATGTGTTGATGTTGATGTTGATGTTGATGTGTTAGATGTGAAGTTAGATGTGTTTAAAAAACTAACAATTTCAATAAGAAATGAAACCTTTGCAAAATATAACATTTTTTATTAAAAAAAAAAAAAAAAAAAATTAGGACATTAACTTCTGAAGCTCTGTCACCTCATCCATGTTTTTCGCCAGTTGTTGCACCAGTTGTTGATTTTGGCGCATCAAAAACAGTATCTGCTGCTCATTTGCCATTACTCTCTTCGTCAGGTTTTTCATGGCAGCTTGTTTCACCTCTAGCTTTTTTAGAACTGTTAGGATATAAGAAAAAAACATTTGGATTTCAAAGACCGTTACGAAAGATTATTTTCAGCCATAAAAATAATAAAGTCTGACTTAAGAGACTCTATGAAAGAGGATCTGGCAGAGGCAATTCTCTTCCTTAGAACTCTACATTGCATTTATTTGCATTTGCTAAGCCTAGAACTACATTTCAAGATTAATATAAACCATTTCTAGGTTTTTCATATTTTTTTTTTGGGTTCATTATAGATAAGCTTTGTTTTGGTTCTAAAACAGCCAAATAATGTGGTCTGTATTTTTGAACTGTTAAAGATCATGTTCCTGATGTTTAAGCCTGCTGCTACTATCCAGTCACTTGATTGTTTTCATTGTGTTTGTCTTTTGCTTAAACTGTGCAATACAGTAGACTGTTGGCTTCCCAGCCAGTAGTCCTGTGGTAGTTTGCGTTTCTTTCCCTCAAGGAATCTATAAAATACATTCGCATATTAATACAGAGGAGTCGGAGTCGGGGAGTCGGGGAGTCGGGGAGTCGGAGTCTGAAGTACATAAAACTGAGGAGTCGGAGTCGAAAAATTTATCTACCGACTCCACAGCCCTGCTTTAAATGCTGTCCATTTTTAGAGCTACATTTTATTGTTGAAATTTTATTAATATATGTGCACATATTTACCCTCCTGATTGACGGTATAATTAACCGTCTCATCCTGCTCCTCTTCCTCGTCACCCACTACTCCACCAGAAGTTTCGGGGGGGGGTGCAGCTCCTCCTCTTGCTCCTCCACAGGAACTGGGGGTGGTGATGTGGATGGCCCTGGCTGCTCCTCCTCATCCCTCTCCTCCTCTTCCACATCCTCCTCCTGCTCCTCCTCTGCGGCCTGTCGCCTTGTGCGCTTGGGGCGCACAGTTGGTAGCGGAGCTCCTATAATAACACAATGTTCATATATTATAAAAATGTTTTCTAATGACGTATGCAAATTCTGTGTACTCTACTGTATTGTATATGAATACAAATTAATTTATATAGACAGTTAACCAATGGGACAATGTTATATTAAAGGGTCTTGTGGGCACTACAGGGGACTGAGCGTGAGCTGGGCTGCCACCATGGTAAAATGAGCTGTTTTTGTCTCCTTTGTTTTGTTCAGACGATCTCATGTTAAAAAAAAGTACTTGATGGAGTACACAGGATTACTATAACAACCCCACGCCTAACACAGGAATTTAGTGGGAATCTATATATATAAAACTCAACGTGTGTGTGCATGTATGTATGTATGTTCCACCATCACGTCCAAACGGCTAAAGATATTTACATGAAACTTGGCACACAGGTTACTTATATGTCAGCCACAAATATAGGATTGGTGGTTTAACCCATACCCACCCCCATTTGCCTTGGTCAGGGTTTTTCTTTAAAGTCCCATTCAACTCTATGGGAAATACATGTTATTTCATAACAGCTGTAGATATTTCGATAACACTTGGTCACATGTTATCTATACGTCCACTTAAAGTATAGGATCGTTAATTTATCCCTTAACTAACCCCATTGGTGAGGGTTGGGCTTTTTGTTTAAAGTCCCATGCAAAGCAATGGGAAAAGTATGTTCCCACATAACTTCTGTGTTCCTGTCTGCTGTCCCATGTTTTTTTCCAACAGTACTATGAATACCTTGGCTGGTGGTGATATATGTTACAACAACATGGCGTCTTGGTTAACAACATCTGACCTTACATTAATTACATATGACCTTACATAACTGTCCCCAAGGGACCCGGGCTGGCTCAACGCGATTGCCACTGCGCTGACAAGCCATTCACCTCTGCAGCTAGGGGTTCGGATCCCGCTCTCGGCTACATGTGAATTGAGTTTGGTGGTCTCAGCTCGGCCCCCGGTGGGTGTGCTATGCGAGGTAAGCCTGCGCTTAGTATGCCCACCTCCCTCCCACAAAAACCACCACACTTACACACGCACTCGCAATTGGGTTAACATGCACGCACTCTGACCATGCGGTCTCTAAAAAGAGAGGCGAAGGACTAACGGGGCTGGTTGAGCGGGCAAATCCTCTCACTCCCTTATAGGGAGTCCCTCTGCCCCGTGGGGCTTCGAAGCGGAGCAGGTAGGACGGTCTGTGTGGGAGGACCCCCTCACACCCGCCATTGCCACCCGGGGCATGGAGAAAGGTGGCAGATTACCTCTGGGGGAGGCCTGCCTACTCCCAACTCCTGCAGTCCGGCTCCTCTCTCGAGTACACGCACAAAATACACTTTAGGGAAAAAAAAACATAACTGTGACCAATAACTTACCAGGATGATATTTATTCCGGATACGCCTGACCCGGTTCATCTGGCGCCTCTTCAGGTCGGACCACTTTTTGAGGATCGCCATGCGAGTGTGTTCTTCGCCTAGTTCCTCAATCAGGGAGCTTATAACTCCCTGTTTTTCTTGCTGCCTCCGCAGCTCATCGTATCCTGTTTCCAGGAACTTCTGCAAGATGAAGAACAAAGTATATTGTAATACTTTTGTTGACAGCCTTATGGATATATGACATAAATGTATGCTATTCAACAATTGGAAGCATTCTCGCCTTATTAATCAATGACAGGGGTAACATGACAGATTTTATATACTGCCATTTCGGTCGCCACCTTTTTTACATAAATATAGCAGCCATTATCATTTGCATAATTATGAATATATACTAACTTTTAAACTAGACTAAAATGCAGTTGAAGATAATGAAATAACAGTGGTCAAAATACTTACACAAATCAGCAACTTTTCCTCAGATACAGTGAAATTACTTCCAACCATCTTGCTCTGCGATTGCGTTGCGATCATAAAGTTGGAAACTGGCAAGGGTCCAGGAAATGGTCGCGTGTTGTTCGCGTGTTGATTGCGCTGCTTGGACCGAGATGGGTCCATATGGCTTCGGCTGTATGGACCACAGTAACTCTTTTCCCTGTCAGGAGCCTAACGCCCCGGGGGGTCAGAGACGGGACCTTTTCGGAGGACCACTGACGTATGCAACCGTCGCAGTTTTTTGTGATGTCACTCTTTAGGTGTGTGCAAATTTTTCCTTGCACCGGGTGGAGTTTTTTGGTTGTGTTTTGCACGCCACAGGCTTTTCAACAGAAAATAACCAGCTGGAGGCAGAATGGTTGCAAAACACTACGGGTTTGTTACCTAACTCTGGGTTTCAAGACCAGTCCACCTCCAGCTGTTGCAAAACTACTACTCCCATCAGCCACGGTCTGTCAGTGCATGCTAAGAATTTTACTTTTGCTGCATCTAGGGTGCCACAGTTTAGAGACCCGTGCATAAAGGCCTGAAAAATGTGGGCCTGCAGAACTTACAATACTAGAAGTGCCAGCATTCCCAGGCATGCTGGAAGTTGTAGTTCTGCAACATCTAAAGGGCAATATGTATTCGAACGTCCTTGGGCCTTGAGGACACTGAAGTCAGGACGTTCGCATACGTCCTATGTCCAATAAAATGTTAAATTCATTATGCTAAATAACAAGGAAAAGTGCCTAAATACACATTTGCCAACCAGGGTGTCTGCAGCTGTCCAGGCATGCTGGGACTTGTAGTTTTGTAAAAGCAGGAGACACATTTTTTGTGAAATACTAATATCTGAACATATATACTAACTTTTAAACTAGAATAAAATGCAGTTGAAGATGATGAAATAACAGTGGTCAAAATACTTACACAAATCAGCAACTTTTCCTCAGACTTAGTGAAATTGCTTCCAACCATGTTGCTGTAATATTGCGCTGCGAACATAAGTTGGAAACTGGCAAGGCTCCAGGAAATGGTCGCGTGTTGTTCGCGCTATTGCGCATGCGCGATCGAAAAATCGCAATCGCAATATGTTTTTGGGTTAAAATATCATACATATTCGATTTCAGAGTGCTGCTACAGCAGTTTTCGAAATATCTGCAATCAATTTCGCATTCGCATTTTGTGAAATTGCGTTAAAATATCTCGAATATTCGATTTCAGAGTGAGCCAATCAGAGCGCTCCTCCAGCATATCTCGAAATTGCGCAATAAATATCGCATTCGCATGTTGCGATATTTCGATAAAATATCACGAATATTCTGAGCCAATCAGAGCGCTCCTCCAGCATATCTCGAAATTGCGCAATAAATATCGCATTCGCATGTTGCGATATTTCGATAAAATATCACGAATATTCTGAGCCAATCAGATCGCTCCTCCAGCATATCTCGAAATTGCGCAATAAATATCGCATTCGCATGTTGCGATATTTCGATAAAATATCACGAATATTCTAAGCCAATCAGAGCGCTCATACCGCAGTTATTAAAAAATCGCAATTATTTTCGCATTCGCAATAGCGAAAAATCGCAATCAATTAATTTCGATAAAATATCACGAATATTCGAATTTAGCGAATATATCTCGAATATTCGAATATATATTCGAGATATATCGCGAAATCGAATATGGCATATTCTGCTCAACACTATTGATTACATTATTGAATAATTTTTATTATAATTATATTATTATTTGTAATAATTATTTATAGTTATTTATTATATTATAATTTATGATTTTGTTTTTAAAAATTTTTTATACCCAGGATGTCTACTAGACTCTGGTTTGGACAGATTTAAAGGGGTTGTAAAGGAAAAAAAAGTGTTTTCATAATAAGCATCCTTTACCTGCAGACATTCCTCTTTTCACTTCCTCATTGTTCGTTTTTGCTCAGAAGTTGCTCTATTTCTTCTCTGTTCTGTTCCCTTCCTGCTTGTCTGATTTTACTGACCACCGTGACGGGAGACTTTACTGCGGTGGTCAGTAACGTTCAGTAACGTGCTCACCCCCTCCTGGGAACAACATCTGTGTGGCAGGACGCTCTCTACATGTTAGAGACTTCAAGGAGGTGTGAATTACTGGGTGTGCCTATCTACAGTGACTGCACTTCCAAGTGCACTTTCAGTGCAAAGTGGATTTGCCTTTCGCAAATAACCCCCAATTTGAACTTAGAAGACATGCCACTAGACTGCCTGTATCATGTACAACATATACAATAATATCAAACTATGATATTATTTTTGGAGAAACCCAGGCAAATTTACATTCATTTTGAACTCCTGAGAAATTAAAACAAAAACAAACTGCAAGAATTAAATGCTCGTTTAGGTCTAGGGAGCCACAAAAAGCACATTTGCTTGACTATGGTATAAATACATACACCCTTATCTGCTAAGACCCACATTTTACTCAAACTTATACCTTAAATAAATAACTGAGACCACTACTGTAATCTTTGGAGTAAAAACTGGCCGTAGCAGCCTCCATTTATTTTTAAATAACCTTTTTTAAATATTAAAGCACATTAAATAACATTTCCACACATAAACATAAGTAAACCTGAAACACAATATTAACACTACTGGTGCTGGACTTTGCAGGCACATTAAACCATTCTAACCATGCTAAAACTTTTATGAGCACTGCGATACCTAAATCTGGTCTTAGGCCTCAAGCCGAAAACCTGACTCAGAGACGACCTTACCTGACCGCAGTGCCCCCATTAACCCCTTCCCAGCTACACCTTGGTAGACTGGACTACCAGCCCCTTCAGAACCCATACCACCTCTGGGTAATGGCATCCACTTTAGGGTACTTTCTTCTCCTGCAAAGTCCAAAACACCCGCCGCCGCCACGACATCATAACTTCGCACCTGTGTGGAGAGACAGAAAAAAGAAAAAACAGGAAAGCACCCCAGACCACAAACACCATATCACATCCCCATTTTTTTTTTCCATAACCAATCGCCCCCTCCAACCAACCAGCAAAAAAGGGAGGGTGGGTGGGAAACTTCGCCCCTCGTGCTGTTAGCCCGGGAAGCGTGGGAGGGTGATTTATAACCTCCCCTCCCACCACTCTCCTTCACTGCAACCCCTCCCACTGACCATGGCAGGGCTTTCCTTTAACCCCGTCATGGCCGGCCCTGCGCCTATGCTGTGGGTTTTTTGCTCCGGGCCTCTCTTGACTATGGTATAAATACATACACCCTTATCTGCTAAGACCCACATTTTACTCAAACTTATACCTTAAATAAATAACTGAGACCACTACTGTAATCTTTGGAGTAAAAACTGGCCGTAGCAGCCTCCATTTATTTTTAAATAACCTTTTTTAAATATTAAAGCACATTAAATAACATTTCCACACATAAACATAAGTAAACCTGAAACACAATATTAACACTACTGGTGCTGGACTTTGCAGGCACATTAAACCATTCTAACCATGCTAAAACTTTTATGAGCACTGCGATACCTAAATCTGGTCTTAGGCCTCAAGCCGAAAACCTGACTCAGAGACGACCTTACCTGACCGCAGTGCCCCCATTAACCCCTTCCCAGCTACACCTTGGTAGACTGGACTACCAGCCCCTTCAGAACCCATACCACCTCTGGGTAATGGCATCCACTTTAGGGTACTTTCTTCTCCTGCAAAGTCCAAAACACCCGCCACCAGCACCCAAAGGTAACTCCTTACCTTTGGGCGCCCCTCCACACCCTCAACGCTCGCTGGATCCCGTCTTGCAGGCCCAACACCCACATGTCAATCCCCACGTCGGTCAAATGTACTCCATCTTTCAGCTGATACCTCCACATATCCACCTCCAGCTCAGGGTGTCTAACCACCAAGCCACCATTCCTGATCACAAACTTAGCCACGTCCCGATTGATCTTTCTCCTGGCCCTGTTCACGCCTTCCCACGATCTGGCCATCCGCCATGATGACCTGCCCACAATGTCGGACCATATCACTACCGTATCCGGGTAGGACATGCGAATTCGCAGAAAATCGAATTTGATGTCGCGTGCGACATCCAACATAGTACGAATCCCAAGGTCGTTGCCCCCCGCATGTATCAATAAAACATCCGGCGGGCGATCCAACCGTGCAAACTTGTGCACTTCCGGCACCACCCTGCTCCACAACATCCCCGGGAACCCCAACCACCGCACCATCGCTTCCTGTCTTGGGATCCCCAGCTGTCGACCGTCCGGTCGCCTATCTGCTCTTGCCGCCCCCCTATGAACGAAGGAGTGGCCCATTATCCAGACCAGCCCTTGTCCCGCACCTGAAAGACAGCAAGTAAGAAAACCATCACAAATAAGTCCCATCGGGAGACGAACCCCATCCCCGACCCCAACATGTTCCCTTAACCAAAAAACCCCCGTTCCACTCCCACCAACATTGGAAGTGGCCCCTTAACTTTCTTGGGACGTATGTTAACCTGCACCCTCACTCACCCCTAATTCTACCATGAGCTGGGGCCTGACATATAGTCGAAACCTCCTAGACTCCCATCTGCCAATCCTCTTCACCAATTCCTCATCCAAGCCACAACGGGCCGCTTCCGTCGCAGCCCCAATCCGAAAAGAATGCGCCGAGAACTCCTGAGCCACAAGGCCCAAAGCCCCCAGGCACCGTCTAAACACCGTCACGAATTGATACCGCGACAACGCCGTACCATCTTCATGCAGCAAAAAAGACCCGCCCAACTCCGGCCGTACGTCCAAAAATTCCTGCACCACCCTAACAGGGCATAATTCCGACCCCTCAATAGGGAAAACTCGCACCACTTTTCCCTTCCCTTTCTGGTCCGTCTTGGACCGACGTAGTAACATTTTCACCCCTTCTCGCGTCCATGCCACATCACCGGCCAACATGCCACCCTGTACCGTCTTCGAGGGGCTAACCAATTCCCCTATTCGAAAAGCTCCAAAAAACGCCAACGCGAACGCCACCCTAAACAATAACACCTCAAACTGGGACGAACAAACTGTCCCCAACTTTCCCATAATACCCTTCAATATTTCAAACGACACCGGGCGCCGGGAATCCGCCCGACGCCCCTGTTTCCTGTAACCTTTAAGGGCCTGCCGGACACAAAAGTCCTTCGTAAAGTCCGGACACCCTTGCCACTTAAACAGAAAAGCCAAGCCGGCCAATTTTTTGTCCAACATGGACTGAGACACCCCGGCCTCCATGTTCCTGGCCAAGAAATAAATCACCAATCCCTTGACCTCGGGACCGGCCGGGTCCACCTCGGCCTCCCTAACCAGAGCCTGCCATTCTGCCCAAACCTTCTCATAAGCCCTCCAAGTGGTCACACTTACCGACTTTTTGATCCAACTGGAGACGATTCCAACGGAATCCTCCAAAGCCACTCCGGACAGGGTACCCCTTGCTCCTCTGCCTCCGGCACCAGCTCCCGAAACCGGTCCCACTGAAAGCGAGACAGAGCGTCAGCCACTACATTCTCCACCCCCGGTAAATGCACCGCATACACAAATATGTTCATCTGCAAACAGCGCAGCACCAGGTGCCGTAATAGCCGAATAACTGGAGGAGAGGACGCCGTAACTTTGTTGATCACCTGGACCACCCCCAGATTGTCCCCATGGAACCGCACCTTCCGGTCCCGGAAGGCCGCCCCCCACAACTCTACTGCCAGCACCACCGGAAACAATTCCAACAGCACCAAGTTCTTTGTGAACCCCGCCTCCAACCAGGCCTGAGGCCAAGGGCCCGCACTCCATTGCCCCTGAAAGTATGCCCCAAAACCTGCGCCTCCGGCTGCATCCGTGAACAACTCCATGTCAAAGTTACTAACCGGACCGGACATCCACAATGCCCTGCCGTTGAAGGATTCCAAAAAGGAGTGCCACACCAACAAATCCTCCCTATGTTCTCTCCCCAGGCGCACATAGTGCCTGGGTGACCTGACCCCCGCTGTGGCCGCCGAAAGGCGCCTGCAAAAAACCCTCCCCATGGGGAGAATGCGGCACGCAAAGTTTAGCTTCCCCAGGAGCGACTGCAGCGCTCGGAGTTGCACTTTCCGCAAACCAACCATCTCCTGTATCTCAGCCTTGAGGCCTTCCAGCTTGTCCAGTGGCAACCTACATTCCATCACCTCCGAATCAATTACAATGCCCAAGAATTGGATGACCGATCTCGGACCCTCCGTTTTCTCGGGTGCCAGCGGCACACCAAAACGCTCCGCAATGTGTTCCAGCGTGGCCAACAACACTGCGCAAATCCGTGACCCCGCCGGTCCAACGCAGAGAAAGTCGTCCAGATAGTGGATCACGGAGCTCACTCCAGACACATCCCAAACCACCCACTCCAGGAAGGAACTAAACCGTTCAAACAGCGCGCAGGAAATGGAGCAGCCCATCGGTAGGCACTTGTCTACGTAGAACTCCCCACCCCAATGGCAACCCAAAAGCCGAAAACTATCCGGGTGGACCGGCAGGAGCCGAAACGCCGCCTCAATGTCCGACTTGGCCATCAAGGCCCCCCGGCCATACCGCCTAACCCAGCCCACCGCAGCGTCAAAGGAGGTGTAGCTCACCGTACACTCCTCCATGCTGATGGCGTCGTTAACCGACCCCCCCCTTGGAAACGACAAATGATGAATGAGCCGGAATTTGTTCGGCTCCTTCTTAGGCACCACCCCCAAAGGTGAAACCACCAAATCGTCCAAGGGAGGCGAAACAAATGGGCCCCCCATCCTGCCCAACGCCACTTCCTTCAGCAGTTTCTCCGAAACCACCTCCGGATGTTGTAACGCGGAACGCAAATTCTTTGCCACCGGGGGGACCACCTCCAACTTGCACGGAATGCTGAAACCCACGGAGAATCCCCTTTCCAACAACAGGGCGGCCGCCCTGTCAGGATATCTACCGAGAAACGGTCGCATCCTTTCCACCATCACCGGAGTCCTCCCTCTTACTTGAAGCATCTCCGGAACGGCCCTTGCCTTGTTTAAAACACCGGGAAGAGGGGTGATTGCCACCACAGCCGGAGCACTCGTGCTTGAACCGGCAAGACCCTCCGAACTTGCAGTTTCCTTCGTTGAACTGCCAGCAGACCCCCTTTTTCTTTCCGGCCGACTGTCCTGGGGAAGAGGTTCCACCGGCCCCCCCCTGAAAAAACGGCGTGGACGTCCGTGGGGCCGACATAAGCCGCATCCAAAGGCCGATGTCTTTAGTGTCCCACCTAATATCCGGCCTGATAGCCCGGCGTTGCCGGAACTGCTCATCATACCGGAGCCACCCAGTGCCCCCGTAGCACCGGTAGGCCTCGCTAATCGCCTCCTGGTAACTAAAAAGCGCCGAACAGTGTTCGGGGTTTTTCTCGCCGATCACGCTCGCCATGATCGAGTATGCCTGCGACCAGTTCGCAAAAGTTCTAGGTATAAGCCTATACCTCCTCTTCTCCTCGTCCTCTTTTTTGGACTCCTCGGGCTTAACCCTATCAAGGTTAAACTTTTCCAGCGGTAACAACGCAAATATCTCTACATATTCGCTCTTCCAAATCTTTTCCCGCACCTCTGGCTTCAAATGTGAACCCAGCGGTGCCTCATAACAGGTATACACCTCCCCTTTAGCTGCGTCCGCCAACCGGACCAAATCCCTCTTCTTTGCGGAATCGACCCCCGCATCTCCTTTATCCGCAGGCGGCACCCCATTACCCGCTGCCACCGCCCCTACCTCTTGCCCCTTGTCCACAGGCACCACTGGCCCCGACACGGCGACCGCCACTGCAGGTGACGTGACCCCGGACCCCCCCGCCGGACCCCATGCTGCCGCGGGGCTAACGGCGGGGCTGCTCCCCCCCTTCAGCTGGCTCACCAATGCTTCTAGCCCCACCAAAAACCGGTGCAAACCCCCATCCTCTCCCGACTGTTCCCCCAAGGCACCCGAACCCCCACTACTCGCCCCTGCGGGCACCCCTAAACGCCTACGGGGACCCCCCCGTCCCCCCACTGACACCCCCACATTTTGTACATTAGAAGACAAAGCCAAAAACGACTCACCGGGCTGTCTGGAAGCAATCCCATCAGCCGTCCGGCTTGGCTCCCGCGCTGCGACCTCCGTCCTGGGCCCGACTTCCTCCTCCGACAGCTCCCCTTCCGATCGATCTCCAGGGTGACCCTCCTCACCCGATGAAAGCCCACCAGGCGACTCGGGCCTGGGAGCCGTGGGCCCAGAGCTGGACTCGCTCTCGCTGCGCACCCTGGACCCGTGGACCGACTTCCTCGTTGCTTTCCTTGGTGCCTCGTACATTCTGCCGTCTTCCCCTCCCCCACGCTCCCTCACCACGGGGCTGGATTGGAGGTGGCTAGCCGCGGATGCTGGGGAGCTAGCCACCGCAGGGACCGATGTGCGTTGCTGAGGCTCTCGGCCCTCCGGTGCAAAACCGGGGTTGGAGCCCGCATCCCTCCGATCGTCTCGCCGAGCGGACCTGGCCGCCGCAGAAGAGCCCCCTGGCCGCCCCCTCCCTGCCCCACGCTGCCGCTCAATGGTCTTCTCCTGGCGCCCCCCCCGCCGCTGTACGTTTCGCTGGGGGGCCCGAGGGGGCCCGGATGGGGCTGCCCTCCCTCCTGTGGGACCGGGTGGACGGACCAGGTGAATAACGCACAGGGGGCCGGGACACCCGTGAACGCGGGGTGTCCCCCCCCCCCCGGCCCGGTGAACTAGTCACATTGCCCCGCTCTGCAGGCCGAGGCCCATGTGTTGCTGTGGTGCCCCCCTCCCCCCCCCGGACGGGTGAAACAGCCCTGGCATCCCCCTGTGGCAGGAGCTGCCCCAGCATGGACTGGAGCCACCCCTCTCCGCGGCGATCCGCCTCCTCCCTGAGCTGGGCGAGCATCGCCTCAACCCCAGACATGGTAGCAGGCGGCCGGGTGGGAAAAAAATCGAGTCCCCGGCTGCGGCCTAGCGGCGCTCGTTTTTTTTTTTTTTTTTTTTTTTTGGAAGCGCTTGTCCTGTAGCCGGTAGCCCGGAAATACAGCCCCCCGATCGCGGCCTGCCTATCACCAGCAGTAACAGCAGTAGGCAGAAAACGGGCCCCGCCGGCGCCCCTGAGAAAATCCAATCGCAGCAAATTTAGTCCCCGGTCGCGGCCTGCCCCTCCCTGGAAGTTCTGGCAGAGCAAAGATCCCCAGCAGCTGCTATGCACCGCCGATCGCCCGAAAATAAAGCCCCCGGTCGCGGCCTACCTCTCCCCGGACGGTTCTGGCAGAGCACAGAGTCCCCAGCAGCAAACTTCGCCCCTCGTGCTGTTAGCCCGGGAAGCGTGGGAGGGTGATTTATAACCTCCCCTCCCACCACTCTCCTTCACTGCAACCCCTCCCACTGACCATGGCAGGGCTTTCCTTTAACCCCGTCATGGCCGGCCCTGCGCCTATGCTGTGGGTTTTTTGCTCCGGGCCTCTCTTACCCGATCCTCCTCTCCCACAGGCACCCTCCAGGCTGTATGGTCAGTCCCCGCAGCCTCTTCTTTTCTATTCTCTGATGGTCGCAGGTCTATAACCCTGCATTGAATATGAGGATGCAGAATGGCCAGTCCATCTGTGGATGTGTGCTCTAGGATGCTTTGGGACGGGAGAGGGCTAGAGCTAGCAGGGGGGGCTTGGATATGTGCTGGGGGGTGCTTTGGGATGGGAGATGACTTGTGCTAGCAGGGGGAGTCAGATGTGTGCTAGGGGGACACTTTGGAAGGGGGAAAAGCTAGAGCTAGCAAGAGAGGGTCAAATATGTGCTCGGGCGCTTTGTGAGGGAACAGGGCTAGAGCTGGCAAGGGAGGGTCAGATATGTGCTGGGGGCACTTTGGGAGGGAAGAGGACTAGAGCTAGCAAAGGAGGGTCAGATATGTGCTGGGGGCACTTTGGGAGGGGAGAGGACTAGAGCTAGCAAGGGAGGGTCACTTATGTGCTGGGGGCACTTTGGGAGGGGAGAAAACTAGAGCTAGCAAGGGAGCGTCAGATATGTGCTGGGGGCACTTTGGGAGGGGAGAGGACTAGAGCTAGCAAGGGAGGGTCAGATATGTGCTGGGGGCACTTTGGGAGGAGAGAGGACTAGTGCAAGATGGGGGTGGGTGTAAGATATGTGATGGAGGGGCGCTTTAAGAGGGGATAGGGCTAGTGAAAACTGGGGTCGGATATGTGCTGGGGGCGCTTTGGGGTCTGATATGTGCTGGGGGAGCTTTGTCAAGGGAGAGGGCTAGTGCAGGGGGTAGATATGTGCTTGGGGGGGGGGGGGTGCTTTGAGAGGGATGGTGCCAGAAGGGGTTGTCGGATTTCAAATCCAACCCACACTTCTAGCATATGTCCCTTCCTCTGCCAAAACGCCCCCTCCGAAGCACATATCCTCTTAACCCCCCCCAAACACTACACATTTTTTTACGTGATTCTCCTCCTCCTCCCTGTCCATCTACAGAGCATTGAAAACTTTGTGCAGACCTTTGATCTACTGATACTTGGCCGCTCTGAAATAGGCTGCTGTCGGAAGGGGAGACAGATCAGATAGAAAGCAGACTCGTCACTCCCGGTGCAGTCCGGTGTGAATGATGTGTCCGGGGTCTAAAGAAGATGGAAACCCGAACACGTCATTCAAAAACCGGACTGTCCGGGAGGAAACCATACAGGTGGCATCCCTAGTTCATTCATACTACTAGGGAGTTTTTTTAAGAAATCAGTTTTCATCCTATGCAACTTGGGCTTAATCACGTCATGCATGCAGACAGTGGGGGTTATTTACTAAAGGCAAATCCACTTTGCACTACAAGTGCAAACTACAAGTGCAAAGTGCAGTGCCTGTAAATCTGAGGGGTAGGTCTGAAATGAGGGGAAGCTCTGCTGATTTTATTATCCAATCATGAGCAAACTAAAATGCTGTTTTTTTATTTTCCTTGCATGTCCCCCTCAGATTTACAGCAACTGCACTTCCAAGTGCAATTTCAGTTGTAGTGCAAAGTGGATTTGCCTTTCGTAAATAACCCCCAGTGTACATTTAGTGTCACACAGCCACTCCTGCACGGCTGTCAAATTTTGACTACTGTGTCCATACAGCCTGGGCCTGAATCTACCTCTATATTCACACAGCTTGGGGCAGATGCAGATGACAAAATAAAAGCAGCCTGCATACATGGGCGTAGGAACCGGGGGGGATGGGGGGGAAGCATCCCCCCCAGGAAATAATGCGGGGGGGACAAGTATGGTAAAATCCCCCCCAGGTTAGGATAGGGAGATCGTCCCCGGATCGCAGGCAGGGGCCGCAGAGTCCAGCTGCGGTCACTGCTTTTCTCCCCCTTCAGTGCCGATCCAGCCCCGACCCCTCCCCTCCCCTCCCGAGCGGCGCACAGCTGATTGCACACAGACATGCATAGCTGTGCTGGCCGCTCTGCTGAATGGGAGAAAGGAGCAGGAAGGGGGCGGGGCCCAGACTGACACTCAAGGCCACACTACACCCGACCAGCCTGCAGAGCCAGAGAGACTAAGTTACATGTGATAGAGAGCCAGAACGACACAGTTGAGGTACAGGGGGGAGGAGGTAAATGTTACAGAGAGGGGGAGGTATAATATTCAGAGAGGGGGGGGTGTTACAGTTTACAGAGAGGGGGAGGTATAATATTCAGAGAGGGGGGGGTGTTACAGTTTACAGAGAGGGGGAGGTATAATATTCAGAGAGGGAGGGGGTGTTACAGTTTACAGAGAGGGGGAGGTATAATATTCAGAGAGGGGGGGGTGTTACAGTTTACAGAGAGGGGGAGGTATAATATTCAGAGAGGGAGGGGGTGTTACAGTTTACAGAGAGGGGGAGGTATAATATTCAGAGAGGGGGGGGGGGTGTTACAGTTTACAGAGAGGGGGAGGTATAATATTCAGAGAGGGGGGGGGGGGTGTTACAGTTTACAGAGAGGGGGAGGTATAATATTCAGAGAGGGGGGGTGTTACAGTTTACAGAGAGGGGGAGGTATAATATTCAGACAGGGGGGGTGTTACAGTTTACAGAGAGGGGGAGGTATAATATTCAGAGAGGGGGGGGTGTCACAGTTTACAGAGAGGGGGAGGTATAATATTCAGAGAGGGGGGGTGTTACAGTTTACAGAGAGGGGGAGGTATAATATTCAGAGAGGGGGGGTGTTACAGTTTACAAAGAGGGGGAGGTATAATATTCAGAGAGGGGGGGGGTGTTACAGTTTACCTAGAGGGGGAGGTATAATATTCAGAGAGGGGGGGTGTTACAGTTTACAGAGAGGGGGAGGTATAATATTCAGAGAGGGGGGGGTGTTACAGTTTACAGAGAGGGGGAGGTATAATATTCAGAGAGGGGGGTGTTACAGTTTACAGAGAGGGGGAGGTACAGTATTCAGAGAGGGGGGGGTATGGTACAGGTACTAACCTGGCACTGGATAGTCATAGATTCATGCTTTTAGTGCAGCTGATGGAAATGGGGAACAGGACTCTTATCTATTCATGTCATGTATTTACTCTGGCACTACCACTCTAACCTGGCACTACCACCCTAACCTGGCACTACCACCTAACCTGGCACTACTGTATACCACCTAACCTGGCACTACCACCTAACCTGCCACTACCACCTAACCTGGCACTACCACCTAACCAGGCACTACTGTATACCACCTAACCAGGCACTACTGTATACCACCTAACCTGGCACTACTGTATACCACCTAACCTACCACTACCACCTAACCTGGCACTACCACCTAACCAGGCACTACTGTATACCACCTAACCTGGCACTACTGTATACCACCTAACCTGGCACTACCACCTAACTTGCCACTACCACCTATCCAGGCACTACTGTATACCACCTAACCTGCCACTACCACCTAACCTGGCACTACCACCTAACCAGGCACTACTGTATACCACCTAACCTGGCACTGCCACCTAACCTGGCACTACTGCATACCACCTAACCTGGCACTACCACCTAACCTGCCACTACCACCTAACCTGCCACTACTGTATATCACCTAACCTGCCACTACCACCTAACCTGCCACTACTACCTAACCTTCCACTTCCACTTATCCAGGCACTACTGTATACCACCTAACCTGCCACTACCACCTAACCTGGCACTACTGTATACCACCTAACCTGGCACTACCACCTAACCTACCACCTATCCAGGCACTACTGTATACCACCTAACCTGCCACTACCACCTAACCAGACACTACTGTATACCACCTAACCTGGCACTGCTGTATACCACCTAACCTGGCAATACTACCTAACCTGGCACTACCACCTATCCAGGCACTACTGTATACCACCTACCCTGCCACTACCACCTAACCAGGCACTACCCTATACCACCTAACCTGGCACTACCACCTAACCTGGCACTACTGTATACCACCTAACCTGCCACTACTGTATACCACCTAACCTGCCACTACCACCTAACCTGCCACTACCACCTAACCTTCCACTTCCACCTATCCAGGCACTACTGTATACCACCTAACCTGCCACTACCACCTAACCTTCCACTTCCACCTATCCAGGCACTACTGTATACCACCTAACCTGCCACTACCACCTAACCTGGCACTACTGTATACCACCTAACCTGGCACTACCACCTAACCTGGCACTACTGTATGCCACCTAACCTGGCACTGCCACCTAACCTGACACTACCACCTAACCAGGCACTACTGTATGCCACCTAACCTGGCACTACCACCTAACCTGGCACTACTGTATGCCACCTAACCTGGCACTGCCATCTAGCCTGCCACTACTACCTAACCTGGAACTATTGTCAATCACCTAACCTGCCACTACCAGCTAACCAGTTAATTTTTGCTAATGCCATGTGGGTTAATTTTGACTATTGTCATGTGGGTTAATTTTTACTTATGCCATGTGGGTTAATTTTTACTTATGCCATGTGGGTTAATTTTTACTAATGCCATGTGGGTTAATTTTTACTAATGCCATGTGGGTTAATTTTTACTTATGCCATGTGGGTTAATTTTTACTTATGCCATGTGGGTTAATTTTTACTTATGCCATGTGGGTTGATTTTTACTAATGCCTTGTGGCCCACAAGGCATTAGTAAAAATCAACCCACATGGCATAAGTAAAAATTAACCCACATGGCATGTGAGAGTCCGAACTTACTGAATAAGAATTTACCTGGCGAGTAAAAATGCTGTCCCCCCCAGATTTGTAAGGGTTCCTACACCCATGCCTGCATACAGAATGGGTGCCAGCACCTGTCTGAAATGAAGCCTTATATGGAGAATTCAGTACATTGTAAAACTGGAGCAAATCTTGATGCACAATTTAACTTCTGTGGCTCCATCTTGTGGAACCTAACAGGCATTGCATGCCCATTTGAGCTATGTGTGCAATGTATGTGTATGCAGAATGTTAGAGGTAAATAATACAGTAGATGAGCAAACATTAAAAAATTACACTGTTGGTGACATTGCCAGCTGGCCCCTCCCTTACCTATATAAGAACTGTCATCCCAGAAGGCGGAGCGTTTTTTTTGGGGAGTTTTGTTTCGGGTGTGGTGGGCGGTTTGATTGATGATGGATTTACTTCAAGAGACACCATTTGTCAAAAACTTGTCTTCTTTTTTTATTTTTTTTGTACATTTTTTTGGTGAATGGGTAGGAGTACAATGTACCCGATACTCATTCACATGGGGAGGCGGGATCTGGTGGCCCCCTTCCTTAAGGGGGCTTCCAGATTCCGTTAAGCCCCCCGCCCGCCGACCCCCCACAATTACAGGCCATGGTTGTGGGGGATGATGCCCTTGTCCCCATCAACATGGGGACAAGGTTCTTTGGGGTGGGGTGGCAGAGCCCCCCCACGCCCCAAAGCACCCACCCCCCATCTTGAGGATATGTGACTGGTATGGTTCAGGAGGGGGCGGGAGACTCACCCCCCCCTCTTTCCTGACCTGCCAGGCTGCATGCCCAGATAAGGTTCTGGTATAGATATTTGGGGGGACCCCACGCTGTTTTTTTGTTTATTTTTTCAATAGCTGGGTGCCGGCAATTGTAACCGCGAGTCATTTTAAATGTGATTATACTTTATTTTCTATTTTCAGCTTGTTATATATATGCTACAGATGTGCCACTTTACAAGCAGACTAAATGGACCCCCAAGCAATATATTTAACCACTTCAATACCGGGCTTTAAAACCCACCTCCTTCCCGGGCCTATTCTGGCACTTCTTTCCTACATGTACAAATCCTCATTATTTTGCTAGAAAATTACTCAGAACCCCCAAACATTATATATGTTTTTTTAGCAGACACCCTAGGGAATAAAATG
Organism: Rana temporaria; assembly: GCF_905171775.1. NCBI lineage: Eukaryota > Metazoa > Chordata > Amphibia > Anura > Ranidae > Rana > Rana temporaria. The sequence goes on along the minus strand of NC_053489.1, from coordinate 563,274,724 downwards.
GCGGTCATTGCAACTTTTTATCTTGCACCGTATTTGCGCAATAATTTTTCAAACGGCTTTTTTTTGTAAAAAAAATGGTTTCATAAATTAAAAAATAACAAAACAGTAACGTTAGCCCAATTTTTTGGTAAAATATGAAAGATGATGTTACGCCGAGTAACTAGATACCTAACATGTCACGCTTTAAAATTGCGTACACTCATGGAATGGCGCCAAACTTCGTTACTTAAAAATCTCCATAGGCGACACTTAATTTTTTTTACAGGTTGCCAGTTTAGAGTTACAGAGGAGGTCTAGTGCTAGAATTGTTGCACACGCTCTAACGCACGCGGCGACACCTCACATGTGTGGTTTGAACGACGTTTACATACGTGGGCGGGACTTACGTGTGCGTACGCTTCTGAGCGCGAGCTACCCGGGACAGGGGCATTTTAATTTTTTTATTATTATTTTTTATTTTTTATTTTACTTATTTCTTTATTTTTTACACTTTTTTTTACATTTTTTTTTTTTCAATCGCTTTTATTCCTATTAAAAGGAATGTAAACATTCCTTGTAATAGGAATGTGTGTGACAGGTCCTCTTTAAGGAGAGATGCGGGGTCAATAAGACCCCACATCTCTCCTGCAGGCTGGAAAGAATGAGATCGTGAAAAAAAATTCACAGATCTCATTCAAACTAGCCGCAATTGCGGTTTGTTTACTTACGGGGACCCGGGCGTGACGTCATCACATCGCGCCCGGGCCTCCGACGGTCATAGAGATGACTGGTGACCAGATGGTCACCAGTCTTCTCTATGGCAAACATCCGGCGGACGGCGATCATCTCTCCGGGCCCCCGGTGGGACGGGAGAGCCCGGAGAAGCACCGGATGGCGGCGGGAGGGGGGGGGGGTGTCCCCTCCCGCCGCCTGTAAGAACGATCTAGCGGCGGAACCGCCGCTATGATCGTTCTTACGGTGCGCAGGATCGCCGCCGCTAAAAAATGATATCTCAATGATGCCTCCGGGTGCAGGCATCATTGAGATATCCCCCCGCAAAGCCCAGGACGTCATATGACGTCCACCCAGGATAACAGGTCCCCGTTTTGGACGTCATATGACGGCGTGCGGGTGTCAAGTGGTTAAAGGAATTTTTCAATTTTATTGTTGCACTTTAGGCATAATTAAAATCCTGCTCCTGAAAAAACATTAGTTTTTAAAATATTTTTCCTGACATGCTCCATGGCAGCATACGTGTGGGTTGGCCCCGCCTCCATAACTACCCAATAGGACCCCTCCCTATAAATTTCAGCTATGGGCTCTCAGCTGTGTTCCTTTTTTGTCCTCCTCCGTAGGACCATGTGTTTTTGGTTCTCCTACCTGAAGACGATTGTTCCTAAGATCAAGATTGGCAGATGATATGGTGTCTCATCCCTCTGATAAGCCTTGACTGTTAAGCAGGGTATGGAGTGTATTGCAGAGTAGCTGAAGAGCTGGATTATGTCTTACACTGGAGAGACGAGCGCGCACAGGCCTGAATACCTAGAAATATGCAGGTGGCCATTATCTACTGAAAGCCCGGTGTGTGTATGAATGCGGTGTCCTTGGCCGAATCGATCGTAGGTGGTGGTAAGCGGTATCGCCGTCATGGCAGCAGTGTTTATGTTTGTTATATTGTTTCTCTGTTTTTCCATATGCTGTTTTTTCATGATTGCATCATGCCCAGTGAGCGGCTGGTTTCCCTGTGCGTTCCAGCCGCCGCTCCCTCTTACTTCCGGGTTTCCGTCTGCGTTCTACAAACGGACGGACCCGGGAATAAAAGCGAGGTTTGGTTCGCGAACGCACACGAGTATCGCCGTCGTTTTTAAAAAAAGTCGGGGGAAATCTGTGAAGCTCGGGAACGATCGTTCAAAACTACAGCTTCCCGGTGCATTTACAGAGACTCCCCCAGGTAAGTGCTCGTTCAGAATGTTCGGTTTTAGCATGTGTTTTAGTCGTTTGAGATCTGGTGTTTGACTCTCCCACCTGCAATATGTCTGTTCTACTATGGCTGCTTCATTGCCCCTAGTGGCCAGCCCTCTCTCAGCAGGTAAGATTGGAAAACAATGTTTTTCTTTTCCTGTTGGGGGGGAAGAGAGTGGAGTATAGGGCATTGTCATGACTATGCTTGTCTCTCTCTTTCTCTATCTCTGACCAACATCACAGCGAGTCCTGCAGACGCAGCAGGTCCTCTAAATTGCACCACTGACACTCATCTTCTAGACACCATAATTCTTCTAAATCCAGACATCCCAGTAGGGATACTCCTCACCCCCCCCCCCTCATCTCACAGCAAGAGTTCAGAGAGATTTTGTTGGGGGTGCAAGGCTCCGGTTTCTGCTAGCAAGTCCCTTTGCAACCGTTGTTTTTCAAAGGCAGCCAATGAAAGGGAAGGTGCAACAAACACCTAGAAGCATTGGTTAAGCGGGTCGTGGAAAAGTCGCTACAGGAGAGAGATGCCAGAGTGCAGTATGATTCTCCTCCAGTCCAGACCCAATGATTTCCTTGTTGGATCAGGGACAAATGCATGAGACTTTTGAAGTCGCTCAAACCACCCATCCCTCATCTCCCCCCTCAGTGAGTGGTTCAGAAGTGGATGATCCAGGGATAGACTTTGATTATGCCTTAGTGTCTGCTTTAGTGAAAGCAGTCAAGGAAGTTTTGAATTTGGAAGATCCAATTATCTCTCCTCCCAAACAAAGAAAACTTTTTAAACAACTCAATAAGGAGCAACATTATTTTCCGTTTGTCATGGAAATAGGTGCCATTATCTCAGAATAATGGGGTAAACCTGATAAAAAAAAAGGCTCTATGCAGTCAAAAATTTCAAAATGATATCCTTTTAAAGAGGAAGACGTGAAACATCTTGACTCTACTCCATTAGTTGATGCAGCTTTGATGCGTTTGGTGAGATACGTAACCCTTCCCCTGGAAGATACAGTTTGTTTCAAAGATCCTCTAGAGAGACGGATTGATTCAGACCTGAAGAGAATCTACCTGACAGCAGGATCAGTCTGTAAACCAATTCTGGCTTTAGCAGCTGTCTCAAAAGCCTTAGGCCCTGTACACACGAGAGAATATCCGATGGAAACGGTCCGCCGGACCGTTTCCATCGGACATTTCTCCTCCGGATTTTGATTTGATGGCTTGTACACACCATCAGATCAAAATCCCCGCGGAAAACATCCGCGGTGACGTGGCCGCGCCGTCGACGTGGCGACGTGCGCGACCCTGGAAGGTAAATACTTCCACGCATGCGTCAAATCATTTCGACGCATGCGAGGGATTGGGATCGGACGGACTTATCCGGTGAGTCTGTACAGACGACCGGATAAGTCCGAAGGACAGGTTTCCAGCGGATAGATTTCTTAGCATGCTAAGAAATTTTTATCCGCTGGAAAACCCTCGGCTGGACAAATGTCCACTGGAAAATGTCCGCTCGGGCCTACACACGACCGGATCTGTCCGCTGGAACTGATCCGCGGATAAATCCCAGCGGACAGATCCGGTCGTGTGTACGGGGCCTTAGAGGCATGGTCAGACAATGTGAATGATTCCCTCAGAAGTATCTCTGAAGAAATGGCCAAGAGCTCTCCTATTCAGGAAATCAGGCTAGAATCGGCCTTTCTGGGGGAGGCCTCTATTGATGTTTTTTTTTTTTTTTCAATCTTCCTTTATTTGATTTTAAACAGCAAAGCAAAAAGTTTACAGTAACCTAAGAGGCATTCCTCTGGTTTAGTCCCGTCAATTCAACAGAAATATCAACATATCTTTCAACAGAGAAGGAAAAAAGAACAGAAAAAAAAAAAAAGGACTAGAACCCCTTTTCCTTTCTTTCAATATATCTTTCTCCGGGTATATCCGGGGGAGAGTGGAATAACCATAGCGTATTTCAATTATTCCATCTTCTCCTTCTTCCCCTTCCCTCTCTCAATCACCCGAGGTCCACTCCACTAACTAATATCATTTTTGCCTCGGTACAATTTTGTCCCCTTCCCGCCGGGAGACACAAGTCCTGCCGGAATTGGTGCAATTAAACTGTCTCTCTCTGCTTTACCTCCCCTATACCCCCCCTCTATAACTTAACCCCCAAAAAAAAAAAAAAAAAAAGGAAAAGAAAGCATCTCCCCCCCCCCTCCTCAGTCTGCGTCTATCAAGGCCTTTCCCTCCTCCGAATATTTAAATACATTCCACTCCGCCCACGTTTCCAAGTATATCTTCCGTTTCTGCCTTGAGGTCCATACCAGGTCCTCCATTCTGTTTAGGTCTTCCACTCTGTTAAGCCACATCCCTATGGTTGGGGACCGTGTCTGCTTCCACATCCCTGGGATGCATGCACGGGCTGCATTTAAAAGATGGCACACTACTGTTTTCCTATATCGCCTCACTGGCATCTCCGTATCCTGCAACATAAAAAAGGACCACTCATCTGAGAGTGGCTCCCCACTAAATCTTTGTGTTATTTCCCGGACCTTGTCCCAATAACCCAAGATCTTGGGGCAGGTCCAGAAAATATGCATCAGAGTTCCTCCTCTCTTCCCGCACCTCCAACATCTGTCTAACATATCCGGGTAGCACTTGTTCAACACCTCCGGGGGACGGTATCACTGGGACAGAATTTTATAGTTCATCTCTTGTGTCTTTACACACATAGATAATTCAAAAATGTCCTGGATTATTTTCTTCTTTTGCTCTTCTGTAAAAGGTCTTCCTAATTCGCGCTCCCACTTATGAAAGAAGGGTATCTGAGGTGACTCTCCTGAACTATTCAATAACTCACTAATCCTTGATAAGGAGTGCCGAAGGATCCCCCCGCTACAATACCTCTCAAACCTAGTCAGTCTTCGACCATATCCATCTGGTGATCTCAAGGTGTCTAAGAAATGTCGCAATTGTAAAGATCGCCAGAAATCTAGTTGATAGGGCGACTCACCCCTTACCATTTCCTGCCTAGTTATCCATGCCCCCTCCCTCAGGAAATGTAATGCCTGGAACCGCCCCTGTTCCACTAGTTTACTAAATGGTCCTCTCTTCCAGTCTATTTTAAACTGCAGGGTTTCCCAAAATTGGAAAAAGCGGTGAGTCCTCTGTTGACAGTATCCCCCTGACAAATAACCTATGTTAGGAGGAGGGTGGGGCCTATCAATGGGTGCTTCTTAATATCCACTGGAAGCCCCCTATAGCACCATGCCGCCCGCTGTAGCATACTGCTGCATTGGTCTTGTTCTAACCCTGTCCACAGCTTTTCTTCGGAATGTCTGCTCCAGTCGATAAGTCGACACAGTAACGCAGCTTGGTAATATCTATAAAGGTCTGGGGCTGACATTCCTCCGTCCAGCTTAGCCCGGGATATTACACTAGCCTTAATTCTTGGGCGTTTGTTCGCCCAGATAAACCTATTGATCAGGGACTGTGCTTGCTTAAAAAAAGATTTCGGTATTGCAATCGGGAGGGTCTGAAAGAGGTACAGAAATTTAGGTAGTATGCTCATTTTAATGATGTTGGATCTCCCAAACCACGAATGGAACCCCTTCTGCCATCCATCCAGGAGGGCCCGTATTTTAGATAGTAAGGGTACAAAATTAAGTTTGAAAACTTGTGTTAGATCCGCCGGTATGAAGGTGCCCAGATACGTGAGAGAGGTATCTGACCATCTAAATCCGAACCCAGATTTCTATATCCTCAATTCTCTTCCCGGGATCGCCACTCCCATCGCCTCCGACTTATCATAGTTGATCTTAAAATTTGACAACTCTCCATACACCCTCAATTCTTGTAACAGATTAGAAAGGGATTCCATCGGGTTGGTCAAGCTAAACATCATGTCATCTGCATATGCAGAAATTTTATATTCTGCACCTCCCAGAGATACCCCCTTAATGCCAGGGTTCAGCCGTATCCTGCTTAGCAGGGGTTCCACCGTCAGGGCAAACAAGAGCGGTGACAGTGGGCATCCCTGCCTTGTCCCATTAGATAATTTAAGGGGGGATGATAGTATTCCATTTACTCTGACCTGAGCCACCGGGTGTCTATAATTACTTGCAATCCATTGCAGCATCTTCCTACCGAACCCCATGTGTCTTAACACTGCAAACATAAATTGCCAATTTATCCGGTCAAATGCTTTCTCTGCATCCGTCCCCAAAAAGACACATGGGGTTCGGGAGGTACCCACCAGGTGGATCAGGTTCAGAGTCTTCACTGTGTTGTCTCGGGCCTCTCGCGTCTGTACGAATCCCACCTGGTCTTTATGAACAAGTCCTGGTATATTCTGTTGTACCCGGCCTGCCAAGATCTTAGCAAAGAGCTTCAAATCTTCGTTCAACAATGAGATTGGTCTATAACTCCCACATTGGGAGGGGTCCTTTCCTTCTTTGGGAATAACCGCTATCACCGCCCTTAGTGAGTCCATATGAAATGAACCTAAATCCCCTAGGTCATTAAACATTTTTACCATAAATAAGCTCAGCTCTGGCAGAAAGGTTTTATAGTATTGAATGGTAAACCCATCCGGGCCAGGTGCTTTCCCCCCTTTCCCCTTTTTCATTACATCCTGTAGGTCTTCTATCGTAATAGGTTTTTCCATCTCCTGACTAGTTTCTAATGTTAAGCTCGGGATACCTGAGGCTGCTATATAATTATCCATTTCCGTCTGATCCTGCGAGCTTGTTTGCAGATTATATAGAGAGCTATAAAAATCTCCAAATCTCCCTGCTATCTCTCTGGGTAGCACAATTTTCTCACCGCCCGTACCCTGAATCATTGGGATATAAGTCTTAGTCTGCTGTTCCTTTAATGAGCCAGCCAGTTGTTTTCCACTTTTATTCCCGAATTCATAAATCTGCCTTCGACCACTTTGTATTGCCCTTTTTGCTTTATATAGTAAAATTTCTGTAATCTGTCTACGAGCCGCCCGTAGGTCACGTTCTATCTCTGGGTTAGGGTTCTGTTTATGCCTAGCTTCCAGGCTCGCAATTTCTGTCATTAAATTTGTTACCTTTAGTTCGCGTTCCCTTTTTATCCTTGCCCCGTGCTTCATCAGAACCCCCCTTATTACCGCCTTATGGGCCTCCCAAACCACTCCCAAATTACAGTCTGGGGTCTCGTTTGACTCGAAGTACCACTTTAATTCCTTCTGTACCTCCTCCACTACACTCTCTTCTTGTAGTAAGCTTTCATTCAGTCTCCATAGCCCGGACCCCAGGGGTCGGGAGTCTCCCAGCGCATATCTCAAAATAATTGGGGCATGGTCTGTCCACGTAATCTCTCCTATTCTGACCTCTTTTACAGAATGTAGCTGATTATGTGGGATGAAATAGTAATCTATCCGCGAGTAACTCTTGTGCGGGATGGAGTAAAAAGAGTAATCTCGTTCCCCCGGGTGCATCAGCCTCCATACATCTATTAGTTTTGCCTGTTGTAACATCTGCTGAGTTTTCCTCCGAGTGCCCCCCGGGACTGAAGAGCCCCCAGACGATGTATCTATCTCTGGATCCAGTGGCATGTTATTTTTCTCAGTGATTTTCATCCATATTGCAGGGACCAGACATTACATTAAAGCCGCAAGCAGTCTTAAATTACTTTTTTCTTACAGTAATCTCATTTTGTGCAGGGACAGTTCTAAACACGTGCCACTACTATAGACACCCAGCAGGTACGATATTTAAATGAATTTTTCATTTTTTTTTCACTTTAAGCATCATTAAAATCGCTGCTCCAGAAAAAACGATTTTAAAACTTTTTTTTCCATTGATACATGTTCCCTGGGGCAAGACCCGGGTTCTCAAAGACGTTTTCCGACAATAACTTGCATATTGGGCTTTAAAATTAACACTTTTAAATTTGTTCGGTCCGTTCGAAGGTTCTGGTGCGAACCGAACGGGGGGGGGGGGGGGGTGTTCGGCTCATCCCTAGTTGCCAGTAAATGCTTGTCCATCAAGTTTAGCCGATCGATTCTAAATTGAATTACCATAAAGACCTGATAATACACCTCATACTCCGGACAGTGGTAAATACCTGGTGACTAGGGATGAGCCGAACACCCCCCAGTTCGGTTCGCATCAGAAACTTCGAACGGATCAAAGGTTCGCGCAAACTTTAGAACCCCATTGAAGTCTATGGGACGCAAACGTTCGAAATCAAAAGTGCTAATTTTAAAGGCTAATATGCAAGTTATTGTCCTAAAACGGGTTTGGGGACCCGGGTCTTGCCCCAGGGAACATGTACCAATGCAAAAAAAGTTTTAAAAATGGCCGTTTTTTCGGGAGCAGTGATTTTAATGATGCTTAAAGTGAAAAAATAAAAGAGAAATATTCCTTTACATTTCGTAGCTAAGGGGGGGGGGTGTGTATAGTATGCCTGTTAAGTAGCGCTTGTTTCCTGTGCTTAGAACTGTCCCTGCACAAATACTGACAATACTTGCTGATCAGTCACTGCCTGTAATATTAATATGAGAACAACAGCAAATTTATTCACGTAGCTTTAGGTGCACACTGTGCAGAGGACACAGTACACCAAGTGAGAATACTTGCTGATCAGTCACTGCCTGTGGTATTAATATGAGAACACCAGAAAATGTATTCAAGTAGCTTTAGGTGCACACTGTGCAGAGGACACAGTACACCAAGTGAGAATACTTGCTGATCAGCAACACCTGGGATGCATATATATCCTCTACACACTGTAACTGTAACTGACTCGCCTGCCTGCTCTATCTAACTCAAAATAAATGACACTCTTTCTCTCTCTCTATCTGTCTTTAACAACCGCAGCACACTACACAAGGCCGCCACGGAGGGGGACTTATATAGTGTGGGGCGTGTACTAAACCCCCTGAGACATAATTGGCCAAAGCCACCCTGGCTTTGGCCAATTATGGCTCTCCGTTTTTTGCGCGCTGTGATTGGCCAAAGCATGCGGGTCAAAGTGAATTATGGGCCGCAAGTTTTCATCGCAAGTGCCTGATTCAGAAAGCACTTGCGATGAAAACTACGCCGGCGGCCTCCAGCGTAAGCCCGCGTAATTCAAAGGGGCGTGTGCCATTTAAATTAGGCGCGCTCCCGCACCGGACCTACTGCGCATGGTCCCTTTTGAATTACCCGCCGTGCTTTGCGCGACGTGACGTCATTTTTTCGAACGGCGACGCGCGTAGCGTAATTCTGTATTCCCGGACGGCTTACGCAAACGACGTTAATTTTAAATTTCGAAGCGGGAAGGACGGCCATACTTTATACAGCACATACGTGTGCTGTATAAAGTTAAGGCACCCAAAACGACGACTAACTTTGCGACGGGAAACTAGACTAGCGGCGACGTAGCGAACGCGGAAATCCATCGTGGATCGCCGTTACTCCTAATTTGCATACCCGACGCTGGTTTACGACGCGAACTCCCCCCAGCGGCGGCCGCGGTACTGCATCCTAAGATCCGACAGTGTAAAACAATTACACCTGTCGGATCTTAGGGATATCTATGCGTAACTGATTCTATGAATCAGTCGCATAGATACTCTGAGAGATACGACGGAGTATCTGAGATACTTTGTCGTATCTGGGCCATAGAATCCATAAAAAAGAACATGTATATGAACATGATGGAGTTCAGTGCTCTAACTCATTTATCCCAAATGTCTGCGTCATTTTTATTTACTGGTAGCCATTTAAATCTACACAAACGTTTATAATATAGATGATCATAAATAAACAAACACATATTTTTGGAAACAAAAATGTAATCTTACATTCACAATTACACTTAAAATTATCAGTAATTATCATCAATTTTAAAATAATTATGTTCACTTAGATTGTAAGCTCTAATGAGCAGGGCCCTCTGATTCCTACTGTATTAAATTGTATTGTAATTGTTGTAAAGCGCTGCATAAACTGTTGGCGCTATATAAATCCTGTATAATAATATATTGAAAATTAATTCTGCCTACTAGTTGGCATGCTTTTTCCATAATATACACTAGGTGGCGGAACACACTTAAAAAACAGCATTTCTCATTCTCTGTAGCTGGTCAAAATATACTATGCACTAAGTAGTATCTGCAGTCTTTCTGCATTTGCTAATACGATTGCTGCCCTTTGTATTAAAATGCTAGTTTTTGAATCACTGAACGATATAAATGGTGTCAGCGTTGCCCCCTTTTAGCAAAACCCAACAATACAATACACCGTGGGGTGGATTCAGCAAGCAATTACGCCTGCGTATCCATAGATACGCAGCGTAATTGCTAAGTAGCGCCGGCGTATCAACTTTCTCTATTCAGAAAGCTCGATACGCCGATTGTAGCCTAAGATATGACTGGCATAAGGCTCTTATGCCGTCGTATCTTAGGCTGCATTCTTACGCTGGCCGCTAGGTGGCGTTCCCGTAGTGGTCAGCGTAGAGTATGCCGATTCACAAACGTACGCGCGCCCGGCGTTCGAGTTTTACGTTGTTTGCGTACGGCGCTTTCTGCATAAGGCTGCTCCTGCTATTAGGAGGCGCAGCCAATGGTAAGTATACACGTCATTCCTGCGTCGCGATTTTCGAAATTTACGTCGTTTGCGTAAGTGAATCGTGAATGGCGCTGGACGCCATTTACGTTCACGTCGAAGCAAATGACGTCCTTGCGACGTCATTTACCGCAATGCACGTCGGGAAATTTTCCAGACGGAGCATGCGCAGTGCGTTCGGCGCGGGAACGGGCCTAATTTAAATGATCCACGCCCCCTACGGGATCATTTAAATTACGTGCGCTTACGCCGGCCACTTTTACGAAACGCCGCCGCAAATTAAGGAGCAAATGCTTCGTGAATGAAGCGTAGCTCAAGTAATTTACGGAGGCGTAGCGTAAAAACGGTACACTGCGCCGCCGTAGTAGTGCGCTCCCCTACTTGAATCTACCCCAGTGTAACTTCGTGAAATTTGTGCAAAAATACATAAATAGTCAAAATTGTTAAGTGTCCCAAAAACTGAAAAACAATGTGCAAATATTACAAATATCATGCAAAAAATTAAAACATTGCATGGACATTTTTATAATGGGTCCAGTGCTATAATTTCTCATAATAGTGTGTCCTGTGCAATCAGATTCATATATTCAATAAAGTGTTCAGTGCATTTCAATGAGTAAAGTGTCCAATATAGTTAAACAAGCTCAGGTGCAACATAATTTATGTCCAAATAAAGTTCATCCAGGAAAAAGTGCTTGTGTGCGCATAAGTTTTCTCAGTACAGTGTCTCTTTTAAAGCTAAGTCCACCTTTTAGACCATGCTTCATGTTTCACCCATAATTAGGGAGCAGCATGGCCATAGTCTGCAGCCCCCCACCCCCCTTATCCCTACTGGCTCCTGTCAAAATGTGATTTTGGCCCAGTTGGCCACGCCATTTAATTACCATGATCTGTGAATGAAGAAAAAAACTACAAGTCCCATCTGTCACCCCCACGGAGGTCCTTAATTGAACGCAAGTGTGGTGACAAGGCCACACTTGCAGTTCATTTATACTTTCTTAAAGCGGAGTTCCACCAAATTGTATTTTATTTTTTAAAGTCAGCAGTTACAAATACTGCAGTTGCTGACTTTTAAAATAGGGACACTTACCTGTCCAGGGCACCCGCGATGTCGGTAACCCAAAGCCTATCAGTCCCTCGACTCTTGGGTGCTGCCGCCGCCATCTTCGGTGGGGGAATCAGGTAATGCCTGGTTCCCTTCTGCGCATGCACGACTCACGCTGCGCGATCCCACTGGTCCCTGCTGTCTTTGGGGACCTATGTGTCTCCCAGAAGACAGCGGGGGGAACAGAGGAGGAGACGGACGTGGCATAGATAGCCGCGGGTGGCTTGGCTATCTATGCCTGGAAGTGGGAGCAAAATACCTGTATTAGACAGGTACCTGCTCCCCCTCCCCCTGAAAGGTGCCAAATGTGACACCGGAGGGGGGGGGGGGGATTTGTTTAGGTGGAACTCCGCTTTAAGCCACGTAACTAATGATTTGTAACTCAGTACAGACCTGCAGCTGGAGGAATAGTCTGCCAGAGCCAGAACTTTTTGCACATTAAATGCACATGTTTTATTAATCATTATGTGTGCAATTTATTTATATTTTTTTATTTTTAAAGGTGTACTTAGCCTTTAATACAAATCTGTTACCTGTGTTCCTGACCACAGGAATGAGGGTTAATCACGCTGTCCTCATTTTAGGGAAGACTTTTCCATAAGAAAAGATCATATGTAGCAAAATAACCAACAGTGATCGACTACCTATGAATATAACTAAGCTGCACCATCCTGTTTTTTTAGCATTTTTAAAAATCATATTAAAATATGCTATAAGTGCCTTCTATTAATCAGGTAGTGGATGAATCTCTGGCAGAATAATCCTTGTGTGCAGGCCCCCCACACAGAGGGACCTCCTGGCTCAGCAGTGTCTCCAGTTCGGAAGGCCATACTGAGGTCAATAGCCCTAATAAAGTTTTTCAGTTCTACTTTGTTAAAGGAGTTGTAAAGGAATTTTTATTTTTTTTGCTGAAATGACTGTTTACAGGGTATAGAGACATAATAGTTAACCGATTCCTTTTAAAAATAGATAAAAATCAATCATATAATGTACCTACAGTTTCAGTTTCGTTTTTGCATGCTTTTTCCTGCTTCTGTGATGTACAGAGACACAGAGCCAATGCAGGGCAGTGATGTTTTGTAAAATGAAACTGATTGGTGTTGAGGGGTTTTAGACACACAGTAATCACACCTCCTTGATTAGTGACCACAGAGAGAAAGCTCCCATGACTTTTTTCATCAGGAAACAGACAACCAGGAAGTGTTCAGAACAGAGAAGGATTAGGCCTTGTACACACGACCGAACATGTCCGCTGAAACTGGTCCGTCGGACCAGTTTCCGCGGACATGTCCGACCGCGTGTAGGGCCTACCGGACAGGTTTCCAGCGGACAAAAGTTTCTTAGCATGCTAAGAAAATTGTCCGCTGGAAGCCTGTCCGTCGGACATGTCCGATGGTCAGTACGACTCATCGGACATGTCCGCTGGCCCGAAATCCCGTGCATGCATCTAAGTGATTGGACGCATGCGTGGAAGCATTGAACTTCCGGGTTCGGGCACATCACTGCGTCATCGTCGCCGCCACGTCACCGCGTATTCTGTCCGCGGGGAATTTGGTCTGATGGTGTGTACACACATCAGACCAAAATCACCCAGCAGACATGTCCGATGAAAACGGTCCGCGGACCGTTTTCTTTGGACATGTCTGGTCGTGTGTACGAGGCCTTAGAGCAAAAACGAACAATGAGGACATGAAACCAGGACTGCAGTAAGGTAAAGGAAGCTATTTAGCAAAAAAAAAAAAATCCTTTAGTGACCCTTTAAATCTTACCATAGCAGAGTCATTGCAAATATTTTAAGGTGCATAGCATCACAACACTGTTGCTAATAACTCCACAGAGCCTCCCACGGCAGAGAGTAGGCGAGCTTCTAATGGCAAGGAAGAGCAGAAAGGAGAAGCTGATACAATATATTTAGATTGTGCTAGGCCATTTTTTATGGCAGTTAAGCTTACCATGCGTGGAGAAGAACCAGAGGTCTCAAGCCAAGAAACTAGTTATAGAATTTCCTCAGACAGAAGAAGTAGACTGCATGGCCATCAAGGAACAGCCTGATCTGTCTCTTTGGAACAGCCGAGGACAACAGCATCAGAGATGCTCCTCTGTAGTTCTCATGTGTTGGTGAGGCAAGTGTCTAATCTGGTGTCCTTATACAGCAAGGAAACATTCATGTTTTTTCATAGGACAGGGTTCTATTTAGGCCCAGTTCTTTATCTTGTCTAGGTTAGAATCTATCTGTCTCCCCAGCTAGGACATCATTATCTCTTCCCTTGGTTCACCTCCAGCTTACCCAATGAAGTTTTCTTCTATTGTCTGGATGGGGTTCAGGTTGGAGAGGCTTTTGTCTTTTAGACAGGCTATTTCCTCTTTGTTGTACACAGGGGCCTGTACTGATGTTCAGGTTTCTAGTTCCAGCATCTCGAGCTGACTCTATCCGATCGTCATCCAATCTCATAGTCTAGGGTTCAGGTTCCATCCTTTCCTGATAGAATGCAATCTACTAAGTGATCCCTGAACTTTTTAGTTCCAGACAACAGTTTCTCAGATCCCTAAGGCTGTTACCTGGTCTTATATCCTCACTTTCTGTAAGTTCTACCAGTTGAACCTCGGATTTCATCTGAAGCCAGCTTCAGGCAAAAGACCCATCGAGCAGGCTCTTTAAGCTGTGGACATTTCACAGCTTTGCTGTTGTTGTTGTGTCTCATATCTATTCTATTGCCATTTGTTTGCGGTTTTGCCTAACACACAGTTGCATAGCTTTTGGACATCCTTAAGTTAAATACCCCCTCAATGTATCTCGATCAAGGATGCTGTAGTCAGGAGCTGGCTAGTGTTGCCTGCATATTCAGGAGACACTCTGCAGTGTTGCTACAGTGAGATTGTTTCCTCCTAGTGCCCAGCCCAGACTCTATGTCATCACATCCTGAAATCAGGGTGAATTAGAACTAAGAATGAGCAAAGCATCTTGGGACATGTAGTCCAATGAGTCAAGTTCTATATTCAATCAGACTGTTATGAACTACAAATCCCAGCCAGCTGGGGACGTAGAACAGCATGCAGGGAAAGGTAATAAAAAGCATGTGTGGGAACAGAATCGTCCGCTTGGGACCACGGCCTGGATCTGCAAGCAGTGACTCGGTGTTAGACTGTGATGTGGCCAAGTTGTGGTCTGTGCAACAGAGAGAGAGATCCATCACGAGCGGGTGCAGGAGCATTTAGCGGCCACCTGGAGGCCGCTCTTATCACATCCATGCTAGATCCAGCTGTGCGACACTAAGTCAAACGCTGTCCCTTGAGCCAGACTCTGCAGAGGTCTGCTCAGGAGCCCTCACACCGCTCTTCAATATGGAAGGTCGCTGGGATTGGTGAGCGGCACTTGCCCATCTTTCTATAAGAATGGACACTGCATGCAGACACTGTTTTCTTGTTTCTCTGACTAAACTTGTGCTACACTTACTCTTTGCTGAGCAGCTACAGTGCTCTCCCTGCTTGTCACAATACCACATTTACATCACTCTGATTTTCAAGACACTTCAAGCACACCACTAAAGAGCTCCTTTCTTCTGAGAGACTACAACATATCACCGCCCCCCCCCCCCCCCCCCACAAGGGATAAAAGCCATTGGCGCCTTAAGGGCCCATACTTCCACCCAGGACTCTATCTACTAAAAGTGTGTGTCTAAAGACTTGCAGTGTTACTAAACCCAGGACCCTGCATTAATTATATCTGGTCACCCACAATACACAGAACATGGAAATGCAATTATTTTAGTAAATATAAACTTTTAAATACCTTTACTCATCAGCACGATAAAGTAGTCCTGTGACTTCTATCATTAAAGCTTGTAGCCTGGTGACATCTGGTTAAAGCTTATAGGAGAAGCTTTTTTAATTTTCCCCCGATCCTCTGTCTGGACAGTGCTGATTGGCCCTGTGCTGATGACATGCACTCTCCCATGAAAAAAAAAAAAACTCCCTAGCAATTTACACCAAACTCAGCGTGTGCTGCCTTGACTCCTAATGCTCTGTTTTATCAGGAGATGGGTTGGAGTCAGTTAAAGAAGGGGAGGATCAGAGAGACAGGACCACAAGCCTTTATACACAATGCACAAGCACTTTATACACAATGTGGAGGATTAACCCCACAGTGAGTATAACAAGCATGCTTTACTGCATATAATCACTGTATTTACTGTTGTGGGTTTAGTAAGTCAAATTATTTGAATTGAGCAAAATACAGGATTTATACGGTTCTTTGGGACTGTGGTGTCGGGGAACACAATGGAGTGGTCATTCCTCTGCCCTTCTTCTGCTTGTATCCATATAGCCCAATCCAAGCAGAGTGTGTTGGTTCTGTATAAGTGTTTATATTATGTTACTACCAGGAATGCAGTTCAGACAGACTGTAAGCATTTAGGCTGCATTAACATTGTAACGCCGCGCATGCGGCGTATTTTGCCGCGATTTGTTTAACTTTTTTTTTTTTTTACAAATTATTTCCATTGCTGTCTATGCCCGAACGCCAATGCCACCTGAAAAAAAGGGTCCGGGACTTGTTTTCAGGCGGCAGGCCTACGGCGTTTTGGCGTTCGGCATGAGTTATGAACCATCTCATAGACAGCAATGGAAATTCGCCCCTCCAGCGTATCGAGCGTCGCGCTTCAGGCGTTTTGTCGCCTAGGTGTGAATGCAGCCTTAAGGTAAATTGGAACAATGTAGCGCTAATACCTGTGTAAAGATATGGAAAGAACCCACATCTAAAGATAACAAACCAAATCTACATATAATAATACATGACTAAATCTTAACGTGTCACCACGTGACCTTACTAAACATATTAGTGTGACAACATATAATAAAGGCTATTGGAAACTAATGGAAATAAAGGTGACTTCACCACAGGAAAGTGCATGAAGTGACTGGAATCCAAACGAATGGAAATAAGGGTGACTTCACCACAGAAAAAGTGCATAAAGTGACTAGAGTCCAAATAAATGTGGATAAAGATGGCTTCACCATAATGAGATCTTGAAGATGCAACAACAGCTTGACAGAAGTGCCACCACCAATGGTAGAAAAGGGGGCTTACCAGATATAAATGACTAGGTAAGTTATATACCGCCCAAGTCACCAAAAGCTTGTATCGATCACCCTGATCTAAACAGCTGGTCCTGGATCCAAACGGCTAATCGACTTGATGATCCCAAATCACAGTATTAACCAGTTCCCGACCACCGCATGTACATATACGTCCACAATATGGCACGTACAGGCACATGGGCGTATAGGTACGTCCCCGCCTTACCTCGGTTCGGGGGTCCGATCGGGACCCCCTCCGGTACATGCGACGGCCGGGAACGGTGTACGGGAGGTCCGGGAGGAGGGGGCGGCTATTGGTTTCCAGCCGTCCCCTCTCGATCTCCCTCGGCGAATCGGATTCCAGCAGAGCCCTCCCTGCCTGTGTAACTGTAAACACAGGCAGGGAGGAAGTGACGTTTTCTCCCCTCTGGCGGTCTTTTCGTCTGATTCCAGAGGAGAGAAGACGTCAGTACTGTGAGTTGCACCAACAGCACACTGACACAGCACACATAGGCACATAACGCCCCCCGATCACCCCCCCAGCACCCCCAGATCACCCCCTGTCACAGTGTCACTGATTGCAGTGATCATTTATTTTCTGATCACTGCTTTTAGTGTCAGTGTGACAGAAAAAAGTGTCAGGGCAGTTAGGTTTAGGCCCCTTTAGGTCCAGGGTAGCCCCCTACCCCCCCCCCAATAAAGGTTTAACCCCTGATTGCCCCTAAAGTTAACCCTTTCACCCCTATTGCCAGTGTCACTAAGCGATCGGTTTCTGATCGCTGTATTAGTGTCACTGTTGCCGCTAGGCAGTTAGTTTTTTTTGAGGTTCGCCGCCAGGTTTATATAGCGTTAGGTACCCCCATAAATAAAGGTTTTAACCCCTGATTGCCCCTAGAGTTAACCCTTTCACCCCTATTGCCAGTGTCACTAAGCGATCGGTTTCTGATCGCTGTATTAGTGTCACTGTTGCCGCTAGGCAGTTAGTTTTTTTTGAGGTTCGCCGCCAGGTTTATATAGCGTTAGGTACCCCCATAAATAAAGGTTTTAACCCCTGATTGCCCCTAGAGTTAACCCTTTCACCCCTATTGCCAGTGTCACTAAGCGATCGGTTTCTGATCGCTGTATTAGTGTCACTGTTGCCGCTAGGCAGTTAGTTTTTTTTGAGGTTCGCCGCCAGGTTTATATAGCGTTAGGTACCCCCATAAATAAAGGTTTTAACCCCTGATTGCCCCTAGAGTTAACCCTTTCACCACTGATCACTGTATAAGTGTCACTGGTGACGTGGTTAGCCAGTTAGTTATTTAGTTATTTTAGGTTCGCCACCAGGTTTTTAGAAAGCGTTAGGTACCCCCATATATTACCGAATAAAGGTTTTAACCCCCTGATTGCCCCCTAGTTAACCCTTTCACCAGTGATCACCGTATAAGTGTTACGGTTGACGCTGGTTGGTTAGTTTGCTGTTTATAGCATCAGAGCACCCGCCGTATATAACCCAATAGGTTTAACCCCCTGATCACCCGGCGGGTGATATAAATTTAATTTTAGCGCCAGTCAGGGTCTGCGTCACCCCAGGCAGCGTTAGGTTAGAGCCAGTACCGCTTACACCCACTCGCTAAGCATACACCCCCCTTAGTGGTATAGGATCTGAACGGATCGATACCTGATCTGATCAGATCTATACTAGCGTACCCAGCAGTTTAGGGTACCCAAAAACGCATTGTTAGCGGAATCAGCCCAGATACCCGCTAGCACCTGCGTTTTCCCCCTCTGCCCAGCCCAACCCACCCAAGTGCAGTATCGATCGATCACTGTCACTTACAAAACACAAGACACATAACTGCAGCGTTCGCAGAGACAGGCCTGATCCCTGCGATCGCTTACAGTTTTTTTTGAAGCGTTTTCTACATTTGCTTTTCTATAGTCAGGTGCTTTTTTTACCTGTGAATCCTTACCATTGTACCACTAAATTTAGAGTCCAAAATGGCAAACCGAAGGTACAATGATAAGCAGGCCTTGGAGTTCATGTGCATGTCAGATAGTGAAGAGGAGGAGGTCACGCATCTGACAGATTCTGGCTCAGAATATGAACCCATTTACGACAGCGGCTCCATGTCAGATAGCTCGCACGACGAAGTTGAGGTCCCTGCTAAGGCCAGGCGTACCCGATCCCATTCTGATGTTGTTGAGCAGCAAGAACCGCAGGACCCTCGTATGGAGCAGAGATCCAGTACTAGCGCCGCTATTCCTTCTGGTGAATTGGCAAGCACCAGCGGCCTAGTACACCCTGGTCGTTTATCCAGCACTGCAGTAACACTTGGTGACGTGGCGAGTCCCATAAGTGCAGTTGAAGCTGGCGATGTGGCAAGCACAAGTAGTGTCCCGCTGCCACCAAAAAAAAGACAGAGACAGGCCCGTCGTGCCCATAGTGCCCTTCCTGTAGAATTTGCCTATCCTGATTGGGTCCCCACCACTTCTACAGCACCTGTACTTCCCCCATTCACTGGCCAACCCGGTATTCAGGTGGATACAGCGAACTTTATGTCACTTGATTTTTATTCGCTGTATTTCACGGAAGATCTCTATAGATCTATTGTGGACCAGACTAATTTATATGCTGGTACTTACATCGCCGCTAACCCCCAGTCTCGCCTTGCCAAAGAATGGAAACCTCTCGAGGTTTCCGAATTTAAGACCTTTCTGGGCCTTACCCTCAACATGGGCATACACAAATTTCCGTCATTGCGGATGTATTGGTCCACACATCCCATTGACCATATGTACATTTTCTCTGCTCACATGGCCAGGAGACGATACGAGGCGATCCTGCGGTTCCTGCATTTCAGTGACAATGCACTTTGTCGTCCACGTGGAGACCCTGAATTTGACCGGCTCTACAAAATTCGGCCCCTCGTAAACCATTTCAACGAACGTTTTGCAGCCTTGTTTAATCCCCAGCAGGTTGTATGCGTTGATGAGTCCCTGATTAAATTTGCTGGCCGCTTGTCTTTCAAACAGTTCCTTCCCAGCAAGCGTGCCAGATACGGGGTCAAGCTCTATAAGCTCTGTGACAGGGCCACAGGCTACACATGGAGCTTTAGGGTTTACGAGGGAAAAGATAGTCAGGTAGAGCCGGAAGGATGCCCAGATTACATGGGGAGCGCTGGCAAGATTGTTTGGGACTTGGTGTCACCCTTATTCGGAAAGGGGTACCATTTGTATGTGGACAATTTTTACAGCAGCGTGCCACTTTTTAGCCACTTATTTGATCAACAGATTGGAGCATGTGGCACCGTGCGACCTAATCGCCGGGGCTTCCCCCAGCGGCTTGTAGATGCCCGTGTTAGGCCGGGGGCGAGAGCCTGCTGCAGATGTAAAAATTTGCTCGCTGTGAAGTGGCGGGACAATAGGAATGTTTTCGTTCTTACCACCCTTCACGCAGACACGACAGTCCAAATTCGTACGGCGACTGGTGTTGTGGAGAAACCCCTCTGTGTCCACGAATATAACCTTAATATGGGAGGGGTGGACCTCAACGACCAGTTGATGGCGCCGTATCATATTGCCCGTAAGACGAGACGCTGGTACAAAAAAGTGTCTCTACATTTATTTCAATTGGCTCTACTGAATGCTCATGTCGTATACAGAGCTTCAGGACGGAATGAATCCTTCCTTCAATTCCAGAGGGATATCATCACAGAACTCCTGTATCCAGGCGGTATTGTACCTCACCATCTCCTACCAAATGCAGTAAGCCGACTGCATGAGAGGCATTTTTCTTATGTCCTCCCGAGTACCCCTACCCAACGAGCCCCCCAAAGAAAATGTCGTGTCTGTACCAAGCGCGGATTTAGGCGTGACACCCGTTATTTTTGTCCCAAATGTCCTGGCAATCCTGGTCTTTGTATTGGTGAATGTTTTGAACGCTTCCACACACACGTTAATTATTAGTGTAGGGTGAAACATTTCACAGGCTAGGCACACTCACACAGGGTCTCCCAAGATGCCATCGCATTTTGAGAGACCCAAACCTGGAACCGAAAAGTTGAAGTTACAGTTCACAGTTACAAAAAAAAGTGTTAAAAAAAAAAAAAAAAAAGTAAAAAATAAAAACACACAAAAAAATATAAAATAAAAAAACCAAAAATAGTTGTCGTTTTATTGTTCTCTCCCTCTCTATTCTCTCTCTATTGTTCTGCTCTTTTTTACTGTATTCTATTCTGCAAAGTTTTATTGTTGTTATGTTTTTTCATGCTTGCTTTTCAGGTATGTAATTTATTTTACTGTTTTCAGGTACGCCATTCAGCTGTTGCGCGGACTTATTTATCTTGACAGCAACAGCGTTTGCTCCCACGATATATAAAGCCGCGACTCCAGTGCTGTAGGAGGTGATTTCACCACCACAGTTAAAAAAAAGAGCATATATGCCGAAGCATGCGGGCAGCAGGGGCGGAGGAGCGATTTTGCTCCTAATGCCGCGTACATACGGTTGACATTCCTACGGAGGCTTTCCCGTGGAAAAGTCTGACCATGTGTACACGGCATAGAAAAGTCCGACCGTGTGTACGCGGCATAGAAAAGTCTGACCGTACGCGGCATAACTTTTTTGCGGGAGGATGCCCCCATGCTTTGGCATATATATATATTTTAGGCACAGGTTGCGTTAAAAAATGTTTTATTTTTTACTATGTTTTTTATAGGTATTTGCTTTGCAGGTATGGTATGATCTTACTGTTATACTGGAATGTTACTTTGTTTTAATGTTAACCATCATTTGCTTAGCAGGTACGCCATTCAGTTGCAGTGCGGATTTATTTAGCGTGACAGCAACAGCGTTTGCTCCCACGATATATAAAGCCGCGACTCCAATGCTGTAGGAGGTGATTTCACCACTACAGTTCAAAAAAGAGCATATATGCCGGAGCATGGGGGCATTAGGGGCGGAGGAGCGATTTTGCTCCTAATGCCGCGTACATACGGTTGACATTCCTACGGAGGCTTTCCTGTGGAAAAGTCTGACCATGTGTACACGGCATAGAAAAGTCCGACCGTGTGTACGCGGCATAGAAAAGTCCGACCGTACGCGGCATAACTTTTTTGCGGGAGGATGCCCCCATGCTTCGGCATATATAAATGGTGCATGTATGCCCATCATTAGAAGTGGGTGGATGAAGGGAGGTATTCTAATGGTGGGCATACCCACCGATCAATCTTTTTTTTGTTCAGCCAACAGACTGCATGAAAAAAAAAAAGATTACAATACATGTCCAACAAGAACCATCAACGTACTGGTATGTTGCAGGACTTTGAATGGTTATACCAGAATGATGCCTGCGGGTTTAGGCATCATCTTGGTATCATTCTTTTCAGCCAGCGGTCGGCTTTCATGTAAAAGCAGTCCTAGCGGCTAATTAGCCTCTAGACTGCTTTTACATTCAGTGGGAGGGAATGTCCCCCCCCCCAGATATAAACGGCGCCATTGAGAATATGGGAAAGCATTTTATCACACCGATCTTGGTGTGGTCAGATGCTTTGAGGGCAGAGGAAAGATCTAGGGTCTAATAGACCCCATTTAAAAAAAAAAAAGAGTACCTGTCACTAACTATTGCTATCATAAGGGATATTTACATTCCCTGAGATAACAATAAAAATGGTAAAAAAATAAATAAATGGAAGGAACAGTTAACAAATAAAATAAAAAAAGCGAAATAAATATATAAAAAAATAAAAAAATAAAAAAAAGCATCCCTGTCCCCCCCTGCTCTTGCGCAAAGACGAACGCAAGCGTCGGTCTGGAGTCATATGTAAACAGCAATTGCACCATGCATGTGAGCTATCACCGCGAAGGGCAGATCGAGGGCAGTCATTTTAGCAGTAGACCTACTCTGTAAATCTAATGTGGTAACCTGTAAAGGCTTTTAAAGGCTTTTAAAAATGTATGTAGTTTGTCGCCACTGCGCGTTTGTGCGCAATTTTAAAGTATGTCGTGTTTGGTATCCATGTACTCGGCCTAAGATCATAATTTTTATTTCATCAATAATTTGGGCAATATAGTGTGTTTTAGTGCTTTAAAATAAAAAAAAGTGTATTTTTTCCCCAAAAAATGCGTTTGAAAAAACGCTGCGCAAATACTGTGTGGAAATTTTTTTTGCAACACCTACCATTTTAATCTGTAGGGCCTTTGCTTTAAAAAAATATATAATGTTTGGGGGTTCAACTTTACTTTCTTGCAAAAAAATAATATGTTTTTATGTAAACAAACAGTGTCAGAAAGGGCTTTTTCTTCAAGTGGTTAGAAGAGTGGGTGATGTGTGACATAAGCTTCTAATTGTTGTGCATAAAATGCCAGGACAATTGAAAACCCCCCCAAATGACCCCATTTTGGAAAGTAGACACCCCAAGCTATTTGCTGAGAGGCATCTTAAGTCCATGGAATATTTTAGATTTTGACCCAAGTTGCGGGAAATATAAATATATATATATATATATATTTTTTTTTGCGCAAAGTTGTCACTAAATGATATATTGCTCAAACATGCCATGGGCATATGTGGAATTACACCCCAAAATGCATTCTGCTGCTTCTCCTGAGTACGGGGATACCACATGTGTGAGACTTTTTGGGAGCCTAGCCGCGTACGGGACCCCAAAAACCAATCACCGCCTTCAGGCTTTCTAAGGGTGTAAATTTTTGATTTCACTCCTCACTACCTATCACAGTTTCGAAGGCCATAAAATGCCAAAATAGCACAAAAAAAACCCAAATGACCCCATTTTGGAAAGAAGACACCCCAAGGAAACTGCTGAGAGGCATGTTGAGTCCATTGATTTTTTTTTTTTTTGTCCAAAGTGATTGAATAATGAGAAAAAAAAAAAAAAAAAAAAATGTGTCACTAAATGATATATTGCTCACACATGCCATGGTTATATGTGGAGTTGCACCCTAAAATACATTCTGCTGCTTCTCCTGAGTACGGGGATACCACATGTTTGGGACTTTTTGGGAGCCTAGCCGCGTACGGGACCCCGAAAACCAAGTCTTCTTTCCAAAATGGGGTCATTTGGGGGGGTTGTGTGACATCTTGGCATTTTATGGCCTTCAAAACTGTGATAGGTAGTGATAGGTAGTGAGGAGTGAAATCAAAAATGTATGCCCTTAGAAATCTTGAAGGCGGTGCTTTGTTTTCGGGGCCCCGTATGCGGCTAGGCTCACAAAAAGTCCCACATATGTGGTATCCCCGTACTCGGGAGAAGCAGCAGAATGTATTTTGGGGTGCAATTCCACATATAACTATGGCATGTGTGAGCAATATATCATTTAGTGACAACTTTGTGCAAAAAAAAATCAGTTTGTCATATTCCCGCAACTTGTGTCAAAATATAAAATATTCCATGGACTTGACATGCCTCTCAGCAAATAGCTTAGGGTGTCTACTTTCCAAAATGGGGTCATTTGGTTTTTTTTTTTGCTATTTTGGCATTTTATGGCCTTCGAAACCTTGATAGGTAGTGAGGAGTGAAATCAAAAATTTGTGCCCTTAGAAATGCTGAAGGCGGTGCTTGGGTTTTGGGGCCCCGTATGCGGCTAGGCTCCCAAAAAGTCCCACACATGTGGTATCCCCGTACTCAGGAGAAGCAGCAGAATGTATTTTGGGGTGCAATTCCACATATAACTATGGCATGTGTGAGAAATATATCATTTAGTGACAACTTTTTGTAAACATTTTTTTTTTTTTTTTTTTTTCGTCATTATTCAATCACTTGGGACAAAAAAATTAAATATTCAATGGACTCAACATGCCTCTCAGCAGTTTCCTTGGGGTGTCTACTTTCCAAAATGGGGTCATTTGGGGGGGTTTTGTACTGCCCTGCCATTTTAGCACCTCAAGAAATGAGATAGGCAGTCATAAAATAAAAGCTGTGTAAATTCCAGAAAATGTACCCTAGTTTGTAGACGCTATAACTTTTGCGAAAACCAATAAATATACGCTTATTGCGATTTTTTTTACTAAAGACATGTGGCTGAATACATTTTGGCCTAAATGTTTGACTAAAATTTAGTTTATTCGATTTTTTTTACTTTTTGTTATAAGAAAAATCATTTTTTTTCAAAATTTACGGTCTTTTTGCGTTTATATCGCAAAAAATAAAAATCGCAGAGGCGATCAAATACCATCAAAATAAAGCTCTATTTGTGGGAAGAAAAGGACGCAAGTTTCGTTTCGGTACAACATTGCATGACCGCGCAATTACCAGTTAAAGCAGCGCATTGCCAAATTGTAAAAACACCTCTGGTCTTTAGACAGCGTATTGGTCCGGGGCTTAAGTGGTTAATGATAACTTCATAGAGAATCTGTAACCACATGTCATGCAAGAAATATTGAAAATAATTCACATAACGTGATACCGTATGAACAGTGTTTATTAAAAGTAGGATAAAACGCTCATCATAGGCTTGTCAGATGTTATGGTACCAAAAGCGTTAAACATGTGAGTTTTATCCTACTTTTAATAAACAACACTGTTCATACGGTATCACGCTATGTGAGTTATTTTCAATATTTCTTGCATGGCATGTGGTTACCAAGCTTATATTAACCTCCCTAGCGGTATGATTATTTCAGATTTTAGGTGCTGAAAGCGGTACCATTATTTGCAAGGAAATTTGGCGTTTTATACTATAGGCCTGTAATTCTTAGGAATAACTAACTTAAATCTGACCAAACAAGAGTCTAGTAGGCATCCCAGGTATGACATTTTTTTAAAAACAAAATTATAAATTATAATATAATAAATAATTATAACAAATAATAATATAATTATAATAAAAATTATTCAATAATGTAATCAACTCAAAATCACTGAAATTTGCTCAGTTGCAGAATTGTCGCTGTCATTACTTTTATTTTTTTATGACGAATTTCCCCACAAATCGCTTTCGCACAATTCTGCAAGTGATTATAATTTATTATCGCTGTTTTCTAGCTGCTCTAAAATCATTTTTGACATAAAGGGACACTTTTGGTTGCTATGGACAATCTACAGTTTGCAGGCAGAAAGAACAGTTTTTATTATATAAAAGTACATGTAGGGCACTGGGCAGACCACTAGGGACAAAGGGTGTGTATTTTTTACATACAGTACTGTAATCTATAAGATTATGTATTGTGTTTGTTTACCTTTTTGAATTTGGCGCCGTTCTCCGCTCCCGTGCGTCGTAACGTCGCAGGGAACAGAGATTGGCGGCACAGGAGGACACTGTGTGAATCGAGCGAGCACCCGCTCGCTCACACAGCGCGGTGGCATCGCTGGATTTAGGGACAAGGTAAGTAAACCAAGCCTGTGGATTCAGCGAGGCGAGCCCGAGTCTGACTCGGGGTTACCGATCGTAGTCAAAAAATCTCACCCCGAGTCAGACTCGGGAATATCGCCAGGGGGGTTAAAGCGGGGGTTCACCCCAATTTTTTTTTTTAACATTACATTCAGCCGAGTTGTCAGAATGACAATCGGCTGTTTTTTTTTTTTTTTATCCCCGTACATACCGTATTTTCACCGCCGCTTCCGGGTATGTCTTCTGCGGGACTGGGCGTTCCTAATTGATTGACATGCTTCCGACCGTCGCATGCAGCGCGTCACGAGTTGCCGAAAAAAGCCAGACTGCGAGTCGGCTCTATACGGCGTCTGTGCACCGACGTTCGGCTTCTTTTGGCAACTCGTGACGCACAGTATGCGACAGTCGGAAGCCTGTCAATCAGTTAGGAACGCCCAGTCCCGCAGAAGACATACCCGGAAGCGGCGGTGAAAATACGGTATGTACGGGGATAAAAAAAAAAAAAACAGCCGATTGTCATTCAGACAACTCGGCTGAATGTAATGTTAAACATTTTTTTTTTTTGGGTGAACCTCTGCTTTAGGTTATCATTAATACTGTGATTTGGGATCATCAAGTCGATTAGCCGTTTGCATCCAGGAATCAGCTGTTTAGATCAGGGTGATCGATACAAGCTTTAATGACTTGGGCGGTATATACCTTCCCTAGTCATTTATATTTGGTAAGCCCCCTTTTCTACCATTGGTGGTGGCACTTCTGTCAAGGTGTTGTTCCATCTTCAAGATCTCCTTATGGTGAAGCCATCTTTATCCACATTTATTTGGACTCTTTGCACTTTCCTGTGGTGAAGTCACCATTATTTCCATTCGTTTGGATTCCAGTCACTTTATGCACTTTCTCAATTCATTGTTTCTATTTGCAAGCATTTACTATATGTTGGCACACTAATATGTTTAGTAAGGTCACGCGGTGACACTTTAAGATTTAATCATGTATTAATATATGTAGATTTGGTTTGTTATCTTTAGATGTGGGTTCTTTCCATATCTTTACACAGGTATTAGTGCTACATTGTTCCAATTTACCTTATTTACTCTATTCTAAAGTTGTGTGACGGCTTATATTTGTATTATACACAGCGCAGTTTATTCTTTTTATTTTTAGACTGTAAGCATTTGAAACAGGCTCCGACGGAGAAAAACCCCACGCATGCTCAGAATCAAGTCGAAGCATGCTCGGAAGCATTGAACCAAACTTTTTCTCGGCTCGTCGTAGTGTTGTACGTCACCGCGTTCTTGACTGTCGGAATTTGGTGTGACAGTGTGTATGCAAGACAGCTTGA
Source organism: Rana temporaria (assembly GCF_905171775.1). Taxonomy (NCBI): domain Eukaryota; kingdom Metazoa; phylum Chordata; class Amphibia; order Anura; family Ranidae; genus Rana; species Rana temporaria. Next base: position 563,247,353 of record NC_053489.1, on the reverse strand, counting down.
ACGAAATTTCGTCTGAAAAATCTGTCGGAGGTTATCCCGATGGAAATTCCGATCGTGTGTACGGGGCATAAGTCAGTGTAAGCATTAGAGTTAGGGTCATAGTTGGGGTCAGATGTCATGGTCAAAGTCAAGGTCAGTGTATTTTGAGTAGGATTTAATATTTTTTTTCTGGGTCCTACTACAGGTACAAACAACAAATAACATACACATATGTGATCATCAGGCCCAGGAAAATGTATGTTGGGTTGTTCTTTGTTGGAAGGTTATGATAATAGCAATTAAATATACAGCTAAATTTAAATTATATTTTTTTACTATTTTGTGACAGTTTTCCTGTCATAAAAAAAATCTGAAGATATCTATTAGCATTTACCACCAAATGAAAGCCCAATTTGTCTTAAAGAAGCAAGGTATAATTTACCTGGATACACTAGTTGAGATGGTATGTATAGTTTTACTAACACATGTCAACGTTTCAAAACGGAGGTGTTTAGATTTGTTTTAGCCTCTGTCATGAAGGGGTTTGAAGACCAAGCTGTCCAGACAAAGTGGCGGTTAGAGGGTTCAAACGATTTAACACTGACAGGTGTGCTTACAATGTACAATATTTATCTAAAAAATTAAATGTTTTCTGTATCTGCTTATAAAGTGTTCAGGTTTAATTTGTTAGTCAAGTCCATCTAAATTTGTTAATCTAACACTACCCTCCACCCTGGACAGACAATGCTGCTGTTCTGCATTATTACTTCATCCAAAATGCAGACACCCTAAAGCAGGGGTAGGCAACCTGGAGCCCTCCGGCTGTTGTGGAACTACATTTGCCATGAGGCATTGCAAGGCTGGCAGTTACAATTACTCCCAGAGGCATGATGGAACTTGTAGTTCTGCAAAAGCTGGAGGGCTCAAGGTTGCCTACCCCTGCCCTAAAGAGAGTAAGTGTGTTACTAACTGAATCAATGGAAAAAATAACGGGGAAAAAAAGCCTGAAAAAAAAAACCTGAAAAAAGAAAACAAATGCAGCCACCGCATGTAAGGATTGGTAACCTGCAATGTATTCCATTTTTTGTTTTTGGATTTAAAGCAGTAGTAAACCGAATTTGGGCCCCAGGCAGTTTAAGACATAAGGCATTGCATACTAGCACATTATGACAGACTTACCTGAAAACAAAGCACTCCAGTGGCACGCTGTCACCACTGAAGGTGCTTCCTTCTTCCATTCATCTTCCATCTCGTCTTTCTTCCGGATTTGCGAGCTTCAGCGGTATCAATGGCCGAGCCGGCAAGGATATCACTCGCTGTTTAAGGCAAAGCTCTGAAAGAACGGCACGGGTATGCCGTTTCTTCAGAGCGCATGCGTCAATGACGTCACCAGCTGCATCTAAAGTAAATATCTCCTAAACGTTGCATGTTTAGGAGATGTTTACTGTACCTATAATAAGGCTTACCAATAGGTAAAAATCATATAAGAGAGTTTACTCCCACTTTAATACTGTTTTAAGCCATTGACACAGCATCTTATGTTTGGCGACAAAAGCCCCTCATATCCACAAAAATCCACCTCTCTCCGCCCGCCAGGCCACAAATCCAAGCAGATTCGTAGCTTTAAGCTTGTGAGCCCCAATACCACCTGCCGCTTTTACTGTGCGTGCAGATACATCCACCACACGCCAAGATACTCGACGTGGCTTAAGAGTTTTGAGTTCCCAGAGTTCCTCTTTACATCAGAGGACAGGGCTCACCGCTGGAGAATCAGAGGACAGGGCTCACCGCTGGAGAATCAGAGGACAGGGCTCACCGCTGGAGAATCAGAGGACAGGGCTCACCGCTGGAGAATCAGAGGACAGGGCTCACCGCTGGAGAATCAGAGGACAGGGCTCACAGCTGGAGAATCAGAGGACAGGGCTCACCGCTGGAGAATCAGAGGACAGGGCTCACCGCTGGAGAATCAGAGGACAGGGCTCACCGCTGGAGAATCAGAGGACAGGGCTCACCGCTGGAGAATCAGAGGACAGGGCTCACTGCAGGAGAATCAGAGGACAGGGCTCACAGCAGGAGAATCAGAGGACAGGGCTCACAGCAGGAGAATCAGAGGACAGGGCTCACAGCTGGAGAATCAGAGGACAGGGCTCACCACTGGAGAATCAGAGGACAGGGCTCACAGCAGGAGAATCAGAGGACAGGGCTCACCGCTGGAGAATCAGAGGACAGGGCTCACCGCTGGAGAATCAGAGGACAGGGCTCACCGCTGGAGAATCAGAGGACAGGGCTCACCGCTGGAGAATCAGAGGACAGGGCTCACCGCTGGAGAATCAGAGGACAGGGCTCACCGCTGGAGAATCAGAGGACAGGGCTCACCGCTGGAGAATCAGAGGACAGGGCTCACCGCTGGAGAATCAGAGGACAGGGCTCACCGCTGGAGAATCAGAGGACAGGGCTCACCGCTGGAGAATCAGAGGACAGGGCTCACCGCTGGAGAATCAGAGGACAGGGCTCACCGCTGGAGAATCAGAGGACAGGGCTCACCGCCGGAGAATCAGAGGACAGGGCTCACCGCCGGAGAATCAGAGGACAGGGCTCACAGCAGGAGAATTAGAGGACAGGCCTCACCACTGGAGAATCAGAGAACAGGGTTCACCGGTGGAGAATCATAGGACAGGGTTCACCGGTGGAGAATCATAGGACAGGGTTCACCGGTGGAGAATCATAGGACAGGGCTCACCGCCGGAGAATCAGAGGACAGGGCTCACCGCCGGAGAATCAGAGGACAGGGCTCACCGCTGGAGAATCAGAGGACAGGGCTCACCGCTGGAGAATCAGAGGACAGGGCTCACCGCCGGTGAATCAGAGGACAGGGCTCACCACTGGAGAATCAGAGTACAGGGACCCCTGGCTGGTCACTTGGCAGAGCTCCTTTCCCATCCCAGCACTGTATACAGCTCCCCCACACACACTACACAGGGCTAAAATCACATTCCTTTACACACAGTCTATCAGTCTTCACAGGGTGTTGCCCTTCTGACCTGGTCAAGGGCCTGTTAAGGGGTTTGTTTTAGCAATTTCTGAAGGTTTCTCTGTCATTGTTGGCAGGTGTTGGGGGAAGGTCACCTCCTGGAGGTGTGTGTCTTTTCCCCAGTTTTCAGGGAAGTGGGGTAAGCGGACATGCCTGGGTGTGGGGTACAGAGAATCCCAACTGGTGACTAGCAGACACTGAGCGGTGTCTCACCTCACCAGGACATTGGTCCCTTCGTGGCTATAGGACGGAACTCTCCTCCTCTTGTCTCTTCTGAGGTCAAGGGGTTCCTTACCCATGAAATGGATACAGCGCCCAGAGGCGATTCAGTTCGCATGTGTTGCACTTTACAAGTCTCTCTCTCTCTCTCACTAAGCATGGATACCATTCTATGTTATAAGCACACAGCACAGACCCTTCCCCATCCTGGGCTGTTCCCACCCGTGCTCCTCTTCATTCAGGAAATGCCCACAGCTTCTCCCCAGCCAATGAGATTGGAGGGGTGTGGACTGTGGAAGGCAAAGTAGAAGCCCAGTACTGGAGCGTGGCTGTGGGGCCCTAGGGCAGATCAGAGCTGGACTTTGTGGAGGATATGATAATATGACACAGAGGCTGCTGGGGCCCCCTGCAGCTAGGGGCGGGGTTGTGATTGTGACCCCTGCAACCCCTTATGCTACGCCCATGAATCCAAGGATTACCTCAGTGTGCACCTTATTATGCACCAGTTGCATTGTAAGCACTTGATGGTTACATAAACTTGATACAATATATTTTATACACAGAGATGGAAAGTGGATGATGTAGCAAGTTCCCAAAAGGTGTGACAGTATGCTATACTGAACAGCTTTTACTCCAGCCATACAATTAATGTCATGCTTTCTATAATAAAATAGCAGTCTTCTTTAATTTAGAGGGACATGACTTTTTATGTAAGGTGACGTGTGTCTTCTTTTCCACATTACAAGCTTGGTGTAGTCCAGTGAATCATTGATTTTACAATTTACCTTATAGATGAACCAGTCATTGTCAACTGCAGTGTCAGCACCTGGATGATGAAGGAATATGTGTTATATTGACTTGTAGACAGCACTCGCTTCCCACATTTGCTCTAAAGTGCATGTAAAGAAAAGATATTCAGAACGTTTCATGTTTTATATCTGATCACCATACTGGCATTCAAGGTATACTTTACAATGCATTATGTATGGTACATTAATAAGTGCAGTCTCTGTATCATCAATCTAAGAAAATCGATTCCTGTCCACTGAATGGAGAAATGCCACAGACAGGAGCCATGATAGATGTTATACAGTGCTTCCATTAATGCAGCAATCTTCCTCACTCATGTAATACAAGAGAAATGTGCTCACTGGTTAAATCACAGTGTGGCCCGCATCTATTTTCACACAGTACTACATTGCACCATTTATGGAGCTTGTCCCAGGATACTGCACACATTTCTAGGCTGGAACAACCATAGGGAAGTCATCTGTTTTAGAACAGTATTTACCTGAATAAGCAGTAACTGATAAATGGCAGAAATGTATCAACATATTGATGTAAAACATTTTAGCAGGAACTCCAGTTTCTAAATCTAAATACATAAAAAACGTTTATGCGGCAAGAATAAAGCGATTCACTATCACGGAATGATTTTTTTGTATTCCATGAAATGGTGGACATCTAAATATACAGCGAGGCACCTAGGGCCAGATTCAGAAAGATCAGCGGATCTTTCTGCTGGCGTAACGTATCCCCGATACGTTACGCCGCTGTAACTTTGGGTGCAAGTTCTGTATTCAGAAAGAACTTGCGGCCTTATTTGCGGCGTAACGTATGTGTTGCGGCGTAAGGCCGCGCAATTCAAATGGGGATGTTGGGGGCGTGTTTTATTGAAATTTGACTTGACCCCGCGATTTTTACTTTTTTTTTTAATGCCGCGTGCGCCGTCCATTAAATATCCCAGTGTGCATTGCTCCAAATTACGTCGCAAGGACGTATTGGATTTGATGTGAACGTCAATGACGTACAGCCGTATTCGCGAACGACTTACGCAAACGACGTAAAAAATTCAAAATTTGACGCGGGAACGACGGCCATACTTAACATTGAGTACGCCTCATAATAGCAGGGGTAACTATACGCCGGAAAAAGCCGAACGCAAACGATGTAAAAAAATGCGCCGGCCGGACGTACGTTGCTGGATAGCCGTAACTAGCTAATTTGCATACTCGACGCGGAATTCGACGGAAATGCCACCTAGCGGCCGGCGGAAAAAATGCATCTACGATCCGACGGCGTACTAAGACGTACGCCTGTCGGATCGATCCCAGATGCAGTCGTATCTTGTTTTGTAGATACAAAACAAAGATACGACGCGGGAAATTTAAAATTACGCGGCGTATCAATAGATACGCCGGCGTAATTCTTTTGTGAATCTGGCCCCTAGTCTGTAATGATTGTAGACACTTTCAGAGAACAATGAACACTATGGTAGCAATTGTTCCAGATGTTTTCATGGTTGACAGAAACCGATGCCTAGGGCTTGTAATCCAATGGTCTCCAAACTGCGGCCCACAGGCCAGATGTGGCCATTTGCTTGCTTTTATGCAGCCTCTGTGACAGTATTCCTCCCACTGACACCAACAATGGGGTACCATTCCTTTCACTGATACAACAGTGGGGCACTATTCCTCCCACTGACACCAATGATGGAGCACTGTTCCTCCCACTGATAACAATGATAGGGCACTATTACTGATTAAGCACATGATACTGTGTGAAACATGTCTGCCTTGATGCCTTGATTGTCGTTTTTACTGTGGTGTGTCACTTGGATGGATTCATAAAGGACTCATAAAGGATTAATAAAGGACTCATTCCTTTTTGCACTATTACTTAAACTGACACCTATGATGGGGCTCTATTCCTGCCATTGGCATCAATGAAGGGACACTATTCCTCCCACTAAAACCAATGATCTGTTCTTCCCACCGATAAAAATGATGGGCACTATTCCTCCAATTGACATCAGTCATAAAACACTTTTCCTCGCACTGACATGAACTGTTCATGTCAGTGGGAGGAAAAGATGGGTCAATATTCCTCCTCTGAGGCCTCGTACACACGACAGAGTTTCTCGGCAGAATTCACCGAGAAACTCGGTCAAACCCGAATTCACCGAGAAACTCTGTCGTCTGTACACTTTTGGCCCGATGGAGCCGCCGAGGAACTCGTCGAGAAAATAGAGAACATGTTCTCTATTTTCTCGTTGTTCTATGGGAGAAGGCGTCCCGCCGAGCTCCTCGGCGGCTTCATCCCTGAACTCACCGAGGAACTCGACGTGTTTGGCACGTCGAGTTCCTCGGCCGTGTGTACGGGGCCTGAGTGACCACAGGTGCTATGTAGTTTTTTTACTCCCACTGACCTCCAAGCATGAGGCATTCTTTACCCCCACTGACGTAGGGACATTTTCTACTCATGTGGTCACAGTCCGTCCCTTATAAAGGCTGAAGTACAGTAAACTTGCCCTTTGTTTAGAGAGTTTGGTGACCCCTGTTGAAAATGATGGCCTCTTGTAAATTTGTAGTGCCTTAATGTAATAGTTGCTTCAGTGTCACCTACCTCTGGAATGTAAAAAAAGAATGTCACCAGCAACTGGTGCCAATAAAGTTATTTTTACACTACATAGATCAGATTGAGTAATCTTTTCCAAAAATGCTCTTTGTCCTGTGACAGTACTTGCATGAAGTTAGCATATTTTGCTTTCCAAGCTGGCAGCTAAGACCAACGCCTGTGGATGCTCCATTTATCTTTGCAGACTTATGTCGCGTACACACGATCGGAAATTCTGACAACAAAACCGTGGATTTTTTTCAGACGGAATTTTGGCTCAAACTTGTCTTGCATACACACAGTCACACAAATGTTTTCGGAAATTCCCAACGTCAAGAACGCGGTCACGTACAACACTACGTCGAGCCTAGAAAAATGAAGTTCAATGATTCTGAGCATGCGACTAATTCATTCCGAGCATGCGTAGGGATTTTTCTGCGTCGAAATTGCATACAGACGATCGGAATTTCCGACAAGAACTTTTGCTTTCAGAAAAATTGAGAACCAGCTCTCAAATTTTTCTTGTCGGAATTTCCAGCAACAAATGTCCGATGGAGCCTACACACGGTCGGAATTTCCGACCAAAAGTTCAAATCGAACATTTGTTGTCGGAAATTCCGATCGTATACGCGGCATTATCCCCCTTTTCTGAGCAATCTTCCAAATTGCCAGTAAAGCCTGTGATATCAAACTTACCAAGAAGTGACCTAATGTCTCCACTGAAACATGAAGAGAATATAACACATAGCTTTACATCTGGTGTCATTGGCCATACCCCATACAGCTGAATCTCACTTTTAAGTCCTACATAAATAAGCAGTGACAAGACTTTTTAAGAATTTGCGCTGAAAAAAAAATTGACGATAGAAATATCTGTCCTTTTCCCCTTCTGAATATTCTATCTTGGTGTCATGGTGATACACAAACTTCAGTATATTGTAAGGCACTGACCAAGATTAAACATGCCGTTCAGGAGTCTTGTAGCTAGATTCAGGTAGGCAGGCTTATCCTTGCAGCGGCATAGCGTATCGTCTTTACACTACGCCGCCGTAAGTTAGCGAGGCAAGTACATGATTCACAAAGTACTTGCCTGCTAAGTTACGGCGGCGTAGCGTAAATGCGGCGGGCGTAAGCGTGCCTAATTCAAAATAGGCTGAGGGGGCGTGTTTTATGTTAATTTAGGTTGACCTGACGCAATTGACGTTTTTTTGGAACGGTGCATTGTGGCTAAGTACGCCGCACGGTCCTATTGGTTTTGACATGGACATAAATGACGTAAATCTCTATTCACGAACGACTTACGCAAACGACGTAAAATTTTCAAATTTCGAAGCGGGAACGAAGGCCATACTTAACATTACTATTCCAGCTATTTGATGGAATAACTTTAGGCCTGATAATGCGTTACGTAAACGGCGTATCTGTACCGCGTCGGCCGGGCGTACGTTCGTGAATAGGCGTATCTAGTGATTTACATATTCTACGCCGACCGCAATGGAAGCGCCACCTAGCGGTCAGCCTAAAAATTACACTTTAGGATTCAACGGTGTAAGACACTTACGCTGCTCGTATCTGAGCCTAATTTAAGCGTATCTGGTTTCCAGAATACGCTTAAATTAGTGCCGACGCACATTCACACTTAGGCTGGCGTATCTACTGATACGCCAGCCTAAGTCTTTCTGAATCCACCTATTGATTTCACTGGCTACATACACATGAGTCAGGCTACTTTCACATTGTAGCCACGCCATGTTAGTGGTAAAGCGGCGCTCGTTTTAGCGGCACTTTTCTGTAATTTTAGCGGCAACTTTTTGCCTGCTAGCGGGGCACTTTTAACTCCCGCTAGCGGCCGAAGAAAGGGTAAAACTGCCCGTGCTGAGACGCTTCTGAAGCACTTTTCAGGTGAGTCAGAAGCACTGCCCATGCATTCCAATCGGCAGGGGCAGTTTAGGAGCGCTGTATAACGTCCTGCAAGCACACAGCCCCAGTGTGAAAGCACTCAGGCTTTCACACTGGGGTGGCATGGGAGGCGGTTTTTAGGCTCTTTACAGGTGCTATTTTTAGCACTAAACTGCCTGAAAAATCCCTTCAGTGTGAAAGTAGTCTTAGTGACCAGGAAGCATTGAAGTCAGAGGATCAGCATGCAACTAGCATTTTCAGGAGTAACTACAGTATGTACATAAATATAAGTTTTCAAATAAAGTCTGTGCAAAGAGCCTTCTGATTGCCAAAGCCCAGGATGTTCTGTTATGCAAATTTCAACTTCAGCTCCTGTGTATGGACCTGTCCGTACTAATTTCCAACACTTAACAGTTTCCTTCCATAGCTATGATGAGCAGCTAATATATTTTTTTCCATGAAAAGTGATAATCTTACTGTTTAATAAGATTATCACTTTTCATTGAAAAAATATATTGAGCTTTTTCCTCTATGTCTAATTTAGTTTGTCCAATAATGTCATATTCTATTCAAAACATCAATGTGGAGGAAAAACAAAACAATTTGGACTAATTTACATTTGTGTGGTGCATTAATGTACATGCGTTAATGCATGTTCTGTCGCAGGTTAATAAGCTTTGCGTTAAGGCAACAATCTTCAGCCCACTGGCATACCTAGCATATCCACCACCTGGGGCTGATTACTTTTGTTAACCCCACCCCGAGATTGATTTTGTTCTTAAAGAAATAAATCCTTACACCAAATTGTAGGTGTGGCCAAGTTGCAGACAGTGGGAGGGACTTAAATGGGTAATGCACCAACTCATAAAACCTGTTTTTTTATGAGTTGCGGTAACTCATGTGTTACTACAATGCATACATGTAAATCTGCCCTTAAAGTGGATGTAAACCCGATTTTTTTTTTATGTCACAATGTACAAGATTTTCTATCATCTGTGCTCAGTCTTGCCACACAGAGTTAATCCAGCTCTGAGCAATCCTCTTTTATTGTTCAGTGAAAAAAAAAACGGATTTACAGAGAAAAACCTTAGTCCGTTTCGCCCCCTTGCTGTGAGTATGTTATTTACATATCTCATGCACTAGCCTGGAGACAGGCATTATTTTTTAATTTCCCACCCACACTCCTTTTCTGAAGTCATGTGGTTACTTTTATGGATTTTGACTGGATGTTAGTGATCACAGCAGAATTTAGTGTAAGAAATACACAATAAAAAATGCATGTTGACAAGGGGAGTGTAATGGTGGGCGGAGAGACTACTAACATCATGACTCCACCCACCAAGCTCCAGACAACAGATCCACCCACAGAATCTGCAGTATTTCAGTTCTTATAACAGACAGAGGGGAAACATTTGACAGGTCAGGATACATGCAGGAGGCATCTATATCCTTAAAGATCATCACTATGGCAGTAGTTTATAAAGGATGAGAGTGGGTTTACATCCACTTTAAAATGAAATAATAAAAAAAAGTTGGTGATGATGTGGAAAGCAGAATGTCATGAGACAGTAATAGCGTTTTTGAATATACTCTATTACAGTCAAAAGTATTTTACTATTAGCTATGATAAAACTACTGCATAATGAATTTAAAGCAAGCATATGGGTTTCAATAGCTCAGGCCCATGTGCTGTAACAACTGTCTTAAGTGAAGTAAATACCATATTAAATGGATTAGACAACCTTATTTAACTGTGTGGTCTACAGTTTTTATAATCCTAATTTATCCTTCTATTCCCATCTGCTGTGTCTAGAAATATAAGTCACCTGACCAGTACTGACTGTGTTAAACAGATGGAGTCATATCTCCATTGGGCTACTGAGCTGCTATTCTCGCAGTAACTATTTTATCTTGCTTAAAGTTTGCCTCTAGAGCATGAGGAACCTGGGGAAAATAATATTAGTCATGTCACATGAATTATGCAGCACTTGCTGAAGACAACCTATTTCTATAACCTATTGATATGCATACAGAGGAAAGTGTACAGAATTTCTGGAAAAGCTAATTGACAAAAATGCTACAGGCTGCTCTTATAAAATAAGGAAAAAGACTCTTAGAGCCGGTTCACACAGGGGCGGCAAGACTTCGGGGGCGACTCGGCCAGGCGACCTGAAGACTTCTAAGGCGACTTGCAAAATGACTTCTGTATAGAAGTCAATGCAAATCGCCCCGAGTCGCCCCCGAAGTCGTACAAGAACCTTTTTCTAAGTCAGAGCGACTTGCGTCGCTCCTATTAGAACGGTTCTATTGACTACAATGGGACGCGACTTGTCAGGCTGCTGCGTCGCCTGACGACTCGCCCCAGTGTGAACCGGGTCTTAAAAACAAAAACAAAATGTGTGTAAGGTTATCAATATTTTAACAATATTAGAATCCCTTATTTTGTTCTGAAGCCAAATTCACAAACCATGGACTAGTTCCTCAAAAAATACAGGCAGTCTGGATAGTCCCGAAGTTGGTCTTTGACGATCTTTAATTACTCAACTGGAGCCTCAACCCCAATGCCGCGTACACACAAGCGTTTTTCATGACGAGAAAACTGCCATTTTTTAGATTGGTTGTGAAAACCGGTCGTGTGTATGCTCCATAGCAGTTTTCTTGATGAGAAAATTGCCCGCAAAAAAATTAGAACCTGCGTTGTTTTTCCCGCCGTTCTTTTTCTCATTGCGAAAACCGCTCGTGTGTATGCTTTTCCGAGGGAAAAAAAAACGTGCATGCTCAGAATCAAGTATGAGACAAGTGCGCTCGTTCTGGTAAAACCAGCATTTGTAACGGAGATAGCACATACGTCACGCTGTAACGGACTAAAAAGCACGAGGCTGAAAAGCGCAAATCGTCTCTCACCACACTTTTACTAAAACAAGGATCCGCAAAAGCAACCCAAAGGGTGGCGCCATTTAAATGAAACTTCCCCTTTATAGTGTCGTCGTACGTATTGTACATCACCACGCTTTGCTCAAGCATTTTTTTCATGAACGTGTGTATGCAAGGCAGGCTTGAGAGTAATCACGACGAATCACATAGAGAGAAAAATTAGTTTTTTTTGCATGACGGGAAAAACGGTCGTGTGTATAAAGCGTATCAGCTGTCCTGACAGGGTCCATTTACAGTAAATTAAAGTTCCAGTGTTAACCGAAACACTGTACATCCTTTTCTTTCCTGTTTCTATAATGGAACAGAGAGGTCTAATTTTTAATAACCCCTTTTTTTAAAAAGATTCTGTTTAGAGATGTAAATGACATCCCTGCTTAGACTGGTTCTCAGAATGATATTTTTCTATATTCTAGGCTCCAAGATTTTACCAGCAGATGAAGTAGGGCAAGGGTGAAATCTGAGGAAGGCCAATCAGAGGCCGATATGTGTTTAGAAGGGAGGAGCCGATTGTGTGACGTCAGGCCAAGCACTGTGAGTGTGTAGAGTCGGCGCAACAGCGGAGGTTTCTATATGTGTTTTTTAAAGTTTTATCTTGTAAGTGTAATCTTTTCTTTGGGGGCTTTTAAATAAACGTCTATACATCTCTACTTGTTGTTTGCATGTCCTAAACCCATGGAATCTTAAGCGGAGCTGAGCAATAAGGAGGTGATTTGTTTCCTTGATACAAGTTTACGGAGTTACCGATATAGAAAAGCAGTCCGGGGACTGTTGGATTATCCACCATTGATTATTAAAGGAAAGTGATCAGGAAGGACTCATGGAGAGACCTGTTTATGAGTTTTAACTCATTTGGGAGGTGAGCGCGCATTCTTACTGGTGGTGGTGTGCACTCATATTGGATCCTTTTGAGGATGAATAATCACTGTGGTGGAAGTTTTGGAATCACTGATAAAGAAGAATTTTCAGTCTGTCTCATTTCAGTGGACTTTCTATATTTATTATCACAACTATTTTGCACTAATATATATTTTCATGTTTAGTTTTATAAGGCATAGCGCTACATTATTTTAGGGTGAAATCTGGTCCAGAAAAAAATTAGGTATTGCCTGTGGGCTGCATGAAAAAAAAAAGAGATTGATCGGTGGGTATGCCCACCATTAGAATACCTCCCTTCATCCACCCACTTCTAATGATGGGCATACATGCAATATATATGTATATTTATATATATATATATATATATATATATATATATATATATATATATATATATATATATATATATATACCAAAGCATGGGGTCATCCGCCCACAATAGTTAGGAGCAAATCGCTCCTCCACCCCTGCTGCCCCCATGCTTCGGCATATATGCTTTTTTATTAACTGTGGTGGTAAAATCGCCTCCTACAGCGTTGGAGTCATGAATTTATGTATCGTGGGACCAAACTCTGTTCTATGCTACAGATCCCTGAATCTCGATGACTGATAGCAACACTCCTAAAATCCAGCGACAACCAGGAAGACGACTCCGCTCTCTGGCTGCTTCTGCTTCTCCATGCCAGCGAGACAAGGTACGGGGCAGCCCTGCACCTTCTCCATCATGCCGCAGGGAATGCCTCGATTTCTAACCTAGCCCTTGAATTCCGTGTCAAGGGGATTGCCTTTGCGGACCGTTCTTAGATTTTCCCTTTTTTGGGTGAGGTACATTTTTTTTTTTTCCTTCTTCTTCTTCTTCTTCTCCTCCCACACCTAGAAACAGGGCTGTCACTATGAAAAGTCTCAGCGGAGCAGGGTAAAAGGCTTGACGTTGGTGGTTTCTATAAAAAGTCTCTGTGGAGCAGGGTAACAGGGTAAAACTTGAATGCTTCTTGCTCCTATGGAGTTAATGATGGCATCTGCTGGGATGTCCTGGTGTGCCTGCAAAATATTAAAAATCAGTGTTAGTTATGGTTGTTTCCGTGCATGCTGGCACTATGTGACTACTGCTTATAGGGCCAATGATTCTCATAAACAACAGTAATTAAATTGCTTTGTTTCTACTAAGTCTTCACTTGGGGGTGTTTGGGAAGCCCCTTAATCGGCCATCTACACAACACAAGTAAAAAATCCAAATGGCTGCACTGCCCCGTGTTTACTTGTGTACCATTAAGCTGCTTTTATGGATTGTTTTAATAAAATTGTTGCTCCGAAGAGCAAAGGAGTGCAGCCTTCAGCCTTACTTGTACCTGTACATCGGCAAGCTGTGTCCTCCTGTGTTTGGAAAGTGGATGTTATTTGCCAGCTTATCTTCGGCAGTGATAGAACCTGATGTGGCCTTCTACACAAATTGTACAGATACAGGCAAGAAAATGCACAATGCTGCCCAGACGCTTTTTGTAAAATGTCTTGGCATACAACCAGGCCTTTCACTTCCATAGGTTGATGGGCTTATAGGGAAGAGAATGGAATCTGAGCTGTGCATATGTCCATAGAGTGATTCAGGACAGAGGAGATGTCTAAAAAGGTAGGGTTGCACCGATATCCGTATCTTTTCAGATACTAAGCATTTGCACAAGTACTAAAACCAATACAAGTACTCGCCGATACCAATTACAGATATTGTGCGGTGCAATTTGAACCCATACAAAATGAATGGGCTTGATCGCACTGCAAAGAATTGCATGTGATTTGAACAGGAATGCTGTGATTCCTGTTCAAATCAAATGCAGTTTCCCTCACTGCAGGAGAGAAGAGGGAGGGGAGAGCCAATAGTGTAGCAATGTTTATTCAGTAAAAGGGTTCAAATGAAACCGTATTGCACTCAGACAGACATCACTGGTGACAGGCATAAAACAAGCTTAGTGTGGAGATCCCTGTCCAAAATTCAGTCCCTGCTAGAACCGCTGGAGAAAATGCTGTGAATCCGAAACAGTAAAGCCTTGTACACACGCACGGTTTTCTCAGCAAGAACCAGCAAGAAAACTGCTGGCCGAGTAGACCGCGCTTGTGTACAAGGCTTTGAGGTTTCTCGTCAAGAAAACTGCCCAGAATCTCGACGAGAAAAATAGAGAACCTGCTCTCTATTTTCTCGTTGTGATTCTCGGCAGTGTTTTCCTGCCTGTGTGTCTGTATACTCACCTGTCGCTGTGGAAACCCTTGCATGCTCGAAATGACTTTGACGCATGCGGGGTAGCTTCCAAGGCATAGGTAGGGTGTAGCAAGATGGCAGCAACGGCATCGTATGTGACGAGCACATGCAGTCACTGTGGTGCAGATGCGCGTGCCTGGCGACCGTGATGTCTGCCAGGTACCCGCGATCAGCCGTTACACAGACAAGGACGTGGATCTGTGTGTGTAAACACACAGATCCACATCCTGTCAGGGAGAGGAGACCGATGCTGTGTCCCTTGTATATAGGGACACAGATCGGTCACCTCCCCCAGTCAGTCCCCTCCCCCCACAGTTAGAATCACTAGTAGGGTACACATTTAACCCCTTCCTCGCCCCCTAGTGTTAACCCCCTCACTGCCTAAAAATCCCAGCATGCACCTCTCTAGGGAAATCCAGGAAGACACAGGTACTGGGCTTCTCATGCACACAGCTAACATGGAAACTGACACAAGATCGCTGAGCAGATATCAGGTAAGTGTTTACACTGTTTTATGTACCGAACCTGTTTTTTAGATAATTGTAAAAGAAGAGTATTGTGGATTGCAAAAAAAAAACTATGCCCCGAATCCCGCTTTAAGCTACACCTTTATTCTTGCTGTGGCACATACCACTTCCTTATCATCGTATAAACTGTTTTTCCTGGTTAAAATCTCTTTAACACTTTCCTGCTCCCTAAAACCAAAATAAGAGTTGAGCTTTAAAGTGTATGTAAAGCTAAAAACCTTTATTTCCCTTTGTGGGTAGAGCAGGGAAGCGTTAGGATTTTTAATGTGTTTGCATTGCTTTCCAGGAGACATACTGTATTAGAGAGGTTTACCCTCACTTCCTATCATGCCGCCAACGGGTTCATCAGACAGGAAATTATGTCAAATCTGCAACGCGGACACAGACAGGTGGTCACCAGTCATCTGATCTGCTTTAAAGCCCCAGTGGAATAAAATCCCAGCATGCTGTTTGTTTCTTTACCTCTTTGAATGCAAGAGATCTCCCCAGAATGTTCTACAGTACAGGGATGCAGAAAATAGGCTGGCATTTCTAGAAGTTAATAACACTGGGATTCTAATTCAGTGAACAAAGGACCTGTAACAGATGAGGGAGTACAATCTAAACACTAAAAGGGTGCTTTACTAAAGGCATGACACATTCTAGTGAAATTCGGGGGGCGTCTGTATTCTTTTAAAATCTCCTACACACAAATGAATGGTAGAGGTGAATAGATTTACTACAATTCAGCTTTCATGAATCATTCGGTATAATCACCTTTCAGTATTGAAGAATTAGCGGTCCTTTTAATACTGCTGGTAATTATGTGAGAAGTAACAATCGGTATAACAAGAGATGTTGATCTTATTCGCTTAGCAAAGAAACTTCCTGTATTTTGCTCATTCCAATAAATATAATCCCTTTTAATCTAATTAATATAAAATCCTTGTATAACATTCCGCTCAGGAATGTGGTATTAGAGGAATGTTTCTTTCCTGTAGCAGTTTATTTTCCCTAAAATTACCATACAAGCTTTACATACTTAGGCTTGTGGTTTTTCCAGTCTGCCAGCAATAAAACAAAAGCCATTGTATCCTAAGGAAAATAAATTACACTAATAACTGAGGCTATAAATGGTCTTCAGCACACCACTGGATGGGATTACTCCTGCCAGTACCTCAACATGGGATTTCACACATTGAACGGCTCGGAAATGAGTGATAGCGCCCACTGGGTCAGCGCTATGTTCTGTCTTATACGTTTGTGACTTGGGATTTACATTGCTTTTACTGCCCTGGAGATGTAACAGATATGTTCTGTTCTCATTGTACAGCCTTGGACTGAAACCATTTTATAAATAGTTTTAATTAAGTGGAAGGCTTGTATGAGGCTTTTCCTTTATAACAGTGCTAATGTTATTGTACATTTGTAGAAAACTGCACTAGAAGGTGTCCATCAATTACTAATGATAGGAAAGGATGCCAGAACTGAGCAAGCCTCAGCTACATACAAAATAATTTGTTTTTAAATGTGGCCAAGGATTTACAGTGGAAATAATACCAGTACCCAACTTGCTGTGTAATCATGATTGAGGAGGAAATTAATTTAGCCCATTCTTGTTTTGTATTATTATTATAATCTTTCTTACTAGTCAATGTTCAGGAAAACAAAATTTGTCATTGAATTTGAAAGCGAAATTCACCCTTTTAATATTGTTGTTTAATATTTTCATATAATTTAATGTCGAAGGAAAAACATATATATACAGATATCCCCATATTTCATTACACTACATCCAAAAAAGACATTGAACAAATATGTAGAACTAATAAAGGGGATTTTTCGGGCATGCATATGATTTTCGTTGATCAATATACCGTATTTATCGGCGTATATCGTGCACTTTTTTTCCCTTAAAATCAGGGGAAAATCGTGGGTGCGCGATATACGCCGATACAGCTGTTCCCGGGCACCGCCGAAATAGACCGAGCCGAGTGTACTGCGCGCTCGGCTCAGCTCCGCCCGCAGCCACGCGAGAGGAGCCGAACACACAGGAAATCCGTCTCCTCTCGGCTCGGCAAAGGCGCCAAATCCAAAAACGGACACTCACAACGCTTGACGGACCCAGCGAGGAAGCCGCAGACGGACACCTCCAAAGCCGCAGACAGACACCTCCAAAGCCGCAGACGGACACCCACAAGGCTGGATGGACCCCGTGCAAGGCCGCAGACGGACGCCGGACAAGGCCGCCGATGGACGCAGGGCAAAAATTTAAGTTTTTTTTTTTTCCTTAAACTACCTTTCTAGGATTGGGGTGCGCGTTATACGCCGGCGCGCGGTATACCCCGATAAATACGGTATTTACAATCTCAAGAATCATCATTTATACATATATTATCATTCTTTTAAAAATCCATATAACAAATATTTTTACATGGCTCGTCCCAATATTAATTGTAATTTCTTTTGTGTACGTGTTGTAGTATTGGGGAGATCATACTCATGTGGCAGGTGCTTTTCCAATGATTTGCTTCAATCAAACTGTATTTAAGGGCATTGCAGCCCATTTTATTAAATAAAACAAAAGTTCACATAGACATCAGTTGCCCACGCAGGGGTTCTTTCACATCTATGAACAAGCTAAAATGCTGAGCCATCTGCCTCCCTTGTTGGCAGCACCACTGCTCTTCTTACCAGTCCCTCTGACTGTGTTGTCCAGCTCTGCTGGTTCTTTTGGTTCTCTTGGTTTTTAGTCGCAGCAACCCTGGTGCATGGCCCAATCCAGGCCTGTCAATAAAGGGTTCTCCTGACACCTCAATAGGAGCCCCCCTGACTCTTGGAATGAGACCCCCTGTCTCCTGGCTGCTGGCTGGGGCACCTCTGACCCCTAGGTGAGACCTTCTGTCTCCTACACTGGGAGCTGTCGCCAAACCGAGAGCTTTGAGCTATCCTCAGGCTTGAGTATGTAACAATCCTGCACCCCGGTATACTCGATATTTTACCAGGCTACAGGAACCTGGTAAAATACAGACACAGGATTGTAATTTCCGATCCAGAACTGCAGAATCTGGAGAAAACCAAAAACACAGCATTCTTCTCTTAAAATTCATAGTCTGGAAACTCACATTAACCCTTAGGGCTCTTTCACAAGGGGGGGACCGTTTTCGGGCTCCGCTTTTCTCAGCGGGGATTGCTCCGTCGCTGAGCCGGCAGATGACAGGTCTGTCTCTGCACACTGTGCAGGGACAAACCTGTCAGAGCGCTGCTCTCCCCCATGGGGATCGGATGAGGATGGACCGTAGAGTCTGTTGTCACCCGATCCGATCCACCAGACAGATCGAAAATAGGGTTTTCCTCCGTCACACTTTGGCGGAGTGGGTCGGATGTCAGCGGGCATGTCACCGCTGGCATCCGTGGCTCCATAGAACTGCACGGAGCGCCCTGAACGGTCCGCCCGTGTGAAAGAGCCCTTAATGTGAATCCTGTGTCACATTCTCCTCCATTTCCACAATGTCATGGTCTCGACCTGTCACAGTGTATACTAGTTTAATGCTGCATATCTTCAGCACAGGGAAAACAATTTGGTTATCTTTGCAATCAAATACAAGACTACTGACAACTGTGACACGTTTCGCATCAAAAAACATGTTTTGCAGCAAAACAGAAAAAAAAGCTTCTTCAGACAACTATTGGAAATGCTGATCATAAATTTCAAATGAATCTCTTTTTAAAGTTTTAAGACTTAGGAAGGAAAATTACTTCAGTCTACAAATTACTTACAGTGCCTTGAAAAAGTATTCATACACCTTGAAATTTTTCACATTTTGTGTTGTAAAAACGTAAATGCATTTTATTGGGATAAAACATAATTGTGAAATGGAAGGAAAATGATAAATGATTTTCCAATTTTTTTACAAATAAATATGTGAATAGTTTGGGTTGCATTTGTATGTAGCACCACCTTTCACTGCAATTACAGCTGCAGGTCTTTTTGGGGATTTCTCTACCAGCTGTAGAGAGGGAAATATTTGTCCATTCTTCTTTGCAAAATAGCTCAAGCTCTTTCCGATTGGATGCATCTGTGAACAGCAATTTTGAAGTCTTGCCGCAGATTTTCAATTGGATTTAGGTCTGGACTTTGACTGGGCCTTTCTAACACATATATTTGCTTTGATCTAAAACATTCCATTGTAGCTCTTATTGTATGTTTAGTGTCATTGTCCTGTTGGAAGGTGAACCTCCGCCCCGGTCTCAAGTCTTTTGCACACTCTCAAGCTGCGTACACACGATCAGTCCATCCGATGAGAACGGTCTGATGGACCGTTTTCGTCGGTTAACCGATGAAGCTGACTGATGGTCCGTCGTGCCTACACACCATCGGTTAAAAAAACGATAGTGTCAGGACGAAGTGACATAAAACACAACGACGTGCTGAAAAAAACGAAGTTCAATGCTTCCAAGCATGCGTCGACTTGATTCTGAGCATGCATGGATTTTTAACCGATGGTTGTGCCTACTAACGATTGGTTTTGACCTATCGGTTAGGAATCCATCAGTTAAATTTAAAGCAAGTTGGCTTTTTTTTAACCGATGGTTAAATAACCTATGGGGCCCACACACGATCGGTTTTGACCGATGAAAACGGTCCATCAGACCGCTGTCCTCTGTTTAACCTATCGTGTGTACGAGGCCTAACAGGCTTTCTTCTAAGATTGCTTGTATTTGGCTCCATCCATCTCCCCATCAATTCTGACCAGCTTCCCTGTCTCTGCTAAATAAAAGTATCCCCACAACATTAAGCTGCCACCACCATGTTTCACGATGGGGATTGTGTGTTCATGGTGATGTGCAGTGTTCGTTTTCCGCCACACATAGCATTTTGTTTTTAGGCCAAAATATAAAATGTTGCTCTCATCTGACAAGAGCACCTTCTTTCACCTGTTTGCTGTGTCCCCCACATGTGTCCCCCACATGGCTTCCCGCAAGCTGCAAACGGCTTTCTTTCTTCTTTCCTCTCTTCCAAAAAGGACAGATTTGTGGAGTGCATGACTAATAGTTGTCCTGTGGATTCTCCCACCTGAGCTGTGAATCTCTGCAGCTCCACCAGAGTTACCATGGCTGCTTCTCTAAACTAATATTCTCCTTGCCCGGCCTGTCAATTTACGTGGATGACCGTGTCTTGGTAGGTTTGCAATTGTGCCATGCTCTTTCCCTTTTTGGATGATGGATTGAACAGTGCTCCATGAGATGTTCAAAGCTAGGTATATTTTTTTTATAACCTAACCCTGCTTTAAATGTCTCCACAACTTTATCCCTGACCTGTCTGGTGTGTTCCTTCATGATAATGTTTGTTCACTAAGGTTCTCTAACAAACTTCTGAGGGTTTCACAGAACAGCTGTATTTATACTTAGATTAAATTACACACAGGTGGACTGTATTTTTGTTTAGATTTTTGTTAGGGGTATCAGAGTAAGACCCCTTTCACGCTGAGGTGCTTTGCAGGCGATATAGCGCCTGCAAAGCACCCTGAAAGAACCGCTCCATTCACTCCAGTGTGAAAGCCAGAGGCTTTCATACTGGAGCGGTGTGCTGGCAGGGCATCAGAAAAAGTCCTGCCAGCAGCTTGTTTGCAACGCATTAGGAGTGGTGAATACACCGTTCCTAAATCGCCCCTACCCATTGAAATCAATGGGTAGCACCGCCGAACCGCCAGCAAAGCTCCGCAGTAGCGCCGCTGTAGTGTCGCTTTGTGGGTGCTTTTAACCCTTTTTCTGCCGCTAGCAGGGGTTAGAAGCGCCCCGCTAGTGGCAGAAAAGCGCAGAAAAAACTATGTTAAAGCGCCACTAAAAATACGCCTGGGTGCTGTGAGTGTGAAAGCACTCTAAAGCACTCTAAAACATTTTGAAAACCATTTATCATTTTCCTTCCACTTCACAATTATGTGCCAATTTGTGTTGGTCTATCAAATAAAATATATTTATGCTGCGTACACACGATGGACTTTTTCCATTGTAAATTCCGACCGGGAGTATGCCCCATCGAAGAAATTCCATCGGAAATTCCAATACAGTCCATCGGAGTTTAAATATAGAACACTCCGATAGAATTCGTCGGAATTCAGATGAGCTTTTGGTCGGACAAAAACCCGATCGTGTGTACGCGGCATTAGGTTTTTGTTTTTAACATAACAAAATGTGGAAAATTTCAAGGTGTATGAATAATTTTTCAAGGCACTGTAGATGTAATGGCTTTATACGTTTCCTTTTTTTAGGTTTTGTTTCTGCTATTTTTCTCTAAGTGTTCTAACCAGCAAGTCAGTTTTTTTCAAAAACTCAAGCTCTCCAGCAGTATCAGTTATTAGTACATTGATAACTGATTATAAAGTGTGAGATGAAGGTTGGCTTCAATTTACAGTTACATAGTCTGTCTGAAAAAAGACACAGGTCCATCGAGTTCAACCAATAAAAGGGAAAAAAATTTACAATCCTATATACACAACCCACAGTTGATCCAGAGGAAGGCAAAAAAAACCCTGATAAAGCATGATCCAATTTGTTCCAATTAGGTCTGAGGCCCCGTACACACGACCGAGTTTCTCGGCAGAATTCAGCCAGAAACTCGATCGGAGCCGCATTCTGCCGAGAAACCCGGTCATGTGTACACTTTCGGCCGAGGAAACCGACGAGAATCTCGTCCGGCCAAATAGAGAACATGTTCTCTATTTCCTCATTACTCAATGAGGAAATTTGGCCCGCCGAGATCCTCGGCGGCTTCACAAGAAACTCGACGGGCAAAACGATTTTTGCCAGTAAATACCTTATACAGCCCACTTCCTGTTTATTGTCTGGTCATTATGACATAATGCACAGCTCTCTCTCTCTCACTCCCTTGAGAGTTTGCCAGGAAGGGAGGGGAATAAGTCATAAGAGGGTCAATGAGAGCTGCAGAGCTTGAGGTGTGTGGTCTGTGTAAATCCAGGAAGTGAACAGGCAGCAGCTTCAGCTGTCCACAGATAAAACGGATTTAGTCAGACTTAGTGGAGGGAGATTTCTGCAGCATATTTGTCAAGTACAGAATCACAGTATATATAAAATAATATGCAAAGTCTCAAACATTTGCAATTATTGCTGGACAATGACAGACATTTATTGTTGTAGTATAAATTAATCACTGATGTGTAATTCTCCTTGTTTCCTAAATTTTCTCATAATATGTATTACAACCAAGGGCGGATCCAGAGTCTAGTCTCGGGAGGGGCACTGCCAGAAAATAAGGTGTATCTTACAGAACTCAATTAGGAGTCCGGTGTGTCCGCTGCAATGTTGCAGTACCGCTAAAAAATCAATGATCGCCGCCATTACTAATAAAAAATATTTAAATATAAATGCCATAAATCTATCCCATAGTTTGTAGACGATTGTCAGGGACTGCAGACATGGTACAAGAGATGGTCAGAGACTGCAGATGTGGTACAAGAGATGGTCAGAGACTGTAGACGTGGTACAAGAGATGGTCAGAGACTGCAGACGTGGTACAAGAGATGGTCAGAGACTGCAGACGTGGTACAAGGGATGGTCAGAGACTGCAGACATGGTACAAGAGATTGTCAGAGACTGTAGACATGGTACAAGAGATGGTCAGAGACTGCAGACATGGTACAAGAGATGGTCAGAGACTGCAGACATGGTACAAGAGATGGTCAGAGACCAGAAATTTTTTAAAGCCAATGTGACATGATTGTCTCGGGGGGGGGGGGGGGCAATTGCCCTGTTGCCCCCCCCCCCCTGGATCCGCCGTTGATTACAACTGATGTATTTAGCACTTGTAATGATTAAACATAATGTAAACTGGGATATCCCTTTTGCATGATCTTATTAGGATTTAGTAAAGTTTCATTAAAAATACATTACCGTAACACTAAAAATACAAAGACGTACAGTTGTTAGACTATTGCTACATGCAATCTCTTAAAGCAGAGCCTCTATGTGTATATTGATCTTTTCAATAGTCTTTATTTCTATTTGTGTTAATCCTGTCTGTCAATTATAATGATTTTTGGTATCTGGTATCACTTTCATGATTCCAGAAACTGG